>NC_073236.2:29447500-30072500 GCF_029281585.2 Gorilla gorilla gorilla | reverse complement strand
GGGGTTTCATCATCGTGCTCGGCCCTTTGCGACTCCTGGCATCCGCAAACGTTCCCTTCGACCCCGAGGAGAGATGAGGCCGGAGCCTCAGAGCCTCCACACCCAAGCACTGCCACGGAGGGCTCCTGCTCTGCCAAGCCTCGGGGACTGGTTCCTAAGACAACCGTGGGAACCACTGTGACGGGAGAAACCGCCGGCGCCTCGCGCATGCGCATTGGCGGAGCCAACTCGCGCTCCACTGCTGACAGGTAGGCTGCGTCCCCTTTAAATGTTGCCGCCGCCGCGCGGCGGCTGCGATGCTCTGGCTGCCGCCGCGGCGGCGGCTGGATCCTGGGTCCTGTTTGGGGCGGTGTGGGAGAGGGGGCCGCGGGCGTCTCGTCCTGTCCCAGGCCCAAACCCCCAGGGGTACTGCCCGCCGGACCTGCTTGAGCCGACTTCCACCGAGGGAGGGGGAGCTTCAGGACGCCCGCTGTGTTCTCCGAACTCCCGGTGAGATCCGATTTTGGCCCCCCTGCGAGTGAGATAGGACGGGCTCACCACTTCTGGTCAGGCCGGCAGGGCCTCGCTGCAACACAGAATGAAACCATCAGTCTCAAGGCCTAGTGTCAGCTGTAAATTCACTGATGCATCAGCCCTCTGCCTCCCTCCTCCTTTGAAAGACCAGTGGCCTGCCCCGCTTGCAAAAGCCCTGGGGTTCCGGAAAGCCGACCGCGCTTGACAGGACACCTGCAAAGAAGAACAGAGGCGAATCCGAGGGGGAGACCATGCGACCACGCGTGGCACTGGCCAATCCCACAGCAGTTGGTGATAACGTGTGTCACCGGAGGCATACGGGGCGACGGCGAAGCAGAGGGTCGGGTCCAGGCAAGTGCCGGTGGAAGGGGGAAACGGGTTACCTTTCCATCAATGCCAGGGAAAATCAAAGAACAGCTGGGACCCGGGGCGTGGAGGGGCCGCCTGTGCCTGACCCAAGCCACGTTTTCAAATGCCTACCAGAGGAGCAAATGGGTTTCTGCAAAATTCGCGACAGCCCCAATCCTCCACCGACCTGGTAGCCCTGACGCAACTTCGGCTGGCACAAACCCACAGAGAGTGGGAAAGAAACACACAGAGACTGAGAGACAGAGAGAGAAGAGAGAATGGGAGACACACACATAGACACACACACACACACACACAGTGTCGTAGAGCAGAGGCATTGAAACACACACCCCCAGGCAACCCCTGAGGCGGCAGGGTTCTGCTCTGGAGGGGAACCACCCTCGGGTGAGAGAGAAGCCCAGGGGCACGTAGGCCGACCCGTCCTCGAGATCACGGACGGCGGCACGACTTTTGGGGAGACTCACCCCAACCAACACCGTCCGTGCAGGCCTCAGGCTGGGATCCCGTGCTGCTTCCCCCGACTCTGCCTGGGGTTTCATCATCGTGCTCGGCCCTTTGCGTCTCCTGGCATCCGCAAACGTTCCCTTCGACCCCGAGGAGAGATGAGGCCGGAGCCTCAGAGCCTCCACACCCAAGCACTGCCACGGAGGGCTCCTGCTCTGCCAAGCCTCGGGGACTGGTTCCTAAGACAACCGTGGGAACCACTGTGACGGGAGAAACCGCCGGCGCCTCGCGCATGCGCATTGGCGGAGCCGACTCGCGCTCCACTGCTGACAGGTAGGCTGCGTCCCCTTTAAATGTTGCCGCCGCCGCGCGGCGGCTGCGATGCTCTGGCTGCCGCCGCGGCGGCGGCTGGATCCTGGGTCCTGTTTGGGGCGGTGTGGGAGAAGGGGCCGCGGGCGTCTCGTCCTGTCCCAGGCCCAAACCCCCAGGGGTACTGCCCGCCGGACCTGCTTGAGCCGACTTCCACCGAGGGAGGGGGAGCTTCAGGACGCCCGCTGTGTTCTCCGAACTCCCGGTGAGATCCGATTTTGGCCCCCCTGCGAGTGAGATAGGACGGGCTCACCACTTCTGGTCAGGCCGGCAGGGCCTCGCTGCAACACAGAATGAAACCATCAGTCTCAAGGCCTAGTGTCAGCTGTAAATTCACTGATGCATCAGCCCTCTGCCTCCCTCCTCCTTTGAAAGACCAGTGGCCTGCCCCGCTTGCAAAAGCCCTGGGGTTCCGGAAAGCCGACCGCGCTTGACAGGACACCTGCAAAGAAGAACAGAGGCGAATCCGAGGGGGAGACCATGCGACCACGCGTGGCACTGGCCAATCCCACAGCAGTTGGCGATAACGTGTGTCACCGGAGGCATACGGGGCGATGGCGAAGCAAAGGGTCGGGTCCAGGCATGTGCCGGTGGAAGGGGGAAACGGGTTACCTTTCCATCAATGCCAGGGAAAATCAAAGAACAGCTGGGACCCGTGGCGTGGAGGGGCCGCCTGTGCCTGACCCAAGCCACGTTTTGAAATGCCTACCAGAGGAGTAAATGGGTTTCTGCAAAATTCGCGACAGCCCCAATCCTCCACCGACCTGGTAGCCCTGACGCAACTTCGGCTGGCACAAACCCACAGAGAGTGGGAAAGAAACACACAGAGACTGAGAGACAGAGAGAGAAGAGAGAATGGGAGACACACACATAGACACACACACACACACACACAGTGTCGTACAGCAGAGGCATTGAAACACACACCCCCAGGCAACCCCTGAGGCGGCAGGGTTCTGCTCTGGAGGGGAACCACCCTCGGGTGAGAGAGAAGCCCAGGGGCACGCAGGCCGACCCGTCCTCGAGATCACGGACGGCGGCACGACTTTTGGGGAGACTCACCCCAACCAACACCGTCCGCGCAGGCCTCAGGCTGGGATCCCGTGCTGCTTCCCCCGACTCTGCCTGGGGTTTCATCATCGTGCTCGGCCCTTTGCGACTCCTGGCATCCGCAAACGTTCCCTTCGACCCCGAGGAGAGTTGAGGCCGGAGCCTCAGAGCCTCCACACCCAAGCACTGCCACGGAGGGCTCCTGCTCTGCCAAGCCTCGGGGACTAGTTCCTAAGACAACCGTGGGAACCACTGTGACGGGAGTAACCGCCGGCGCCTCGCGCATGCGCATTGGCGGAGCCGACTCGCGCTCCACTCCTGACAGGTAGGCTGCGTCCCCTTTAAATGTTGCGGCCGCCGCGCGACGGCCGCGATGCTCCTGCTGCCGCGGCGGCGGCGGCTGGATCCTGGGTCCTGTTTGGGGCGGTGTGGGAGAGGGGGCCGCGGGCGTCTCGTCCTGTCCCAGGCCCAAACCCCCAGGGGTACTGCCCGCCGGACCTGCTTGAGCCGACTTCCACCGAGGGAGGGGGAGCTTCAGGACGCCCGCTGTGTTCTCCGAACTCCCGTTGAGATCCGATTTTGGCCCCCTCCGAGTGAGATAGGACGGGCTCACCACTTCTGGTCAGGCCGGCAGGGCCTCGCTGCAACACAGAATGAAACCATCAGTCTCAAGGCCTAGTGTCAGCTGTAAATTCACTGATGCATCAGCCCTCTGCCTCCCTCCTCCTTTGAAAGACCAGTGGCCTGCCCCGCTTGCAAAAGCCCTGGGGTTCCGGAAAGCCGACCGCGCTTGACAGGACACCTGCAAAGAAGAACAGAGGCGAATCCGAGGGGGAGACCATGCGACCACGCGTGGCACTGGCCAATCCCACAGCAGTTGGCGATAACGTGTGTCACCGGAGGCATACGGGGCGACGGCGAAGCAGAGGGTCGGGTCCAGGCAAGTGCCGGTGGAAGGGGGAAACGGGTTACCTTTCCATCAATGCCAGGGAAAATCAAAGAACAGCTGGGACCCGGGGCGTGGAGGGGCCGCCTGTGCCTGACCCAAGCCACGTTTTCAAATGCCTACCAGAGGAGCAAATGGGTTTCTGCAAAATTCGCGACAGCCCCAATCCTCCACCGACCTGGTAGCCCTGACGCAACTTCGGCTGGCACAAACCCACAGAGAGTGGGAAAGAAACACACAGAGACTGAGAGACAGAGAGAGAAGAGAGAATGGGAGACACACACATAGACACACACACACACACACACAGTGTCGTACAGCAGAGGCATTGAAACACACACCCCCAGGCAACCCCTGAGGCGGCAGGGTTCTTGCTCTGGAGGGGAACCACCCTCGGGTGAGAGAGAAGCCCAGGGGCACGCAGGCCGACCCGTCCTCGAGATCACGGAGGGCGGCACGACTTTTGGGGAGACTCACCCCAACCAACACCGTCCGTGCAGGCCTCAGGCTGGGATCCCGTGCTGCTTCCCCCTACTCTGCCTGGGGTTTCATCATCGTGCTCGGCCCTTTGCGACTCCTGGCATCCGCAAACGTTCCCTTCGACCCCGAGGAGAGATGAGGCCGGAGCCTCAGAGCCTCCACACCCAAGCACTGCCACGGAGGGCTCCTGCTCTGCCAAGCCTCGGGGACTGGTTCCCAAGACAACCGTGGGAACCACTGTGACGGGAGAAACTGCCGGCGCCTCGCGCATGCGCATTGGCGGAGCCGACTCGCTCTCCACTCCTGACAGGTAGGCTGCGTCCCCTTTAAATGTTGCCGCCGCCGCGCGGCGGCCGCGATGCTCCTGCTGCCGCCGCGGCGGCGGCTGGATCCTGGGTCCTGTTTGGGGCGGTGTGGGAGAGGGGGCCGCGGGCGTCTCGTCCTGTCCCAGGCCCAAACCCCCAGGGGTACTGCCCGCCGGACCTGCTTGAGCCGACTTCCACCGAGGGAGGGGGAGCTTCAGGACGCCCGCTGTGTTCTCCGAACTCCCGTTGAGATCCGATTTTGGCCCCCTCCGAGTGAGATAGGACGGGCTCACCACTTCTGGTCAGGCCGGCAGGGCCTCGCTGCAACACAGAATGAAACCATCAGTCTCAAGGCCTAGTGTCAGCTGTAAATTCACTGATGCATCAGCCCTCTGCCTCCCTCCTCCTTTGAAAGACCAGTGGCCTGCCCCGCTTGCAAAAGCCCTGGGGTTCCGGAAAGCCGACCGCGCTTGACAGGACACCTGCAAAGAAGAACAGAGGCGAATCCGAGGGGGAGACCATGCGACCACGCGTGGCACTGGCCAATCCCACAGCAGTTGGCGATAACGTGTGTCACCGGAGGCATACGGGGCGACGGCGAAGCAAAGGGTCAGGTCCAGGCATGTGCCGGTGGAAGGGGGAAACGGGTTACCTTTCCATCAATGCCAGGGAAAATCAAAGAACAGCTGGGACCCGGGGCGTGGAGGGGCCGCCTGTGCCTGACCCAAGCCACGTTTTCAAATGCCTACCAGAGGAGCAAATGGGTTTCTGCAAAATTCGCGACAGCCCCAATCCTCCACCGACCTGGTAGCCCTGACGCAACTTCGGCTGGCACAAACCCACAGAGAGTGGGAAAGAAACACACAGAGACTGAGAGACAGAGAGAGAAGAGAGAATGGGAGACACACACATAGACACACACACACACACACACAGTGTCGTAGAGCAGAGGCATTGAAACACACACCCCCAGGCAACCCCTGAGGCGGCAGGGTTCTGCTCTGGAGGGGAACCACCCTCGGGTGAGAGAGAAGCCCAGGGGCACGTAGGCCGACCCGTCCTCGAGATCACGGACGGCGGCACGACTTTTGGGGAGACTCACCCCAACCAACACCGTCCGTGCAGGCCTCAGGCTGGGATCCCGTGCTGCTTCCCCCGACTCTGCCTGGGGTTTCATCATCGTGCTCGGCCCTTTGCGACTCCTGGCATCCGCAAACGTTCCCTTCGACCCCGAGGAGAGATGAGGCCGGAGCCTCAGAGCCTCCACACCCAAGCACTGCCACGGAGGGCTCCTGCTCTGCCAAGCCTCGGGGACTGGTTCCTAAGACAACCGTGGGAACCACTGTGACGGGAGAAACCGCCGGCGCCTCGCGCATGCGCATTGGCGGAGCCAACTCGCGCTCCACTGCTGACAGGTAGGCTGCGTCCCCTTTAAATGTTGCCGCCGCCGCGCGGCGGCTGCGATGCTCTGGCTGCCGCCGCGGCGGCGGCTGGATCCTGGGTCCTGTTTGGGGCGGTGTGGGAGAGGGGGCCGCGGGCGTCTCGTCCTGTCCCAGGCCCAAACCCCCAGGGGTACTGCCCGCCGGACCTGCTTGAGCCGACTTCCACCGAGGGAGGGGGAGCTTCAGGACGCCCGCTGTGTTCTCCGAACTCCCGGTGAGATCCGATTTTGGCCCCCCTGCGAGTGAGATAGGACGGGCTCACCACTTCTGGTCAGGCCGGCAGGGCCTCGCTGCAACACAGAATGAAACCATCAGTCTCAAGGCCTAGTGTCAGCTGTAAATTCACTGATGCATCAGCCCTCTGCCTCCCTCCTCCTTTGAAAGACCAGTGGCCTGCCCCGCTTGCAAAAGCCCTGGGGTTCCGGAAAGCCGACCGCGCTTGACAGGACACCTGCAAAGAAGAACAGAGGCGAATCCGAGGGGGAGACCATGCGACCACGCGTGGCACTGGCCAATCCCACAGCAGTTGGTGATAACGTGTGTCACCGGAGGCATACGGGGCGACGGCGAAGCAGAGGGTCGGGTCCAGGCAAGTGCCGGTGGAAGGGGGAAACGGGTTACCTTTCCATCAATGCCAGGGAAAATCAAAGAACAGCTGGGACCCGGGGCGTGGAGGGGCCGCCTGTGCCTGACCCAAGCCACGTTTTCAAATGCCTACCAGAGGAGCAAATGGGTTTCTGCAAAATTCGCGACAGCCCCAATCCTCCACCGACCTGGTAGCCCTGACGCAACTTCGGCTGGCACAAACCCACAGAGAGTGGGAAAGAAACACACAGAGACTGAGAGACAGAGAGAGAAGAGAGAATGGGAGACACACACATAGACACACACACACACACACACAGTGTCGTAGAGCAGAGGCATTGAAACACACACCCCCAGGCAACCCCTGAGGCGGCAGGGTTCTGCTCTGGAGGGGAACCACCCTCGGGTGAGAGAGAAGCCCAGGGGCACGTAGGCCGACCCGTCCTCGAGATCACGGACGGCGGCACGACTTTTGGGGAGACTCACCCCAACCAACACCGTCCGTGCAGGCCTCAGGCTGGGATCCCGTGCTGCTTCCCCCGACTCTGCCTGGGGTTTCATCATCGTGCTCGGCCCTTTGCGTCTCCTGGCATCCGCAAACGTTCCCTTCGACCCCGAGGAGAGATGAGGCCGGAGCCTCAGAGCCTCCACACCCAAGCACTGCCACGGAGGGCTCCTGCTCTGCCAAGCCTCGGGGACTGGTTCCTAAGACAACCGTGGGAACCACTGTGACGGGAGAAACCGCCGGCGCCTCGCGCATGCGCATTGGCGGAGCCGACTCGCGCTCCACTGCTGACAGGTAGGCTGCGTCCCCTTTAAATGTTGCCGCCGCCGCGCGGCGGCTGCGATGCTCTGGCTGCCGCCGCGGCGGCGGCTGGATCCTGGGTCCTGTTTGGGGCGGTGTGGGAGAGGGGGCCGCGGGCGTCTCGTCCTGTCCCAGGCCCAAACCCCCAGGGGTACTGCCCGCCGGACCTGCTTGAGCCGACTTCCACCGAGGGAGGGGGAGCTTCAGGACGCCCGCTGTGTTCTCCGAACTCCCGGTGAGATCCGATTTTGGCCCCCCTGCGAGTGAGATAGGACGGGCTCACCACTTCTGGTCAGGCCGGCAGGGCCTCGCTGCAACACAGAATGAAACCATCAGTCTCAAGGCCTAGTGTCAGCTGTAAATTCACTGATGCATCAGCCCTCTGCCTCCCTCCTCCTTTGAAAGACCAGTGGCCTGCCCCGCTTGCAAAAGCCCTGGGGTTCCGGAAAGCCGACCGCGCTTGACAGGACACCTGCAAAGAAGAACAGAGGCGAATCCGAGGGGGAGACCATGCGACCACGCGTGGCACTGGCCAATCCCACAGCAGTTGGCGATAACGTGTGTCACCGGAGGCATACGGGGCGACGGCGAAGCAAAGGGTCGGGTCCAGGCATGTGCCGGTGGAAGGGGGAAACGGGTTACCTTTCCATCAATGCCAGGGAAAATCAAAGAACAGCTGGGACCCGTGGCGTGGAGGGGCCGCCTGTGCCTGACCCAAGCCACGTTTTGAAATGCCTACCAGAGGAGTAAATGGGTTTCTGCAAAATTCGCGACAGCCCCAATCCTCCACCGACCTGGTAGCCCTGACGCAACTTCGGCTGGCACAAACCCACAGAGAGTGGGAAAGAAACACACAGAGACTGAGAGACAGAGAGAGAAGAGAGAATGGGAGACACACACATAGACACACACACACACACACACAGTGTCGTACAGCAGAGGCATTGAAACACACACCCCCAGGCAACCCCTGAGGCGGCAGGGTTCTGCTCTGGAGGGGAACCACCCTCGGGTGAGAGAGAAGCCCAGGGGCACGCAGGCCGACCCGTCCTCGAGATCACGGACGGCGGCACGACTTTTGGGGAGACTCACCCCAACCAACACCGTCCGCGCAGGCCTCAGGCTGGGATCCCGTGCTGCTTCCCCCGACTCTGCCTGGGGTTTCATCATCGTGCTCGGCCCTTTGCGACTCCTGGCATCCGCAAACGTTCCCTTCGACCCCGAGGAGAGTTGAGGCCGGAGCCTCAGAGCCTCCACACCCAAGCACTGCCACGGAGGGCTCCTGCTCTGCCAAGCCTCGGGGACTAGTTCCTAAGACAACCGTGGGAACCACTGTGACGGGAGAAACCGCCGGCGCCTCGCGCATGCGCATTGGCGGAGCCGACTCGCGCTCCACTCCTGACAGGTAGGCTGCGTCCCCTTTAAATGTTGCGGCCGCCGCGCGACGGCCGCGATGCTCCTGCTGCCGCGGCGGCGGCGGCTGGATCCTGGGTCCTGTTTGGGGCGGTGTGGGAGAGGGGGCCGCGGGCGTCTCGTCCTGTCCCAGGCCCAAACCCCCAGGGGTACTGCCCGCCGGACCTGCTTGAGCCGACTTCCACCGAGGGAGGGGGAGCTTCAGGACGCCCGCTGTGTTCTCCGAACTCCCGTTGAGATCCGATTTTGGCCCCCTCCGAGTGAGATAGGACGGGCTCACCACTTCTGGTCAGGCCGGCAGGGCCTCGCTGCAACACAGAATGAAACCATCAGTCTCAAGGCCTAGTGTCAGCTGTAAATTCAATGATGCATCAGCCCTCTGCCTCCCTCCTCCTTTGAAAGACCAGTGGCCTGCCCCGCTTGCAAAAGCCCTGGGGTTCCGGAAAGCCGACCGCGCTTGACAGGACACCTGCAAAGAAGAACAGAGGCGAATCCGAGGGGGAGACCATGCGACCACGCGTGGCACTGGCCAATCCCACAGCAGTTGGTGATAACGTGTGTCACCGGAGGCATACGGGGCGACGGCGAAGCAGAGGGTCGGGTCCAGGAAGTGCCGGTGGAAGGGGGAAACGGGTTACCTTTCCATCAATGCCAGGGAAAATCAAAGAACAGCTGGGACCCGGGGCGTGGAGGGGCCGCCTGTGCCTGACCCAAGCCACGTTTTCAAATGCCTACCAGAGGAGCAAATGGGTTTCTGCAAAATTCGCGACAGCCCCAATCCTCCACCGACCTGGTAGCCCTGACGCAACTTCGGCTGGCACAAACCCACAGAGAGTGGGAAAGAAACACACAGAGACTGAGAGACAGAGAGAGAAGAGAGAATGGGAGACACACACATAGACACACACACACACACACAGTGTCGTACAGCAGAGGCATTGAAACACACACCCCCAGGCAACCCCTGAGGCGGCAGGGTTCTGCTCTGGAGGGGAACCACCCTCGGGTGAGAGAGAAGCCCAGGGGCACGCAGGCCGACCCGTCCTCGAGATCACGGAGGGCGGCACGACTTTTGGGGAGACTCACCCCAACCAACACCGTCCGCGCAGGCCTCAGGCTGGGATCCCGTGCTGCTTCCCCCGACTCTGCCTGGGGTTTCATCATCGTGCTCGGCCCTTTGCGACTCCTGACATCCGCAAACGTTCCCTTCGGCCCCGAGGAGAGATGAGGCCGGAGCCTCAGAGCCTCCACACCCAAGCACTGCCACGGATGGCTCCTGCTCTGCCAAGCCTCGGGGACTGGTTCCTAAGACAACCGTGGGAACCACTGTGACGGGAGAAACCGCCGGCGCCTCGCGCATGCGCATTGGCGGAGCCGACTCGCGCTCCACTCCTGACAGGTAGGCTGCGTCCCCTTTAAATGTTGCCGCCGCCGCGCGGCGGCCGCGATGCTCCGGCTGCCGCCGCGGCGGCGGCTGGATCCTGGGTCCTGTTTGGGGCGGTGTGGGAGAGGGGGCCGCGGGCGTCTCGTCCTGTCCCAGGCCCAAACCCCCAGGGGTACTGCCCGCCGGACCTGCTTGAGCCGACTTCCACCGAGGGAGGGGGAGCTTCAGGACGCCCGCTGTGTTCTCCGAACTCCCGTTGAGATCCGATTTTGGCCCCCTGCGAGTGAGATACGACGGGCTCACCATTTCTGGTCAGTCCGGTAGGGCCTCGCTGCAACACAGAATGAAACCATCAGTCTCAAGGCCTAGTGACAGCTGTAAATTCACTGATGCATCAGCCCTCTGCCTCCCTCCTCCTTTGAAAGACCAGTGGCCTGCCCCGCTTGCAAAAGCCCTGGGGTTCCGGAAAGCCGACCGCGCTTGACAGGACACCTGCAAAGAAGAACAGAGGCGAATCCGAGGGGGAGACCATGCGACCACCCGTGGCACTGGCCAATCCCACAGCAGTTGGTGATAACGTGTGTCACCGGAGGCATACGGGGCGACGGCGAAGCAGAGGGTCGGGTCCAGGCAAGTGCCGGTGGAAGGGGGAAACGGGTTACCTTTCCATCAATGCCAGGGAAAATCAAAGAACAGCTGGGACCCGGGGCGTGGAGGGGCCGCCTGTGCCTGACCCAAGCCACGTTTTCAAATGCCTACCAGAGGAGCAAATGGGTTTCTGCAAAATTCGCGACAGCCCCAATCCTCCACCGACCTGGTAGCCCTGACGCAACTTCGGCTGGCACAAACCCACAGAGAGTGGGAAAGAAACACACAGAGACTGAGAGACAGAGAGAGAAGAGAGAATGGGAGACACACACATAGACACACACACACACACACACAGTGTCGTACAGCAGAGGCATTGAAACACACACCCCCAGGCAACCCCTGAGGCGGCAGGGTTCTTGCTCTGGAGGGGAACCACCCTCGGGTGAGAGAGACGCCCAGGGGCACGCAGGCCGACCCGTCCTCGAGATCACGGAGGGCGGCACGACTTTTGGGGAGACTCACCCCAACCAACACCGTCCGCGCAGGCCTCAGGCTGGGATCCCGTGCTGCTTCCCCCGACTCTGCCTGGGGTTTCATCATCGTGCTCGGCCCTTTGCGACTCCTGGCATCCGCAAACGTTCCCTTCGACCCCGAGGAGAGATGAGGCCGGAGCCTCAGAGCCTCCACACCCAAGCACTGCCACGGAGGGCTCCTGCTCTGCCAAGCCTCGGGGACTGGTTCCCAAGACAACCGTGGGAACCACTGTGACGGGAGAAACTGCCGGCGCCTCGCGCATGCGCATTGGCGGAGCCGACTCGCGCTCCACTCCTGACAGGTAGGCTGCGTCCCCTTTAAATGTTGCCGCCAACGCGCGGCGGCCGCGATGCTCCTGCTGCCGCCGCGGCGGCGGCTGGATCCTGGGTCCTGTTTGGGGCGGTGTGGGAGAGGGGGCCGCGGGCGTCTCGTCCTGTCCCAGGCCCAAACCCCCAGGGGTACTGCCCGCCGGACCTGCTTGAGCCGACTTCCACCGAGGGAGGGGGAGCTTCAGGACGCCCGCTGTGTTCTCCGAACTCCCGTTGAGATCCGATTTTGGCCCCCTCCGAGTGAGATAGGACGGGCTCACCACTTCTGGTCAGGCCGGCAGGGCCTCGCTGCAACACAGAATGAAACCATCAGTCTCAAGGCCTAGTGTCAGCTGTAAATTCACTGATGCATCAGCCCTCTGCCTCCCTCCTCCTTTGAAAGACCAGTGGCCTGCCCCGCTTGCAAAAGCCCTGGGGTTCCGGAAAGCCGACCGCGCTTGACAGGACACCTGCAAAGAAGAACAGAGGCGAATCCGAGGGGGAGACCATGCGACCACGCGTGGCACTGGCCAATCCCACAGCAGTTGGCGATAACGTGTGTCACCGGAGGCATACGGGACGACGGCGAAGCAAAGGGTCAGGTCCAGGCATGTGCCGGTGGAAGGGGGAAACGGGTTACCTTTCCATCAATGCCAGGGAAAATCAAAGAACAGCTGGGACCCGGTGCGTGGAGGGGCCGCCTGTGCCTGACCCTAGCCACGTTTTCAAATGCCTACCAGAGGAGCAAATGGGTTTCTGCAAAATTCGCGACAGCCCCAATCCTCCACCGACCTGGTAGCCCTGACGCAACTTCGGCTGGCACAAACCCACAGAGAGTGGGAAAGAAACACACAGAGACTGAGAGACAGAGAGAGAAGAGAGAATGGGAGACACACACATAGACACACACACACACACACACAGTGTCGTACAGCAGAGGCATTGAAACACACACCCCCAGGCAACCCCTGAGGCGGCAGGGTTCTGCTCTGGAGGGGAACCACCCTCGGGTGAGAGAGAAGCCCAGGGGCACGCAGGCCGACCCGTCCTCGAGATCACGGACGGCGGCACGAGTTTTGGGGAGACTCACCCCAACCAACACCGTCCGCGCAGGCCTCAGGCTGGGATCCCGTGCTGCTTCCCCCGACTCTGCCTGGGGTTTCATCATCGTGCTCGGCCCTTTGCGACTCCTGGCATCCGCAAACGTTCCCTTCGACCCCGAGGAGAGATGAGGCCGGAGCCTCAGAGCCTCCACACCCAAGCACTGCCACGGAGGGCTCCTGCTCTGCCAAGCCTCGGGGACTGGTTCCTAAGACAACCGTGGGAACCACTGTGACGGGAGAAACCGCCGGCGCCTCGCGCATGCGCATTGGCGGAGCCGACTCGCGCTCCACTCCTGACAGGTAGGCTGCGTCCCCTTTAAACGTTGCCGCCGCCGCGCGGCGGCCGCGATGCTCCTGCTGCCGCCGCGGCGGCGGCTGGATCCTGGGTCCTGTTTGGGGCGGTGTGGGAGAGGGGGCCGCGGGCGTCTCGTCCTGTCCCAGGCCCAAACCCCCAGGGGTACTGCCCGCCGGACCTGCTTGAGCCGACTTCCACCGAGGGAGGGGGAGCTTCAGGACGCCCGCTGTGTTCTCCGAACTCTCGTTGAGATCCGATTTTGGCCCCCTCCGAGTGAGATAGGACGGGCTCACCACTTCTGGTCAGGCCGGCAGGGCCTCGCTGCAACACAGAATGAAACCATCAGTCTCAAGGCCTAGTGTCAGCTGTAAATTCACTGATGCATCAGCCCTCTGCCTCCCTCCTCCTTTGAAAGACCAGTGGCCTTCCCCGCTTGCAAAAGCCCTGGGGTTCCGGAAAGCCGACCGCGCTTGACAGGACACCTGCAAAGAAGAACAGAGGCGAATCCGAGGGGGAGACCATGCGACCACGCGTGGCACTGGCCAATCCCACAGCAGTTGGCGATAACGTGTTTCACCGGAGGCATACGGGGCGACGGCGAAGCAGAGGGTCGGGTCCAGGCAAGTGCCGGTGGAAGGGGGAAACGGGTTACCTTTCCATCAATGCCAGGGAAAATCAAAGAACAGCTGGGACCCGGGGCGTGGAGGGGCCGCCTGTGCCTGACCCAAGCCACGTTTTCAAATGCCTACCAGAGGAGCAAATGGGTTTCTGCAAAATTCGCGACAGCCCCAATCCTCCACCGACCTGGTAGCCCTGACGCAACTTCGGCTGGCACAAACCCACAGAGAGTGGGAAAGAAACACACAGAGACTGAGAGACAGAGAGAGAAGAGAGAATGGGAGACACACACATAGACACACCCACACACACACAGTGTCGTACAGCAGAGGCATTGAAACACACCCCCCCAGGCAACCCCTGAGGCGGCAGGGTTCTGCTCTGGAGGGGAACCACCCTCGGGTGAGAGAGAAGCCCAGGGGCACGCAGGCTGACCCGTCCTCGAGATCACGGAGGGCGGCACGACTTTTGGGGAGACTCACCCCAACCAACACCGTCCGCGCAGGCCTCAGGCTGGGATCCCGTGCTGCTTCCTCCGACTCTGCCTGGGGTTTCATCATCGTGCTCGGCCCTTTGCGACTCCTGGCATCCGCAAACGTTCCCTTCGACCCCGAGGAGAGATGAGGCCGGAGCCTCAGAGCCTCCACACCCAAGCACTGCCACGGAGGGCTCCTGCTCTGCCAAGCCTCGGGGACTGGTTCCTAAGACAACCGTGGGAACCACTGTGACGGGAGAAACCGCCGGCGCCTCGCGCATGCGCATTGGCGGAGCCGACTCGCGCTCCACTCCTGACAGGTAGGCTGCGTCCCCTTTAAATGTTGCCGCCGCCGCGCGACGGCCGCGATGCTCCTGCTGCCGCCGCGGCGGCGGCTGGATCCTGGGTCCTGTTTGGGGCGGTGTGGGAGAGGGGGCCGCGGGCGTCTCTTCCTGTCCCAGGCCCAAACCCCCAGGGGTACTGCCCGCCGGACCTGCTTGAGCCGACTTCCACCGAGGGAGGGGGAGCTTCAGGACGCCCGCTGTGTTCTCCGAACTCCCGTTGAGATCCGATTTTGGCCCCCTGCGAGTGAGATAGGACGGGCTCACCACTTCTGGTCAGGCCGGCAGGGCCTCGCTGCAACACAGAATGAAACCATCAGTCTCAAGGCCTAGTGTCAGCTGTAAATTCACTGATGCATCAGCCCTCTGCCTCCCTCCTCCTTTGAAAGACCAGTGGCCTGCCCCGCTTGCAAAAGCCCTGGGGTTCCGGAAAGCCGACCGCGCTTGACAGGACACCTGCAAAGAAGAACAGAGGCGAATCCGAGGGGGAGACCATGCGACCACGCGTGGCACTGGCCAATCCCACAGCAGTTGGTGATAACGTGTGTCACCGGAGGCATACGGGGCGACGGCGAAGCAGAGGGTCGGGTCCAGGCAAGTGCCGGTGGAAGGGGGAAACGGGTTACCTTTCCATCAATGCCAGGGAAAATCAAAGAACAGCTGGGACCCGGGGCGTGGAGGGGCCGCCTGTGCCTGACCCAAGCCACGTTTTCAAATGCCTACCAGAGGAGCAAATGGGTTTCTGCAAAATTCGCGACAGCCCCAATCCTCCACCGACCTGGTAGCCCTGACGCAACTTCGGCTGGCACAAACCCACAGAGAGTGGGAAAGAAACACACAGAGACTGAGAGACAGAGAGAGAAGAGAGAATGGGAGACACACACATAGACACACACACACACACACACAGTGTCGTACAGCAGAGGCATTGAAACACACCCCCCCAGGCAACCCCTGAGGCGGCAGGGTTCTGCTCTGGAGGGGAACCACCCTCGGGTGAGAGAGAAGCCCAGGGGCACGCAGGCCGACCCGTCCTCGAGATCACGGACGGCGGCACGACTTTTGGGGAGACTCACCCCAACCAACACCGTCCGTGCAGGCCTCAGGCTGGGATCCCGTGCTGCTTCCCCCGACTCTGCCTGGGGTTTCATCATCGTGCTCGGCCCTTTGCGACTCCTGGCATCCGCAAACGTTCCCTTCGACCCCGAGGAGAGATGAGGCCGGAGCCTCAGAGCCTCCACACCCAAGCACTGCCACGGAGGGCTCCTGCTCTGCCAAGCCTCGGGGACTGGTTCCTAAGACAACCGTGGGAACCACTGTGACGGGAGAAGCGGCCGGCGCCTCGCGCATGCGCATTGGCGGAGCCGACTCGCGCTCCACTCCTGACAGGTAGGCTGCGTCCCCTTTAAATGTTGCCGCCGCCGCGCGGCGGCCGCGATGTTCCGACTGCCGCTGCGGCGGCGGCTGGATCCTGGGTCCTGTTTGGGGCGGTGTGGGAGAGGGGGCCGCGGGCGTCTCGTCCTGTCCCAGGCCCAAACCCCCAGGGGTACTGCCCGCCGGACCTGCTTGAGCCGACTTCCACCGAGGGAGGGGGAGCTTCAGGACGCCCGCTGTGTTCTCCGAACTCCCGGTGAGATCCGATTTTGGCCCCCCTGCGAGTGAGATAGGACGGGCTCACCACTTCTGGTCAGGCCGGCAGGGCCTCGCTGCAACACAGAATGAAACCATCAGTCTCAAGGCCTAGTGTCAGCTGTAAATTCACTGATGCATCAGCCCTCTGCCTCCCTCCTCCTTTGAAAGACCAGTGGCCTGCCCCGCTTGCAAAAGCCCTGGGGTTCCGGAAAGCCGACCGCGCTTGACAGGACACCTGCAAAGAAGAACAGAGGCGAATCCGAGGGGGAGACCATGCGACCACGTGTGGCACTGGCCAATCCCACAGCAGTTGGCGATAACGTGTGTCACCGGAGGCATACGGGGCGATGGCGAAGCAAAGGGTCGGGTCCAGGCATGTGCCGGTGGAAGGGGGAAACGGGTTACCTTTCCATCAATGCCAGGGAAAATCAAAGAACAGCTGGGACCCGGGGCGTGGAGGGGCCGCCTGTGCCTGACCCAAGCCACGTTTTCAAATGCCTACCAGAGGAGCAAATGGGTTTCTGCAAAATTCGCGACAGCCCCAATCCTCCACCGACCTGGTAGCCCTGACGCAACTTCGGCTGGCACAAACCCACAGAGAGTGGGAAAGAAACACACAGAGACTGAGAGACAGAGAGAGAAGAGAGAATGGGAGACACACACATAGACACACACACACACACACACAGTGTCGTACAGCAGAGGCATTGAAACACACACCCCCAGGCAACCCCGGAGGCGGCAGGGTTCTTGCTCTGGAGGGGAACCACCCTCGGGTGAGAGAGAAGCCCAGGGGCACGCAGGCCGACCCGTCCTCGAGATCACGGACGGCGGCACGACTTTTGGGGAGACTCACCCCAACCAACACCGTCCGCGCAGGCCTCAGGCTGGGATCCCGTGCTGCTTCCCCCGACTCTGCCTGGGGTTTCATCATCGTGCTCGGCCCTTTGCGACTCCTGGCATCCGCAAACGTTCCCTTCGACCCCGAGGAGAGATGAGGCCGGAGCCTCAGAGCCTCCACACCCAAGCACTGCCACGGAGGGCTCCTGCTCTGCCAAGCCTCGGGGACTGGTTCCTAAGACAACCGTGGGAACCACTGTGACGGGAGAAACCGCCGGCGCCTCGCGCATGCGCATTGGCGGAGCCGACTCGCGCTCCACTCCTGACAGTTAGGCTGCGTCCCCTTTAAATGTTGCCGCCGCCGCGCGACGGCCGCGATGCTCCTGCTGCCGCCGCGGCGGCGGCTGGATCCTGGGTCCTGTTTGGGGCGGTGTGGGAGAGGGGGCCGCGGGCGTCTCTTCCTGTCCCAGGCCCAAACCCCCAGGGGTACTGCCCGCCGGACCTGCTTGAGCCGACTTCCACCGAGGGAGGGGGAGCTTCAGGACGCCCGCTGTGTTCTCCGAACTCCCGTTGAGATCCGATTTTGGCCCCCTGCGAGTGAGATAGGACGGGCTCACCACTTCTGGTCAGGCCGGCAGGGCCTCGCTGCAACACAGAATGAAACCATCAGTCTCAAGGCCTAGTGTCAGCTGTAAATTCACTGATGCATCAGCCCTCTGCCTCCCTCCTCCTTTGAAAGACCAGTGGCCTGCCCCGCTTGCAAAAGCCCTGGGGTTCCGGAAAGCCGACCGCGCTTGACAGGACACCTGCAAAGAAGAACAGAGGCGAATCCGAGGGGGAGACCATGCGACCACCCGTGGCACTGGCCAATCCCACAGCAGTTGGTGATAACGTGTGTCACCGGAGGCATACGGGGCGACGGCGAAGCAGAGGGTCGGGTCCAGGCAAGTGCCGGTGGAAGGGGGAAACGGGTTACCTTTCCATCAATGCCAGGGAAAATCAAAGAACAGCTGGGACCCGGGGCGTGGAGGGGCCGCCTGTGCCTGACCCAAGCCACGTTTTCAAATGCCTACCAGAGGAGCAAATGGGTTTCTGCAAAATTCGCGACAGCCCCAATCCTCCACCGACCTGGTAGCCCTGACGCAACTTCGGCTGGCACAAACCCACAGAGAGTGGGAAAGAAACACACAGAGACTGAGAGACAGAGAGAGAAGAGAGAATGGGAGACACACACATAGACACACACACACACACACACAGTGTCGTACAGCAGAGGCATTGAAACACACACCCCCAGGCAACCCCTGAGGCGGCAGGGTTCTGCTCTGGAGGGGAACCACCCTCGGGTGAGAGAGAAGCCCAGGGGCACGCAGGCCGACCCGTCCTCGAGATCACGGACGGCGGCACGACTTTTGGGGAGACTCACCCCAACCAACACCGTCCGTGCAGGCCTCAGGCTGGGATCCCGTGCTGCTTCCCCCGACTCTGCCTGGGGTTTCATCATCGTGCTCGGCCCTTTGCGACTCCTGGCATCCGCAAACGTTCCCTTCGACCCCGAGGAGAGATGAGGCCGGAGCCTCAGAGCCTCCACACCCAAGCACTGCCACGGAGGGCTCCTGCTCTGCCAAGCCTCGGGGACTGGTTCCTAAGACAACCGTGGGAACCACTGTGACGGGAGAAGCGGCCGGCGCCTCGCGCATGCGCATTGGCGGAGCCGACTCGCGCTCCACTCCTGACAGGTAGGCTGCGTCCCCTTTAAATGTTGCCGTCGCCGCGCGGCGGCCGCGATGCTCCGGCTGCCGCTGCGGCGGCGGCTGGATCCTGGGTCCTGTTTGGGGCGGTGTGGGAGAGGGGGCCGCGGGCGTCTCGTCCTGTCCCAGGCCCAAACCCCCAGGGGTACTGCCCGCCGGACCTGCTTGAGCCGACTTCCACCGAGGGAGGGGGAGCTTCAGGACGCCCGCTGTGTTCTCCGAACTCCCGTTGAGATCTGATTTTGGCCCCCCTGCGAGTGAGATAGGACGGGCTCACCACTTCTGGTCAGGCCGGCAGGGCCTCGCTGCAACACAGAATGAAACCATCAGTCTCAAGGCCTAGTGTCAGCTGTAAATTCACTGATGCATCAGCCCTCTGCCTCCCTCCTCCTTTGAAAGACCAGTGGCCTGCCCCGCTTGCAAAAGCCCTGGGGTTCCGGAAAGCCGACTGCGCTTGACAGGACACCTGCGAAGAAGAACAGAGGCGAATCCGAGGGGGAGACCATGCGACCACGCGTGGCACTGGCCAATCCCACAGCAGTTGGCGATAACGTGTGTCACCGGAGGCATACGGGGCGACGGCGAAGCAAAGGGTCGGGTCCAGGCATGTGCCGGTGGAAGGGGGAAACGGGTTACCTTTCCATCAATGCCAGGGAAAATCAAAGAACAGCTGGGACCCGTGGCGTGGAGGGGCCGCCTGTGCCTGACCCAAGCCACGTTTTGAAATGCCTACCAGAGGAGTAAATGGGTTTCTGCAAAATTCGCGACAGCCCCAATCCTCCACCGACCTGGTAGCCCTGACGCAACTTCGGCTGGCACAAACCCACAGAGAGTGGGAAAGAAACACACAGAGACTGAGAGACAGAGAGAGAAGAGAGAATGGGAGACACACACATAGACACACACACACACACACACAGTGTCGTAGAGCAGAGGCATTGAAACACACACCCCCAGGCAACCCCTGAGGCGGCAGGGTTCTGCTCTGGAGGGGAACCACCCTCGGGTGAGAGAGAAGCCCAGGGGCACGCAGGCCGACCCGTCCTCGAGATCACGGACGGCGGCACGACTTTTGGGGAGACTCACCCCAACCAACACCGTCCGCGCAGGCCTCAGGCTGGGATCCCGTGCTGCTTCCCCCGACTCTGCCTGGGGTTTCATCATCGTGCTCGGCCCTTTGCGACTCCTGGCATCCGCAAACGTTCCCTTCGACCCCGAGGAGAGTTGAGGCGGGAGCCTCAGAGCCTCCACACCCAAGCACTGCCACGGAGGGCTCCTGCTCTGCCAAGCCTCGGGGACTAGTTCCTAAGACAACCGTGGGAACCACTGTGACGGGAGAAACCGCCGGCGCCTCGCGCATGCGCATTGGCGGAGCCGACTCGCGCTCCACTCCTGACAGGTAGGCTGCGTCCCCTTTAAATGTTGCCGCCGCCGCGCGACGGCCGCGATGCTCCTGCTGCCGCGGCGGCGGCGGCTGGATCCTGGGTCCTGTTTGGGGCGGTGTGGGAGAGGGGGCCGCGGGCGTCTCGTCCTGTCCCAGGCCCAAACCCCCAGGGGTACTGCCCGCCGGACCTGCTTGAGCCGACTTCCACCGAGGGAGGGGGAGCTTCAGGACGCCCGCTGTGTTCTCCGAACTCCCGTTGAGATCCGATTTTGGCCCCCTCCGAGTGAGATAGGACGGGCTCACCACTTCTGGTCAGGCCGGCAGGGCCTCGCTGCAACACAGAATGAAACCATCAGTCTCAAGGCCTAGTGTCAGCTGTAAATTCAATGATGCATCAGCCCTCTGCCTCCCTCCTCCTTTGAAAGACCAGTGGCCTGCCCCGCTTGCAAAAGCCCTGGGGTTCCGGAAAGCCGACCGCGCTTGACAGGACACCTGCAAAGAAGAACAGAGGCGAATCCGAGGGGGAGACCATGCGACCACGCGTGGCACTGGCCAATCCCACAGCAGTTGGTGATAACGTGTGTCACCGGAGGCATACGGGGCGACGGCGAAGCAGAGGGTCGGGTCCAGGAAGTGCCGGTGGAAGGGGGAAACGGGTTACCTTTCCATCAATGCCAGGGAAAATCAAAGAACAGCTGGGACCCGGGGCGTGGAGGGGCCGCCTGTGCCTGACCCAAGCCACGTTTTCAAATGCCTACCAGAGGAGCAAATGGGTTTCTGCAAAATTCGCGACAGCCCCAATCCTCCACCGACCTGGTAGCCCTGACGCAACTTCGGCTGGCACAAACCCACAGAGAGTGGGAAAGAAACACACAGAGACTGAGAGACAGAGAGAGAAGAGAGAATGGGAGACACACACATAGACACACACACACACACACAGTGTCGTACAGCAGAGGCATTGAAACACACACCCCCAGGCAACCCCTGAGGCGGCAGGGTTCTGCTCTGGAGGGGAACCACCCTCGGGTGAGAGAGAAGCCCAGGGGCACGCAGGCCGACCCGTCCTCGAGATCACGGAGGGCGGCACGACTTTTGGGGAGACTCACCCCAACCAACACCGTCCGCGCAGGCCTCAGGCTGGGATCCCGTGCTGCTTCCCCCGACTCTGCCTGGGGTTTCATCATCGTGCTCGGCCCTTTGCGACTCCTGGCATCCGCAAACGTTCCCTTCGACCCCGAGGAGAGATGAGGCCGGAGCCTCAGAGCCTCCACACCCAAGCACTGCCACGGAGGGCTCCTGCTCTGCCAAGCCTCGGGGACTGGTTCCTAAGACAACCGTGGGAACCACTGTGACGGGAGAAACGGCCAGCGCCTCGCGCATGCGCATTGGCGGAGCCGACTCGCGCTCCACTCCTGACAGGTAGGCTGCGTCCCCTTTAAATGTTGCCGCCGCCGCGCGACGGCCGCGATGCTCCTGCTGCCGCCGCGGCGGCGGCTGGATCCTGGGTCCTGTTTGGGGCGGTGTGGGAGAGGGGGCCGCGGGCGTCTCGTCCTGTCCCAGGCCCAAACCCCCAGGGGTACTGCCCGCCGGACCTGCTTGAGCCGACTTCCACCGAGGGAGGGGGAGCTTCAGGACGCCCGCTGTGTTCTCCGAACTCCCGTTGAGATCCGATTTTGGCCCCCTCCGAGTGAGATAGGACGGGCTCACCACTTCTGGTCAGGCCGGCAGGGCCTCGCTGCAACACAGAATGAAACCATCAGTCTCAAGGCCTAGTGTCAGCTGTAAATTCAATGATGCATCAGCCCTCTGCCTCCCTCCTCCTTTGAAAGACCAGTGGCCTGCCCCGCTTGCAAAAGCCCTGGGGTTCCGGAAAGCCGACCGCGCTTGACAGGACACCTGCAAAGAAGAACAGAGGCGAATCCGAGGGGGAGACCATGCGACCACGCGTGGCACTGGCCAATCCCACAGCAGTTGGTGATAACGTGTGTCACCGGAGGCATACGGGGCGACGGCGAAGCAGAGGGTCGGGTCCAGGCAAGTGCCGGTGGAAGGGGGAAACGGGTTACCTTTCCATCAATGCCAGGGAAAATCAAAGAACAGCTGGGACCCGGGGCGTGGAGGGGCCGCCTGTGCCTGACCCAAGCCACGTTTTCAAATGCCTACCAGAGGAGCAAATGGGTTTCTGCAAAATTCGCGACAGCCCCAATCCTCCACCGACCTGGTAGCCCTGACGCAACTTCGGCTGGCACAAACCCACAGAGAGTGGGAAAGAAACACACAGAGACTGAGAGACAGAGAGAGAAGAGAGAATGGGAGACACACACATAGACACACACACACACACACAGTGTCGTACAGCAGAGGCATTGAAACACACACCCCCAGGCAACCCCTGAGGCGGCAGGGTTCTGCTCTGGAGGGGAACCACCCTCGGGTGAGAGAGAAGCCCAGGGGCACGCAGGCCGACCCGTCCTCGAGATCACGGAGGGCGGCACGACTTTTGGGGAGACTCACCCCAACCAACACCGTCCGCGCAGGCCTCAGGCTGGGATCCCGTGCTGCTTCCCCCGACTCTGCCTGGGGTTTCATCATCGTGCTCGGCCCTTTGCGACTCCTGACATCCGCAAACGTTCCCTTCGACCCCGAGGAGAGATGAGGCCGGAGCCTCAGAGCCTCCACACCCAAGCACTGCCACGGAGGGCTCCTGCTCTGCCAAGCCTCGGGGACTGGTTCCTAAGACAACCGTGGGAACCACTGTGACGGGAGAAACCGCCGGCGCCTCGCGCATGCGCATTGGCGGAGCCAACTCGCGCTCCACTGCTGACAGGTAGGCTGCGTCCCCTTTAAATGTTGCCGCCGCCGCGCGGCGGCCGCGATGCTCTGGCTGCCGCCGCGGCGGCGGCTGGATCCTGGGTCCTGTTTGGGGCGGTGTGGGAGAGGGGGCCGCGGGCGTCTCGTCCTGTCCCAGGCCCAAACCCCCAGGGGTACTGCCCGCCGGACCTGCTTGAGCCGACTTCCACCGAGGGAGGGGGAGCTTCAGGACGCCCGCTGTGTTCTCCGAACTCCCGGTGAGATCCGATTTTGGCCCCCCTGCGAGTGAGATAGGACGGGCTCACCACTTCTGGTCAGGCCGGCAGGGCCTCGCTGCAACACAGAATGAAACCATCAGTCTCAAGGCCTAGTGTCAGCTGTAAATTCACTGATGCATCAGCCCTCTGCCTCCCTCCTCCTTTGAAAGACCAGTGGCCTGCCCCGCTTGCAAAAGCCCTGGGGTTCCGGAAAGCCGACCGCGCTTGACAGGACACCTGCAAAGAAGAACAGAGGCGAATCCGAGGGGGAGACCATGCGACCACGCGTGGCACTGGCCAATCCCACAGCAGTTGGTGATAACGTGTGTCACCGGAGGCATACGGGGCGACGGCGAAGCAGAGGGTCGGGTCCAGGCAAGTGCCGGTGGAAGGGGGAAACGGGTTACCTTTCCATCAATGCCAGGGAAAATCAAAGAACAGCTGGGACCCGGGGCGTGGAGGGGCCGCCTGTGCCTGACCCAAGCCACGTTTTCAAATGCCTACCAGAGGAGCAAATGGGTTTCTGCAAAATTCGCGACAGCCCCAATCCTCCACCGACCTGGTAGCCCTGACGCAACTTCGGCTGGCACAAACCCACAGAGAGTGGGAAAGAAACACACAGAGACTGAGAGACAGAGAGAGAAGAGAGAATGGGAGACACACACATAGACACACACACACACACACACAGTGTCGTAGAGCAGAGGCATTGAAACACACACCCCCAGGCAACCCCTGAGGCGGCAGGGTTCTGCTCTGGAGGGGAACCACCCTCGGGTGAGAGAGAAGCCCAGGGGCACGTAGGCCGACCCGTCCTCGAGATCACGGACGGCGGCACGACTTTTGGGGAGACTCACCCCAACCAACACCGTCCGTGCAGGCCTCAGGCTGCGATCCCGTGCTGCTTCCCCCGACTCTGCCTGGGGTTTCATCATCGTGCTCGGCCCTTTGCGTCTCCTGGCATCCGCAAACGTTCCCTTCGACCCCGAGGAGAGATGAGGCCGGAGCCTCAGAGCCTCCACACCCAAGCACTGCCACGGAGGGCTCCTGCTCTGCCAAGCCTCGGGGACTGGTTCCTAAGACAACCGTGGGAACCACTGTGACGGGAGAAACCGCCGGCGCCTCGCGCATGCGCATTGGCGGAGCCGACTCGCGCTCCACTGCTGACAGGTAGGCTGCGTCCCCTTTAAATGTTGCCGCCGCCGCGCGGCGGCTGCGATGCTCTGGCTGCCGCCGCGGCGGCGGCTGGATCCTGGGTCCTGTTTGGGGCGGTGTGGGAGAGGGGGCCGCGGGCGTCTCGTCCTGTCCCAGGCCCAAACCCCCAGGGGTACTGCCCGCCGGACCTGCTTGAGCCGACTTCCACCGAGGGAGGGGGAGCTTCAGGACGCCCGCTGTGTTCTCCGAACTCCCGGTGAGATCCGATTTTGGCCCCCCTGCGAGTGAGATAGGACGGGCTCACCACTTCTGGTCAGGCCGGCAGGGCCTCGCTGCAACACAGAATGAAACCATCAGTCTCAAGGCCTAGTGTCAGCTGTAAATTCACTGATGCATCAGCCCTCTGCCTCCCTCCTCCTTTGAAAGACCAGTGGCCTGCCCCGCTTGCAAAAGCCCTGGGGTTCCGGAAAGCCGACCGCGCTTGACAGGACACCTGCAAAGAAGAACAGAGGCGAATCCGAGGGGGAGACCATGCGACCACGCGTGGCACTGGCCAATCCCACAGCAGTTGGTGATAACGTGTGTCACCGGAGGCATACGGGGCGACGGCGAAGCAGAGGGTCGGGTCCAGGCAAGTGCCGGTGGAAGGGGGAAACGGGTTACCTTTCCATCAATGCCAGGGAAAATCAAAGAACAGCTGGGACCCGGGGCGTGGAGGGGCCGCCTGTGCCTGACCCAAGCCACGTTTTCAAATGCCTACCAGAGGAGCAAATGGGTTTCTGCAAAATTCGCGACAGCCCCAATCCTCCACCGACCTGGTAGCCCTGACGCAACTTCGGCTGGCACAAACCCACAGAGAGTGGGAAAGAAACACACAGAGACTGAGAGACAGAGAGAGAAGAGAGAATGGGAGACACACACATAGACACACACACACACACACACAGTGTCGTACAGCAGAGGCATTGAAACACACACCCCCAGGCAACCCCTGAGGCGGCAGGGTTCTGCTCTGGAGGGGAACCACCCTCGGGTGAGAGAGAAGCCCAGGGGCACGTAGGCCGACCCGTCCTCGAGATCACGGACGGCGGCACGACTTTTGGGGAGACTCACCCCAACCAACACCGTCCGTGCCGGCCTCAGGCTGGGATCCCGTGCTGCTTCCCCCGACTCTGCCTGGGGTTTCATCATCGTGCTCGGCCCTTTGCGTCTCCTGGCATCCGCAAACGTTCCCTTCGACCCCGAGGAGAGATGAGGCCGGAGCCTCAGAGCCTCCACACCCAAGCACTGCCACGGAGGGCTCCTGCTCTGCCAAGCCTCGGGGACTGGTTCCTAAGACAACCGTGGGAACCACTGTGACGGGAGAAACCGCCGGCGCCTCGCGCATGCGCATTGGCGGAGCCGACTCGCGCTCCACTGCTGACAGGTAGGCTGCGTCCCCTTTAAATGTTGCCGCCGCCGCGCGGCGGCTGCGATGCTCTGGCTGCCGCCGCGGCGGCGGCTGGATCCTGGGTCCTGTTTGGGGCGGTGTGGGAGAGGGGGCCGCGGGCGTCTCGTCCTGTCCCAGGCCCAAACCCCCAGGGGTACTGCCCGCCGGACCTGCTTGAGCCGACTTCCACCGAGGGAGGGGGAGCTTCAGGACGCCCGCTGTGTTCTCCGAACTCCCGGTGAGATCCGATTTTGGCCCCCCTGCGAGTGAGATAGGACGGGCTCACCACTTCTGGTCAGGCCGGCAGGGCCTCGCTGCAACACAGAATGAAACCATCAGTCTCAAGGCCTAGTGTCAGCTGTAAATTCACTGATGCATCAGCCCTCTGCCTCCCTCCTCCTTTGAAAGACCAGTGGCCTGCCCCGCTTGCAAAAGCCCTGGGGTTCCGGAAAGCCGACCGCGCTTGACAGGACACCTGCAAAGAAGAACAGAGGCGAATCCGAGGGGGAGACCATGCGACCACGCGTGGCACTGGCCAATCCCACAGCAGTTGGCGATAACGTGTGTCACCGGAGGCATACGGGGCGACGGCGAAGCAAAGGGTCGGGTCCAGGCATGTGCCGGTGGAAGGGGGAAACGGGTTACCTTTCCATCAATGCCAGGGAAAATCAAAGAACAGCTGGGACCCGTGGCGTGGAGGGGCCGCCTGTGCCTGACCCAAGCCACGTTTTGAAATGCCTACCAGAGGAGTAAATGGGTTTCTGCAAAATTCGCGACAGCCCCAATCCTCCACCGACCTGGTAGCCCTGACGCAACTTCGGCTGGCACAAACCCACAGAGAGTGGGAAAGAAACACACAGAGACTGAGAGACAGAGAGAGAAGACAGAATGGGAGACACACACATAGACACACACACACACACACACAGTGTCGTACAGCAGAGGCATTGAAACACACACCCCCAGGCAACCCCTGAGGCGGCAGGGTTCTGCTCTGGAGGGGAACCACCCTCGGGTGAGAGAGAAGCCCAGGGGCACGCAGGCCGACCCGTCCTCGAGATCACGGACGGCGGCACGACTTTTGGGGAGACTCACCCCAACCAACACCGTCCGCGCAGGCCTCAGGCTGGGATCCCGTGCTGCTTCCCCCGACTCTGCCTGGGGTTTCATCATCGTGCTCGGCCCTTTGCGACTCCTGGCATCCGCAAACGTTCCCTTCGACCCCGAGGAGAGTTGAGGCCGGAGCCTCAGAGCCTCCACACCCAAGCACTGCCACGGAGGGCTCCTGCTCTGCCAAGCCTCGGGGACTAGTTCCTAAGACAACCGTGGGAACCACTGTGACGGGAGAAACCGCCGGCGCCTCGCGCATGCGCATTGGCGGAGCCGACTCGCGCTCCACTCCTGACAGGTAGGCTGCGTCCCCTTTAAATGTTGCGGCCGCCGCGCGACGGCCGCGATGCTCCTGCTGCCGCGGCGGCGGCGGCTGGATCCTGGGTCCTGTTTGGGGCGGTGTGGGAGAGGGGGCCGCGGGCGTCTCGTCCTGTCCCAGGCCCAAACCCCCAGGGGTACTGCCCGCCGGACCTGCTTGAGCCGACTTCCACCGAGGGAGGGGGAGCTTCAGGACGCCCGCTGTGTTCTCCGAACTCCCGTTGAGATCCGATTTTGGCCCCCTCCGAGTGAGATAGGACGGGCTCACCACTTCTGGTCAGGCCGGCAGGGCCTCGCTGCAACACAGAATGAAACCATCAGTCTCAAGGCCTAGTGTCAGCTGTAAATTCAATGATGCATCAGCCCTCTGCCTCCCTCCTCCTTTGAAAGACCAGTGGCCTGCCCCGCTTGCAAAAGCCCTGGGGTTCCGGAAAGCCGACCGCGCTTGACAGGACACCTGCAAAGAAGAACAGAGGCGAATCCGAGGGGGAGACCATGCGACCACGCGTGGCACTGGCCAATCCCACAGCAGTTGGTGATAACGTGTGTCACCGGAGGCATACGGGGCGACGGCGAAGCAGAGGGTCGGGTCCAGGAAGTGCCGGTGGAAGGGGGAAACGGGTTACCTTTCCATCAATGCCAGGGAAAATCAAAGAACAGCTGGGACCCGGGGCGTGGAGGGGCCGCCTGTGCCTGACCCAAGCCACGTTTTCAAATGCCTACCAGAGGAGCAAATGGGTTTCTGCAAAATTCGCGACAGCCCCAATCCTCCACCGACCTGGTAGCCCTGACGCAACTTCGGCTGGCACAAACCCACAGAGAGTGGGAAAGAAACACACAGAGACTGAGAGACAGAGAGAGAAGAGAGAATGGGAGACACACACATAGACACACACACACACACACACAGTGTCGTACAGCAGAGGCATTGAAACACACACCCCCAGGCAACCCCTGAGGCGGCAGGGTTCTTGCTCTGGAGGGGAACCACCCTCGGGTGAGAGAGAAGCCCAGGGGCACGCAGGCCGACCCGTCCTCGAGATCACGGAGGGCGGCACGACTTTTGGGGAGACTCACCCCAACCAACACCGTCCGCGCAGGCCTCAGGCTGGGATCCCGTGCTGCTTCCCCCGACTCTGCCTGGGGTTTCATCATCGTGCTCGGCCCTTTGCGACTCCTGGCATCCGCAAACGTTCCCTTCGACCCCGAGGAGAGATGAGGCCGGAGCCTCAGAGCCTCCACACCCAAGCACTGCCACGGAGGGCTCCTGCTCTGCCAAGCCTCGGGGACTGGTTCCTAAGACAACCGTGGGAACCACTGTGACGGGAGAAACGGCCAGCGCCTCGCGCATGCGCATTGGCGGAGCCGACTCGCGCTCCACTCCTGACAGGTAGGCTGCGTCCCCTTTAAATGTTGCCGCCGCCGCGCGACGGCCGCGATGCTCCTGCTGCCGCCGCGGCGGCGGCTGGATCCAGGGTCCTGTTTGGGGCGGTGTGGGAGAGGGGGCCGCGGGCGTCTCGTCCTGTCCCAGGCCCAAACCCCCAGGGGTACTGCCCGCCGGACCTGCTTGAGCCGACTTCCACCGAGGGAGGGGGAGCTTCAGGACGCCCGCTGTGTTCTCCGAACTCCCGGTGAGATCCGATTTTGGCCCCCCTGCGAGTGAGATAGGACGGGCTCACCACTTCTGGTCAGGCCGGCAGGGCCTCGCTGCAACACAGAATGAAACCATCAGTCTCAAGGCCTAGTGTCAGCTGTAAATTCACTGATGCATCAGCCCTCTGCCTCCCTCCTCCTTTGAAAGACCAGTGGCCTGCCCCGCTTGCAAAAGCCCTGGGGTTCCGGAAAGCCGACCGCGCTTGACAGGACACCTGCAAAGAAGAACAGAGGCGAATCCGAGGGGGAGACCATGCGACCACGCGTGGCACTGGCCAATCCCACAGCAGTTGGCGATAACGTGTGTCACCGGAGGCATACGGGGCGACGGCGAAGCAAAGGGTCGGGTCCAGGCATGTGCCGGTGGAAGGGGGAAACGGGTTACCTTTCCATCAATGCCAGGGAAAATCAAAGAACAGCTGGGACCCGTGGCGTGGAGGGGCCGCCTGTGCCTGACCCAAGCCACGTTTTGAAATGCCTACCAGAGGAGTAAATGGGTTTCTGCAAAATTCGCGACAGCCCCAATCCTCCACCGACCTGGTAGCCCTGACGCAACTTCGGCTGGCACAAACCCACAGAGAGTGGGAAAGAAACACACAGAGACTGAGAGACAGAGAGAGAAGAGAGAATGGGAGACACACACATAGACACACACACACACACACACAGTGTCGTACAGCAGAGGCATTGAAACACACACCCCCAGGCAACCCCTGAGGCGGCAGGGTTCTGCTCTGGAGGGGAACCACCCTCGGGTGAGAGAGAAGCCCAGGGGCACGCAGGCCGACCCGTCCTCGAGATCACGGACGGCGGCACGACTTTTGGGGAGACTCACCCCAACCAACACCGTCCGCGCAGGCCTCAGGCTGGGATCCCGTGCTGCTTCCCCCGACTCTGCCTGGGGTTTCATCATCGTGCTCGGCCCTTTGCGACTCCTGGCATCCGCAAACGTTCCCTTCGACCCCGAGGAGAGTTGAGGCCGGAGCCTCAGAGCCTCCACACCCAAGCACTGCCACGGAGGGCTCCTGCTCTGCCAAGCCTCGGGGACTAGTTCCTAAGACAACCGTGGGAACCACTGTGACGGGAGAAACCGCCGGCGCCTCGCGCATGCGCATTGGCGGAGCCGACTCGCGCTCCACTCCTGACAGGTAGGCTGCGTCCCCTTTAAATGTTGCCGCCGCCGCGCGACGGCCGCGATGCTCCTGCTGCCGCCGCGGCGGCGGCTGGATCCTGGGTCCTGTTTGGGGCGGTGTGGGAGAGGGGGCCGCGGGCGTCTCGTCCTGTCCCAGGCCCAAACCCCCAGGGGTACTGCCCGCCGGACCTGCTTGAGCCGACTTCCACCGAGGGAGGGGGAGCTTCAGGACGCCCGCTGTGTTCTCCGAACTCCCGTTGAGATCCGATTTTGGCCCCCTCCGAGTGAGATAGGACGGGCTCACCACTTCTGGTCAGGCCGGCAGGGCCTCGCTGCAACACAGAATGAAACCATCAGTCTCAAGGCCTAGTGTCAGCTGTAAATTCACTGATGCATCAGCCCTCTGCCTCCCTCCTCCTTTGAAAGACCAGTGGCCTGCCCCGCTTGCAAAAGCCCTGGGGTTCCGGAAAGCCGACCGCGCTTGACAGGACACCTGCAAAGAAGAACAGAGGCGAATCCGAGGGGGAGACCATGCGACCACGCGTGGCACTGGCCAATCCCACAGCAGTTGGTGATAACGTGTGTCACCGGAGGCATACGGGGCGACGGCGAAGCAGAGGGTCGGGTCCAGGCAAGTGCCGGTGGAAGGGGGAAACGGGTTACCTTTCCATCAATGCCAGGGAAAATCAAAGAACAGCTGGGACCCGGGGCGTGGAGGGGCCGCCTGTGCCTGACCCAAGCCACGTTTTCAAATGCCTACCAGAGGAGCAAATGGGTTTCTGCAAAATTCGCGACAGCCCCAATCCTCCACCGACCTGGTAGCCCTGACGCAACTTCGGCTGGCACAAACCCACAGAGAGTGGGAAAGAAACACACAGAGACTGAGAGACAGAGAGAGAAGAGAGAATGGGAGACACACACATAGACACACACACACACACACACAGTGTCGTAGAGCAGAGGCATTGAAACACACACCCCCAGGCAACCCCTGAGGCGGCAGGGTTCTGCTCTGGAGGGGAACCACCCTCGGGTGAGAGAGAAGCCCAGGGGCACGTAGGCCGACCCGTCCTCGAGATCACGGACGGCGGCACGACTTTTGGGGAGACTCACCCCAACCAACACCGTCCGTGCAGGCCTCAGGCTGGGATCCCGTGCTGCTTCCCCCGACTCTGCCTGGGGTTTCATCATCGTGCTCGGCCCTTTGCGTCTCCTGGCATCCGCAAACGTTCCCTTCGACCCCGAGGAGAGATGAGGCCGGAGCCTCAGAGCCTCCACACCCAAGCACTGCCACGGAGGGCTCCTGCTCTGCCAAGCCTCGGGGACTGGTTCCTAAGACAACCGTGGGAACCACTGTGACGGGAGAAACCGCCGGCGCCTCGCGCATGCGCATTGGCGGAGCCGACTCGCGCTCCACTGCTGACAGGTAGGCTGCGTCCCCTTTAAATGTTGCCGCCGCCGCGCGGCGGCTGCGATGCTCTGGCTGCCGCCGCGGCGGCGGCTGGATCCTGGGTCCTGTTTGGGGCGGTGTGGGAGAGGGGGCCGCGGGCGTCTCGTCCTGTCCCAGGCCCAAACCCCCAGGGGTACTGCCCGCCGGACCTGCTTGAGCCGACTTCCACCGAGGGAGGGGGAGCTTCAGGACGCCCGCTGTGTTCTCCGAACTCCCGGTGAGATCCGATTTTGGCCCCCCTGCGAGTGAGATAGGACGGGCTCACCACTTCTGGTCAGGCCGGCAGGGCCTCGCTGCAACACAGAATGAAACCATCAGTCTCAAGGCCTAGTGTCAGCTGTAAATTCACTGATGCATCAGCCCTCTGCCTCCCTCCTCCTTTGAAAGACCAGTGGCCTGCCCCGCTTACAAAAGCCCTGGGGTTCCGGAAAGCCGACCGCGCTTGACAGGACACCTGCAAAGAAGAACAGAGGCGAATCCGAGGGGGAGACCATGCGACCACGCGTGGCACTGGCCAATCCCACAGCAGTTGGTGATAACGTGTGTCACCGGAGGCATACGGGGCGACGGCGAAGCAGAGGGTCGGGTCCAGGCAAGTGCCGGTGGAAGGGGGAAACGGGTTACCTTTCCATCAATGCCAGGGAAAATCAAAGAACAGCTGGGACCCGGGGCGTGGAGGGGCCGCCTGTGCCTGACCCAAGCCACGTTTTCAAATGCCTACCAGAGGAGCAAATGGGTTTCTGCAAAATTCGCGACAGCCCCAATCCTCCACCGACCTGGTAGCCCTGACGCAACTTCGGCTGGCACAAACCCACAGAGAGTGGGAAAGAAACACACAGAGACTGAGAGACAGAGAGAGAAGAGAGAATGGGAGACACACACATAGACACACACACACACACACACAGTGTCGTAGAGCAGAGGCATTGAAACACACACCCCCAGGCAACCCCTGAGGCGGCAGGGTTCTGCTCTGGAGGGGAACCACCCTCGGGTGAGAGAGAAGCCCAGGGGCACGTAGGCCGACCCGTCCTCGAGATCACGGACGGCGGCACGACTTTTGGGGAGACTCACCCCAACCAACACCGTCCGTGCAGGCCTCAGGCTGGGATCCCGTGCTGCTTCCCCCGACTCTGCCTGGGGTTTCATCATCGTGCTCGGCCCTTTGCGTCTCCTGGCATCCGCAAACGTTCCCTTCGACCCCGAGGAGAGATGAGGCCGGAGCCTCAGAGCCTCCACACCCAAGCACTGCCACGGAGGGCTCCTGCTCTGCCAAGCCTCGGGGACTGGTTCCTAAGACAACCGTGGGAACCACTGTGACGGGAGAAACCGCCGGCGCCTCGCGCATGCGCATTGGCGGAGCCGACTCGCGCTCCACTGCTGACAGGTAGGCTGCGTCCCCTTTAAATGTTGCCGCCGCCGCGCGGCGGCTGCGATGCTCTGGCTGCCGCCGCGGCGGCGGCTGGATCCTGGGTCCTGTTTGGGGCGGTGTGGGAGAGGGGGCCGCGGGCGTCTCGTCCTGTCCCAGGCCCAAACCCCCAGGGGTACTGCCCGCCGGACCTGCTTGAGCCGACTTCCACCGAGGGAGGGGGAGCTTCAGGACGCCCGCTGTGTTCTCCGAACTCCCGGTGAGATCCGATTTTGGCCCCCCTGCGAGTGAGATAGGACGGGCTCACCACTTCTGGTCAGGCCGGCAGGGCCTCGCTGCAACACAGAATGAAACCATCAGTCTCAAGGCCTAGTGTCAGCTGTAAATTCACTGATGCATCAGCCCTCTGCCTCCCTCCTCCTTTGAAAGACCAGTGGCCTGCCCCGCTTGCAAAAGCCCTGGGGTTCCGGAAAGCCGACCGCGCTTGACAGGACACCTGCAAAGAAGAACAGAGGCGAATCCGAGGGGGAGACCATGCGACCACGCGTGGCACTGGCCAATCCCACAGCAGTTGGCGATAACGTGTGTCACCGGAGGCATACGGGGCGACGGCGAAGCAAAGGGTCGGGTCCAGGCATGTGCCGGTGGAAGGGGGAAACGGGTTACCTTTCCATCAATGCCAGGGAAAATCAAAGAACAGCTGGGACCCGTGGCGTGGAGGGGCCGCCTGTGCCTGACCCAAGCCACGTTTTGAAATGCCTACCAGAGGAGTAAATGGGTTTCTGCAAAATTCGCGACAGCCCCAATCCTCCACCGACCTGGTAGCCCTGACGCAACTTCGGCTGGCACAAACCCACAGAGAGTGGGAAAGAAACACACAGAGACTGAGAGACAGAGAGAGAAGAGAGAATGGGAGACACACACATAGACACACACACACACACACACAGTGTCGTACAGCAGAGGCATTGAAACACACACCCCCAGGCAACCCCTGAGGCGGCAGGGTTCTGCTCTGGAGGGGAACCACCCTCGGGTGAGAGAGAAGCCCAGGGGCACGCAGGCCGACCCGTCCTCGAGATCACGGACGGCGGCACGACTTTTGGGGAGACTCACCCCAACCAACACCGTCCGCGCAGGCCTCAGGCTGGGATCCCGTGCTGCTTCCCCCGACTCTGCCTGGGGTTTCATCATCGTGCTCGGCCCTTTGCGACTCCTGGCATCCGCAAACGTTCCCTTCGACCCCGAGGAGAGTTGAGGCCGGAGCCTCAGAGCCTCCACACCCAAGCACTGCCACGGAGGGCTCCTGCTCTGCCAAGCCTCGGGGACTAGTTCCTAAGACAACCGTGGGAACCACTGTGACGGGAGAAACCGCCGGCGCCTCGCGCATGCGCATTGGCGGAGCCGACTCGCGCTCCACTCCTGACAGGTAGGCTGCGTCCCCTTTAAATGTTGCGGCCGCCGCGCGACGGCCGCGATGCTCCTGCTGCCGCGGCGGCGGCGGCTGGATCCTGGGTCCTGTTTGGGGCGGTGTGGGAGAGGGGGCCGCGGGCGTCTCGTCCTGTCCCAGGCCCAAACCCCCAGGGGTACTGCCCGCCGGACCTGCTTGAGCCGACTTCCACCGAGGGAGGGGGAGCTTCAGGACGCCCGCTGTGTTCTCCGAACTCCCGTTGAGATCCGATTTTGGCCCCCTCCGAGTGAGATAGGACGGGCTCACCACTTCTGGTCAGGCCGGCAGGGCCTCGCTGCAACACAGAATGAAACCATCAGTCTCAAGGCCTAGTGTCAGCTGTAAATTCAATGATGCATCAGCCCTCTGCCTCCCTCCTCCTTTGAAAGACCAGTGGCCTGCCCCGCTTGCAAAAGCCCTGGGGTTCCGGAAAGCCGACCGCGCTTGACAGGACACCTGCAAAGAAGAACAGAGGCGAATCCGAGGGGGAGACCATGCGACCACGCGTGGCACTGGCCAATCCCACAGCAGTTGGTGATAACGTGTGTCACCGGAGGCATACGGGGCGACGGCGAAGCAGAGGGTCGGGTCCAGGAAGTGCCGGTGGAAGGGGGAAACGGGTTACCTTTCCATCAATGCCAGGGAAAATCAAAGAACAGCTGGGACCCGGGGCGTGGAGGGGCCGCCTGTGCCTGACCCAAGCCACGTTTTCAAATGCCTACCAGAGGAGCAAATGGGTTTCTGCAAAATTCGCGACAGCCCCAATCCTCCACCGACCTGGTAGCCCTGACGCAACTTCGGCTGGCACAAACCCACAGAGAGTGGGAAAGAAACACACAGAGACTGAGAGACAGAGAGAGAAGAGAGAATGGGAGACACACACATAGACACACACACACACACACAGTGTCGTACAGCAGAGGCATTGAAACACACACCCCCAGGCAACCCCTGAGGCGGCAGGGTTCTGCTCTGGAGGGGAACCACCCTCGGGTGAGAGAGAAGCCCAGGGGCACGCAGGCCGACCCGTCCTCGAGATCACGGAGGGCGGCACGACTTTTGGGGAGACTCACCCCAACCAACACCGTCCGCGCAGGCCTCAGGCTGGGATCCCGTGCTGCTTCCCCCGACTCTGCCTGGGGTTTCATCATCGTGCTCGGCCCTTTGCGACTCCTGACATCCGCAAACGTTCCCTTCGGCCCCGAGGAGAGATGAGGCCGGAGCCTCAGAGCCTCCACACCCAAGCACTGCCACGGATGGCTCCTGCTCTGCCAAGCCTCGGGGACTGGTTCCTAAGACAACCGTGGGAACCACTGTGACGGGAGAAACCGCCGGCGCCTCGCGCATGCGCATTGGCGGAGCCGACTCGCGCTCCACTCCTGACAGGTAGGCTGCGTCCCCTTTAAATGTTGCCGCCGCCGCGCGGCGGCCGCGATGCTCCGGCTGCCGCCGCGGCGGCGGCTGGATCCTGGGTCCTGTTTGGGGCGGTGTGGGAGAGGGGGCCGCGGGCGTCTCGTCCTGTCCCAGGCCCAAACCCCCAGGGGTACTGCCCGCCGGACCTGCTTGAGCCGACTTCCACAGAGGGAGGGGGAGCTTCAGGACGCCCGCTGTGTTCTCCGAACTCCCGTTGAGATCCGATTTTGGCCCCCTGCGAGTGAGATACGACGGGCTCACCACTTCTGGTCAGTCCGGCAGGGCCTCGCTGCAACACAGAATGAAACCATCAGTCTCAAGGCCTAGTGACAGCTGTAAATTCACTGATGCATCAGCCCTCTGCCTCCCTCCTCCTTTGAAAGACCAGTGGCCTGCCCCGCTTGCAAAAGCCCTGGGGTTCCGGAAAGCCGACCGCGCTTGACAGGACACCTGCAAAGAAGAACAGAGGCGAATCCGAGGGGGAGACCATGCGACCACGCGTGGCACTGGCCAATCCCACAGCAGTTGGTGATAACGTGTGTCACCGGAGGCATACGGGGCGACGGCGAAGCAGAGGGTCGGGTCCAGGCAAGTGCCGGTGGAAGGGGGAAACGGGTTACCTTTCCATCAATGCCAGGGAAAATCAAAGAACAGCTGGGACCCGGGGCGTGGAGGGGCCGCCTGTGCCTGACCCAAGCCACGTTTTCAAATGCCTACCAGAGGAGCAAATGGGTTTCTGCAAAATTCGCGACAGCCCCAATCCTCCACCGACCTGGTAGCCCTGACGCAACTTCGGCTGGCACAAACCCACAGAGAGTGGGAAAGAAACACACAGAGACTGAGAGACAGAGAGAGAAGAGAGAATGGGAGACACACACATAGACACACACACACACACACACAGTGTCGTACAGCAGAGGCATTGAAACACACACCCCCAGGCAACCCCTGAGGCGGCAGGGTTCTTGCTCTGGAGGGGAACCACCCTCGGGTGAGAGAGAAGCCCAGGGGCACGCAGGCCGACCCGTCCTCGAGATCACGGAGGGCGGCACGACTTTTGGGGAGACTCACCCCAACCAACACCGTCCGCGCAGGCCTCAGGCTGGGATCCCGTGCTGCTTCCCCCGACTCTGCCTGGGGTTTCATCATCGTGCTCGGCCCTTTGCGACTCCTGGCATCCGCAAACGTTCCCGTCGACCCCGAGGAGAGATGAGGCCGGAGCCTCAGAGCCTCCACACCCAAGCACTGCCACGGAGGGCTCCTGCTCTGCCAAGCCTCGGGGACTGGTTCCTAAGACAACCGTGGGAACCACTGTGACGGGAGAAACGGCCAGCGCCTCGCGCATGCGCATTGGCGGAGCCGACTCGCGCTCCACTGCTGACAGGTAGGCTGCGTCCCCTTTAAATGTTGCCGCCGCCGCGCGACGGCCGCGATGCTCCTGCTGCCGCCGCGGCGGCGGCTGGATCCAGGGTCCTGTTTGGGGCGGTGTGGGAGAGGGGGCCGCGGGCGTCTCGTCCTGTCCCAGGCCCAAACCCCCAGGGGTACTGCCCGCCGGACCTGCTTGAGCCGACTTCCACCGAGGGAGGGGGAGCTTCAGGACGCCCGCTGTGTTCTCCGAACTCCCGGTGAGATCCGATTTTGGCCCCCCTGCGAGTGAGATAGGACGGGCTCACCACTTCTGGTCAGGCCGGCAGGGCCTCGCTGCAACACAGAATGAAACCATCAGTCTCAAGGCCTAGTGTCAGCTGTAAATTCACTGATGCATCAGCCCTCTGCCTCCCTCCTCCTTTGAAAGACCAGTGGCCTGCCCCGCTTGCAAAAGCCCTGGGGTTCCGGAAAGCCGACCGCGCTTGACAGGACACCTGCAAAGAAGAACAGAGGCGAATCCGAGGGGGAGACCATGCGACCACGCGTGGCACTGGCCAATCCCACAGCAGTTGGCGATAACGTGTGTCACCGGAGGCATACGGGGCGACGGCGAAGCAAAGGGTCGGGTCCAGGCATGTGCCGGTGGAAGGGGGAAACGGGTTACCTTTCCATCAATGCCAGGGAAAATCAAAGAACAGCTGGGACCCGTGGCGTGGAGGGGCCGCCTGTGCCTGACCCAAGCCACGTTTTGAAATGCCTACCAGAGGAGTAAATGGGTTTCTGCAAAATTCGCGACAGCCCCAATCCTCCACCGACCTGGTAGCCCTGACGCAACTTCGGCTGGCACAAACCCACAGAGAGTGGGAAAGAAACACACAGAGACTGAGAGACAGAGAGAGAAGACAGAATGGGAGACACACACATAGACACACACACACACACACACAGTGTCGTACAGCAGAGGCATTGAAACACACACCCCCAGGCAACCCCTGAGGCGGCAGGGTTCTGCTCTGGAGGGGAACCACCCTCGGGTGAGAGAGAAGCCCAGGGGCACGCAGGCCGACCCGTCCTCGAGATCACGGACGGCGGCACGACTTTTGGGGAGACTCACCCCAACCAACACCGTCCGCGCAGGCCTCAGGCTGGGATCCCGTGCTGCTTCCCCCGACTCTGCCTGGGGTTTCATCATCGTGCTCGGCCCTTTGCGACTCCTGGCATCCGCAAACGTTCCCTTCGACCCCGAGGAGAGTTGAGGCCGGAGCCTCAGAGCCTCCACACCCAAGCACTGCCACGGAGGGCTCCTGCTCTGCCAAGCCTCGGGGACTAGTTCCTAAGACAACCGTGGGAACCACTGTGACGGGAGAAACCGCCGGCGCCTCGCGCATGCGCATTGGCGGAGCCGACTCGCGCTCCACTCCTGACAGGTAGGCTGCGTCCCCTTTAAATGTTGCCGCCGCCGCGCGACGGCCGCGATGCTCCTGCTGCCGCCGCGGCGGCGGCTGGATCCTGGGTCCTGTTTGGGGCGGTGTGGGAGAGGGGGCCGCGGGCGTCTCGTCCTGTCCCAGGCCCAAACCCCCAGGGGTACTGCCCGCCGGACCTGCTTGAGCCGACTTCCACCGAGGGAGGGGGAGCTTCAGGACGCCCGCTGTGTTCTCCGAACTCCCGTTGAGATCCGATTTTGGCCCCCTCCGAGTGAGATAGGACGGGCTCACCACTTCTGGTCAGGCCGGCAGGGCCTCGCTGCAACACAGAATGAAACCATCAGTCTCAAGGCCTAGTGTCAGCTGTAAATTCAATGATGCATCAGCCCTCTGCCTCCCTCCTCCTTTGAAAGACCAGTGGCCTGCCCCGCTTGCAAAAGCCCTGGGGTTCCGGAAAGCCGACCGCGCTTGACAGGACACCTGCAAAGAAGAACAGAGGCGAATCCGAGGGGGAGACCATGCGACCACGCGTGGCACTGGCCAATCCCACAGCAGTTGGTGATAACGTGTGTCACCGGAGGCATACGGGGCGACGGCGAAGCAGAGGGTCGGGTCCAGGCAAGTGCCGGTGGAAGGGGGAAACGGGTTACCTTTCCATCAATGCCAGGGAAAATCAAAGAACAGCTGGGACCCGGGGCGTGGAGGGGCCGCCTGTGCCTGACCCAAGCCACGTTTTCAAATGCCTACCAGAGGAGCAAATGGGTTTCTGCAAAATTCGCGACAGCCCCAATCCTCCACCGACCTGGTAGCCCTGACGCAACTTCGGCTGGCACAAACCCACAGAGAGTGGGAAAGAAACACACAGAGACTGAGAGACAGAGAGAGAAGAGAGAATGGGAGACACACACATAGACACACACACACACACACAGTGTCGTACAGCAGAGGCATTGAAACACACACCCCCAGGCAACCCCTGAGGCGGCAGGGTTCTGCTCTGGAGGGGAACCACCCTCGGGTGAGAGAGAAGCCCAGGGGCACGCAGGCCGACCCGTCCCCGAGATCACGGACGGCGGCACGACTTTTTGGGAGACTCACCCCAACCAACACCGTCCGTGCAGGCCTCAGCCTGGGATCCCGTGCTGCTTCCCCCGACTCTGCCTGGGGTTTCATCATCGTGCTCGGCCCTTTGCGACTCCTGGCATCCGCAAACGTTCCCTTCGACCCCGAGGAGAGATGAGGCCGGAGCCTCAGAGCCTCCACATCCAAGCACTGCCACGGAGGGCTCCTGCTCTGCCAAGCCTCGGGGACTGGTTCCTAAGACAACCGTGGGAACCACTGTGACGGGAGAAACCGCCGGCGCCTCGCGCATGCGCATTGGCGGAGCCGACTCGCGCTCCACTCCTGACAGGTAGGCTGCGTCCCCTTTAAACGTTGCCGCCGCCGCGCGGCGGCCGCGATGCTCCTGCTGCCGCCGCGGCGGCGGCTGGATCCTGGGTCCTGTTTGGGGCGGTGTGGGAGAGGGGGCCGCGGGCGTCTCGTCCTGTCCCAGGCCCAAACCCCCAGGGGTACTGCCCGCCGGACCTGCTTGAGCCGACTTCCACCGAGGGAGGGGGAGCTTCAGGACGCCCGCTGTGTTCTCCGAACTCTCGTTGAGATCCGATTTTGGCCCCCTCCGAGTGAGATAGGACGGGCTCACCACTTCTGGTCAGGCCGGCAGGGCCTCGCTGCAACACAGAATGAAACCATCAGTCTCAAGGCCTAGTGTCAGCTGTAAATTCACTGATGCATCAGCCCTCTGCCTCCCTCCTCCTTTGAAAGACCAGTGGCCTGCCCCGCTTGCAAAAGCCCTGGGGTTCCGGAAAGCCGACCGCGCTTGACAGGACACCTGCAAAGAAGAACAGAGGCGAATCCGAGGGGGAGACCATGCGACCACGCGTGGCACTGGCCAATCCCACAGCAGTTGGCGATAACGTGTGTCACCGGAGGCATACGGGGCGACGGCGAAGCAGAGGGTCGGGTCCAGGCATGTGCCGGTGGAAGGGGGAAACGGGTTACCTTTCCATCAATGCCAGGGAAAATCAAAGAACAGCTGGGACCCGGGGCGTGGAGGGGCCGCCTGTGCCTGACCCAAGCCACGTTTTCAAATGCCTACCAGAGGAGCAAATGGGTTTCTGCAAAATTCGCGACAGCCCCAATCCTCCACCGACCTGGTAGCCCTGACGCAACTTCGGCTGGCACAAACCCACAGAGAGTGGGAAAGAAACACACAGAGACTGAGAGACAGAGAGAGAAGAGAGAATGGGAGACACACACATAGACACACACACACACACACAGTGTCGTACAGCAGAGGCATTGAAACACACACCCCCAGGCAACCCCTGAGGCGGCAGGGTTCTGCTCTGGAGGGGAACCACCCTCGGGTGAGAGAGAAGCCCAGGGGCACGCAGGCCGACCCGTCCTCGAGATCACGGAGGGCGGCACGACTTTTGGGGAGACTCACCCCAACCAACACCGTCCGCGCAGGCCTCAGGCTGGGATCCCGTGCTGCTTCCCCCGACTCTGCCTGGGGTTTCATCATCGTGCTCGGCCCTTTGCGACTCCTGGCATCCGCAAACGTTCCCTTCGACCCCGAGGAGAGATGAGGCCGGAGCCTCAGAGCCTCCACACCCAAGCACTGCCACGGAGGGCTCCTGCTCTGCCAAGCCTCGGGGACTGGTTCCTAAGACAACCGTGGGAACCACTGTGACGGGAGAAACGGCCAGCGCCTCGCGCATGCGCATTGGCGGAGCCGACTCGCGCTCCACTCCTGACAGGTAGGCTGCGTCCCCTTTAAATGTTGCCGCCGCCGCGCGACGGCCGCGATGCTCCTGCTGCCGCCGCGGCGGCGGCTGGATCCTGGGTCCTGTTTGGGGCGGTGTGGGAGAGGGGGCCGCGGGCGTCTCGTCCTGTCCCAGGCCCAAACCCCCAGGGGTACTGCCCGCCGGACCTGCTTGAGCCGACTTCCACCGAGGGAGGGGGAGCTTCAGGACGCCCGCTGTGTTCTCCGAACTCCCGGTGAGATCCGATTTTGGCCCCCCTGCGAGTGAGATAGGACGGGCTCACCACTTCTGGTCAGGCCGGCAGGGCCTCGCTGCAACACAGAATGAAACCATCAGTCTCAAGGCCTAGTGTCAGCTGTAAATTCACTGATGCATCAGCCCTCTGCCTCCCTCCTCCTTTGAAAGACCAGTGGCCTGCCCCGCTTGCAAAAGCCCTGGGGTTCCGGAAAGCCGACCGCGCTTGACAGGACACCTGCAAAGAAGAACAGAGGCGAATCCGAGGGGGAGACCATGCGACCACGCGTGGCACTGGCCAATCCCACAGCAGTTGGCGATAACGTGTGTCACCGGAGGCATACGGGGCGACGGCGAAGCAAAGGGTCGGGTCCAGGCATGTGCCGGTGGAAGGGGGAAACGGGTTACCTTTCCATCAATGCCAGGGAAAATCAAAGAACAGCTGGGACCCGTGGCGTGGAGGGGCCGCCTGTGCCTGACCCAAGCCACGTTTTGAAATGCCTACCAGAGGAGTAAATGGGTTTCTGCAAAATTCGCGACAGCCCCAATCCTCCACCGACCTGGTAGCCCTGACGCAACTTCGGCTGGCACAAACCCACAGAGAGTGGGAAAGAAACACACAGAGACTGAGAGACAGAGAGAGAAGAGAGAATGGGAGACACACACATAGACACACACACACACACACACAGTGTCGTACAGCAGAGACATTGAAACACACACCCCCAGGCAACCCCTGAGGCGGCAGGGTTCTGCTCTGGAGGGGAACCACCCTCGGGTGAGAGAGAAGCCCAGGGGCACGCAGGCCGACCCGTCCTCGAGATCACGGAGGGCGGCACGACTTTTGGGGAGACTCACCCCAACCAACACCGTCCGCGCAGGCCTCAGGCTGGGATCCCGTGCTGCTTCCCCCGACTCTGCCTGGGGTTTCATCATCGTGCTCGGCCCTTTGCGACTCCTGACATCCGCAAACGTTCCCTTCGACCCCGAGGAGAGATGAGCCCGGAGCCTCAGAGCCTCCACACCCAAGCACTGCCACGGATGGCTCCTGCTCTGCCAAGCCTCGGGGACTGGTTCCTAAGACAACCGTGGGAACCACTGTGACGGGAGAAACCGCCGGCGCCTCGCGCATGCGCATTGGCGGAGCCGACTCGCGCTCCACTCCTGACAGGTAGGCTGCGTCCCCTTTAAATGTTGCCGCCGCCGCGCGGCGGCCGCGATGCTCCTGCTGCCGCCGCGGCGGCGGCTGGATCCTGGGTCCTGTTTGGGGCGGTGTGGGAGAGGGGGCCGCGGGCGTCTCGTCCTGTCCCAGGCCCAAACCCCCAGGGGTACTGCCCGCCGGACCTGCTTGAGCCGACTTCCACCGAGGGAGGGGGAGCTTCAGGACGCCCGCTGTGTTCTCCGAACTCCCGGTGAGATCCGATTTTGGCCCCCCTGCGAGTGAGATAGGACGGGCTCACCACTTCTGGTCAGGCCGGCAGGGCCTCGCTGCAACACAGAATGAAACCATCAGTCTCAAGGCCTAGTGTCAGCTGTAAATTCACTGATGCATCAGCCCTCTGCCTCCCTCCTCCTTTGAAAGACCAGTGGCCTGCCCCGCTTGCAAAAGCCCTGGGGTTCCGGAAAGCCGACCGCGCTTGACAGGACACCTGCAAAGAAGAACAGAGGCGAATCCGAGGGGGAGACCATGCGACCACGCGTGGCACTGGCCAATCCCACAGCAGTTGGCGATAACGTGTGTCACCGGAGGCATACGGGGCGACGGCGAAGCAGAGGGTCGGGTCCAGGCAAGTGCCGGTGGAAGGGGGAAACGGGTTACCTTTCCATCAATGCCAGGGAAAATCAAAGAACAGCTGGGACCCGGGGCGTGGAGGGGCCGCCTGTGCCTGACCCAAGCCACGTTTTCAAATGCCTACCAGAGGAGCAAATGGGTTTCTGCAAAATTCGCGACAGCCCCAATCCTCCACCGACCTGGTAGCCCTGACGCAACTTCGGCTGGCACAAACCCACAGAGAGTGGGAAAGAAACACACAGAGACTGAGAGACAGAGAGAGAAGAGAGAATGGGAGACACACACATAGACACACACACACACACACACAGTGTCGTAGAGCAGAGGCATTGAAACACACACCCCCAGGCAACCCCTGAGGCGGCAGGGTTCTGCTCTGGAGGGGAACCACCCTCGGGTGAGAGAGAAGCCCAGGGGCACGCAGGCCGACCCGTCCTCGAGATCACGGACGGCGGCACGACTTTTGGGGAGACTCACCCCAACCAACACCGTCCGTGCAGGCCTCAGGCTGGGATCCCGTGCTGCTTCCCCCGACTCTGCCTGGGGTTTCATCATCGTGCTCGGCCCTTTGCGACTCCTGGCATCCGCAAACGTTCCCTTCGACCCCGAGGAGAGATGAGGCCGGAGCCTCAGAGCCTCCACACCCAAGCACTGCCACGGAGGGCTCCTGCTCTGCCAAGCCTCGGGGACTGGTTCCTAAGACAACCGTGGGAACCACTGTGACGGGAGAAACGGCCAGCGCCTCGCGCATGCGCATTGGCGGAGCCGACTCTCGCTCCACTCCTGACAGGTAGGCTGCGTCCCCTTTAAATGTTCCCGCCACCGCGCGGCGGCCGCGATGCTCCGGTTGCCGCCCCGGCGGCGGCTGGATCCTGGGTCCTGTTTGGGGCGGTGTGGGAGAGGAGGCCGCGGGCGTCTCGTCCTGTCCCAGGCCCAAACCCCCAGGGGTACTGCCCGCCAGACCTGCTTGAGCCGACTACCACCGAGGGAGGGGGAGCTTCAGGACGCCCGGTGTGTTCTCCGAACTCCCGTTGAGATCCGATTTTGGCCCCCTGCGAGTGAGATAGGACGGGCTCACCACTTCTGGTCAGGCCGGCAGGGCCTCGCTGCAACACAGAAGGAAACCATCAGTCTCAAGGCCTAGTGTCAGCTGTAAATTCACTGATGCATCAGCCCTCTGCCTCCCTCCTCCTTTGAAAGACCAGTGGCCTGCCCCGCTTGCAAAAGCCCTGGGGTTCCGGAAAGCCGACCGCGCTTGACAGGACAGCTGCAAAGAAGAACAGAGGTGAATCCGAGGGGGAGACCATGCGACCACGCGTGGCACTGGCCAATCCCTCAGCAGTTGGCCATAACGTGTGTCACCGGAGGCAAACGGGGCGACGGCGAAGCAAAGAGTCGGGTCCAGGCATTTGCCGGTGGAAGGGGGAAACGGGTTACCTTTCCATCAATGCCAGGGAAAATCAAAGAACAGCTGGGACCCGGGGCGTGGAGGGGCTGCCTGTGCCTGACCCAAGCCACGTTTTCAAATGCCTACCAGAGGAGCAAATGGGTTTCTGCAAAATTCGCGACAGCCCCAATCCTCCACCGACCTGGTAGCCCTGACGCAACTTCGGCTGGCACAAGCCCACAGAGAGTGGGAAAGAAACACACAGAGACTGAGAGACAGAGAGAGAAGAGAGAATGGGAGACACACACATAGACACACACACACACACACACACACAGTGTCGTACAGCAGAGGCATTGAAACACACACCCCCAGGCAACCCCTGAGGCGGCAGGGTTCTGCTCTGGAGGGGAACCACCCTCGGGTGAGAGAGAAGCCCAGGGGCACGCAGGCCGACCCGTCCCCGAGATCACGGACGGCGGCACGACTTTTTGGGAGACTCACCCCAACCAACACCGTCCGTGCAGGCCTCAGCCTGGGATCCCGTGCTGCTTCCCCCGACTCTGCCTGGGGTTTCATCATCGTGCTCGGCCCTTTGCGACTCCTGGCATCCGCAAACGTTCCCTTCGACCCCGAGGAGAGATGAGGCCGGAGCCTCAGAGCCTCCACATCCAAGCACTGCCACGGAGGGCTCCTGCTCTGCCAAGCCTCGGGGACTGGTTCCTAAGACAACCGTGGGAACCACTGTGACGGGAGAAACCGCCGGCGCCTCGCGCATGCGCATTGGCGGAGCCGACTCGCGCTCCACTCCTGACAGGTAGGCTGCGTCCCCTTTAAACGTTGCCGCCGCCGCGCGGCGGCCGCGATGCTCCTGCTGCCGCCGCGGCGGCGGCTGGATCCTGGGTCCTGTTTGGGGCGGTGTGGGAGAGGGGGCCGCGGGCGTCTCGTCCTGTCCCAGGCCCAAACCCCCAGGGGTACTGCCCGCCGGACCTGCTTGAGCCGACTTCCACCGAGGGAGGGGGAGCTTCAGGACGCCCGCTGTGTTCTCCGAACTCTCGTTGAGATCCGATTTTGGCCCCCTCCGAGTGAGATAGGACGGGCTCACCACTTCTGGTCAGGCCGGCAGGGCCTCGCTGCAACACAGAATGAAACCATCAGTCTCAAGGCCTAGTGTCAGCTGTAAATTCACTGATGCATCAGCCCTCTGCCTCCCTCCTCCTTTGAAAGACCAGTGGCCTGCCCCGCTTGCAAAAGCCCTGGGGTTCCGGAAAGCCGACCGCGCTTGACAGGACACCTGCAAAGAAGAACAGAGGCGAATCCGAGGGGGAGACCATGCGACCACGCGTGGCACTGGCCAATCCCACAGCAGTTGGCGATAACGTGTGTCACTGGAGGCATACGGGGCGACGGCGAAGCAGAGGGTCGGGTCCAGGCATGTGCCGGTGGAAGGGGGAAACGGGTTACCTTTCCATCAATGCCAGGGAAAATCAAAGAACAGCTGGGACCCGGGGCGTGGAGGGGCCGCCTGTGCCTGACCCAAGCCACGTTTTCAAATGCCTACCAGAGGAGCAAATGGGTTTCTGCAAAATTCGCGACAGCCCCAATCCTCCACCGACCTGGTAGCCCTGACGCAACTTCGGCTGGCACAAACCCACAGAGAGTGGGAAAGAAACACACAGAGACTGAGAGACAGAGAGAGAAGAGAGAATGGGAGACACACACATAGACACACACACACACACACAGTGTCGTACAGCAGAGGCATTGAAACACACCCCCAGGCAACCCCTGAGGCGGCAGGGTACTGCTCTGGAGGGGAACCACCCTCGGGTGAGAGAGAAGCCCAGGGGCACGCAGGCCGACCCGTCCTCGAGATCACGGAGGGCGGCACGACTTTTGGGGAGACTCACCCCAACCAACACCGTCCGTGCAGGCCTCAGGCTGGGATCCCGTGCTGCTTCCCCCGACTCTGCCTGGGGTTTCATCATCGTGCTCGGCCCTTTGCGACTCCTGGCATCCGCAAACGTTCCCTTCGACCCCGAGGAGAGATGAGGGCGGAGCCTCAGAGCCTCCACACCCAAGCACGGCCACGGAGGGCTCCTGCTCTGCCAAGCCTCGGGGACTGGTTCCCAAGACAACCGTGGGAACCACTGTGACGGGAGAAACTGCCGGCGCCTCGCGCATGCGCATTGGCGGAGCCGACTCGCGCTCCACTCCTGACAGGTAGGCTGCGTCCCCTTTAAATGTTGCCGCCGCCGCGCGGCGGCCGCGATGCTCCTGCTGCCGCCGCGGCGGCGGCTGGATCCTGGGTCCTGTTTGGGGCGGTGTGGGAGAGGGGGCCGCGGGCGTCTCGTCCTGTCCCAGGCCCAAACCCCCAGGGGTACTGCCCGCCGGACCTGCTTGAGCCGACTTCCACCGAGGGAGGGGGAGCTTCAGGACGCCCGCTGTGTTCTCCGAACTCCCGTTGAGATCCGATTTTGGCCCCCTCCGAGTGAGATAGGACGGGCTCACCACTTCTGGTCAGGCCGGCAGGGCCTCGCTGCAACACAGAATGAAACCATCAGTCTCAAGGCCTAGTGTCAGCTGTAAATTCACTGATGCATCAGCCCTCTGCCTCCCTCCTCCTTTGAAAGACCAGTGGCCTGCCCCGCTTGCAAAAGCCCTGGGGTTCCGGAAAGCCGACCGCGCTTGACAGGACACCTGCAAAGAAGAACAGAGGCGAATCCGAGGGGGAGACCATGCGACCACGCGTGGCACTGGCCAATCCCACAGCAGTTGGCGATAACGTGTGTCACCGGAGGCATACGGGGCGACGGCGAAGCAAAGGGTCGGGTCCAGGCATGTGCCGGTGGAAGGGGGAAACGGGTTACCTTTCCATCAATGCCAGGGAAAATCAAAGAACAGCTGGGACCCGGGGCGTGGAGGGGCCGCCTGTGCCTGACCCTAGCCACGTTTTCAAATGCCTACCAGAGGAGCAAATGGGTTTCTGCAAAATTCGCGACAGCCCCAATCCTCCACCGACCTGGTAGCCCTGACGCAACTTCGGCTGGCACAAACCCACAGAGAGTGGGAAAGAAACACACAGAGACTGAGAGACAGAGAGAGAAGAGAGAATGGGAGACACACACATAGACACACACACACACACACACAGTGTCGTACAGCAGAGGCATTGAAACACACACCCCCAGGCAACCCCTGAGGCGGCAGGGTTCTGCTCTGGAGGGGAACCACCCTCGGGTGAGAGAGAAGCCCAGGGGCACGCAGGCCGACCCGTCCTCGAGATCACGGACGGCGGCACGACTTTTGGGGAGACTCACCCCAACCAACACCGTCCGCGCAGGCCTCAGGCTGGGATCCCGTGCTGCTTCCCCCGACTCTGCCTGGGGTTTCATCATCGTGCTCGGCCCTTTGCGACTCCTGGCATCCGCAAACGTTCCCTTCGACCCCGAGGAGAGATGAGGCCGGAGCCTCAGAGCCTCCACACCCAAGCACTGCCACGGAGGGCTCCTGCTCTGCCAAGCCTCGGGGACTGGTTCCTAAGACAACCGTGGGAACCACTGTGACGGGAGAAACCGCCGGCGCCTCGCGCATGCGCATTGGCGGAGCCGACTCGCGCTCCACTCCTGACAGGTAGGCTGCGTCCCCTTTAAACGTTGCCGCCGCCGCGCGGCGGCCGCGATGCTCCTGCTGCCGCCGCGGCGGCGGCTGGATCCTGGGTCCTGTTTGGGGCGGTGTGGGAGAGGGGGCCGCGGGCGTCTCGTCCTGTCCCAGGCCCAAACCCCCAGGGGTACTGCCCGCCGGACCTGCTTGAGCCGACTTCCACCGAGGGAGGGGGAGCTTCAGGACGCCCGCTGTGTTCTCCGAACTCTCGTTGAGATCCGATTTTGGCCCCCTCCGAGTGAGATAGGACGGGCTCACCACTTCTGGTCAGGCCGGCAGGGCCTCGCTGCAACACAGAATGAAACCATCAGTCTCAAGGCCTAGTGTCAGCTGTAAATTCACTGATGCATCAGCCCTCTGCCTCCCTCCTCCTTTGAAAGACCAGTGGCCTGCCCCGCTTGCAAAAGCCCTGGGGTTCCGGAAAGCCGACCGCGCTTGACAGGACACCTGCAAAGAAGAACAGAGGCGAATCCGAGGGGGAGACCATGCGACCACGCGTGGCACTGGCCAATCCCACAGCAGTTGGCGATAACGTGTGTCACCGGAGGCATACGGGGCGACGGCGAAGCAGAGGGTCGGGTCCAGGCATGTGCCGGTGGAAGGGGGAAACGGGTTACCTTTCCATCAATGCCAGGGAAAATCAAAGAACAGCTGGGACCCGGGGCGTGGAGGGGCCGCCTGTGCCTGACCCAAGCCACGTTTTCAAATGCCTACCAGAGGAGCAAATGGGTTTCTGCAAAATTCGCGACAGCCCCAATCCTCCACCGACCTGGTAGCCCTGACGCAACTTCGGCTGGCACAAACCCACAGAGAGTGGGAAAGAAACACACAGAGACTGAGAGACAGAGAGAGAAGAGAGAATGGGAGACACACACATAGACACACCCACACACACACAGTGTCGTACAGCAGAGGCATTGAAACACACCCCCCCAGGCAACCCCTGAGGCGGCAGGGTTCTGCTCTGGAGGGGAACCACCCTCGGGTGAGAGAGAAGCCCAGGGGCACGCAGGCTGACCCGTCCTCGAGATCACGGAGGGCGGCACGACTTTTGGGGAGACACCCCAACCAACACCGTCCGTGCAGGCCTCAGGCTGGGATCCCGTGCTGCTTCCTCCGACTCTGCCTGGGGTTTCATCATCGTGCTCGGCCCTTTGCGACTCCTGGCATCCGCAAACGTTCCCTTCGACCCCGAGGAGAGATGAGGCCGGAGCCTCAGAGCCTCCACACCCAAGCACTGCCACGGAGGGCTCCTGCTCTGCCAAGCCTCGGGGACTGGTTCCTAAGACAACCGTGGGAACCACTGTGACGGGAGAAACCGCCGGCGCCTCGCGCATGCGCATTGGCGGAGCCGACTCGCGCTCCACTCCTGACAGGTAGGCTGCGTCCCCTTTAAATGTTGCCGCCGCCGCGCGACGGCCGCGATGCTCCTGCTGCCGCCGCGGCGGCGGCTGGATCCTGGGTCCTGTTTGGGGCGGTGTGGGAGAGGGGGCCGCGGGCGTCTCGTCCTGTCCCAGGCCCAAACCCCCAGGGGTACTGCCCGCCGGACCTGCTTGAGCCGACTTCCACCGAGGGAGGGGGAGCTTCAGGACGCCCGCTGTGTTCTCCGAACTCCCGTTGAGATCCGATTTTGGCCCCCTGCGAGTGAGATAGGACGGGCTCACCACTTCTGGTCAGGCCGGCAGGGCCTCGCTGCAACACAGAATGAAACCATCAGTCTCAAGGCCTAGTGTCAGCTGTAAATTCACTGATGCATCAGCCCTCTGCCTCCCTCCTCCTTTGAAAGACCAGTGGCCTGCCCCGCTTGCAAAAGCCCTGGGGTTCCGGAAAGCCGACCGCGCTTGACAGGACACCTGCAAAGAAGAACAGAGGCGAATCCGAGGGGGAGACCATGCGACCACGCGTGGCACTGGCCAATCCCACAGCAGTTGGTGATAACGTGTGTCACCGGAGGCATACGGGGCGACGGCGAAGCAGAGGGTCGGGTCCAGGCAAGTGCCGGTGGAATGGGGAAACGGGTTACCTTTCCATCAATGCCAGGGAAAATCAAAGAACAGCTGGGACCCGGGGCGTGGAGGGGCCGCCTGTGCCTGACCCAAGCCACGTTTTCAAATGCCTACCAGAGGAGCAAATGGGTTTCTGCAAAATTCGCGACAGCCCCAATCCTCCACCGACCTGGTAGCCCTGACGCAACTTCGGCTGGCACAAACCCACAGAGAGTGGGAAAGAAACACACAGAGACTGAGAGACAGAGAGAGAAGAGAGAATGGGAGACACACACATAGACACACACACACACACACAGTGTCGTACAGCAGAGGCATTGAAACACACACCCCCAGGCAACCCCTGAGGCGGCAGGGTTCTGCTCTGGAGGGGAACCACCCTCGGGTGAGAGAGAAGCCCAGGGGCACGCAGGCCGACCCGTCCTCGAGATCACGGAGGGCGGCACGACTTTTGGGGAGACTCACCCCAACCACCACCGTCCGCGCAGGCCTCAGGCTGGGATCCCGTGCTGCTTCCCCCGACTCTGCCTGGGGTTTCATCATCGTGCTCGGCCCTTTGCGACTCCTGACATCCGCAAACGTTCCCTTCGACCCCGAGGAGAGATGAGGCCGGAGCCTCAGAGCCTCCACACCCAAGCACTGCCACGGATGGCTCCTGCTCTGCCAAGCCTCGGGGACTGGTTCCTAAGACAACCGTGGGAACCACTGTGACGGGAGAAACCGCCGGCGCCTCGCGCATGCGCATTGGCGGAGCCGACTCGCGCTCCACTCCTGACAGGTAGGCTGCGTCCCCTTTAAATGTTGCCGCCGCCGCGCGGCGGCCGCGATGCTCCTGCTGCCGCCGCGGCGGCGGCTGGATCCTGGGTCCTGTTTGGGGCGGTGTGGGAGAGGGGGCCGCGGGCGTCTCGTCCTGTCCCAGGCCCAAACCCCCAGGGGTACTGCCCGCCGGACCTGCTTGAGCCGACTTCCACCGAGGGAGGGGGAGCTTCAGGACGCCCGCTGTGTTCTCCGAACTCCCGTTGAGATCCGATTTTGGCCCCCTGCGAGTGAGATACGACGGGCTCACCACTTCTGGTCAGTCCGGCAGGGCCTCGCTGCAACACAGAATGAAACCATCAGTCTCAAGGCCTAGTGTCAGCTGTAAATTCACTGATGCATCAGCCCTCTGCCTCCCTCCTCCTTTGAAAGACCAGTGGCCTGCCCCGCTTGCAAAAGCCCTGGGGTTCCGGAAAGCCGACCGCGCTTGACAGGACACCTGCAAAGAAGAACAGAGGCGAATCCGAGGGGGAGACCATGCGACCACGCGTGGCACTGGCCAATCCCACAGCAGTTGGTGATAACGTGTGTCACCGGAGGCATACGGGGCGACGGCGAAGCAGAGGGTCGGGTCCAGGCAAGTGCCGGTGGAAGGGGGAAACGGGTTACCTTTCCATCAATGCCAGGGAAAATCAAAGAACAGCTGGGACCCGGGGCGTGGAGGGGCCGCCTGTGCCTGACCCAAGCCACGTTTTCAAATGCCTACCAGAGGAGCAAATGGGTTTCTGCAAAATTCGCGACAGCCCCAATCCTCCACCGACCTGGTAGCCCTGACGCAACTTCGGCTGGCACAAACCCACAGAGAGTGGGAAAGAAACACACAGAGACTGAGAGACAGAGAGAGAAGAGAGAATGGGAGACACACACATAGACACACACACACACACACACAGTGTCGTAGAGCAGAGGCATTGAAACACACACCCCCAGGCAACCCCTGAGGCGGCAGGGTTCTGCTCTGGAGGGGAACCACCCTCGGGTGAGAGAGAAGCCCAGGGGCACGCAGGCCGACCCGTCCTCGAGATCACGGACGGCGGCACGACTTTTGGGGAGACTCACCCCAACCAACACCGTCCGCGCAGGCCTCAGGCTGGGATCCCGTGCTGCTTCCCCCGACTCTGCCTGGGGTTTCATCATCGTGCTCGGCCCTTTGCGACTCCTGGCATCCGCAAACGTTCCCTTCGACCCCGAGGAGAGATGAGGCCGGAGCCTCAGAGCCTCCACACCCAAGCACTGCCACGGAGGGCTCCTGCTCTGCCAAGCCTCGGGGACTGGTTCCTAAGACAACCGTGGGAACCACTGTGACGGGAGAAACCGCCGGCGCCTCGCGCATGCGCATTGGCGGAGCCGACTCGCGCTCCACTCCTGACAGGTAGGCTGCGTCCCCTTTAAACGTTGCCGCCGCCGCGCGGCGGCCGCGATGCTCCTGCTGCCGCCGCGGCGGCGGCTGGATCCTGGGTCCTGTTTGGGGCGGTGTGGGAGAGGGGGCCTCGGGCGTCTCGTCCTGTCCCAGGCCCAAACCCCCAGGGGTACTGCCCGCCGGACCTGCTTGAGCCGACTTCCACCGAGGGAGGGGGAGCTTCAGGACGCCCGCTGTGTTCTCCGAACTCTCGTTGAGATCCGATTTTGGCCCCCTCCGAGTGAGATAGGACGGGCTCACCACTTCTGGTCAGGCCGGCAGGGCCTCGCTGCAACACAGAATGAAACCATCAGTCTCAAGGCCTAGTGTCAGCTGTAAATTCACTGATGCATCAGCCCTCTGCCTCCCTCCTCCTTTGAAAGACCAGTGGCCTGCCCCGCTTGCAAAAGCCCTGGGGTTCCGGAAAGCCGACCGCGCTTGACAGGACACCTGCAAAGAAGAACAGAGGCGAATCCGAGGGGGAGACCATGCGACCACGCGTGGCACTGGCCAATCCCACAGCAGTTGGCGATAACGTGTGTCACCGGAGGCATACGGGGCGACGGCGAAGCAGAGGGTCGGGTCCAGGCATGTGCCGGTGGAAGGGGGAAACGGGTTACCTTTCCATCAATGCCAGGGAAAATCAAAGAACAGCTGGGACCCGGGGCGTGGAGGGGCCGCCTGTGCCTGACCCAAGCCACGTTTTCAAATGCCTACCAGAGGAGCAAATGGGTTTCTGCAAAATTCGCGACAGCCCCAATCCTCCACCGACCTGGTAGCCCTGACGCAACTTCGGCTGGCACAAACCCACAGAGAGTGGGAAAGAAACACACAGAGACTGAGAGACAGAGAGAGAAGAGAGAATGGGAGACACACACATAGACACACCCACACACACACAGTGTCGTACAGCAGAGGCATTGAAACACACCCCCCCAGGCAACCCCTGAGGCGGCAGGGTTCTGCTCTGGAGGGGAACCACCCTCGGGTGAGAGAGAAGCCCAGGGGCACGCAGGCCGACCCGTCCTCGAGATCACGGACGGCGGCACGACTTTTGGGGAGACTCACCCCAACCAACACCGTCCGCGCAGGCCTCAGGCTGGGATCCCGTGCTGCTTCCCCCGACTCTGCCTGGGGTTTCATCATCGTGCTCGGCCCTTTGCGACTCCTGACATCCGCAAACGTTCCCTTCGACCCCGAGGAGAGATGAGGCCGGAGCCTCAGAGCCTCCACACCCAAGCACTGCCACGGATGGCTCCTGCTCTGCCAAGCCTCGGGGACTGGTTCCTAAGACAACCGTGGGAACCACTGTGACGGGAGAAACCGCCGGCGCCTCGCGCATGCGCATTGGCGGAGCCGACTCGCGCTCCACTCCTGACAGGTAGGCTGCGTCCCCTTTAAATGTTGCCGCCGCCGCGCGGCGGCCGCGATGCTCCGGCTGCCGCCGCGGCGGCGGCTAGATCCTGGGTCCTGTTTGGGGCGGTGTGGGAGAGGGGGCCGCGGGCGTCTCGTCCTGTCCCAGGCCCAAACCCCCAGGGGTACTGCCCGCCGGACCTGCTTGAGCCGACTTCCACCGAGGGAGGGGGAGCTTCAGGACGCCCGCTGTGTTCTCCGAACTCCCGTTGAGATCCGATTTTGGCCCCCTGCGAGTGAGATACGACGGGCTCACCACTTCTGGTCAGTCCGGCAGGGCCTCGCTGCAACACAGAATGAAACCATCAGTCTCAAGGCCTAGTGTCAGCTGTAAATTCACTGATGCATCAGCCCTCTGCCTCCCTCCTCCTTTGAAAGACCAGTGGCCTGCCCCGCTGGCAAAAGCCCTGGGGTTCCGGAAAGCCGACCGCGCTTGACAGGACACCTGCAAAGAAGAACAGAGGCGAATCCGAGGGGGAGACCATGCGACCACGCGTGGCACTGGCCAATCCCACAGCAGTTGGTGATAACGTGTGTCACCGGAGGCATACGGGGCGACGGCGAAGCAGAGGGTCGGGTCCAGGCAAGTGCCGGTGGAAGGGGGAAACGGGTTACCTTTCCATCAATGCCAGGGAAAATCAAAGAACAGCTGGGACCCGGGGCGTGGAGGGGCCGCCTGTGCCTGACCCAAGCCACGTTTTCAAATGCCTACCAGAGGAGCAAATGGGTTTCTGCAAAATTCGCGACAGCCCCAATCCTCCACCGACCTGGTAGCCCTGACGCAACTTCGGCTGGCACAAACCCACAGAGAGTGGGAAAGAAACACACAGAGACTGAGAGACAGAGAGAGAAGAGAGAATGGGAGACACACACATAGACACACACACACACACACACACACAGTGTCGTAGAGCAGAGGCATTGAAACACACACCCCCAGGCAACCCCTGAGGCGGCAGGGTTCTGCTCTGGAGGGGAACCACCCTCGGGTGAGAGAGAAGCCCAGGGGCACGTAGGCCGACCCGTCCTCGAGATCACGGACGGCGGCACGACTTTTGGGGAGACTCACCCCAACCAACACCGTTCGTGCAGGCCTCAGGCTGGGATCCCGTGCTGCTTCCCCCGACTCTGCCTGGGGTTTCATCATCGTGCTCGGCCCTTTGCGACTCCTGGCATCCGCAAACGTTCCCTTCGACCCCGAGGAGAGATGAGGCCGGAGCCTCAGAGCCTCCACACCCAAGCACTGCCACGGAGGGCTCCTGCTCTGCCAAGCCTCGGGGACTGGTTCCCAAGACAACCGTGGGAACCACTGTGACGGGAGAAACTGCCGGCGCCTCGCGCATGCGCATTGGCGGAGCCGACTCGCGCTCCACTCCTGACAGGTAGGCTGCGTCCCCTTTAAACGTTGCCGCCGCCGCGCGGCGGCCGCGATGCTCCTGCTGCCGCCGCGGCGGCGGCTGGATCCTGGGTCCTGTTTGGGGCGGTGTGGGAGAGGGGGCCGCGGGCGTCTCGTCCTGTCCCAGGCCCAAACCCCAGGGGTACTGCCCGCCGGACCTGCTTGAGCCGACTTCCACCGAGGGAGGGGGAGCTTCAGGACGCCCGCTGTGTTCTCCGAACTCTCGTTGAGATCCGATTTTGGCCCCCTCCGAGTGAGATAGGACGGGCTCACCACTTCTGGTCAGGCCGGCAGGGCCTCGCTGCAACACAGAATGAAACCATCAGTCTCAAGGCCTAGTGTCAGCTGTAAATTCACTGATGCATCAGCCCTCTGCCTCCCTCCTCCTTTGAAAGACCAGTGGCCTGCCCCGCTTGCAAAAGCCCTGGGGTTCCGGAAAGCCGACCGCGCTTGACAGGACACCTGCAAAGAAGAACAGAGGCGAATCCGAGGGGGAGACCATGCGACCACGCGTGGCACTGGCCAATCCCACAGCAGTTGGCGATAACGTGTGTCACCGGAGGCATACGGGGCGATGGCGAAGCAGAGGGTCGGGTCCAGGCATGTGCCGGTGGAAGGGGGAAACGGGTTACCTTTCCATCAATGCCAGGGAAAATCAAAGAACAGCTGGGACCCGGGGCGTGGAGGGGCCGCCTGTGCCTGACCCAAGCCACGTTTTCAAATGCCTACCAGAGGAGCAAATGGGTTTCTGCAAAATTCGCGACAGCCCCAATCCTCCACCGACCTGGTAGCCCTGACGCAACTTCGGCTGGCACAAACCCACAGAGAGTGGGAAAGAAACACACAGAGACTGAGAGACAGAGAGAGAAGAGAGAATGGGAGACACACACATAGACACACCCACACACACACAGTGTCGTACAGCAGAGGCATTGAAACACACCCCCCCAGGCAACCCCTGAGGCGGCAGGGTTCTGCTCTGGAGGGGAACCACCCTCGGGTGAGAGAGAAGCCCAGGGGCACGCAGGCTGACCCGTCCTCGAGATCACGGAGGGCGGCACGACTTTTGGGGAGACTCACCCCAACCAACACCGTCCGCGCAGGCCTCAGGCTGGGATCCCGTGCTGCTTCCTCCGACTCTGCCTGGGGTTTCATCATCGTGCTCGGCCCTTTGCGACTCCTGGCATCCGCAAACGTTCCCTTCGACCCCGAGGAGAGATGAGGCCGGAGCCTCAGAGCCTCCACACCCAAGCACTGCCACGGAGGGCTCCTGCTCTGCCAAGCCTCGGGGACTGGTTCCTAAGACAACCGTGGGAACCACAGTGACGGGAGAAACCGCCGGCGCCTCGCGCATGCGCATTGGCGGAGCCGACTCGCGCTCCACTCCTGACAGGTAGGCTGCGTCCCCTTTAAATGTTGCCGCCGCCGCGCGACGGCCGCGATGCTCCTGCTGCCGCCGCGGCGGCGGCTGGATCCTGGGTCCTGTTTGGGGCGGTGTGGGAGAGGGGGCCGCGGGCGTCTCGTCCTGTCCCAGGCCCAAACCCCCAGGGGTACTGCCCGCCGGACCTGCTTGAGCCGACTTCCACCGAGGGAGGGGGAGCTTCAGGACGCCCGCTGTGTTCTCCGAACTCCCGTTGAGATCCGATTTTGGCCCCCTGCGAGTGAGATAGGACGGGCTCACCACTTCTGGTCAGGCCGGCAGGGCCTCGCTGCAACACAGAATGAAACCATCAGTCTCAAGGCCTAGTGTCAGCTGTAAATTCACTGATGCATCAGCCCTCTGCCTCCCTCCTCCTTTGAAAGACCAGTGGCCTGCCCCGCTTGCAAAAGCCCTGGGGTTCCGGAAAGCCGACCGCGCTTGACAGGACACCTGCAAAGAAGAACAGAGGCGAATCCGAGGGGGAGACCATGCGACCACGCGTGGCACTGGCCAATCCCACAGCAGTTGGTGATAACGTGTGTCACCGGAGGCATACGGGGCGACGGCGAAGCAGAGGGTCGGGTCCAGGCAAGTGCCGGTGGAAGGGGGAAACGGGTTACCTTTCCATCAATGCCAGGGAAAATCAAAGAACAGCTGGGACCCGGGGCGTGGAGGGGCCGCCTGTGCCTGACCCAAGCCACGTTTTCAAATGCCTACCAGAGGAGCAAATGGGTTTCTGCAAAATTCGCGACAGCCCCAATCCTCCACCGACCTGGTAGCCCTGACGCAACTTCGGCTGGCACAAACCCACAGAGAGTGGGAAAGAAACACACAGAGACTGAGAGACAGAGAGAGAAGAGAGAATGGGAGACACACACATAGACACACACACACACACACACAGTGTCGTACAGCAGAGGCATTGAAACACACACCCCCAGGCAACCCCTGAGGCGGCAGGGTTCTGCTCTGGAGGGGAACCACCCTCGGGTGAGAGAGAAGCCCAGGGGCACGCAGGCCGACCCGTCCTCGAGATCACGGAGGGCGGCATGACTTTTGGGGAGACTCACCCCAACCAACACCGTCCGCGCAGGCCTCAGGCTGGGATCCCGTGCTGCTTCCCCCGACTCTGCCTGGGGTTTCATCATCGTGCTCGGCCCTTTGCGACTCCTGACATCCGCAAACGTTCCCTTCGACCCCGAGGAGAGATGAGGCCGGAGCCTCAGAGCCTCCACACCCAAGCACTGCCACGGATGGCTCCTGCTCTGCCAAGCCTCGGGGACTGGTTCCTAAGACAACCGTGGGAACCACTGTGACGGGAGAAACCGCCGGCGCCTCGCGCATGCGCATTGGCGGAGCCGACTCGCGCTCCACTCCTGACAGGTAGGCTGCGTCCCCTTTAAATGTTGCCGCCGCCGCGCGGCGGCCGCGATGCTCCGGCTGCCGCCGCGGCGGCGGCTGGATCCTGGGTCCTGTTTGGGGCGGTGTGGGAGAGGGGGCCGCGGGCGTCTCGTCCTGTCCCAGGCCCAAACCCCCAGGGGTACTGCCCGCCGGACCTGCTTGAGCCGACTTCCACCGAGGGAGGGGGAGCTTCAGGACGCCCGCTGTGTTCTCCGAACTCTCGTTGAGATCCGATTTTGGCCCCCTCCGAGTGAGATAGGACGGGCTCACCACTTCTGGTCAGGCCGGCAGGGCCTCGCTGCAACACAGAATGAAACCATCAGTCTCAAGGCCTAGTGTCAGCTGTAAATTCACTGATGCATCAGCCCTCTGCCTCCCTCCTCCTTTGAAAGACCAGTGGCCTGCCCCGCTTGCAAAAGCCCTGGGGTTCCGGAAAGCCGACCGCGCTTGACAGGACACCTGCAAAGAAGAACAGAGGCGAATCCGAGGGGGAGACCATGCGACCACGCGTGGCACTGGCCAATCCCACAGCAGTTGGCGATAACGTGTGTCACCGGAGGCATACGGGGCGACGGCGAAGCAGAGGGTCGGGTCCAGGCATGTGCCGGTGGAAGGGGGAAACGGGTTACCTTTCCATCAATGCCAGGGAAAATCAAAGAACAGCTGGGACCCGGGGCGTGGAGGGGCCGCCTGTGCCTGACCCAAGCCACGTTTTCAAATGCCTACCAGAGGAGCAAATGGGTTTCTGCAAAATTCGCGACAGCCCCAATCCTCCACCGACCTGGTAGCCCTGACGCAACTTCGGCTGGCACAAACCCACAGAGAGTGGGAAAGAAACACACAGAGACTGAGAGACAGAGAGAGAAGAGAGAATGGGAGACACACACATAGACACACCCACACACACACAGTGTCGTACAGCAGAGGCATTGAAACACACCCCCCCAGGCAACCCCTGAGGCGGCAGGGTTCTGCTCTGGAGGGGAACCACCCTCGGGTGAGAGAGAAGCCCAGGGGCACGCAGGCTGACCCGTCCTCGAGATCACGGAGGGCGGCACGACTTTTGGGGAGACTCACCCCAACCAACACCGTCCGCGCAGGCCTCAGGCTGGGATCCCGTGCTGCTTCCTCCGACTCTGCCTGGGGTTTCATCATCGTGCTCGGCCCTTTGCGACTCCTGGCATCCGCAAACGTTCCCTTCGACCCCGAGGAGAGATGAGGCCGGAGCCTCAGAGCCTCCACACCCAAGCACTGCCACGGAGGGCTCCTGCTCTGCCAAGCCTCGGGGACTGGTTCCTAAGACAACCGTGGGAACCACTGTGACGGGAGAAACCGCCGGCGCCTCGCGCATGCGCATTGGCGGAGCCGACTCGCGCTCCACTCCTGACAGGTAGGCTGCGTCCCCTTTAAATGTTGCCGCCGCCGCGCGACGGCCGCGATGCTCCTGCTGCCGCCGCGGCGGCGGCTGGATCCTGGGTCCTGTTTGGGGCGGTGTGGGAGAGGGGGCCGCGGGCGTCTCGTCCTGTCCCAGGCCCAAACCCCCAGGGGTACTGCCCGCCGGACCTGCTTGAGCCGACTTCCACCGAGGGAGGGGGAGCTTCAGGACGCCCGCTGTGTTCTCCGAACTCCCGTTGAGATCCGATTTTGGCCCCCTGCGAGTGAGATAGGACGGGCTCACCACTTCTGGTCAGGCCGGCAGGGCCTCGCTGCAACACAGAATGAAACCATCAGTCTCAAGGCCTAGTGTCAGCTGTAAATTCACTGATGCATCAGCCCTCTGCCTCCCTCCTCCTTTGAAAGACCAGTGGCCTGCCCCGCTTGCAAAAGCCCTGGGGTTCCGGAAAGCCGACCGCGCTTGACAGGACACCTGCAAAGAAGAACAGAGGCGAATCCGAGGGGGAGACCATGCGACCACGCGTGGCACTGGCCAATCCCACAGCAGTTGGTGATAACGTGTGTCACCGGAGGCATACGGGGCGACGGCGAAGCAGAGGGTCGGGTCCAGGCAAGTGCCGGTGGAATGGGGAAACGGGTTACCTTTCCATCAATGCCAGGGAAAATCAAAGAACAGCTGGGACCCGGGGCGTGGAGGGGCCGCCTGTGCCTGACCCAAGCCACGTTTTCAAATGCCTACCAGAGGAGCAAATGGGTTTCTGCAAAATTCGCGACAGCCCCAATCCTCCACCGACCTGGTAGCCCTGACGCAACTTCGGCTGGCACAAACCCACAGAGAGTGGGAAAGAAACACACAGAGACTGAGAGACAGAGAGAGAAGAGAGAATGGGAGACACACACATAGACACACACACACACACACAGTGTCGTACAGCAGAGGCATTGAAACACACACCCCCAGGCAACCCCTGAGGCGGCAGGGTTCTGCTCTGGAGGGGAACCACCCTCGGGTGAGAGAGAAGCCCAGGGGCACGCAGGCCGACCCGTCCTCGAGATCACGGAGGGCGGCACGACTTTTGGGGAGACTCACCCCAACCAACACCGTCCGCGCAGGCCTCAGGCTGGGATCCCGTGCTGCTTCCCCCGACTCTGCCTGGGGTTTCATCATCGTGCTCGGCCCTTTGCGACTCCTGACATCCGCAAACGTTCCCTTCGACCCCGAGGAGAGATGAGGCCGGAGCCTCAGAGCCTCCACACCCAAGCACTGCCACGGATGGCTCCTGCTCGGCCAAGCCTCGGGGACTGGTTCCTAAGACAACCGTGGGAACCACTGTGACGGGAGAAACCGCCGGCGCCTCGCGCATGCGCATTGGCGGAGCCGACTCGCGCTCCACTCCTGACAGGTAGGCTGCGTCCCCTTTAAATGTTGCCGCCGCCGCGCGGCGGCCGCGATGCTCCGGCTGCCGCCGCGGCGGCGGCTGGATCCTGGGTCCTGTTTGGGGCGGTGTGGGAGAGGGGGCCGCGGGCGTCTCGTCCTGTCCCAGGCCCAAACCCCCAGGGGTACTGCCCGCCGGACCTGCTTGAGCCGACTTCCACCGAGGGAGGGGGAGCTTCAGGACGCCCGCTGTGTTCTCCGAACTCCCGTTGAGATCCGATTTTGGCCCCCTGCGAGTGAGATACGACGGGCTCACCACTTCTGGTCAGTCCGGCAGGGCCTCGCTGCAACACAGAATGAAACCATCAGTCTCAAGGCCTAGTGTCAGCTGTAAATTCACTGATGCATCAGCCCTCTGCCTCCCTCCTCCTTTGAAAGACCAGTGGCCTGCCCCGCTTGCAAAAGCCCTGGGGTTCCGGAAAGCCGACCGCGCTTGACAGGACACCTGTAAAGAAGAACAGAGGCGAATCCGAGGGGGAGACCATGCGACCACGCGTGGCACTGGCCAATCCCACAGCAGTTGGTGATAACGTGTGTCACCGGAGGCATACGGGGCGACGGCGAAGCAGAGGGTCGGGTCCAGGCATGTGCCGGTGGAAGGGGGAAACGGGTTACCTTTCCATCAATGCCAGGGAAAATCAAAGAACAGCTGGGACCCGGGGCGTGGAGGGGCCGCCTGTGCCTGACCCAAGCCACGTTTTCAAATGCCTACCAGAGGAGCAAATGGGTTTCTGCAAAATTCGCGACAGCCCCAATCCTCCACCGACCTGGTAGCCCTGACGCAACTTCGGCTGGCACAAACCCACAGAGAGTGGGAAAGAAACACACAGAGACTGAGAGACAGAGAGAGAAGAGAGAATGGGAGACACACACATAGACACACACACACACACACACAGTGTCGTAGAGCAGAGGCATTGAAACACACACCCCCAGGCAACCCCTGAGGCGGCAGGGTTCTGCTCTGGAGGGGAACCACCCTCGGGTGAGAGAGAAGCCCAGGGGCACGTAGGCCGACCCGTCCTCGAGATCACGGACGGCGGCACGACTTTTGGGGAGACTCACCCCAACCAACACCGTCCGTGCAGGCCTCAGTCTGGGATCCCGTGCTGCTTCCCCCGACTCTGCCTGGGGTTTCATCATCGTGCTCGGCCCTTTGCGACTCCTGGCATCCGCAAAGGTTCCCTTCGACCCCGAGGAGAGATGAGGCCGGAGCCTCAGAGCCTCCACACCCAAGCACTGCCACGGAGGGCTCCTGCTCTGCCAAGCCTCGGGGACTGGTTCCTAAGACAACCGTGGGAACCACTGTGACGGGAGAAACCGCCGGCGCCTCGCGCATGCGCATTGGCGGAGCCGACTCGCGCTCCACTCCTGACAGGTAGGCTGCGTCCCCTTTAAACGTTGCCGCCGCCGCGCGGCGGCCGCGATGCTCCTGCTGCCGCCGCGGCGGCGGCTGGATCCTGGGCCCTGTTTGGGGCGGTGTGGGAGAGGGGGCCTCGGGCGTCTCGTCCTGTCCCAGGCCCAAACCCCCAGGGGTACTGCCCGCCGGACCTGCTTGAGCCGACTTCCACCGAGGGAGGGGGAGCTTCAGGACGCCCGCTGTGTTCTCCGAACTCTCGTTGAGATCCGATTTTGGCCCCCTCCGAGTGAGATAGGACGGGCTCACCACTTCTGGTCAGGCCGGCAGGGCCTCGCTGCAACACAGAATGAAACCATCAGTCTCAAGGCCTAGTGTCAGCTGTAAATTCACTGATGCATCAGCCCTCTGCCTCCCTCCTCCTTTGAAAGACCAGTGGCCTGCCCCGCTTGCAAAAGCCCTGGGGTTCCGGAAAGCCGACCGCGCTTGACAGGACACCTGCAAAGAAGAACAGAGGCGAATCCGAGGGGGAGACCATGCGACCACGCGTGGCACTGGCCAATCCCACAGCAGTTGGCGATAACGTGTGTCACCGGAGGCATACGGGGCGACGGCGAAGCAGAGGGTCGGGTCCAGGCATGTGCCGGTGGAAGGGGGAAACGGGTTACCTTTCCATCAATGCCAGGGAAAATCAAAGAACAGCTGGGACCCGGGGCGTGGAGGGGCCGCCTGTGCCTGACCCAAGCCACGTTTTCAAATGCCTACCAGAGGAGCAAATGGGTTTCTGCAAAATTCGCGACAGCCCCAATCCTCCACCGACCTGGTAGCCCTGACGCAACTTCGGCTGGCACAAACCCACAGAGAGTGGGAAAGAAACACACAGAGACTGAGAGACAGAGAGAGAAGAGAGAATGGGAGACACACACATAGACACACCCACACACACACAGTGTCGTACAGCAGAGGCATTGAAACACACCCCCCCAGGCAACCCCTGAGGCGGCAGGGTTCTGCTCTGGAGGGGAACCACCCTCGGGTGAGAGAGAAGCCCAGGGGCACGCAGGCCGACCCGTCCTCGAGATCACGGACGGCGGCACGACTTTTGGGGAGACTCACCCCAACCAACACCGTCCGCGCAGGCCTCAGGCTGGGATCCCGTGCTGCTTCCCCCGACTCTGCCTGGGGTTTCATCATCGTGCTCGGCCCTTTGCGACTCCTGACATCCGCAAACGTTCCCTTCGACCCCGAGGAGAGATGAGGCCGGAGCCTCAGAGCCTCCACACCCAAGCACTGCCACGGATGGCTCCTGCTCTGCCAAGCCTCGGGGACTGGTTCCTAAGACAACCGTGGGAACCACTGTGACGGGAGAAACCGCCGGCGCCTCGCGCATGCGCATTGGCGGAGCCGACTCGCGCTCCACTCCTGACAGGTAGGCTGCGTCCCCTTTAAATGTTGCCGCCGCCGCGCGGCGGCCGCGATGCTCCGGCTGCCGCCGCGGCGGCGGCTGGATCCTGGGTCCTGTTTGGGGCGGTGTGGGAGAGGGGGCCGCGGGCGTCTCGTCCTGTCCCAGGCCCAAACCCCCAGGGGTACTGCCCGCCGGACCTGCTTGAGCCGACTTCCACCGAGGGAAGGGGAGCTTCAGGACGCCCGCTGTGTTCTCCGAACTCCCGTTGAGATCCGATTTTGGCCCCCTGCGAGTGAGATACGACGGGCTCACCACTTCTGGTCAGTCCGGCAGGGCCTCGCTGCAACACAGAATGAAACCATCAGTCTCAAGGCCTAGTGTCAGCTGTAAATTCACTGATGCATCAGCCCTCTGCCTCCCTCCTCCTTTGAAAGACCAGTGGCCTGCCCCGCTTGCAAAAGCCCTGGGGTTCCGGAAAGCCGACCGCGCTTGACAGGACACCTGCAAAGAAGAACAGAGGCGAATCCGAGGGGGAGACCATGCGACCACGCGTGGCACTGGCCAATCCCACAGCAGTTGGTGATAACGTGTGTCACCGGAGGCATACGGGGCGACGGCGAAGCAGAGGGTCGGGTCCAGGCAAGTGCCGGTGGAAGGGGGAAACGGGTTACCTTTCCATCAATGCCAGGGAAAATCAAAGAACAGCTGGGACCCGGGGCGTGGAGGGGCCGCCTGTGCCTGACCCAAGCCACGTTTTCAAATGCCTACCAGAGGAGCAAATGGGTTTCTGCAAAATTCGCGACAGCCCCAATCCTCCACCGACCTGGTAGCCCTGACGCAACTTCGGCTGGCACAAACCCACAGAGAGTGGGAAAGAAACACACAGAGACTGAGAGACAGAGAGAGAAGAGAGAATGGGAGACACACACATAGACACACACACACACACACACAGTGTCGTAGAGCAGAGGCATTGAAACACACACCCCCAGGCAACCCCTGAGGCGGCAGGGTTCTGCTCTGGAGGGGAACCACCCTCGGGTGAGAGAGAAGCCCAGGGGCACGTAGGCCGACCCGTCCTCGAGATCACGGACGGCGGCACGACTTTTGGGGAGACTCACCCCAACCAACACCGTCCGTGCAGGCCTCAGGCTGGGATCCCGTGCTGCTTCCCCCGACTCTGCCTGGGGTTTCATCATCGTGCTCGGCCCTTTGCGACTCCTGGCATCCGCAAACGTTCCCTTCGACCCCGAGGAGAGATGAGGCCGGAGCCTCAGAGCCTCCACACCCAAGCACTGCCACGGAGGGCTCCTGCTCTGCCAAGCCTCGGGGACTGGTTCCCAAGACAACCGTGGGAACCACTGTGACGGGAGAAACTGCCGGCGCCTCGCGCATGCGCATTGGCGGAGCCGACTCGCGCTCCACTCCTGACAGGTAGGCTGCGTCCCCTTTAAACGTTGCCGCCGCCGCGCGGCGGCCGCGATGCTCCTGCTGCCGCCGCGGCGGCGGCTGGATCCTGGGTCCTGTTTGGGGCGGTGTGGGAGAGGGGGCCGCGGGCGTCTCGTCCTGTCCCAGGCCCAAACCCCCAGGGGTACTGCCCGCCGGACCTGCTTGAGCCGACTTCCACCGAGGGAGGGGGAGCTTCAGGACGCCCGCTGTGTTCTCCGAACTCTCGTTGAGATCCGATTTTGGCCCCCTCCGAGTGAGATAGGACGGGCTCACCACTTCTGGTCAGGCCGGCAGGGCCTCGCTGCAACACAGAATGAAACCATCAGTCTCAAGGCCTAGTGTCAGCTGTAAATTCACTGATGCATCAGCCCTCTGCCTCCCTCCTCCTTTGAAAGACCAGTGGCCTGCCCCGCTTGCAAAAGCCCTGGGGTTCCGGAAAGCCGACCGCGCTTGACAGGACACCTGCAAAGAAGAACAGAGGCGAATCCGAGGGGGAGACCATGCGACCACGCGTGGCACTGGCCAATCCCACAGCAGTTGGCGATAACGTGTGTCACCGGAGGCATACGGGGCGACGGCGAAGCAGAGGGTCGGGTCCAGGCATGTGCCGGTGGAAGGGGGAAACGGGTTACCTTTCCATCAATGCCAGGGAAAATCAAAGAACAGCTGGGACCCGGGGCGTGGAGGGGCCGCCTGTGCCTGACCCAAGCCACGTTTTCAAATGCCTACCAGAGGAGCAAATGGGTTTCTGCAAAATTCGCGACAGCCCCAATCCTCCACCGACCTGGTAGCCCTGACGCAACTTCGGCTGGCACAAACCCACAGAGAGTGGGAAAGAAACACACAGAGACTGAGAGACAGAGAGAGAAGAGAGAATGGGAGACACACACATAGACACACCCACACACACACAGTGTCGTACAGCAGAGGCATTGAAACACACCCCCCCAGGCAACCCCTGAGGCGGCAGGGTTCTGCTCTGGAGGGGAACCACCCTCGGGTGAGAGAGAAGCCCAGGGGCACGCAGGCTGACCCGTCCTCGAGATCACGGAGGGCGGCACGACTTTTGGGGAGACTCACCCCAACCAACACCGTCCGCGCAGGCCTCAGGCTGGGATCCCGTGCTGCTTCCTCCGACTCTGCCTGGGGTTTCATCATCGTGCTCGGCCCTTTGCGACTCCTGGCATCCGCAAACGTTCCCTTCGACCCCGAGGAGAGATGAGGCCGGAGCCTCAGAGCCTCCACACCCAAGCACTGCCACGGAGGGCTCCTGCTCTGCCAAGCCTCGGGGACTGGTTCCTAAGACAACCGTGGGAACCACTGTGACGGGAGAAACCGCCGGCGCCTCGCGCATGCGCATTGGCGGAGCCGACTCGCGCTCCACTCCTGACAGGTAGGCTGCGTCCCCTTTAAATGTTGCCGCCGCCGCGCGACGGCCGCGATGCTCCTGCTGCCGCCGCGGCGGCGGCTGGATCCTGGGTCCTGTTTGGGGCGGTGTGGGAGAGGGGGCCGCGGGCGTCTCGTCCTGTCCCAGGCCCAAACCCCCAGGGGTACTGCCCGCCGGACCTGCTTGAGCCGACTTCCACCGAGGGAGGGGGAGCTTCAGGACGCCCGCTGTGTTCTCCGAACTCCCGTTGAGATCCGATTTTGGCCCCCTGCGAGTGAGATAGGACGGGCTCACCACTTCTGGTCAGGCCGGCAGGGCCTCGCTGCAACACAGAATGAAACCATCAGTCTCAAGGCCTAGTGTCAGCTGTAAATTCACTGATGCATCAGCCCTCTGCCTCCCTCCTCCTTTGAAAGACCAGTGGCCTGCCCCGCTTGCAAAAGCCCTGGGGTTCCGGAAAGCCGACCGCGCTTGACAGGACACCTGCAAAGAAGAACAGAGGCGAATCCGAGGGGGAGACCATGCGACCACGCGTGGCACTGGCCAATCCCACAGCAGTTGGTGATAACGTGTGTCACCGGAGGCATACGGGGCGACGGCGAAGCAGAGGGTCGGGTCCAGGCAAGTGCCGGTGGAAGGGGGAAACGGGTTACCTTTCCATCAATGCCAGGGAAAATCAAAGAACAGCTAGGACCCGGGGCGTGGAGGGGCCGCCTGTGCCTGACCCAAGCCACGTTTTCAAATGCCTACCAGAGGAGCAAATGGGTTTCTGCAAAATTCGCGACAGCCCCAATCCTCCACCGACCTGGTAGCCCTGACGCAACTTCGGCTGGCACAAACCCACAGAGAGTGGGAAAGAAACACACAGAGACTGAGAGACAGAGAGAGAAGAGAGAATGGGAGACACACACATAGACACACACACACACACACAGTGTCGTACAGCAGAGGCATTGAAACACACACCCCCAGGCAACCCCTGAGGCGGCAGGGTTCTGCTCTGGAGGGGAACCACCCTCGGGTGAGAGAGAAGCCCAGGGGCACGCAGGCCGACCCGTCCTCGAGATCACGGAGGGCGGCACGACTTTTGGGGAGACTCACCCCAACCAACACCGTCCGCGCAGGCCTCAGGCTGGGATCCCGTGCTGCTTCCCCCGACTCTGCCTGGGGTTTCATCATCGTGCTCGGCCCTTTGCGACTCCTGACATCCGCAAACGTTCCCTTCGACCCCGAGGAGAGATGAGGCCGGAGCCTCAGAGCCTCCACACCCAAGCACTGCCACGGATGGCTCCTGCTCTGCCAAGCCTCGGGGACTGGTTCCTAAGACAACCGTGGGAACCACTGTGACGGGAGAAACCGCCGGCGCCTCGCGCATGCGCATTGGCGGAGCCGACTCGCGCTCCACTCCTGACAGGTAGGCTGCGTCCCCTTTAAATGTTGCCGCCGCCGCGCGGCGGCCGCGATGCTCCTGCTGCCGCCGCGGCGGCGGCTGGATCCTGGGTCCTGTTTGGGGCGGTGTGGGAGAGGGGGCCGCGGGCGTCTCGTCCTGTCCCAGGCCCAAACCCCCAGGGGTACTGCCCGCCGGACCTGCTTGAGCCGACTTCCACCGAGGGAGGGGGAGCTTCAGGACGCCCGCTGTGTTCTCCGAACTCCCGTTGAGATCCGATTTTGGCCCCCTGCGAGTGAGATACGACGGGCTCACCACTTCTGGTCAGTCCGGCAGGGCCTCGCTGCAACACAGAATGAAACCATCAGTCTCAAGGCCTAGTGTCAGCTGTAAATTCACTGATGCATCAGCCCTCTGCCTCCCTCCTCCTTTGAAAGACCAGTGGCCTGCCCCGCTTGCAAAAGCCCTGGGGTTCCGGAAAGCCGACCGCGCTTGACTGGACACCTGCAAAGAAGAACAGAGGCGAATCCGAGGGGGAGACCATGCGACCACGCGTGGCACTGGCCAATCCCACAGCAGTTGGCGATAACGTGTGTCACCGGAGGCATACGGGGCGACGGCGAAGCAAAGGGTCGGGTCCAGGCATGTGCCGGTGGAAGGGGGAAACGGGTTACCTTTCCATCAATGCCAGGGAAAATCAAAGAACAGCTGGGACCCGGTGCGTGGAGGGGCCGCCTGTGCCTGACCCTAGCCACGTTTTCAAATGCCTACCAGAGGAGCAAATGGGTTTCTGCAAAATTCGCGACAGCCCCAATCCTCCACCGACCTGGTAGCCCTGACGCAACTTCGGCTGGCACAAACCCACAGAGAGTGGGAAAGAAACACACAGAGACTGAGAGACAGAGAGAGAAGAGAGAATGGGAGACACACACATAGACACACACACACACACACACAGTGTCGTACAGCAGAGGCATTGAAACACACACCCCCAGGCAACCCCTGAGGCGGCAGGGTTCTGCTCTGGAGGGGAACCACCCTCGGGTGAGAGAGAAGCCCAGGGGCAAGCAGGCCGACCCGTCCTCGAGATCACGGACGGCGGCACGACTTTTGGGGAGACTCACCCCAACCAACACCGTCCGCGCAGGCCTCAGGCTGGGATCCCGTGCTGCTTCCCCCGACTCTGCCTGGGGTTTCATCATCGTGCTCGGCCCTTTGCGACTCCTGGCATCCGCAAACGTTCCCTTCGACCCCGAGGAGAGATGAGGCCGGAGCCTCAGAGCCTCCACACCCAAGCACTGCCACGGAGGGCTCCTGCTCTGCCAAGCCTCGGGGACTGGTTCCTAAGACAACCGTGGGAACCACTGTGACGGGAGAAACCGCCGGCGCCTCGCGCATGCGCATTGGCGGAGCCGACTCGCGCTCCACTCCTGACAGGTAGGCTGCGTCCCCTTTAAACGTTGCCGCCGCCGCGCGGCGGCCGCGATGCTCCTGCTGCCGCCGCGGCGGCGGCTGGATCCTGGGTCCTGTTTGGGGCGGTGTGGGAGAGGGGGCCGCGGGCGTCTCGTCCTGTCCCAGGCCCAAACCCCCAGGGGTACTGCCCGCCGGACCTGCTTGAGCCGACTTCCACCGAGGGAGGGGGAGCTTCAGGACGCCCGCTGTGTTCTCCGAACTCTCGTTGAGATCCGATTTTGGCCCCCTCCGAGTGAGATAGGACGGGCTCACCACTTCTGGTCAGGCCGGCAGGGCCTCGCTGCAACACAGAATGAAACCATCAGTCTCAAGGCCTAGTGTCAGCTGTAAATTCACTGATGCATCAGCCCTCTGCCTCCCTCCTCCTTTGAAAGACCAGTGGCCTGCCCCGCTTGCAAAAGCCCTGGGGTTCCGGAAAGCCGACCGCGCTTGACAGGACACCTGCAAAGAAGAACAGAGGCGAATCCGAGGGGGAGACCATGCGACCACGCGTGGCACTGGCCAATCCCACAGCAGTTGGCGATAACGTGTGTCACCGGAGGCATACGGGGCGACGGCGAAGCAGAGGGTCGGGTCCAGGCATGTGCCGGTGGAAGGGGGAAACGGGTTACCTTTCCATCAATGCCAGGGAAAATCAAAGAACAGCTGGGACCCGGGGCGTGGAGGGGCCGCCTGTGCCTGACCCAAGCCACGTTTTCAAATGCCTACCAGAGGAGCAAATGGGTTTCTGCAAAATTCGCGACAGCCCCAATCCTCCACCGACCTGGTAGCCCTGACGCAACTTCGGCTGGCACAAACCCACAGAGAGTGGGAAAGAAACACACAGAGACTGAGAGACAGAGAGAGAAGAGAGAATGGGAGACACACACATAGACACACCCACACACACACAGTGTCGTACAGCAGAGGCATTGAAACACACCCCCCCAGGCAACCCCTGAGGCGGCAGGGTTCTGCTCTGGAGGGGAACCACCCTCGGGTGAGAGAGAAGCCCAGGGGCACGCAGGCTGACCCGTCCTCGAGATCACGGAGGGCGGCACGACTTTTGGGGAGACTCACCCCAACCAACACCGTCCGCGCAGGCCTCAGGCTGGGATCCCGTGCTGCTTCCTCCGACTCTGCCTGGGGTTTCATCATCGTGCTCGGCCCTTTGCGACTCCTGGCATCCGCAAACGTTCCCTTCGACCCCGAGGAGAGATGAGGCCGGAGCCTCAGAGCCTCCACACCCAAGCACTGCCACGGATGGCTCCTGCTCTGCCAAGCCTCGGGGACTGGTTCCTAAGACAACCGTGGGAACCACTGTGACGGGAGAAACCGCCGGCGCCTCGCGCATGCGCATTGGCGGAGCCGACTCGCGCTCCACTCCTGACAGGTAGGCTGCGTCCCCTTTAAATGTTGCCGCCGCCGCGCGGCGGCCGCGATGCTCCGGCTGCCGCCGCGGCGGCGGCTGGATCCTGGGTCCTGTTTGGGGCGGTGTGGGAGAGGGGGCCGCGGGCGTCTCGTCCTGTCCCAGGCCCAAACCCCCAGGGGTACTGCCCGCCGGACCTGCTTGAGCCGACTTCCACCGAGGGAGGGGGAGCTTCAGGACGCCCGCTGTGTTCTCCGAACTCCCGTTGAGATCCGATTTTGGCCCCCTGCGAGTGAGATACGACGGGCTCACCACTTCTGGTCAGTCCGGCAGGGCCTCGCTGCAACACAGAATGAAACCATCAGTCTCAAGGCCTAGTGTCAGCTGTAAATTCACTGATGCATCAGCCCTCTGCCTCCCTCCTCCTTTGAAAGACCAGTGGCCTGCCCCGCTTGCAAAAGCCCTGGGGTTCCGGAAAGCCGACCGCGCTTGACAGGACACCTGCAAAGAAGAACAGAGGCGAATCCGAGGGGGAGACCATGCGACCACGCGTGGCACTGGCCAATCCCACAGCAGTTGGTGATAACGTGTGTCACCGGAGGCATACGGGGCGACGGCGAAGCAGAGGGTCGGGTCCAGGCAAGTGCCGGTGGAAGGGGGAAACGGGTTACCTTTCCATCAATGCCAGGGAAAATCAAAGAACAGCTGGGACCCGGGGCGTGGAGGGGCCGCCTGTGCCTGACCCAAGCCACGTTTTCAAATGCCTACCAGAGGAGCAAATGGGTTTCTGCAAAATTCGCGACAGCCCCAATCCTCCACCGACCTGGTAGCCCTGACGCAACTTCGGCTGGCACAAACCCACAGAGAGTGGGAAAGAAACACACAGAGACTGAGAGACAGAGAGAGAAGAGAGAATGGGAGACACACACATAGACACACACACACACACACACAGTGTCGTAGAGCAGAGGCATTGAAACACACACCCCCAGGCAACCCCTGAGGCGGCAGGGTTCTGCTCTGGAGGGGAACCACCCTCGGGTGAGAGAGAAGCCCAGGGGCACGTAGGCCGACCCGTCCTCGAGATCACGGACGGCGGCACGACTTTTGGGGAGACTCACCCCAACCAACACCGTCCGTGCAGGCCTCAGGCTGGGATCCCGTGCTGCTTCCCCCGACTCTGCCTGGGGTTTCATCATCGTGCTCGGCCCTTTGCGTCTCCTGGCATCCGCAAACGTTCCCTTCGACCCCGAGGAGAGATGAGGCCGGAGCCTCAGAGCCTCCACACCCAAGCACTGCCACGGAGGGCTCCTGCTCTGCCAAGCCTCGGGGACTGGTTCCCAAGACAACCGTGGGAACCACTGTGACGGGAGAAACTGCCGGCGCCTCGCGCATGCGCATTGGCGGAGCCGACTCGCGCTCCACTCCTGACAGGTAGGCTGCGTCCCCTTTAAACGTTGCCGCCGCCGCGCGGCGGCCGCGATGCTCCTGCTGCCGCCGCGGCGGCGGCTGGATCCTGGGTCCTGTTTGGGGCGGTGTGGGAGAGGGGGCCGCGGGCGTCTCGTCCTGTCCCAGGCCCAAACCCCCAGGGGTACTGCCCGCCGGACCTGCTTGAGCCGACTTCCACCGAGGGAGGGGGAGCTTCAGGACGCCCGCTGTGTTCTCCGAACTCTCGTTGAGATCCGATTTTGGCCCCCTCCGAGTGAGATAGGACGGGCTCACCACTTCTGGTCAGGCCGGCAGGGCCTCGCTGCAACACAGAATGAAACCATCAGTCTCAAGGCCTAGTGTCAGCTGTAAATTCACTGATGCATCAGCCCTCTGCCTCCCTCCTCCTTTGAAAGACCAGTGGCCTGCCCCGCTTGCAAAAGCCCTGGGGTTCCGGAAAGCCGACCGCGCTTGACAGGACACCTGCAAAGAAGAACAGAGGCGAATCCGAGGGGGAGACCATGCGACCACGCGTGGCACTGGCCAATCCCACAGCAGTTGGCGATAACGTGTGTCACCGGAGGCATACGGGGCGACGGCGAAGCAGAGGGTCGGGTCCAGGCATGTGCCGGTGGAAGGGGGAAACGGGTTACCTTTCCATCAATGCCAGGGAAAATCAAAGAACAGCTGGGACCCGGGGCGTGGAGGGGCCGCCTGTGCCTGACCCAAGCCACGTTTTCAAATGCCTACCAGAGGAGCAAATGGGTTTCTGCAAAATTCGCGACAGCCCCAATCCTCCACCGACCTGGTAGCCCTGACGCAACTTCGGCTGGCACAAACCCACAGAGAGTGGGAAAGAAACACACAGAGACTGAGAGACAGAGAGAGAAGAGAGAATGGGAGACACACACATAGACACACCCACACACACACAGTGTCGTACAGCAGAGGCATTGAAACACACCCCCCCAGGCAACCCCTGAGGCGGCAGGGTTCTGCTCTGGAGGGGAACCACCCTCGGGTGAGAGAGAAGCCCAGGGGCACGCAGGCTGACCCGTCCTCGAGATCACGGAGGGCGGCACGACTTTTGGGGAGACTCACCCCAACCAACACCGTCCGCGCAGGCCTCAGGCTGGGATCCCGTGCTGCTTCCTCCGACTCTGCCTGGGGTTTCATCATCGTGCTCGGCCCTTTGCGACTCCTGGCATCCGCAAACGTTCCCTTCGACCCCGAGGAGAGATGAGGCCGGAGCCTCAGAGCCTCCACACCCAAGCACTGCCACGGATGGCTCCTGCTCTGCCAAGCCTCGGGGACTGGTTCCTAAGACAACCGTGGGAACCACTGTGACGGGAGAAACCGCCGGCGCCTCGCGCATGCGCATTGGCGGAGCCGACTCGCGCTCCACTCCTGACAGGTAGGCTGCGTCCCCTTTAAATGTTGCCGCCGCCGCGCGGCGGCCGCGATGCTCCGGCTGCCGCCGCGGCGGCGGCTGGATCCTGGGTCCTGTTTGGGGCGGTGTGGGAGAGGGGGCCGCGGGCGTCTCGTCCTGTCCCAGGCCCAAACCCCCAGGGGTACTGCCCGCCGGACCTGCTTGAGCCGACTTCCACCGAGGGAGGGGGAGCTTCAGGACGCCCGCTGTGTTCTCCGAACTCCCGTTGAGATCCGATTTTGGCCCCCTGCGAGTGAGATACGACGGGCTCACCACTTCTGGTCAGTCCGGCAGGGCCTCGCTGCAACACAGAATGAAACCATCAGTCTCAAGGCCTAGTGTCAGCTGTAAATTCACTGATGCATCAGCCCTCTGCCTTCCTCCTCCTTTGAAAGACCAGTGGCCTGCCCCGCTTGCAAAAGCCCTGGGGTTCCGGAAAGCCGACCGCGCTTGACAGGACACCTGCAAAGAAGAACAGAGGCGAATCCGAGGGGGAGACCATGCGACCACGCGTGGCACTGGCCAATCCCACAGCAGTTGGTGATAACGTGTGTCACCGGAGGCATACGGGGCGACGGCGAAGCAGAGGGTCGGGTCCAGGCAAGTGCCGGTGGAAGGGGGAAACGGGTTACCTTTCCATCAATGCCAGGGAAAATCAAAGAACAGCTGGGACCCGGGGCGTGGAGGGGCCGCCTGTGCCTGACCCAAGCCACGTTTTCAAATGCCTACCAGAGGAGCAAATGGGTTTCTGCAAAATTCGCGACAGCCCCAATCCTCCACCGACCTGGTAGCCCTGACGCAACTTCGGCTGGCACAAACCCACAGAGAGTGGGAAAGAAACACACAGAGACTGAGAGACAGAGAGAGAAGAGAGAATGGGAGACACACACATAGACACACACACACACACACACAGTGTCGTAGAGCAGAGGCATTGAAACACACACCCCCAGGCAACCCCTGAGGCGGCAGGGTTCTGCTCTGGAGGGGAACCACCCTCGGGTGAGAGAGAAGCCCAGGGGCACGTAGGCCGACCCGTCCTCGAGATCACGGACGGCGGCACGACTTTTGGGGAGACTCACCCCAACCAACACCGTCCGTGCAGGCCTCAGGCTGGGATCCCGTGCTGCTTCCCCCGACTCTGCCTGGGGTTTCATCATCGTGCTCGGCCCTTTGCGACTCCTGGCATCCGCAAACGTTCCCTTCGACCCCGAGGAGAGATGAGGCCGGAGCCTCAGAGCCTCCACACCCAAGCACTGCCACGGAGGGCTCCTGCTCTGCCAAGCCTCGGGGACTGGTTCCCAAGACAACCGTGGGAACCACTGTGACGGGAGAAACTGCCGGCGCCTCGCGCATGCGCATTGGCGGAGCCGACTCGCGCTCCACTCCTGACAGGTAGGCTGCGTCCCCTTTAAACGTTGCCGCCGCCGCGCGGCGGCCGCGATGCTCCTGCTGCCGCCGCGGCGGCGGCTGGATCCTGGGTCCTGTTTGGGGCGGTGTGGGAGAGGGGGCCGCGGGCGTCTCGTCCTGTCCCAGGCCCAAACCCCCAGGGGTACTGCCCGCCGGACCTGCTTGAGCCGACTTCCACCGAGGGAGGGGGAGCTTCAGGACGCCCGCTGTGTTCTCCGAACTCTCGTTGAGATCCGATTTTGGCCCCCTCCGAGTGAGATAGGACGGGCTCACCACTTCTGGTCAGGCCGGCAGGGCCTCGCTGCAACACAGAATGAAACCATCAGTCTCAAGGCCTAGTGTCAGCTGTAAATTCACTGATGCATCAGCCCTCTGCCTCCCTCCTCCTTTGAAAGACCAGTGGCCTGCCCCGCTTGCAAAAGCCCTGGGGTTCCGGAAAGCCGACCGCGCTTGACAGGACACCTGCAAAGAAGAACAGAGGCGAATCCGAGGGGGAGACCATGCGACCACGCGTGGCACTGGCCAATCCCACAGCAGTTGGCGATAACGTGTGTCACCGGAGGCATACGGGGCGACGGCGAAGCAGAGGGTCGGGTCCAGGCATGTGCCGGTGGAAGGGGGAAACGGGTTACCTTTCCATCAATGCCAGGGAAAATCAAAGAACAGCTGGGACCCGGGGCGTGGAGGGGCCGCCTGTGCCTGACCCAAGCCACGTTTTCAAATGCCTACCAGAGGAGCAAATGGGTTTCTGCAAAATTCGCGACAGCCCCAATCCTCCACCGACCTGGTAGCCCTGACGCAACTTCGGCTGGCACAAACCCACAGAGAGTGGGAAAGAAACACACAGAGACTGAGAGACAGAGAGAGAAGAGAGAATGGGAGACACACACATAGACACACCCACACACACACAGTGTCGTACAGCAGAGGCATTGAAACACACCCCCCCAGGCAACCCCTGAGGCGGCAGGGTTCTGCTCTGGAGGGGAACCACCCTCGGGTGAGAGAGAAGCCCAGGGGCACGCAGGCTGACCCGTCCTCGAGATCACGGAGGGCGGCACGACTTTTGGGGAGACTCACCCCAACCAACACCGTCCGCGCAGGCCTCAGGCTGGGATCCCGTGCTGCTTCCTCCGACTCTGCCTGGGGTTTCATCATCGTGCTCGGCCCTTTGCGACTCCTGGCATCCGCAAACGTTCCCTTCGACCCCGAGGAGAGATGAGGCCGGAGCCTCAGAGCCTCCACACCCAAGCACTGCCACGGAGGGCTCCTGCTCTGCCAAGCCTCGGGGACTGGTTCCTAAGACAACCGTGGGAACCACTGTGACGGGAGAAACCGCCGGCGCCTCGCGCATGCGCATTGGCGGAGCCGACTCGCGCTCCACTCCTGACAGGTAGGCTGCGTCCCCTTTAAATGTTGCCGCCGCCGCGCGACGGCCGCGATGCTCCTGCTGCCGCCGCGGCGGCGGCTGGATCCTGGGTCCTGTTTGGGGCGGTGTGGGAGAGGGGGCCGCGGGCGTCTCGTCCTGTCCCAGGCCCAAACCCCCAGGGGTACTGCCCGCCGGACCTGCTTGAGCCGACTTCCACCGAGGGAGGGGGAGCTTCAGGACGCCCGCTGTGTTCTCCGAACTCCCGTTGAGATCCGATTTTGGCCCCCTGCGAGTGAGATAGGACGGGCTCACCACTTCTGGTCAGGCCGGCAGGGCCTCGCTGCAACACAGAATGAAACCATCAGTCTCAAGGCCTAGTGTCAGCTGTAAATTCACTGATGCATCAGCCCTCTGCCTCCCTCCTCCTTTGAAAGACCAGTGGCCTGCCCCGCTTGCAAAAGCCCTGGGGTTCCGGAAAGCCGACCGCGCTTGACAGGACACCTGCAAAGAAGAACAGAGGCGAATCCGAGGGGGAGACCATGCGACCACGCGTGGCACTGGCCAATCCCACAGCAGTTGGTGATAACGTGTGTCACCGGAGGCATACGGGGCGACGGCGAAGCAGAGGGTCGGGTCCAGGCAAGTGCCGGTGGAATGGGGAAACGGGTTACCTTTCCATCAATGCCAGGGAAAATCAAAGAACAGCTGGGACCCGGGGCGTGGAGGGGCCGCCTGTGCCTGACCCAAGCCACGTTTTCAAATGCCTACCAGAGGAGCAAATGGGTTTCTGCAAAATTCGCGACAGCCCCAATCCTCCACCGACCTGGTAGCCCTGACGCAACTTCGGCTGGCACAAACCCACAGAGAGTGGGAAAGAAACACACAGAGACTGAGAGACAGAGAGAGAAGAGAGAATGGGAGACACACACATAGACACACACACACACACACAGTGTCGTACAGCAGAGGCATTGAAACACACACCCCCAGGCAACCCCTGAGGCGGCAGGGTTCTGCTCTGGAGGGGAACCACCCTCGGGTGAGAGAGAAGCCCAGGGGCACGCAGGCCGACCCGTCCTCGAGATCACGGAGGGCGGCACGACTTTTGGGGAGACTCACCCCAACCAACACCGTCCGCGCAGGCCTCAGGCTGGGATCCCGTGCTGCTTCCCCCGACTCTGCCTGGGGTTTCATCATCGTGCTCGGCCCTTTGCGACTCCTGACATCCGCAAACGTTCCCTTCGACCCCGAGGAGAGATGAGGCCGGAGCCTCAGAGCCTCCACACCCAAGCACTGCCACGGATGGCTCCTGCTCTGCCAAGCCTCGGGGACTGGTTCCTAAGACAACCGTGGGAACCACTGTGACGGGAGAAACCGCCGGCGCCTCGCGCATGCGCATTGGCGGAGCCGACTCGCGCTCCACTCCTGACAGGTAGGCTGCGTCCCCTTTAAATGTTGCCGCCGCCGCGCGGCGGCCGCGATGCTCCGGCTGCCGCCGCGGCGGCGGCTGGATCCTGGGTCCTGTTTGGGGCGGTGTGGGAGAGGGGGCCGCGGGCGTCTCGTCCTGTCCCAGGCCCAAACCCCCAGGGGTACTGCCCGCCGGACCTGCTTGAGCCGACTTCCACCGAGGGAGGGGGAGCTTCAGGACGCCCGCTGTGTTCTCCGAACTCCCGTTGAGATCCGATTTTGGCCCCCTGCGAGTGAGATACGACGGGCTCACCACTTCTGGTCAGGCCGGCAGGGCCTCGCTGCAACACAGAATGAAACCATCAGTCTCAAGGCCTAGTGTCAGCTGTAAATTCACTGATGCATCAGCCCTCTGCCTCCCTCCTCCTTTGAAAGACCAGTGGCCTGCCCCGCTTGCAAAAGCCCTGGGGTTCCGGAAAGCCGACCGCGCTTGACAGGACACCTGCAAAGAAGAACAGAGGCGAATCCGAGGGGGAGACCATGCGACCACGCGTGGCACTGGCCAATCCCACAGCAGTTGGCGATAACGTGTGTCACCGGAGGCATACGGGGCGACGGCGAAGCAGAGGGTCGGGTCCAGGCATGTGCCGGTGGAAGGGGGAAACGGGTTACCTTTCCATCAATGCCAGGGAAAATCAAAGAACAGCTGGGACCCGGGGCGTGGAGGGGCCGCCTGTGCCTGACCCAAGCCACGTTTTCAAATGCCTACCAGAGGAGCAAATGGGTTTCTGCAAAATTCGCGACAGCCCCAATCCTCCACCGACCTGGTAGCCCTGACGCAACTTCGGCTGGCACAAACCCACAGAGAGTGGGAAAGAAACACACAGAGACTGAGAGACAGAGAGAGAAGAGAGAATGGGAGACACACACATAGACACACCCACACACACACAGTGTCGTACAGCAGAGGCATTGAAACACACCCCCCCAGGCAACCCCTGAGGCGGCAGGGTTCTGCTCTGGAGGGGAACCACCCTCGGGTGAGAGAGAAGCCCAGGGGCACGCAGGCCGACCCGTCCTCGAGATCACGGACGGCGGCACGACTTTTGGGGAGACTCACCCCAACCAACACCGTCCGCGCAGGCCTCAGGCTGGGATCCCGTGCTGCTTCCCCCGACTCTGCCTGGGGTTTCATCATCGTGCTCGGCCCTTTGCGACTCCTGACATCCGCAAACGTTCCCTTCGACCCCGAGGAGAGATGAGGCCGGAGCCTCAGAGCCTCCACACCCAAGCACTGCCACGGATGGCTCCTGCTCTGCCAAGCTTCGGGGACTGGTTCCTAAGACAACCGTGGGAACCACTGTGACGGGAGAAACCGCCGGCGCCTCGCGCATGCGCATTGGCGGAGCCGACTCGCGCTCCACTCCTGACAGGTAGGCTGCGTCCCCTTTAAATGTTGCCGCCGCCGCGCGGCGGCCGCGATGCTCCGGCTGCCGCCGCGGCGGCGGCTGGATCCTGGGTCCTGTTTGGGGCGGTGTGGGAGAGGGGGCCGCGGGCGTCTCGTCCTGTCCCAGGCCCAAACCCCCAGGGGTACTGCCCGCCGGACCTGCTTGAGCCGACTTCCACCGAGGGAGGGGGAGCTTCAGGACGCCCGCTGTGTTCTCCGAACTCCCGTTGAGATCCGATTTTGGCCCCCTGCGAGTGAGATAGGACGGGCTCACCACTTCTGGTCAGGCCGGCAGGGCCTCGCTGCAACACAGAATGAAACCATCAGTCTCAAGGCCTAGTGTCAGCTGTAAATTCACTGATGCATCAGCCCTCTGCCTCCCTCCTCCTTTGAAAGACCAGTGGCCTGCCCCGCTTGCAAAAGCCCTGGGGTTCCGGAAAGCCGACCGCGCTTGACAGGACACCTGCAAAGAAGAACAGAGGCGAATCCGAGGGGGAGACCATGCGACCACGCGTGGCACTGGCCAATCCCACAGCAGTTGGTGATAACGTGTGTCACCGGAGGCATACGGGGCGACGGCGAAGCAGAGGGTCGGGTCCAGGCATGTGCCGGTGGAAGGGGGAAACGGGTTACCTTTCCATCAATGCCAGGGAAAATCAAAGAACAGCTGGGACCCGGGGCGTGGAGGGGCCGCCTGTGCCTGACCCAAGCCACGTTTTCAAATGCCTACCAGAGGAGCAAATGGGTTTCTGCAAAATTCGCGACAGCCCCAATCCTCCACCGACCTGGTAGCCCTGACGCAACTTCGGCTGGCACAAACCCACAGAGAGTGGGAAAGAAACACACAGAGACTGAGAGACAGAGAGAGAAGAGAGAATGGGAGACACACACATAGACACACACACACACACACACAGTGTCGTAGAGCAGAGGCATTGAAACACACACCCCCAGGCAACCCCTGAGGCGGCAGGGTTCTGCTCTGGAGGGGAACCACCCTCGGGTGAGAGAGAAGCCCAGGGGCACGTAGGCCGACCCGTCCTCGAGATCACGGAGGGCGGCACGACTTTTGGGGAGACTCACCCCAACCAACACCGTCCGTGCAGGCCTCAGGCTGGGATCCCGTGCTGCTTCCTCCGACTCTGCCTGGGGTTTCATCATCGTGCTCGGCCCTTTGCGACTCCTGGCATCCGCAAACGTTCCCTTCGACCCCGAGGAGAGATGAGGCCGGAGCCTCAGAGCCTCCACACCCAAGCACTGCCACGGAGGGCTCCTGCTCTGCCAAGCCTCGGGGACTGGTTCCCAAGACAACCGTGGGAACCACTGTGACGGGAGAAACTGCCGGCGCCTCGCGCATGCGCATTGGCGGAGCCGACTCGCGCTCCACTCCTGACAGGTAGGCTGCGTCCCCTTTAAACGTTGCCGCCGCCGCGCGGCGGCCGCGATGCTCCTGCTGCCGCCGCGGCGGCGGCTGGATCCTGGGTCCTGTTTGGGGCGGTGTGGGAGAGGGGGCCGCGGGCGTCTCGTCCTGTCCCAGGCCCAAACCCCCAGGGGTACTGCCCGCCGGACCTGCTTGAGCCGACTTCCACCGAGGGAGGGGGAGCTTCAGGACGCCCGCTGTGTTCTCCGAACTCTCGTTGAGATCCGATTTTGGCCCCCTCCGAGTGAGATAGGACGGGCTCACCACTTCTGGTCAGGCCGGCAGGGCCTCGCTGCAACACAGAATGAAACCATCAGTCTCAAGGCCTAGTGTCAGCTGTAAATTCACTGATGCATCAGCCCTCTGCCTCCCTCCTCCTTTGAAAGACCAGTGGCCTGCCCCGCTTGCAAAAGCCCTGGGGTTCCGGAAAGCCGACCGCGCTTGACAGGACACCTGCAAAGAAGAACAGAGGCGAATCCGAGGGGGAGACCATGCGACCACGCGTGGCACTGGCCAATCCCACAGCAGTTGGCGATAACGTGTGTCACCGGAGGCATACGGGGCGACGGCGAAGCAGAGGGTCGGGTCCAGGCAAGTGCCGGTGGAAGGGGGAAACGGGTTACCTTTCCATCAATGCCAGGGAAAATCAAAGAACAGCTGGGACCCGGGGCGTGGAGGGGCCGCCTGTGCCTGACCCAAGCCACGTTTTCAAATGCCTACCAGAGGAGCAAATGGGTTTCTGCAAAATTCGCGACAGCCCCAATCCTCCACCGACCTGGTAGCCCTGACGCAACTTCGGCTGGCACAAACCCACAGAGAGTGGGAAAGAAACACACAGAGACTGAGAGACAGAGAGAGAAGAGAGAATGGGAGACACACACATAGACACACACACACACACACAGTGTCGTACAGCAGAGGCATTGAAACACACACCCCCAGGCAACCCCTGAGGCGGCAGGGTTCTGCTCTGGAGGGGAACCACCCTCGGGTGAGAGAGAAGCCCAGGGGCACGCAGGCCGACCCGTCCTCGAGATCACGGAGGGCGGCACGACTTTTGGGGAGACTCACCCCAACCAACACCGTCCGCGCAGGCCTCAGGCTGGGATCCCGTGCTGCTTCCCCCGACTCTGCCTGGGGTTTCATCATCGTGCTCGGCCCTTTGCGACTCCTGACATCCGCAAACGTTCCCTTCGACCCCGAGGAGAGATGAGGCCGGAGCCTCAGAGCCTCCACACCCAAGCACTGCCACGGATGGCTCCTGCTCTGCCAAGCCTCGGGGACTGGTTCCTAAGACAACCGTGGGAACCACTGTGACGGGAGAAACCGCCGGCGCCTCGCGCATGCGCATTGGCGGAGCCGACTCGCGCTCCACTCCTGACAGGTAGGCTGCGTCCCCTTTAAATGTTGCCGCCGCGGCGGCGGCTGGATCCTGGGTCCTGTTTGGGGCGGTGTGGGAGAGGGGGCCGCGGGCGTCTCGTCCTGTCCCAGGCCCAAACCCCCAGGGGTACTGCCCGCCGGACCTGCTTGAGCCGACTTCCACCGAGGGAGGGGGAGCTTCAGGACGCCCGCTGTGTTCTCCGAACTCCCGTTGAGATCCGATTTTGGCCCCCTGCGAGTGAGATACGACGGGCTCACCACTTCTGGTCAGTCCGGCAGGGCCTCGCTGCAACACAGAATGAAACCATCAGTCTCAAGGCCTAGTGTCAGCTGTAAATTCACTGATGCATCAGCCCTCTGCCTCCCTCCTCCTTTGAAAGACCAGTGGCCTGCCCCGCTTGCAAAAGCCCTGGGGTTCCGGAAAGCCGACCGCGCTTGACAGGACACCTGCAAAGAAGAACAGAGGCGAATCCGAGGGGGAGACCATGCGACCACGCGTGGCACTGGCCAATCCCACAGCAGTTGGTGATAACGTGTGTCACCGGAGGCATACGGGGCGACGGCGAAGCAGAGGGTCGGGTCCAGGCAAGTGCCGGTGGAAGGGGGAAACGGGTTACCTTTCCATCAATGCCAGGGAAAATCAAAGAACAGCTGGGACCCGGGGCGTGGAGGGGCCGCCTGTGCCTGACCCAAGCCACGTTTTCAAATGCCTACCAGAGGAGCAAATGGGTTTCTGCAAAATTCGCGACAGCCCCAATCCTCCACCGACCTGGTAGCCCTGACGCAACTTCGGCTGGCACAAACCCACAGAGAGTGGGAAAGAAACACAGAGACTGAGAGACAGAGAGAGAAGAGAGAATGGGAGACACACACATAGACACACACACACACACACACAGTGTCGTAGAGCAGAGGCATTGAAACACACACCCCCAGGCAACCCCTGAGGCGGCAGGGTTCTGCTCTGGAGGGGAACCACCCTCGGGTGAGAGAGAAGCCCAGGGGCACGTAGGCCGACCCGTCCTCGAGATCACGGACGGCGGCACGACTTTTGGGGAGACTCACCCCAACCAACACCGTCCGTGCAGGCCTCAGGCTGGGATCCCGTGCTGCTTCCCCCGACTCTGCCTGGGGTTTCATCATCGTGCTCGGCCCTTTGCGTCTCCTGGCATCCGCAAACGTTCCCTTCGACCCCGAGGAGAGATGAGGCCGGAGCCTCAGAGCCTCCACACCCAAGCACTGCCACGGAGGGCTCCTGCTCTGCCAAGCCTCGGGGACTGGTTCCTAAGACAACCGTGGGAACCACTGTGACGGGAGAAGCGGCCGGCGCCTCGCGCATGCGCATTGGCGGAGCCGACTCGCGCTCCACTCCTGACAGGTAGGCTGCGTCCCCTTTAAATGTTGCCGCCGCCGCGCGGCGGCCGCGATGCTCCGGCTGCCGCCGCGGCGGCGGCTGGATCCTGGGTCCTGTTTGGGGCGGTGTGGGAGAGGGGGCCGCGGGCGTCTCGTCCTGTCCCAGGCCCAAACCCCCAGGGGTACTGCCCGCCGGACCTGCTTGAGCCGACTTCCACCGAGGGAGGGGGAGCTTCAGGACGCCCGCTGTGTTCTCCGAACTCCCGGTGAGATCCGATTTTGGCCCCCCTGCGAGTGAGATAGGACGGGCTCACCACTTCTGGTCAGGCCGGCAGGGCCTCGCTGCAACACAGAATGAAACCATCAGTCTCAAGGCCTAGTGTCAGCTGTAAATTCACTGATGCATCAGCCCTCTGCCTCCCTCCTCCTTTGAAAGACCAGTGGCCTGCCCCGCTTGCAAAAGCCCTGGGGTTCCGGAAAGCCGACCGCGCTTGACAGGACACCTGCAAAGAAGAACAGAGGCGAATCCGAGGGGGAGACCATGCGACCACGCGTGGCACTGGCCAATCCCACAGCAGTTGGCGATAACGTGTGTCACCGGAGGCATACGGGGCGACGGCGAAGCAAAGGGTCGGGTCCAGGCATGTGCCGGTGGAAGGGGGAAACGGGTTACCTTTCCATCAATGCCAGGGAAAATCAAAGAACAGCTGGGACCCGTGGCGTGGAGGGGCCGCCTGTGCCTGACCCAAGCCACGTTTTGAAATGCCTACCAGAGGAGTAAATGGGTTTCTGCAAAATTCGCGACAGCCCCAATCCTCCACCGACCTGGTAGCCCTGACGCAACTTCGGCTGGCACAAACCCACAGAGAGTGGGAAAGAAACACACAGAGACTGAGAGACAGAGAGAGAAGAGAGAATGGGAGACACACACATAGACACACACACACACACACACAGTGTCGTAGAGCAGAGGCATTGAAACACACACCCCCAGGCAACCCCTGAGGCGGCAGGGTTCTGCTCTGGAGGGGAACCACCCTCGGGTGAGAGAGAAGCCCAGGGGCACGCAGGCCGACCCGTCCTCGAGATCACGGACGGCGGCACGACTTTTGGGGAGACTCACCCCAACCAACACCGTCCGCGCAGGCCTCAGGCTGGGATCCCGTGCTGCTTCCCCCGACTCTGCCTGGGGTTTCATCATCGTGCTCGGCCCTTTGCGACTCCTGGCATCCGCAAACGTTCCCTTCGACCCCGAGGAGAGTTGAGGCCGGAGCCTCAGAGCCTCCACACCCAAGCACTGCCACGGAGGGCTCCTGCTCTGCCAAGCCTCGGGGACTAGTTCCTAAGACAACCGTGGGAACCACTGTGACGGGAGAAACCGCCGGCGCCTCGCGCATGCGCATTGGCGGAGCCGACTCGCGCTCCACTCCTGACAGGTAGGCTGCGTCCCCTTTAAATGTTGCCGCCGCCGCGCGGCGGCTGCGATGCTCCGGCTGCCGCCGCGGCGGCGGCTGGATCCTGGGTCCTGTTTGGGGCGGTGTGGGAGAGGGGGCCGCGGGCGTCTCGTCCTGTCCCAGGCCCAAACCCCCAGGGGTACTGCCCGCCGGACCTGCTTGAGCCGACTTCCACCGAGGGAGGGGGAGCTTCAGGACGCCCGCTGTGTTCTCCGAACTCCCGGTGAGATCCGATTTTGGCCCCCCTGCGAGTGAGATAGGACGGGCTCACCACTTCTGGTCAGGCCGGCAGGGCCTCGCTGCAACACAGAATGAAACCATCAGTCTCAAGGCCTAGTGTCAGCTGTAAATTCACTGATGCATCAGCCCTCTGCCTCCCTCCTCCTTTGAAAGACCAGTGGCCTGCCCCGCTTGCAAAAGCCCTGGGGTTCCGGAAAGCCGACCGCGCTTGACAGGACACCTGCAAAGAAGAACAGAGGCGAATCCGAGGGGGAGACCATGCGACCACGCGTGGCACTGGCCAATCCCACAGCAGTTGGCGATAACGTGTGTCACCGGAGGCATACGGGGCGACGGCGAAGCAAAGGGTCGGGTCCAGGCATGTGCCGGTGGAAGGGGGAAACGGGTTACCTTTCCATCAATGCCAGGGAAAATCAAAGAACAGCTGGGACCCGTGGCGTGGAGGGGCCGCCTGTGCCTGACCCAAGCCACGTTTTGAAATGCCTACCAGAGGAGTAAATGGGTTTCTGCAAAATTCGCGACAGCCCCAATCCTCCACCGACCTGGTAGCCCTGACGCAACTTCGGCTGGCACAAACCCACAGAGAGTGGGAAAGAAACACACAGAGACTGAGAGACAGAGAGAGAAGAGAGAATGGGAGACACACACATAGACACACACACACACACACACAGTGTCGTAGAGCAGAGGCATTGAAACACACACCCCCAGGCAACCCCTGAGGCGGCAGGGTTCTGCTCTGGAGGGGAACCACCCTCGGGTGAGAGAGAAGCCCAGGGGCACGCAGGCCGACCCGTCCTCGAGATCACGGACGGCGGCACGACTTTTGGGGAGACTCACCCCAACCAACACCGTCCGCGCAGGCCTCAGGCTGGGATCCCGTGCTGCTTCCCCCGACTCTGCCTGGGGTTTCATCATCGTGCTCGGCCCTTTGCGACTCCTGGCATCCGCAAACGTTCCCTTCGACCCCGAGGAGAGTTGAGGCCGGAGCCTCAGAGCCTCCACACCCAAGCACTGCCACGGAGGGCTCCTGCTCTGCCAAGCCTCGGGGACTAGTTCCTAAGACAACCGTGGGAACCACTGTGACGGGAGAAACCGCCGGCGCCTCGCGCATGCGCATTGGCGGAGCCGACTCGCGCTCCACTCCTGACAGGTAGGCTGCGTCCCCTTTAAATGTTGCGGCCGCCGCGCGACGGCCGCGATGCTCCTGCTGTCGCCGCGGCGGCGGCTGGATCCTGGGTCCTGTTTGGGGCGGTGTGGGAGAGGGGGCCGCGGGCGTCTCGTCCTGTCCCAGGCCCAAACCCCCAGGGGTACTGCCCGCCGGACCTGCTTGAGCCGACTTCCACCGAGGGAGGGGGAGCTTCAGGACGCCCGCTGTGTTCTCCGAACTCCCGTTGAGATCCGATTTTGGCCCCCTCCGAGTGAGATAGGACGGGCTCACCACTTCTGGTCAGGCGGGCAGGGCCTCGCTGCAACACAGAATGAAACCATCAGTCTCAAGGCCTAGTGTCAGCTGTAAATTCAATGATGCATCAGCCCTCTGCCTCCCTCCTCCTTTGAAAGACCAGTGGCCTGCCCCGCTTGCAAAAGCCCTGGGGTTCCGGAAAGCCGACCGCGCTTGACAGGACACCTGCAAAGAAGAACAGAGGCGAATCCGAGGGGGAGACCATGCGACCACGCGTGGCACTGGCCAATCCCACAGCAGTTGGCGATAACGTGTGTCACCGGAGGCATACGGGGCGACGGCGAAGCAAAGGGTCGGGTCCAGGCATGTGCCGGTGGAAGGGGGAAACGGGTTACCTTTCCATCAATGCCAGGGAAAATCAAAGAACAGCTGGGACCCGGGGCGTGGAGGGGCCGCCTGTGCCTGACCCTAGCCACGTTTTCAAATGCCTACCAGAGGAGCAAATGGGTTTCTGCAAAATTCGCGACAGCCCCAATCCTCCACCGACCTGGTAGCCCTGACGCAACTTCGGCTGGCACAAACCCACAGAGAGTGGGAAAGAAACACACAGAGACTGAGAGACAGAGAGAGAAGAGAGAATGGGAGACACACACATAGACACACACACACACACACACACAGTGTCGTACAGCAGAGGCATTGAAACACACACCCCCAGGCAACCCCTGAGGCGGCAGGGTTCTGCTCTGGAGGGGAACCACCCTCGGGTGAGAGAGAAGCCCAGGGGCACGCAGGCCGACCCGTCCTCGAGATCACGGACGGCGGCACGACTTTTGGGGAGACTCACCCCAACCAACACCGTCCGCGCAGGCCTCAGGCTGGGATCCCGTGCTGCTTCCCCCGACTCTGCCTGGGGTTTCATCATCGTGCTCGGCCCTTTGCGACTCCTGGCATCCGCAAACGTTCCCTTCGACCCCGAGGAGAGATGAGGCCGGAGCCTCAGAGCCTCCACACCCAAGCACTGCCACGGAGGGCTCCTGCTCTGCCAAGCCTCGGGGACTGGTTCCTAAGACAACCATGGGAACCACTGTGACGGGAGAAACCGCCGGCGCCTCGCGCATGCGCATTGGCGGAGCCGACTCGCGCTCCACTCCTGACAGGTAGGCTGCGTCCCCTTTAAACGTTGCCGCCGCCGCGCGACGGCCGCGATGCTCCTGCTGCCGCCGCGGCGGCGGCTGGATCCTGGGTCCTGTTTGGGGCGGTGTGGGAGAGGGGGCCGCGGGCGTCTCGTCCTGTCCCAGGCCCAAACCCCCAGGGGTACTGCCCGCCGGACCTGCTTGAGCCGACTTCCACCGAGGGAGGGGGAGCTTCAGGACGCCCGCTGTGTTCTCCGAACTCCCGTTGAGATCCGATTTTGGCCCCCTGCGAGTGAGATAGGACGGGCTCACCACTTCTGGTCAGGCCGGCAGGGCCTCGCTGCAACACAGAATGAAACCATCAGTCTCAAGGCCTAGTGTCAGCTGTAAATTCACTGATGCATCAGCCCTCTGCCTCCCTCCTCCTTTGAAAGACCAGTGGCCTGCCCCGCTTGCAAAAGCCCTGGGGTTCCGGAAAGCCGACCGCGCTTGACAGGACACCTGCAAAGAAGAACAGAGGCGAATCCGAGGGGGAGACCATGCGACCACGCGTGGCACTGGCCAATCCCACAGCAGTTGGCGATAACGTGTGTCACCGGAGGCATACGGGGCGACGGCGAAGCAGAGGGTCGGGTCCAGGCAAGTGCCGGTGGAAGGGGGAAACGGGTTACCTTTCCATCAATGCCAGGGAAAATCAAAGAACAGCTGGGACCCGGGGCGTGGAGGGGCCGCCTGTGCCTGACCCAAGCCACGTTTTCAAATGCCTACCAGAGGAGCAAATGGGTTTCTGCAAAATTCGCGACAGCCCCAATCCTCCACCGACCTGGTAGCCCTGACGCAACTTCGGCTGGCACAAACCCACAGAGAGTGGGAAAGAAACACACAGAGACTGAGAGACAGAGAGAGAAGAGAGAATGGGAGACACACACATAGACACACCCACACACACACAGTGTCGTACAGCAGAGGCATTGAAACACACCCCCCCAGGCAACCCCTGAGGCGGCAGGGTTCTGCTCTGGAGGGGAACCACCCTCGGGTGAGAGAGAAGCCCAGGGGCACGCAGGCTGACCCGTCCTCGAGATCACGGAGGGCGGCACGACTTTTGGGGAGACTCACCTCAACCAACACCGTCCGCGCAGGCCTCAGGCTGGGATCCCGTGCTGCTTCCTCCGACTCTGCCTGGGGTTTCATCATCGTGCTCGGCCCTTTGCGACTCCTGGCATCCGCAAACGTTCCCTTCGACCCCGAGGAGAGATGAGGCCGGAGCCTCAGAGCCTCCACACCCAAGCACTGCCACGGAGGGCTCCTGCTCTGCCAAGCCTCGGGGACTGGTTCCTAAGACAACCGTGGGAACCACTGTGACGGGAGAAACCGCCGGCGCCTCGCGCATGCGCATTGGCGGAGCCGACTCGCGCTCCACTCCTGACAGGTAGGCTGCGTCCCCTTTAAATGTTGCCGCCGCCGCGCGACGGCCGCGATGCTCCTGCTGCCGCCGCGGCGGCGGCTGGATCCTGGGTCCTGTTTGGGGCGGTGTGGGAGAGGGGGCCGCGGGCGTCTCGTCCTGTCCCAGGCCCAAACCCCCAGGGGTACTGCCCGCCGGACCTGCTTGAGCCGACTTCCACCGAGGGAGGGGGAGCTTCAGGACGCCCGCTGTGTTCTCCAAACTCCCGTTGAGATCCGATTTTGGCCCCCTGCGAGTGAGATAGGACGGGCTCACCACTTCTGGTCAGGCCGGCAGGGCCTCGCTGCAACACAGAATGAAACCATCAGTCTCAAGGCCTAGTGTCAGCTGTAAATTCACTGATGCATCAGCCCTCTGCCTCCCTCCTCCTTTGAAAGACCAGTGGCCTGCCCCGCTTGCAAAAGCCCTGGGGTTCCGGAAAGCCGACCGCGCTTGACAGGACACCTGCAAAGAAGAACAGAGGCGAATCCGAGGGGGAGACCATGCGACCACGCGTGGCACTGGCCAATCCCACAGCAGTTGGTGATAACGTGTGTCACCGGAGGCATACGGGGCGACGGCGAAGCAGAGGGTCGGGTCCAGGCAAGTGCCGGTGGAAGGGGGAAACGGGTTACCTTTCCATCAATGCCAGGGAAAATCAAAGAACAGCTGGGACCCGGGGCGTGGAGGGGCCGCCTGTGCCTGACCCAAGCCACGTTTTCAAATGCCTACCAGAGGAGCAAATGGGTTTCTGCAAAATTCGCGACAGCCCCAATCCTCCACCGACCTGGTAGCCCTGACGCAACTTCGGCTGGCACAAACCCACAGAGAGTGGGAAAGAAACACACAGAGACTGAGAGACAGAGAGAGAAGAGAGAATGGGAGACACACACATAGACACACACACACACACACACAGTGTCGTACAGCAGAGGCATTGAAACACACCCCCCCAGGCAACCCCTGAGGCGGCAGGGTTCTGCTCTGGAGGGGAACCACCCTCGGGTGAGAGAGAAGCCCAGGGGCACGCAGGCCGACCCGTCCTCGAGATCACGGAGGGCGGCACGACTTTTGGGGAGACTCACCCCAACCAACACCGTCCGTGCAGGCCTCAGGCTGGGATCCCGTGCTGCTTCCCCCGACTCTGCCTGGGGTTTCATCATCGTGCTCGGCCCTTTGCGACTCCTGGCATCCGCAAACGTTCCCTTCGACCCCGAGGAGAGATGAGGCTGGAGCCTCAGAGCCTCCACACCCAAGCACTGCCACGGAGGGCTCCTGCTCTGCCAAGCCTCGGGGACTGGTTCCTAAGACAACCGTGGGAACCACTGTGACGGGAGAAGCGGCCGGCGCCTCGCGCATGCGCATTGGCGGAGCCGACTCGCGCTCCACTCCTGACAGGTAGGCTGCGTCCCCTTTAAATGTTGCCGCCGCCGCGCGGCGGCCGCGATGTTCCGACTGCCGCTGCGGCGGCGGCTGGATCCTGGGTCCTGTTTGGGGCGGTGTGGGAGAGGGGGCCGCGGGCGTCTCGTCCTGTCCCAGGCCCAAACCCCCAGGGGTACTGCCCGCCGGACCTGCTTGAGCCGACTTCCACCGAGGGAGGGGGAGCTTCAGGACGCCCGCTGTGTTCTCCGAACTCCCGGTGAGATCCGATTTTGGCCCCCCTGCGAGTGAGATAGGACGGGCTCACCACTTCTGGTCAGGCCGGCAGGGCCTCGCTGCAACACAGAATGAAACCATCAGTCTCAAGGCCTAGTGTCAGCTGTAAATTCACTGATGCATCAGCCCTCTGCCTCCCTCCTCCTTTGAAAGACCAGTGGCCTGCCCCGCTTGCAAAAGCCCTGGGGTTCCGGAAAGCCGACCGCGCTTGACAGGACACCTGCAAAGAAGAACAGAGGCGAATCCGAGGGGGAGACCATGCGACCACGCGTGGCACTGGCCAATCCCACAGCAGTTGGCGATAACGTGTGTCACCGGAGGCATACGGGGCGACGGCGAAGCAAAGGGTCGGGTCCAGGCATGTGCCGGTGGAAGGGGGAAACGGGTTACCTTTCCATCAATGCCAGGGAAAATCAAAGAACAGCTGGGACCCGGGGCGTGGAGGGGCCGCCTGTGCCTGACCCAAGCCACGTTTTCAAATGCCTACCAGAGGAGCAAATGGGTTTCTGCAAAATTCGCGACAGCCCCAATCCTCCACCGACCTGGTAGCCCTGACGCAACTTCGGCTGGCACAAACCCACAGAGAGTGGGAAAGAAACACACAGAGACTGAGAGACAGAGAGAGAAGAGAGAATGGGAGACACACACATAGACACACACACACACACACACAGTGTCGTACAGCAGAGGCATTGAAACACACACCCCCAGGCAACCCCGGAGGCGGCAGGGTTCTTGCTCTGGAGGGGAACCACCCTCGGGTGAGAGAGAAGCCCAGGGGCACGCAGGCCGACCCGTCCTCGAGATCACGGATGGCGGCACGACTTTTGGGGAGACTCACCCCAACCAACACCGTCCGCGCAGGCCTCAGGCTGGGATACCGTGCTGCTTCCCCCGACTCTGCCTGGGGTTTCATCATCGTGCTCGGCCCTTTGCGACTCCTGGCATCCGCAAACGTTCCCTTCGACCCCGAGGAGAGATGAGGCCGGAGCCTCAGAGCCTCCACACCCAAGCACTGCCACGGAGGGCTCCTGCTCTGCCAAGCCTCGGGGACTGGTTCCTAAGACAACCGTGGGAACCACTGTGACGGGAGAAACCGCCGGCGCCTCGCGCATGCGCATTGGCGGAGCCGACTCGCGCTCCACTCCTGACAGTTAGGCTGCGTCCCCTTTAAATGTTGCCGCCGCCGCGCGACGGCCGCGATGCTCCTGCTGCCGCCGCGGCGGCGGCTGGATCCTGGGTCCTGTTTGGGGCGGTGTGGGAGAGGGGGCCGCGGGCGTCTCTTCCTGTCCCAGGCCCAAACCCCCAGGGGTACTGCCCGCCGGACCTGCTTGAGCCGACTTCCACCGAGGGAGGGGGAGCTTCAGGACGCCCGCTGTGTTCTCCGAACTCCCGTTGAGATCCGATTATGGCCCCCTGCGAGTGAGATAGGACGGGCTCACCACTTCTGGTCAGGCCGGCAGGGCCTCGCTGCAACACAGAATGAAACCATCAGTCTCAAGGCCTAGTGTCAGCTGTAAATTCACTGATGCATCAGCCCTCTGCCTCCCTCCTCCTTTGAAAGACCAGTGGCCTGCCCCGCTTGCAAAAGCCCTGGGGTTCCGGAAAGCCGACCGCGCTTGACAGGACACCTGCAAAGAAGAACAGAGGCGAATCCGAGGGGGAGACCATGCGACCACGCGTGGCACTGGCCAATCCCACAGCAGTTGGCGATAACGTGTGTCACCGGAGGCATACGGGGCGACGGCGAAGCAGAGGGTCGGGTCCAGGCATGTGCCGGTGGAAGGGGGAAACGGGTTACCTTTCCATCAATGCCAGGGAAAATCAAAGAACAGCTGGGACCCGTGGCGTGGAGGGGCCGCCTGTGCCTGACCCAAGCCACGTTTTGAAATGCCTACCAGAGGAGTAAATGGGTTTCTGCAAAATTCGCGACAGCCCCAATCCTCCACCGACCTGGTAGCCCTGACGCAACTTCGGCTGGCACAAACCCACAGAGAGTGGGAAAGAAACACACAGAGACTGAGAGACAGAGAGAGAAGAGAGAATGGGAGACACACACATAGACACACACACACACACACAAAGTGTCGTACAGCAGAGGCATTGAAACACACACCCCCAGGCAACCCCTGAGGCGGCAGGGTTCTGCTCTGGAGGGGAACCACCCTCGGGTGAGAGAGAAGCCCAGGGGCACGCAGGCCGACCCGTCCTCGAGATCACGGACGGCGGCACGACTTTTGGGGAGACTCACCCCAACCAACACCGTCCGCGCAGGCCTCAGGCTGGGATCCCGTGCTGCTTCCCCCGACTCTGCCTGGGGTTTCATCATCGTGCTCGGCCCTTTGCGACTCCTGGCATCCGCAAACGTTCCCTTCGACCCCGAGGAGAGTTGAGGCCGGAGCCTCAGAGCCTCCACACCCAAGCACTGCCACGGAGGGCTCCTGCTCTGCCAAGCCTCGGGGACTAGTTCCTAAGACAACCGTGGGAACCACTGTGACGGGAGAAACCGCCGGCGCCTCGCGCATGCGCATTGGCGGAGCCGACTCGCGCTCCACTCCTGACAGGTAGGCTGCGTCCCCTTTAAATGTTGCGGCCGCCGCGCGACGGCCGCGATGCTCCTGCTGCCGCCGCGGCGGCGGCTGGATCCTGGGTCCTGTTTGGGGCGGTGTGGGAGAGGGGGCCGCGGGCGTCTCGTCCTGTCCCAGGCCCAAACCCCCAGGGGTACTGCCCGCCGGACCTGCTTGAGCCGACTTCCACCGAGGGAGGGGGAGCTTCAGGACGCCCGCTGTGTTCTCCGAACTCCCGTTGAGATCCGATTTTGGCCCCCTCCGAGTGAGATAGGACGGGCTCACCACTTCTGGTCAGGCCGGCAGGGACTCGCTGCAACACAGAATGAAACCATCAGTCTCAAGGCCTAGTGTCAGCTGTAAATTCAATGATGCATCAGCCCTCTGCCTCCCTCCTCCTTTGAAAGACCAGTGGCCTGCCCCGCTTGCAAAAGCCCTGGGGTTCCGGAAAGCCGACCGCGCTTGACAGGACACCTGCAAAGAAGAACAGAGGCGAATCCGAGGGGGAGACCATGCGACCACGCGTGGCACTGGCCAATCCCACAGCAGTTGGTGATAACGTGTGTCACCGGAGGCATACGGGGCGACGGCGAAGCAGAGGGTCGTGTCCAGGAAGTGCCTGTGGAAGGGGGAAACGGGTTACCTTTCCATCAATGCCAGGGAAAATCAAAGAACAGCTGGGACCCGGGGCGTGGAGGGGCCGCCTGTGCCTGACCCAAGCCACGTTTTCAAATGCCTACCAGAGGAGCAAATGGGTTTCTGCAAAATTCGCGACAGCCCCAATCCTCCACCGACCTGGTAGCCCTGACGCAACTTCGGCTGGCACAAACCCACAGAGAGTGGGAAAGAAACACACAGAGACTGAGAGACAGAGAGAGAAGAGAGAATGGGAGACACACACATAGACACACACACACACACACAGTGTCGTACAGCAGAGGCATTGAAACACACACCCCCAGGCAACCCCTGAGGCGGCAGGGTTCTGCTCTGGAGGGGAACCACCCTCGGGTGAGAGAGAAGCCCAGGGGCACGCAGGCCGACCCGTCCTCGAGATCACGGAGGGCGGCACGACTTTTGGGGAGACTCACCCCAACCAACACCGTCCGCGCAGGCCTCAGGCTGGGATCCCGTGCTGCTTCCCCCGACTCTGCCTGGGGTTTCATCATCGTGCTCGGCCCTTTGCGACTCCTGACATCCGCAAACGTTCCCTTCGACCCCGAGGAGAGATGAGGCCGGAGCCTCAGAGCCTCCACACCCAAGCACTGCCACGGATGGCTCCTGCTCTGCCAAGCCTCGGGGACTGGTTCCTAAGACAACCGTGGGAACCACTGTGACGGGAGAAACGGCCATCGCCTCGCGCATGCGCATTGGCGGAGCCGACTCGCGCTCCACTCCTGACAGGTAGGCTGCGTACCCTTTAAATGTTGCCGCCGCCGCGCGACGGCCGCGATGCTCCTGCTGCCGCCGCGGCGGCGGCTGGATCCTGGGTCCTGTTTGGGGCGGTGTGGGAGAGGGGGCCGCGGGCGTCTCGTCCTGTCCCAGGCCCAAACCCCCAGGGGTACTGCCCGCCGGACCTGCTTGAGCCGACTTCCACCGAGGGAGGGGGAGCTTCAGGACGCCCGCTGTGTTCTCCGAACTCCCGGTGAGATCCGATTTTGGCCCCCCTGCGAGTGAGATAGGACGGGCTCACCACTTCTGGTCAGGCCGGCAGGGCCTCGCTGCAACACAGAATGAAACCATCAGTCTCAAGGCCTAGTGTCAGCTGTAAATTCACTGATGCATCAGCCCTCTGCCTCCCTCCTCCTTTGAAAGACCAGTGGCCTGCCCCGCTTGCAAAAGCCCTGGGGTTCCGGAAAGCCGACCGCGCTTGACAGGACACCTGCAAAGAAGAACAGAGGCGAATCCGAGGGGGAGACCATGCGACCACGCGTGGCACTGGCCAATCCCACAGCAGTTGGCGATAACGTGTGTCACCGGAGGCATACGGGGCGACGGCGAAGCACAGGGTCGGGTCCAGGCATGTGCCGGTGGAAGGGGGAAACGGGTTACCTTTCCATCAATGCCAGGGAAAATCAAAGAACAGCTGGGACCCGTGGCGTGGAGGGGCCACCTGTGCCTGACCCAAGCCACGTTTTGAAATGCCTACCAGAGGAGTAAATGGGTTTCTGCAAAATTCGCGACAGCCCCAATCCTCCACCGACCTGGTAGCCCTGACGCAACTTCGGCTGGCACAAACCCACAGAGAGTGGGAAAGAAACACACAGAGACTGAGAGACAGAGAGAGAAGAGAGAATGGGAGACACACACATAGACACACACACACACACACACAGTGTCGTACAGCAGAGGCATTGAAACACACACCCCCAGGCAACCCCTGAGGCGGCAGGGTTCTGCTCTGGAGGGGAACCACCCTCGGGTGAGAGAGAAGCCCAGGGGCACGCAGGCCGACCCGTCCTCGAGATCACGGACGGCCGCACGACTTTTGGGGAGACTCACCCCAACCAACACCGTCCGGGCAGGCCTCAGGCTGGGATCCCGTGCTGCTTCCCCCGACTCTGCCTGGGGTTTCATCATCGTGCTCGGCCCTTTGCGACTCCTGGCATCCGCAAACGTTCCCTTCGACCCCGAGGAGAGTTGAGGCCAGAGCCTCAGAGCCTCCACACCCAAGCACTGCCACGGAGGGCTCCTGCTCTGCCAAGCCTCGGGGACTGGTTCCTAAGACAACCGTGGGAACCACTGTGACGGGAGAAACCGCCGGCGCCTCGCGCATGCGCATTGGCGGAGCCGACTCGCGCTCCACTCCTGACAGGTAGGCTGCGTACCCTTTAAATGTTGCCGCCGCCGCGCGACGGCCGCGATGCTCCTGCTGCCGCCGCGGCGGCGGCTGGATCCTGGGTCCTGTTTGGGGCGGTGTGGGAGAGGGGGCCGCGGGCGTCTCGTCCTGTCCCAGGCCCAAACCCCCAGGGGTACTGCCCGCCGGACCTGCTTGAGCCGACTTCCACCGAGGGAGGGGGAGCTTCAGGACGCCCGCTGTGTTCTCCGAACTCCCGTTGAGATCCGATTTTGGCCCCCTCCGAGTGAGATAGGACGGGCTCACCACTTCTGGTCAGGCCGGCAGGGCCTCGCTGCAACACAGAATGAAACCATCAGTCTCAAGGCCTAGTGTCAGCTGTAAATTCAATGATGCATCAGCCCTCTGCCTCCCTCCTCCTTTGAAAGACCAGTGGCCTGCCCCGCTTGCAAAAGCCCTGGGGTTCCGGAAAGCCGACCGCGCTTGACAGGACACCTGCAAAGAAGAACAGAGGCGAATCCGAGGGGGAGACCATGCGACCACGCGTGGCACTGGCCAATCCCACAGCAGTTGGCGATAACGTGTGTCACCGGAGGCATACGGGGCGACGGCGAAGCAAAGGGTCGGGTCCAGGCATGTGCCGGTGGAAGGGGGAAACGGGTTACCTTTCCATCAATGCCAGGGAAAATCAAAGAACAGCTGGGACCCGGGGCGTGGAGGGGCCGCCTGTGCCTGACCCTAGCCACGTTTTCAAATGCCTACCAGAGGAGCAAATGGGTTTCTGCAAAATTCGCGACAGCCCCAATCCTCCACCGACCTGGTAGCCCTGACGCAACTTCGGCTGGCACAAACCCACAGAGAGTGGGAAAGAAACACACAGAGACTGAGAGACAGAGAGAGAAGAGAGAATGGGAGACACACACATAGACACACACACACACACACACACACACACAGTGTCGTACAGCAGAGGCATTGAAACACACACCCCCAGGCAACCCCTGAGGCGGCAGGGTTCTGCTCTGGAGGGGAACCACCCTCGGGTGAGAGAGAAGCCCAGGGGCACGCAGGCCGACCCGTCCTCGAGATCACGGACGGCGGCACGACTTTTGGGGAGACTCACCCCAACCAACACCGTCCGCGCAGGCCTCAGGCTGGGATCCCGTGCTGCTTCCCCCGACTCTGCCTGGGGTTTCATCATCGTGCTCGGCCCTTTGCGACTCCTGGCATCCGCAAACGTTCCCTTCGACCCCGAGGAGAGATGAGGCCGGAGCCTCAGAGCCTCCACACCCAAGCACTGCCACGGAGGGCTCCTGCTCTGCCAAGCCTCGGGGACTGGTTCCTAAGACAACCATGGGAACCACTGTGACGGGAGAAACCGCCCGCGCCTCGCGCATGCGCATTGGCGGAGCCGACTCGCGCTCCACTCCTGACAGGTAGGCTGCGTCCCCTTTAAACGTTGCCGCCGCCGCGCGGCGGCCGCGATGCTCCTGCTGCCGCCGCGGCGGCGGCTGGATCCTGGGTCCTGTTTGGGGCGGTGTGGGAGAGGGGGCCGCGGGCGTCTCGTCCTGTCCCAGGCCCAAACCCCCAGGGGTACTGCCCGCCGGACCTGCTTGAGCCGACTTCCACCGAGGGAGGGGGAGCTTCAGGACGCCCGCTGTGTTCTCCGAACTCTCGTTGAGATCCGATTTTGGCCCCCTCCGAGTGAGATAGGACGGGCTCACCACTTCTGGTCAGGCCGGCAGGGCCTCGCTGCAACACAGAATGAAACCATCAGTCTCAAGGCCTAGTGTCAGCTGTAAATTCACTGATGCATCAGCCCTCTGCCTCCCTCCTCCTTTGAAAGACCAGTGGCCTGCCCCGCTTGCAAAAGCCCTGGGGTTCCGGAAAGCCGACCGCGCTTGACAGGACACCTGCAAAGAAGAACAGAGGCGAATCCGAGGGGGAGACCATGCGACCACGCGTGGCACTGGCCAATCCCACAGCAGTTGGCGATAACGTGTGTCACCGGAGGCATACGGGGCGACGGCGAAGCAGAGGGTCGGGTCCAGGCATGTGCCGGTGGAAGGGGGAAACGGGTTACCTTTCCATCAATGCCAGGGAAAATCAAAGAACAGCTGGGACCCGGGGCGTGGAGGGGCCGCCTGTGCCTGACCCAAGCCACGTTTTCAAATGCCTACCAGAGGAGCAAATGGGTTTCTGCAAAATTCGCGACAGCCCCAATCCTCCACCGACCTGGTAGCCCTGACGCAACTTCGGCTGGCACAAACCCACAGAGAGTGGGAAAGAAACACACAGAGACTGAGAGACAGAGAGAGAAGAGAGAATGGGAGACACACACATAGACACACCCACACACACACAGTGTCGTACAGCAGAGGCATTGAAACACACCCCCCCAGGCAACCCCTGAGGCGGCAGGGTTCTGCTCTGGAGGGGAACCACCCTCGGGTGAGAGAGAAGCCCAGGGGCACGCAGGCTGACCCGTCCTCGAGATCACGGAGGGCGGCACGACTTTTGGGGAGACTCACCTCAACCAACACCGTCCGCGCAGGCCTCAGGCTGGGATCCCGTGCTGCTTCCTCCGACTCTGCCTGGGGTTTCATCATCGTGCTCGGCCCTTTGCGACTCCTGGCATCCGCAAACGTTCCCTTCGACCCCGAGGAGAGATGAGGCTGGAGCCTCAGAGCCTCCACACCCAAGCACTGCCACGGAGGGCTCCTGCTCTGCCAAGCCTCGGGGACTGGTTCCTAAGACAACCGTGGGAACCACTGTGACGGGAGAAACCGCCGGCGCCTCGCGCATGCGCATTGGCGGAGCCGACTCGCGCTCCACTCCTGACAGGTAGGCTGCGTCCCCTTTAAACGTTGCCGCCGCCGCGCGACGGCCGCGATGCTCCTGCTGCCGCCGCGGCGGCGGCTGGATCCTGGGTCCTGTTTGGGGCGGTGTGGGAGAGGGGGCCGCGGGCGTCTCGTCCTGTCCCAGGCCCAAACCCCCAGGGGTACTGCCCGCCGGACCTGCTTGAGCCGACTTCCACCGAGGGAGGGGGAGCTTCAGGACGCCCGCTGTGTTCTCCGAACTCCCGTTGAGATCCGATTTTGGCCCCCTGCGAGTGAGATAGGACGGGCTCACCACTTCTGGTCAGGCCGGCAGGGCCTCGCTGCAACACAGAATGAAACCATCAGTCTCAAGGCCTAGTGTCAGCTGTAAATTCACTGATGCATCAGCCCTCTGCCTCCCTCCTCCTTTGAAAGACCAGTGGCCTGCCCCGCTTGCAAAAGCCCTGGGGTTCCGGAAAGCCGACCGCGCTTGACAGGACACCTGCAAAGAAGAACAGAGGCGAATCCGAGGGGGAGACCATGCGACCACGCGTGGCACTGGCCAATCCCACAGCAGTTGGCGATAACGTGTGTCACCGGAGGCATACGGGGCGACGGCGAAGCAGAGGGTCGGGTCCAGGCAAGTGCCGGTGGAAGGGGGAAACGGGTTACCTTTCCATCAATGCCAGGGAAAATCAAAGAACAGCTGGGACCCGGGGCGTGGAGGGGCCGCCTGTGCCTGACCCAAGCCACGTTTTCAAATGCCTACCAGAGGAGCAAATGGGTTTCTGCAAAATTCGCGACAGCCCCAATCCTCCACCGACCTGGTAGCCCTGACGCAACTTCGGCTGGCACAAACCCACAGAGAGTGGGAAAGAAACACACAGAGACTGAGAGACAGAGAGAGAAGAGAGAATGGGAGACACACACATAGACACACCCACACACACACAGTGTCGTACAGCAGAGGCATTGAAACACACCCCCCCAGGCAACCCCTGAGGCGGCAGGGTTCTGCTCTGGAGGGGAACCACCCTCGGGTGAGAGAGAAGCCCAGGGGCACGCAGGCTGACCCGTCCTCGAGATCACGGAGGGCGGCACGACTTTTGGGGAGACTCACCTCAACCAACACCGTCCGCGCAGGCCTCAGGCTGGGATCCCGTGCTGCTTCCTCCGACTCTGCCTGGGGTTTCATCATCGTGCTCGGCCCTTTGCGACTCCTGGCATCCGCAAACGTTCCCTTCGACCCCGAGGAGAGATGAGGCCGGAGCCTCAGAGCCTCCACACCCAAGCACTGCCACGGAGGGCTCCTGCTCTGCCAAGCCTCGGGGACTGGTTCCTAAGACAACCGTGGGAACCACTGTGACGGGAGAAACCGCCGGCGCCTCGCGCATGCGCATTGGCGGAGCCGACTCGCGCTCCACTCCTGACAGGTAGGCTGCGTCCCCTTTAAATGTTGCCGCCGCCGCGCGACGGCCGCGATGCTCCTGCTGCCGCCGCGGCGGCGGCTGGATCCTGGGTCCTGTTTGGGGCGGTGTGGGAGAGGGGGCCGCGGGCGTCTCGTCCTGTCCCAGGCCCAAACCCCCAGGGGTACTGCCCGCCGGACCTGCTTGAGCCGACTTCCACCGAGGGAGGGGGAGCTTCAGGACGCCCGCTGTGTTCTCCAAACTCCCGTTGAGATCCGATTTTGGCCCCCTGCGAGTGAGATAGGACGGGCTCACCACTTCTGGTCAGGCCGGCAGGGCCTCGCTGCAACACAGAATGAAACCATCAGTCTCAAGGCCTAGTGTCAGCTGTAAATTCACTGATGCATCAGCCCTCTGCCTCCCTCCTCCTTTGAAAGACCAGTGGCCTGCCCCGCTTGCAAAAGCCCTGGGGTTCCGGAAAGCCGACCGCGCTTGACAGGACACCTGCAAAGAAGAACAGAGGCGAATCCGAGGGGGAGACCATGCGACCACGCGTGGCACTGGCCAATCCCACAGCAGTTGGCGATAACGTGTGTCACCGGAGGCATACGGGGCGACGGCGAAGCACAGGGTCGGGTCCAGGCATGTGCCGGTGGAAGGGGGAAACGGGTTACCTTTCCATCAATGCCAGGGAAAATCAAAGAACAGCTGGGACCCGTGGCGTGGAGGGGCCACCTGTGCCTGACCCAAGCCACGTTTTGAAATGCCTACCAGAGGAGTAAATGGGTTTCTGCAAAATTCGCGACAGCCCCAATCCTCCACCGACCTGGTAGCCCTGACGCAACTTCGGCTGGCACAAACCCACAGAGAGTGGGAAAGAAACACACAGAGACTGAGAGACAGAGAGAGAAGAGAGAATGGGAGACACACACATAGACACACACACACACACACACAGTGTCGTACAGCAGAGGCATTGAAACACACACCCCCAGGCAACCCCTGAGGCGGCAGGGTTCTGCTCTGGAGGGGAACCACCCTCGGGTGAGAGAGAAGCCCAGGGGCACGCAGGCCGACCCGTCCTCGAGATCACGGACGGCCGCACGACTTTTGGGGAGACTCACCCCAACCAACACCGTCCGGGCAGGCCTCAGGCTGGGATCCCGTGCTGCTTCCCCCGACTCTGCCTGGGGTTTCATCATCGTGCTCGGCCCTTTGCGACTCCTGGCATCCGCAAACGTTCCCTTCGACCCCGAGGAGAGTTGAGGCCGGAGCCTCAGAGCCTCCACACCCAAGCACTGCCACGGAGGGCTCCTGCTCTGCCAAGCCTCGGGGACTGGTTCCTAAGACAACCGTGGGAACCACTGTGACGGGAGAAACCGCCGGCGCCTCGCGCATGCGCATTGGCGGAGCCGACTCGCGCTCCACTCCTGACAGGTAGGCTGCGTACCCTTTAAATGTTGCCGCCGCCGCGCGACGGCCGCGATGCTCCTGCTGCCGCCGCGGCGGCGGCTGGATCCTGGGTCCTGTTTGGGGCGGTGTGGGAGAGGGGGCCGCGGGCGTCTCGTCCTGTCCCAGGCCCAAACCCCCAGGGGTACTGCCCGCCGGACCTGCTTGAGCCGACTTCCACCGAGGGAGGGGGAGCTTCAGGACGCCCGCTGTGTTCTCCGAACTCCCGTTGAGATCCGATTTTGGCCCCCTCCGAGTGAGATAGGACGGGCTCACCACTTCTGGTCAGGCCGGCAGGGCCTCGCTGCAACACAGAATGAAACCATCAGTCTCAAGGCCTAGTGTCAGCTGTAAATTCAATGATGCATCAGCCCTCTGCCTCCCTCCTCCTTTGAAAGACCAGTGGCCTGCCCCGCTTGCAAAAGCCCTGGGGTTCCGGAAAGCCGACCGCGCTTGACAGGACACCTGCAAAGAAGAACAGAGGCGAATCCGAGGGGGAGACCATGCGACCACGCGTGGCACTGGCCAATCCCACAGCAGTTGGCGATAACGTGTGTCACCGGAGGCATACGGGGCGACGGCGAAGCAAAGGGTCGGGTCCAGGCATGTGCCGGTGGAAGGGGGAAACGGGTTACCTTTCCATCAATGCCAGGGAAAATCAAAGAACAGCTGGGACCCGGGGCGTGGAGGGGCCGCCTGTGCCTGACCCTAGCCACGTTTTCAAATGCCTACCAGAGGAGCAAATGGGTTTCTGCAAAATTCGCGACAGCCCCAATCCTCCACCGACCTGGTAGCCCTGACGCAACTTCGGCTGGCACAAACCCACAGAGAGTGGGAAAGAAACACACAGAGACTGAGAGACAGAGAGAGAAGAGAGAATGGGAGACACACACATAGACACACACACACACACACACACACACAGTGTCGTACAGCAGAGGCATTGAAACACACACCCCCAGGCAACCCCTGAGGCGGCAGGGTTCTGCTCTGGAGGGGAACCACCCTCGGGTGAGAGAGAAGCCCAGGGGCACGCAGGCCGACCCGTCCTCGAGATCACGGACGGCGGCACGACTTTTGGGGAGACTCACCCCAACCAACACCGTCCGCGCAGGCCTCAGGCTGGGATCCCGTGCTGCTTCCCCCGACTCTGCCTGGGGTTTCATCATCGTGCTCGGCCCTTTGCGACTCCTGGCATCCGCAAACGTTCCCTTCGACCCCGAGGAGAGATGAGGCCGGAGCCTCAGAGCCTCCACACCCAAGCACTGCCACGGAGGGCTCCTGCTCTGCCAAGCCTCGGGGACTGGTTCCTAAGACAACCATGGGAACCACTGTGACGGGAGAAACCGCCGGCGCCTCGCGCATGCGCATTGGCGGAGCCGACTCGCGCTCCACTCCTGACAGGTAGGCTGCGTCCCCTTTAAACGTTGCCGCCGCCGCGCGGCGGCCGCGATGCTCCTGCTGCCGCCGCGGCGGCGGCTGGATCCTGGGTCCTGTTTGGGGCGGTGTGGGAGAGGGGGCCGCGGGCGTCTCGTCCTGTCCCAGGCCCAAACCCCCAGGGGTACTGCCCGCCGGACCTGCTTGAGCCGACTTCCACCGAGGGAGGGGGAGCTTCAGGACGCCCGCTGTGTTCTCCGAACTCTCGTTGAGATCCGATTTTGGCCCCCTCCGAGTGAGATAGGACGGGCTCACCACTTCTGGTCAGGCCGGCAGGGCCTCGCTGCAACACAGAATGAAACCATCAGTCTCAAGGCCTAGTGTCAGCTGTAAATTCACTGATGCATCAGCCCTCTGCCTCCCTCCTCCTTTGAAAGACCAGTGGCCTGCCCCGCTTGCAAAAGCCCTGGGGTTCCGGAAAGCCGACCGCGCTTGACAGGACACCTGCAAAGAAGAACAGAGGCGAATCCGAGGGGGAGACCATGCGACCACGCGTGGCACTGGCCAATCCCACAGCAGTTGGCGATAACGTGTGTCACCGGAGGCATACGGGGCGACGGCGAAGCAGAGGGTCGGGTCCAGGCATGTGCCGGTGGAAGGGGGAAACGGGTTACCTTTCCATCAATGCCAGGGAAAATCAAAGAACAGCTGGGACCCGGGGCGTGGAGGGGCCGCCTGTGCCTGACCCAAGCCACGTTTTCAAATGCCTACCAGAGGAGCAAATGGGTTTCTGCAAAATTCGCGACAGCCCCAATCCTCCACCGACCTGGTAGCCCTGACGCAACTTCGGCTGGCACAAACCCACAGAGAGTGGGAAAGAAACACACAGAGACTGAGAGACAGAGAGAGAAGAGAGAATGGGAGACACACACATAGACACACCCACACACACACAGTGTCGTACAGCAGAGGCATTGAAACACACCCCCCCAGGCAACCCCTGAGGCGGCAGGGTTCTGCTCTGGAGGGGAACCACCCTCGGGTGAGAGAGAAGCCCAGGGGCACGCAGGCTGACCCGTCCTCGAGATCACGGAGGGCGGCACGACTTTTGGGGAGACTCACCTCAACCAACACCGTCCGCGCAGGCCTCAGGCTGGGATCCCGTGCTGCTTCCTCCGACTCTGCCTGGGGTTTCATCATCGTGCTCGGCCCTTTGCGACTCCTGGCATCCGCAAACGTTCCCTTCGACCCCGAGGAGAGATGAGGCTGGAGCCTCAGAGCCTCCACACCCAAGCACTGCCACGGAGGGCTCCTGCTCTGCCAAGCCTCGGGGACTGGTTCCTAAGACAACCGTGGGAACCACTGTGACGGGAGAAACCGCCGGCGCCTCGCGCATGCGCATTGGCGGACCCGACTCGCGCTCCACTCCTGACAGGTAGGCTGCGTCCCCTTTAAACGTTGCCGCCGCCGCGCGACGGCCGCGATGCTCCTGCTGCCGCCGCGGCGGCGGCTGGATCCTGGGTCCTGTTTGGGGCGGTGTGGGAGAGGGGGCCGCGGGCGTCTCGTCCTGTCCCAGGCCCAAACCCCCAGGGGTACTGCCCGCCGGACCTGCTTGAGCCGACTTCCACCGAGGGAGGGGGAGCTTCAGGACGCCCGCTGTGTTCTCCGAACTCCCGTTGAGATCCGATTTTGGCCCCCTGCGAGTGAGATAGGACGGGCTCACCACTTCTGGTCAGGCCGGCAGGGCCTCGCTGCAACACAGAATGAAACCATCAGTCTCAAGGCCTAGTGTCAGCTGTAAATTCACTGATGCATCAGCCCTCTGCCTCCCTCCTCCTTTGAAAGACCAGTGGCCTGCCCCGCTTGCAAAAGCCCTGGGGTTCCGGAAAGCCGACCGCGCTTGACAGGACACCTGCAAAGAAGAACAGAGGCGAATCCGAGGGGGAGACCATGCGACCACGCGTGGCACTGGCCAATCCCACAGCAGTTGGCGATAACGTGTGTCACCGGAGGCATACGGGGCGACGGCGAAGCAGAGGGTCGGGTCCAGGCAAGTGCCGGTGGAAGGGGGAAACGGGTTACCTTTCCATCAATGCCAGGGAAAATCAAAGAACAGCTGGGACCCGGGGCGTGGAGGGGCCGCCTGTGCCTGACCCAAGCCACGTTTTCAAATGCCTACCAGAGGAGCAAATGGGTTTCTGCAAAATTCGCGACAGCCCCAATCCTCCACCGACCTGGTAGCCCTGACGCAACTTCGGCTGGCACAAACCCACAGAGAGTGGGAAAGAAACACACAGAGACTGAGAGACAGAGAGAGAAGAGAGAATGGGAGACACACACATAGACACACACACACACACACACAGTGTCGTACAGCAGAGGCATTGAAACACACACCCCCAGGCAACCCCGGAGGCGGCAGGGTTCTTGCTCTGGAGGGGAACCACCCTCGGGTGAGAGAGAAGCCCAGGGGCACGCAGGCCGACCCGTCCTCGAGATCACGGATGGCGGCACGACTTTTGGGGAGACTCACCCCAACCAACACCGTCCGCGCAGGCCTCAGGCTGGGATACCGTGCTGCTTCCCCCGACTCTGCCTGGGGTTTCATCATCGTGCTCGGCCCTTTGCGACTCCTGGCATCCGCAAACGTTCCCTTCGACCCCGAGGAGAGATGAGGCCGGAGCCTCAGAGCCTCCACACCCAAGCACTGCCACGGAGGGCTCCTGCTCTGCCAAGCCTCGGGGACTGGTTCCTAAGACAACCGTGGGAACCACTGTGACGGGAGAAACCGCCGGCGCCTCGCGCATGCGCATTGGCGGAGCCGACTCGCGCTCCACTCCTGACAGTTAGGCTGCGTCCCCTTTAAATGTTGCCGCCGCCGCGCGACGGCCGCGATGCTCCTGCTGCCGCCGCGGCGGCGGCTGGATCCTGGGTCCTGTTTGGGGCGGTGTGGGAGAGGGGGCCGCGGGCGTCTCTTCCTGTCCCAGGCCCAAACCCCCAGGGGTACTGCCCGCCGGACCTGCTTGAGCCGACTTCCACCGAGGGAGGGGGAGCTTCAGGACGCCCGCTGTGTTCTCCGAACTCCCGTTGAGATCCGATTATGGCCCCCTGCGAGTGAGATAGGACGGGCTCACCACTTCTGGTCAGGCCGGCAGGGCCTCGCTGCAACACAGAATGAAACCATCAGTCTCAAGGCCTAGTGTCAGCTGTAAATTCACTGATGCATCAGCCCTCTGCCTCCCTCCTCCTTTGAAAGACCAGTGGCCTGCCCCGCTTGCAAAAGCCCTGGGGTTCCGGAAAGCCGACCGCGCTTGACAGGACACCTGCAAAGAAGAACAGAGGCGAATCCGAGGGGGAGACCATGCGACCACGCGTGGCACTGGCCAATCCCACAGCAGTTGGCGATAACGTGTGTCACCGGAGGCATACGGGGCGACGGCGAAGCAGAGGGTCGGGTCCAGGCATGTGCCGGTGGAAGGGGGAAACGGGTTACCTTTCCATCAATGCCAGGGAAAATCAAAGAACAGCTGGGACCCGTGGCGTGGAGGGGCCGCCTGTGCCTGACCCAAGCCACGTTTTGAAATGCCTACCAGAGGAGTAAATGGGTTTCTGCAAAATTCGCGACAGCCCCAATCCTCCACCGACCTGGTAGCCCTGACGCAACTTCGGCTGGCACAAACCCACAGAGAGTGGGAAAGAAACACACAGAGACTGAGAGACAGAGAGAGAAGAGAGAATGGGAGACACACACATAGACACACACACACACACACAAAGTGTCGTACAGCAGAGGCATTGAAACACACACCCCCAGGCAACCCCTGAGGCGGCAGGGTTCTGCTCTGGAGGGGAACCACCCTCGGGTGAGAGAGAAGCCCAGGGGCACGCAGGCCGACCCGTCCTCGAGATCACGGACGGCGGCACGACTTTTGGGGAGACTCACCCCAACCAACACCGTCCGCGCAGGCCTCAGGCTGGGATCCCGTGCTGCTTCCCCCGACTCTGCCTGGGGTTTCATCATCGTGCTCGGCCCTTTGCGACTCCTGGCATCCGCAAACGTTCCCTTCGACCCCGAGGAGAGTTGAGGCCGGAGCCTCAGAGCCTCCACACCCAAGCACTGCCACGGAGGGCTCCTGCTCTGCCAAGCCTCGGGGACTAGTTCCTAAGACAACCGTGGGAACCACTGTGACGGGAGAAACCGCCGGCGCCTCGCGCATGCGCATTGGCGGAGCCGACTCGCGCTCCACTCCTGACAGGTAGGCTGCGTCCCCTTTAAATGTTGCTGCCGCCGCGCGACGGCCGCGATGCTCCTGCTGCCGCCGCGGCGGCGGCTGGATCCTGGGTCCTGTTTGGGGCGGTGTGGGAGAGGGGGCCGCGGGCGTCTCGTCCTGTCCCAGGCCCAAACCCCCAGGGGTACTGCCCGCCGGACCTGCTTGAGCCGACTTCCACCGAGGGAGGGGGAGCTTCAGGACGCCCGCTGTGTTCTCCGAACTCCCGTTGAGATCCGATTTTGGCCCCCTCCGAGTGAGATAGGACGGGCTCACCACTTCTGGTCAGGCCGGCAGGGCCTCGCTGCAACACAGAATGAAACCATCAGTCTCAAGGCCTAGTGTCAGCTGTAAATTCAATGATGCATCAGCCCTCTGCCTCCCTCCTCCTTTGAAAGACCAGTGGCCTGCCCCGCTTGCAAAAGCCCTGGGGTTCCGGAAAGCCGACCGCGCTTGACAGGACACCTGCAAAGAAGAACAGAGGCGAATCCGAGGGGGAGACCATGCGACCACGCGTGGCACTGGCCAATCCCACAGCAGTTGGTGATAACGTGTGTCACCGGAGGCATACGGGGCGACGGCGAAGCAGAGGGTCGTGTCCAGGAAGTGCCTGTGGAAGGGGGAAACGGGTTACCTTTCCATCAATGCCAGGGAAAATCAAAGAACAGCTGGGACCCGGGGCGTGGAGGGGCCGCCTGTGCCTGACCCAAGCCACGTTTTCAAATGCCTACCAGAGGAGCAAATGGGTTTCTGCAAAATTCGCGACAGCCCCAATCCTCCACCGACCTGGTAGCCCTGACGCAACTTCGGCTGGCACAAACCCACAGAGAGTGGGAAAGAAACACACAGAGACTGAGAGACAGAGAGAGAAGAGAGAATGGGAGACACACACATAGACACACACACACACACACAGTGTCGTACAGCAGAGGCATTGAAACACACACCCCCAGGCAACCCCTGAGGCGGCAGGGTTCTGCTCTGGAGGGGAACCACCCTCGGGTGAGAGAGAAGCCCAGGGGCACGCAGGCCGACCCGTCCTCGAGATCACGGAGGGCGGCACGACTTTTGGGGAGACTCACCCCAACCAACACCGTCCGCGCAGGCCTCAGGCTGGGATCCCGTGCTGCTTCCCCCGACTCTGCCTGGGGTTTCATCATCGTGCTCGGCCCTTTGCGACTCCTGACATCCGCAAACGTTCCCTTCGACCCCGAGGAGAGATGAGGCCGGAGCCTCAGAGCCTCCACACCCAAGCACTGCCACGGATGGCTCCTGCTCTGCCAAGCCTCGGGGACTGGTTCCTAAGACAACCGTGGGAACCACTGTGACGGGAGAAACGGCCATCGCCTCGCGCATGCGCATTGGCGGAGCCGACTCGCGCTCCACTCCTGACAGGTAGGCTGCGTACCCTTTAAATGTTGCCGCCGCCGCGCGACGGCCGCGATGCTCCTGCTGCCGCCGCGGCGGCGGCTGGATCCTGGGTCCTGTTTGGGGCGGTGTGGGAGAGGGGGCCGCGGGCGTCTCGTCCTGTCCCAGGCCCAAACCCCCAGGGGTACTGCCCGCCGGACCTGCTTGAGCCGACTTCCACCGAGGGAGGGGGAGCTTCAGGACGCCCGCTGTGTTCTCCGAACTCCCGGTGAGATCCGATTTTGGCCCCCCTGCGAGTGAGATAGGACGGGCTCACCACTTCTGGTCAGGCCGGCAGGGCCTCGCTGCAACACAGAATGAAACCATCAGTCTCAAGGCCTAGTGTCAGCTGTAAATTCACTGATGCATCAGCCCTCTGCCTCCCTCCTCCTTTGAAAGACCAGTGGCCTGCCCCGCTTGCAAAAGCCCTGGGGTTCCGGAAAGCCGACCGCGCTTGACAGGACACCTGCAAAGAAGAACAGAGGCGAATCCGAGGGGGAGACCATGCGACCACGCGTGGCACTGGCCAATCCCACAGCAGTTGGCGATAACGTGTGTCACCGGAGGCATACGGGGCGACGGCGAAGCACAGGGTCGGGTCCAGGCATGTGCCGGTGGAAGGGGGAAACGGGTTACCTTTCCATCAATGCCAGGGAAAATCAAAGAACAGCTGGGACCCGTGGCGTGGAGGGGCCACCTGTGCCTGACCCAAGCCACGTTTTGAAATGCCTACCAGAGGAGTAAATGGGTTTCTGCAAAATTCGCGACAGCCCCAATCCTCCACCGACCTGGTAGCCCTGACGCAACTTCGGCTGGCACAAACCCACAGAGAGTGGGAAAGAAACACACAGAGACTGAGAGACAGAGAGAGAAGAGAGAATGGGAGACACACACATAGACACACACACACACACACACAGTGTCGTACAGCAGAGGCATTGAAACACACACCCCCAGGCAACCCCTGAGGCGGCAGGGTTCTGCTCTGGAGGGGAACCACCCTCGGGTGAGAGAGAAGCCCAGGGGCACGCAGGCCGACCCGTCCTCGAGATCACGGACGGCCGCACGACTTTTGGGGAGACTCACCCCAACCAACACCGTCCGCGCAGGCCTCAGGCTGGGATCCCGTGCTGCTTCCCCCGACTCTGCCTGGGGTTTCATCATCGTGCTCGGCCCTTTGCGACTCCTGGCATCCGCAAACGTTCCCTTCGACCCCGAGGAGAGTTGAGGCCGGAGCCTCAGAGCCTCCACACCCAAGCACTGCCACGGAGGGCTCCTGCTCTGCCAAGCCTCGGGGACTGGTTCCTAAGACAACCGTGGGAACCACTGTGACGGGAGAAACCGCCGGCGCCTCGCGCATGCGCATTGGCGGAGCCGACTCGCGCTCCACTCCTGACAGGTAGGCTGCGTACCCTTTAAATGTTGCCGCCGCCGCGCGACGGCCGCGATGCTCCTGCTGCCGCCGCGGCGGCGGCTGGATCCTGGGTCCTGTTTGGGGCGGTGTGGGAGAGGGGGCCGCGGGCGTCTCGTCCTGTCCCAGGCCCAAACCCCCAGGGGTACTGCCCGCCGGACCTGCTTGAGCCGACTTCCACCGAGGGAGGGGGAGCTTCAGGACGCCCGCTGTGTTCTCCGAACTCCCGTTGAGATCCGATTTTGGCCCCCTCCGAGTGAGATAGGACGGGCTCACCACTTCTGGTCAGGCCGGCAGGGCCTCGCTGCAACACAGAATGAAACCATCAGTCTCAAGGCCTAGTGTCAGCTGTAAATTCAATGATGCATCAGCCCTCTGCCTCCCTCCTCCTTTGAAAGACCAGTGGCCTGCCCCGCTTGCAAAAGCCCTGGGGTTCCGGAAAGCCGACCGCGCTTGACAGGACACCTGCAAAGAAGAACAGAGGCGAATCCGAGGGGGAGACCATGCGACCACGCGTGGCACTGGCCAATCCCACAGCAGTTGGTGATAACGTGTGTCACCGGAGGCATACGGGGCGACGGCGAAGCAGAGGGTCGGGTCCAGGCAAGTGCCGGTGGAAGGGGGAAACGGGTTACCTTTCCATCAATGCCAGGGAAAATCAAAGAACAGCTGGGACCCGGGGCGTGGAGGGGCCGCCTGTGCCTGACCCAAGCCACGTTTTCAAATGCCTACCAGAGGAGCAAATGGGTTTCTGCAAAATTCGCGACAGCCCCAATCCTCCACCGACCTGGTAGCCCTGACGCAACTTCGGCTGGCACAAACCCACAGAGAGTGGGAAAGAAACACACAGAGACTGAGAGACAGAGAGAGAAGAGAGAATGGGAGACACACACATAGACACACACACACACACACAGTGTCGTACAGCAGAGGCATTGAAACACACACCCCCAGGCAACCCCTGAGGCGGCAGGGTTCTGCTCTGGAGGGGAACCACCCTCGGGTGAGAGAGAAGCCCAGGGGCACGCAGGCCGACCCGTCCTCGAGATCACGGAGGGCGGCACGACTTTTGGGGAGACTCACCCCAACCAACACCGTCCGCGCAGGCCTCAGGCTGGGATCCCGTGCTGCTTCCCCCGACTCTGCCTGGGGTTTCATCATCGTGCTCGGCCCTTTGCGACTCCTGACATCCGCAAACGTTCCCTTCGACCCCGAGGAGAGATGAGGCCGGAGCCTCAGAGCCTCCACACCCAAGCACTGCCACGGATGGCTCCTGCTCTGCCAAGCCTCGGGGACTGGTTCCTAAGACAACCGTGGGAACCACTGTGACGGGAGAAACCGCCGGCGCCTCGCGCATGCGCATTGGCGGAGCCGACTCGCGCTCCACTGCTGACAGGTAGGCTGCGTCCCCTTTAAATGTTGCCGCCGCCGCGCGGCGGCCGCGATGCTCCGGCTGCCGCCGCGGCGGCGGCTGGATCCTGGGTCCTGTTTGGGGCGGTGTGGGAGAGGGGGCCGCGGGCGTCTCGTCCTGTCCCAGGCCCAAACCCCCAGGGGTACTGCCCGCCGGACCTGCTTGAGCCGACTTCCACCGAGGGAGGGGGAGCTTCAGGACGCCCGCTGTGTTCTCCGAACTCCCGTTGAGATCCGATTTTGGCCCCCTGCGAGTGAGATACGACGGGCTCACCACTTCTGGTCAGTCCGGCAGGGCCTCGCTGCAACACAGAATGAAACCATCAGTCTCAAGGCCTAGTGTCAGCTGTAAATTCACTGATGCATCAGCCCTCTGCCTCCCTCCTCCTTTGAAAGACCAGTGGCCTGCCCCGCTTGCAAAAGCCCTGGGGTTCCGGAAAGCCGACCGCGCTTGACAGGACACCTGCAAAGAAGAACAGAGGCGAATCCGAGGGGGAGACCATGCGACCACGCGTGGCACTGGCCAATCCCACAGCAGTTGGTGATAACGTGTGTCACCGGAGGCATACGGGGCGACGGCGAAGCAGAGGGTCGGGTCCAGGCAAGTGCCGGTGGAAGGGGGAAACGGGTTACCTTTCCATCAATGCCAGGGAAAATCAAAGAACAGCTGGGACCCGGGGCGTGGAGGGGCCGCCTGTGCCTGACCCAAGCCACGTTTTCAAATGCCTACCAGAGGAGCAAATGGGTTTCTGCAAAATTCGCGACAGCCCCAATCCTCCACCGACCTGGTAGCCCTGACGCAACTTCGGCTGGCACAAACCCACAGAGAGTGGGAAAGAAACACACAGAGACTGAGAGACAGAGAGAGAAGAGAGAATGGGAGACACACACATAGACACACACACACACACACACAGTGTCGTAGAGCAGAGGCATTGAAACACACACCCCCAGGCAACCCCTGAGGCGGCAGGGTTCTGCTCTGGAGGGGAACCACCCTCGGGTGAGAGAGAAGCCCAGGGGCACGTAGGCCGACCCGTCCTCGAGATCACGGACGGCGGCACGACTTTTGGGGAGACTCACCCCAACCAACACCGTCCGTGCAGGCCTCAGGCTGGGATCCCGTGCTGCTTCCCCCGACTCTGCCTGGGGTTTCATCATCGTGCTCGGCCCTTTGCGTCTCCTGGCATCCGCAAACGTTCCCTTCGACCCCGAGGAGAGATGAGGCCGGAGCCTCAGAGCCTCCACACCCAAGCACTGCCACGGAGGGCTCCTGCTCTGCCAAGCCTCGGGGACTGGTTCCTAAGACAACCGTGGGAACCACTGTGACGGGAGAAACCGCCGGCGCCTCGCGCATGCGCATTGGCGGAGCCGACTCGCGCTCCACTCCTGACAGGTAGGCTGCGTCCCCTTTAAATGTTGCCGCCGCCGCGCGACGGCCGCGATGCTCCTGCTGCCGCCGCGGCGGCGGCTGGATCCTGGGTCCTGTTTGGGGCGGTGTGGGAGAGGGGGCCGCGGGCGTCTCGTCCTGTCCCAGGCCCAAACCCCCAGGGGTACTGCCCGCCGGACCTGCTTGAGCCGACTTCCACCGAGGGAGGGGGAGCTTCAGGACGCCCGCTGTGTTCTCCGAACTCCCGTTGAGATCCGATTTTGGCCCCCTCCGAGTGAGATAGGACGGGCTCACCACTTCTGGTCAGGCCGGCAGGGCCTCGCTGCAACACAGAATGAAACCATCAGTCTCAAGGCCTAGTGTCAGCTGTAAATTCAATGATGCATCAGCCCTCTGCCTCCCTCCTCCTTTGAAAGACCAGTGGCCTGCCCCGCTTGCAAAAGCCCTGGGGTTCCGGAAAGCCGACCGCGCTTGACAGGACACCTGCAAAGAAGAACAGAGGCGAATCCGAGGGGGAGACCATGCGACCACGCGTGGCACTGGCCAATCCCACAGCAGTTGGTGATAACGTGTGTCACCGGAGGCATACGGGGCGACGGCGAAGCAGAGGGTCGGGTCCAGGCAAGTGCCGGTGGAAGGGGGAAACGGGTTACCTTTCCATCAATGCCAGGGAAAATCAAAGAACAGCTGGGACCCGGGGCGTGGAGGGGCCGCCTGTGCCTGACCCAAGCCACGTTTTCAAATGCCTACCAGAGGAGCAAATGGGTTTCTGCAAAATTCGCGACAGCCCCAATCCTCCACCGACCTGGTAGCCCTGACGCAACTTCGGCTGGCACAAACCCACAGAGAGTGGGAAAGAAACACACAGAGACTGAGAGACAGAGAGAGAAGAGAGAATGGGAGACACACACATAGACACACACACACACACACAGTGTCGTACAGCAGAGGCATTGAAACACACACCCCCAGGCAACCCCTGAGGCGGCAGGGTTCTGCTCTGGAGGGGAACCACCCTCGGGTGAGAGAGAAGCCCAGGGGCACGCAGGCCGACCCGTCCTCGAGATCACGGAGGGCGGCACGACTTTTGGGGAGACTCACCCCAACCAACACCGTCCGCGCAGGCCTCAGGCTGGGATCCCGTGCTGCTTCCCCCGACTCTGCCTGGGGTTTCATCATCGTGCTCGGCCCTTTGCGACTCCTGACATCCGCAAACGTTCCCTTCGACCCCGAGGAGAGATGAGGCCGGAGCCTCAGAGCCTCCACACCCAAGCACTGCCACGGATGGCTCCTGCTCTGCCAAGCCTCGGGGACTGGTTCCTAAGACAACCGTGGGAACCACTGTGACGGGAGAAACCGCCGGCGCCTCGCGCATGCGCATTGGCGGAGCCGACTCGCGCTCCACTCCTGACAGGTAGGCTGCGTCCCCTTTAAATGTTGCCGCCGCCGCGCGGCGGCCGCGATGATCCGGCTGCCGCCACGGCGGCGGCTGGATCCTGGGTCCTGTTTGGGGCGGTGTGGGAGAGGGGGCCGCGGGCGTCTCGTCCTGTCCCAGGCCCAAACCCCCAGGGGTACTGCCCGCCGGACCTGCTTGAGCCGACTTCCACCGAGGGAGGGGGAGCTTCAGGACGCCCGCTGTGTTCTCCGAACTCCCGTTGAGATCCGATTTTGGCCCCCTGCGAGTGAGATACGACGGGCTCACCACTTCTGGTCAGTCCGGCAGGGCCTCGCTGCAACACAGAATGAAACCATCAGTCTCAAGGCCTAGTGTCAGCTGTAAATTCACTGATGCATCAGCCCTCTGCCTCCCTCCTCCTTTGAAAGACCAGTGGCCTGCCCCGCTTGCAAAAGCCCTGGGGTTCCGGAAAGCCGACCGCGCTTGACAGGACACCTGCAAAGAAGAACAGAGGCGAATCCGAGGGGGAGACCATGCGACCACGCGTGGCACTGGCCAATCCCACAGCAGTTGGTGATAACGTGTGTCACCGGAGGCATACGGGGCGACGGCGAAGCAGAGGGTCGGGTCCAGGCAAGTGCCGGTGGAAGGGGGAAACGGGTTACCTTTCCATCAATGCCAGGGAAAATCAAAGAACAGCTGGGACCCGGGGCGTGGAGGGGCCGCCTGTGCCTGACCCAAGCCACGTTTTCAAATGCCTACCAGAGGAGTAAATGGGTTTCTGCAAAATTCGCGACAGCCCCAATCCTCCACCGACCTGGTAGCCCTGACGCAACTTCGGCTGGCACAAACCCACAGAGAGTGGGAAAGAAACACACAGAGACTGAGAGACAGAGAGAGAAGAGAGAATGGGAGACACACACATAGACACACACACACACACACACAGTGTCGTAGAGCAGAGGCATTGAAACACACACCCCCAGGCAACCCCTGAGGCGGCAGGGTTCTGCTCTGGAGGGGAACCACCCTCGGGTGAGAGAGAAGCCCAGGGGCACGTAGGCCGACCCGTCCTCGAGATCACGGACGGCGGCACGACTTTTGGGGAGACTCACCCCAACCAACACCGTCCGTGCAGGCCTCAGGCTGGGATCCCGTGCTGCTTCCCCCGACTCTGCCTGGGGTTTCATCATCGTGCTCGGCCCTTTGCGTCTCCTGGCATCCGCAAACGTTCCCTTCGACCCCGAGGAGAGATGAGGCCGGAGCCTCAGAGCCTCCACACCCAAGCACTGCCACGGAGGGCTCCTGCTCTGCCAAGCCTCGGGGACTGGTTCCTAAGACAACCGTGGGAACCACTGTGACGGGAGAAACCGCCGGCGCCTCGCGCATGCGCATTGGCGGAGCCAACTCGCGCTCCACTGCTGACAGGTAGGCTGCGTCCCCTTTAAATGTTGCCGCCGCCGCGCGGCGGCTGCGATGCTCTGGCTGCCGCCGCGGCGGCGGCTGGATCCTGGGTCCTGTTTGGGGCGGTGTGGGAGAGGGGGCCGCGGGCGTCTCGTCCTGTCCCAGGCCCAAACCCCCAGGGGTACTGCCCGCCGGACCTGCTTGAGCCGACTTCCACCGAGGGAGGGGGAGCTTCAGGACGCCCGCTGTGTTCTCCGAACTCCCGGTGAGATCCGATTTTGGCCCCCCTGCGAGTGAGATAGGACGGGCTCACCACTTCTGGTCAGGCCGGCAGGGCCTCGCTGCAACACAGAATGAAACCATCAGTCTCAAGGCCTAGTGTCAGCTGTAAATTCACTGATGCATCAGCCCTCTGCCTCCCTCCTCCTTTGAAAGACCAGTGGCCTGCCCCGCTTGCAAAAGCCCTGGGGTTCCGGAAAGCCGACCGCGCTTGACAGGACACCTGCAAAGAAGAACAGAGGCGAATCCGAGGGGGAGACCATGCGACCACGCGTGGCACTGGCCAATCCCACAGCAGTTGGCGATAACGTGTGTCACCGGAGGCATACGGGGCGACGGCGAAGCAAAGGGTCGGGTCCAGGCATGTGCCGGTGGAAGGGGGAAACGGGTTACCTTTCCATCAATGCCAGGGAAAATCAAAGAACAGCTGGGACCCGTGGCGTGGAGGGGCCGCCTGTGCCTGACCCAAGCCACGTTTTGAAATGCCTACCACAGGAGTAAATGGGTTTCTGCAAAATTCGCGACAGCCCCAATCCTCCACCGACCTGGTAGCCCTGACGCAACTTCGGCTGGCACAAACCCACAGAGAGTGGGAAAGAAACACACAGAGACTGAGAGACAGAGAGAGAAGAGAGAATGGGAGACACACACATAGACACACACACACACACACACAGTGTCGTACAGCAGAGGCATTGAAACACACACCCCCAGGCAACCCCTGAGGCGGCAGGGTTCTGCTCTGGAGGGGAACCACCCTCGGGTGAGAGAGAAGCCCAGGGGCACGCAGGCCGACCCGTCCTCGAGATCACGGAGGGCGGCACGACTTTTGGGGAGACTCACCCCAACCAACACCGTCCGCGCAGGCCTCAGGCTGGGATCCCGTGCTGCTTCCCCCGACTCTGTCTGGGGTTTCATCATCGTGCTCGGCCCTTTGCGACTCCTGGCATCCGCAAACGTTCCCTTCGACCCCGAGGAGAGATGAGGCCGGAGCCTCAGAGCCTCCACACCCAAGCACTGCCACGGAGGGCTCCTGCTCTGCCAAGCCTCGGGGACTGGTTCCTAAGACAACCGTGGGAACCACTGTGACGGGAGAAGCGGCCGGCGCCTCGCGCATGCGCATTGGCGGAGCCGACTCGCGCTCCACTCCTGACAGGTAGGCTGCGTCCCCTTTAAATGTTGCCGCCGCCGCGCGGCGGCCGCGATGCTCCGGCTGCCGCTGCGGCGGCGGCTGGATCCTGGGTCCTGTTTGGGGCGGTGTGGGAGAGGGGGCCGCGGGCGTCTCGTCCTGTCCCAGGCCCAAACCCCCAGGGGTACTGCCCGCCGGACCTGCTTGAGCCGACTTCCACCGAGGGAGGGGGAGCTTCAGGACGCCCGCTGTGTTCTCCGAACTCCCGTTGAGATCCGATTTTGGCCCCCTCCGAGTGAGATAGGACGGGCTCACCACTTCTGGTCAGGCGGGCAGGGCCTCGCTGCAACACAGAATGAAACCATCAGTCTCAAGGCCTAGTGTCAGCTGTAAATTCAATGATGCATCAGCCCTCTGCCTCCCTCCTCCTTTGAAAGACCAGTGGCCTGCCCCGCTTGCAAAAGCCCTGGGGTTCCGGAAAGCCGACCGCGCTTGACAGGACACCTGCAAAGAAGAACAGAGGCGAATCCGAGGGGGAGACCATGCGACCACGCGTGGCACTGGCCAATCCCACAGCAGTTGGCGATAACGTGTGTCACCGGAGGCATACGGGGCGACGGCGAAGCAAAGGGTCGGGTCCAGGCATGTGCCGGTGGAAGGGGGAAACGGGTTACCTTTCCATCAATGCCAGGGAAAATCAAAGAACAGCTGGGACCCGGTGCGTGGAGGGGCCGCCTGTGCCTGACCCTAGCCACGTTTTCAAATGCCTACCAGAGGAGCAAATGGGTTTCTGCAAAATTCGCGACAGCCCCAATCCTCCACCGACCTGGTAGCCCTGACGCAACTTCGGCTGGCACAAACCCACAGAGAGTGGGAAAGAAACACACAGAGACTGAGAGACAGAGAGAGAAGAGAGAATGGGAGACACACACATAGACACACACACACACACACACAGTGTCGTACAGCAGAGGCATTGAAACACACACCCCCAGGCAACCCCTGAGGCGGCAGGGTTCTGCTCTGGAGGGGAACCACCCTCGGGTGAGAGAGAAGCCCAGGGGCACGCAGGCCGACCCGTCCTCGAGATCACGGACGGCGGCACGACTTTTGGGGAGACTCACCCCAACCAACACCGTCCGCGCAGGCCTCAGGCTGGGATCCCGTGCTGCTTCCCCCGACTCTGCCTGGGGTTTCATCATCGTGCTCGGCCCTTTGCGACTCCTGGCATCCGCAAACGTTCCCTTCGACCCCGAGGAGAGATGAGGCCGGAGCCTCAGAGCCTCCACACCCAAGCACTGCCACGGAGGGCTCCTGCTCTGCCAAGCCTCGGGGACTGGTTCCTAAGACAACCGTGGGAACCACTGTGACGGGAGAAACCGCCGGCGCCTCGCGCATGCGCATTGGCGGAGCCGACTCGCGCTCCACTCCTGACAGGTAGGCTGCGTCCCCTTTAAACGTTGCCGCCGCCGCGCGGCGGCCGCGATGCTCCTGCTGCCGCCGCGGCGGCGGCTGGATCCTGGGTCCTGTTTGGGGCGGTGTGGGAGAGGGGGCCGCGGGCGTCTCGTCCTGTCCCAGGCCCAAACCCCCAGGGGTACTGCCCGCCGGACCTGCTTGAGCCGACTTCCACCGAGGGAGGGGGAGCTTCAGGACGCCCGCTGTGTTCTCCGAACTCTCGTTGAGATCCGATTTTGGCCCCCTCCGAGTGAGATAGGACGGGCTCACCACTTCTGGTCAGGCCGGCAGGGCCTCGCTGCAACACAGAATGAAACCATCAGTCTCAAGGCCTAGTGTCAGCTGTAAATTCACTGATGCATCAGCCCTCTGCCTCCCTCCTCCTTTGAAAGACCAGTGGCCTGCCCCGCTTGCAAAAGCCCTGGGGTTCCGGAAAGCCGACCGCGCTTGACAGGACACCTGCAAAGAAGAACAGAGGCGAATCCGAGGGGGAGACCATGCGACCACGCGTGGCACTGGCCAATCCCACAGCAGTTGGTGATAACGTGTGTCACCGGAGGCATACGGGGCGACGGCGAAGCAGAGGGTCGGGTCCAGGCAAGTGCCGGTGGAAGGGGGAAACGGGTTACCTTTCCATCAATGCCAGGGAAAATCAAAGAACAGCTGGGACCCGGGGCGTGGAGGGGCCGCCTGTGCCTGACCCAAGCCACGTTTTCAAATGCCTACCAGAGGAGCAAATGGGTTTCTGCAAAATTCGCGACAGCCCCAATCCTCCACCGACCTGGTAGCCCTGACGCAACTTCGGCTGGCACAAACCCACAGAGAGTGGGAAAGAAACACACAGAGACTGAGAGACAGAGAGAGAAGAGAGAATGGGAGACACACACATAGACACACACACACACACACAGTGTCGTACAGCAGAGGCATTGAAACACACACCCCCAGGCAACCCCTGAGGCGGCAGGGTTCTGCTCTGGAGGGGAACCACCCTCGGGTGAGAGAGAAGCCCAGGGGCACGCAGGCCGACCCGTCCTCGAGATCACGGAGGGCGGCACGACTTTTGGGGAGACTCACCCCAACCAACACCGTCCGCGCAGGCCTCAGGCTGGGATCCCGTGCTGCTTCCCCCGACTCTGCCTGGGGTTTCATCATCGTGCTCGGCCCTTTGCGACTCCTGACATCCGCAAACGTTCCCTTCGACCCCGAGGAGAGATGAGGCCGGAGCCTCAGAGCCTCCACACCCAAGCACTGCCACGGATGGCTCCTGCTCTGCCAAGCCTCGGGGACTGGTTCCTAAGACAACCGTGGGAACCACTGTGACGGGAGAAACCGCCGGCGCCTCGCGCATGCGCATTGGCGGAGCCGACTCGCGCTCCACTCCTGACAGGTAGGCTGCGTCCCCTTTAAATGTTGCCGCCGCCGCGCGGCGGCCGCGATGCTCCGGCTGCCGCCACGGCGGCGGCTGGATCCTGGGTCCTGTTTGGGGCGGTGTGGGAGAGGGGGCCGCGGGCGTCTCGTCCTGTCCCAGGCCCAAACCCCCAGGGGTACTGCCCGCCGGACCTGCTTGAGCCGACTTCCACCGAGGGAGGGGGAGCTTCAGGACGCCCGCTGTGTTCTCCGAACTCCCGGTGAGATCCGATTTTGGCCCCCCTGCGAGTGAGATAGGACGGGCTCACCACTTCTGGTCAGGCCGGCAGGGCCTCGCTGCAACACAGAATGAAACCATCAGTCTCAAGGCCTAGTGTCAGCTGTAAATTCACTGATGCATCAGCCCTCTGCCTCCCTCCTCCTTTGAAAGACCAGTGGCCTGCCCCGCTTGCAAAAGCCCTGGGGTTCCGGAAAGCCGACCGCGCTTGACAGGACACCTGCAAAGAAGAACAGAGGCGAATCCGAGGGGGAGACCATGCGACCACGCGTGGCACTGGCCAATCCCACAGCAGTTGGTGATAACGTGTGTCACCGGAGGCATACGGGGCGACGGCGAAGCAGAGGGTCGGGTCCAGGCAAGTGCCGGTGGAAGGGGGAAACGGGTTACCTTTCCATCAATGCCAGGGAAAATCAAAGAACAGCTGGGACCCGGGGCGTGGAGGGGCCGCCTGTGCCTGACCCAAGCCACGTTTTCAAATGCCTACCAGAGGAGCAAATGGGTTTCTGCAAAATTCGCGACAGCCCCAATCCTCCACCGACCTGGTAGCCCTGACGCAACTTCGGCTGGCACAAACCCACAGAGAGTGGGAAAGAAACACACAGAGACTGAGAGACAGAGAGAGAAGAGAGAATGGGAGACACACACATAGACACACACACACACACACACAGTGTCGTAGAGCAGAGGCATTGAAACACACACCCCCAGGCAACCCCTGAGGCGGCAGGGTTCTGCTCTGGAGGGGAACCACCCTCGGGTGAGAGAGAAGCCCAGGGGCACGTAGGCCGACCCGTCCTCGAGATCACGGACGGCGGCACGACTTTTGGGGAGACTCACCCCAACCAACACCGTCCGTGCAGGCCTCAGGCTGGGATCCCGTGCTGCTTCCCCCGACTCTGCCTGGGGTTTCATCATCGTGCTCGGCCCTTTGCGTCTCCTGGCATCCGCAAACGTTCCCTTCGACCCCGAGGAGAGATGAGGCCGGAGCCTCAGAGCCTCCACACCCAAGCACTGCCACGGAGGGCTCCTGCTCTGCCAAGCCTCGGGGACTGGTTCCTAAGACAACCGTGGGAACCACTGTGACGGGAGAAACCGCCGGCGCCTCGCGCATGCGCATTGGCGGAGCCAACTCGCGCTCCACTGCTGACAGGTAGGCTGCGTCCCCTTTAAATGTTGCCGCCGCCGCGCGGCGGCTGCGATGCTCTGGCTGCCGCCGCGGCGGCGGCTGGATCCTGGGTCCTGTTTGGGGCGGTGTGGGAGAGGGGGCCGCGGGCGTCTCGTCCTGTCCCAGGCCCAAACCCCCAGGGGTACTGCCCGCCGGACCTGCTTGAGCCGACTTCCACCGAGGGAGGGGGAGCTTCAGGACGCCCGCTGTGTTCTCCGAACTCCCGGTGAGATCCGATTTTGGCCCCCCTGCGAGTGAGATAGGACGGGCTCACCACTTCTGGTCAGGCCGGCAGGGCCTCGCTGCAACACAGAATGAAACCATCAGTCTCAAGGCCTAGTGTCAGCTGTAAATTCACTGATGCATCAGCCCTCTGCCTCCCTCCTCCTTTGAAAGACCAGTGGCCTGCCCCGCTTGCAAAAGCCCTGGGGTTCCGGAAAGCCGACCGCGCTTGACAGGACACCTGCAAAGAAGAACAGAGGCGAATCCGAGGGGGAGACCATGCGACCACGCGTGGCACTGGCCAATCCCACAGCAGTTGGCGATAACGTGTGTCACCGGAGGCATACGGGGCGACGGCGAAGCACAGGGTCGGGTCCAGGCATGTGCCGGTGGAAGGGGGAAACGGGTTACCTTTCCATCAATGCCAGGGAAAATCAAAGAACAGCTGGGACCCGGGGCGTGGAGGGGCCGCCTGTGCCTGACCCAAGCCACGTTTTCAAATGCCTACCAGAGGAGCAAATGGGTTTCTGCAAAATTCGCGACAGCCCCAATCCTCCACCGACCTGGTAGCCCTGACGCAACTTCGGCTGGCACAAACCCACAGAGAGTGGGAAAGAAACACACAGAGACTGAGAGACAGAGAGAGAAGAGAGAATGGGAGACACACACATAGACACACACACACACACACAGTGTCGTACAGCAGAGGCATTGAAACACACACCCCCAGGCAACCCCTGAGGCGGCAGGGTTCTGCTCTGGAGGGGAACCACCCTCGGGTGAGAGAGAAGCCCAGGGGCACGCAGGCCGACCCGTCCTCGAGATCACGGAGGGCGGCACGACTTTTGGGGAGACTCACCCCAACCAACACCGTCCGCGCAGGCCTCAGGCTGGGATCCCGTGCTGCTTCCCCCGACTCTGCCTGGGGTTTCATCATCGTGCTCGGCCCTTTGCGACTCCTGACATCCGCAAACGTTCCCTTCGACCCCGAGGAGAGATGAGGCCGGAGCCTCAGAGCCTCCACACCCAAGCACTGCCACGGATGGCTCCTGCTCTGCCAAGCCTCGGGGACTGGTTCCTAAGACAACCGTGGGAACCACTGTGACGGGAGAAACCGCCGGCGCCTCGCGCATGCGCATTGGCGGAGCCGACTCGCGCTCCACTCCTGACAGGTAGGCTGCGTCCCCTTTAAATGTTGCCGCCGCCGCGCGGCGGCCGCGATGCTCCGGCTGCCGCCACGGCGGCGGCTGGATCCTGGGTCCTGTTTGGGGCGGTGTGGGAGAGGGGGCCGCGGGCGTCTCGTCCTGTCCCAGGCCCAAACCCCCAGGGGTACTGCCCGCCGGACCTGCTTGAGCCGACTTCCACCGAGGGAGGGGGAGCTTCAGGACGCCCGCTGTGTTCTCCGAACTCCCGGTGAGATCCGATTTTGGCCCCCCTGCGAGTGAGATAGGACGGGCTCACCACTTCTGGTCAGGCCGGCAGGGCCTCGCTGCAACACAGAATGAAACCATCAGTCTCAAGGCCTAGTGTCAGCTGTAAATTCACTGATGCATCAGCCCTCTGCCTCCCTCCTCCTTTGAAAGACCAGTGGCCTGCCCCGCTTGCAAAAGCCCTGGGGTTCCGGAAAGCCGACCGCGCTTGACAGGACACCTGCAAAGAAGAACAGAGGCGAATCCGAGGGGGAGACCATGCGACCACGCGTGGCACTGGCCAATCCCACAGCAGTTGGTGATAACGTGTGTCACCGGAGGCATACGGGGCGACGGCGAAGCAGAGGGTCGGGTCCAGGCAAGTGCCGGTGGAAGGGGGAAACGGGTTACCTTTCCATCAATGCCAGGGAAAATCAAAGAACAGCTGGGACCCGGGGCGTGGAGGGGCCGCCTGTGCCTGACCCAAGCCACGTTTTCAAATGCCTACCAGAGGAGCAAATGGGTTTCTGCAAAATTCGCGACAGCCCCAATCCTCCACCGACCTGGTAGCCCTGACGCAACTTCGGCTGGCACAAACCCACAGAGAGTGGGAAAGAAACACACAGAGACTGAGAGACAGAGAGAGAAGAGAGAATGGGAGACACACACATAGACACACACACACACACACACAGTGTCGTAGAGCAGAGGCATTGAAACACACACCCCCAGGCAACCCCTGAGGCGGCAGGGTTCTGCTCTGGAGGGGAACCACCCTCGGGTGAGAGAGAAGCCCAGGGGCACGTAGGCCGACCCGTCCTCGAGATCACGGACGGCGGCACGACTTTTGGGGAGACTCACCCCAACCAACACCGTCCGTGCAGGCCTCAGGCTGGGATCCCGTGCTGCTTCCCCCGACTCTGCCTGGGGTTTCATCATCGTGCTCGGCCCTTTGCGTCTCCTGGCATCCGCAAACGTTCCCTTCGACCCCGAGGAGAGATGAGGCCGGAGCCTCAGAGCCTCCACACCCAAGCACTGCCACGGAGGGCTCCTGCTCTGCCAAGCCTCGGGGACTGGTTCCTAAGACAACCGTGGGAACCACTGTGACGGGAGAAACCGCCGGCGCCTCGCGCATGCGCATTGGCGGAGCCAACTCGCGCTCCACTGCTGACAGGTAGGCTGCGTCCCCTTTAAATGTTGCCGCCGCCGCGCGGCGGCTGCGATGCTCTGGCTGCCGCCGCGGCGGCGGCTGGATCCTGGGTCCTGTTTGGGGCGGTGTGGGAGAGGGGGCCGCGGGCGTCTCGTCCTGTCCCAGGCCCAAACCCCCAGGGGTACTGCCCGCCGGACCTGCTTGAGCCGACTTCCACCGAGGGAGGGGGAGCTTCAGGACGCCCGCTGTGTTCTCCGAACTCCCGGTGAGATCCGATTTTGGCCCCCCTGCGAGTGAGATAGGACGGGCTCACCACTTCTGGTCAGGCCGGCAGGGCCTCGCTGCAACACAGAATGAAACCATCAGTCTCAAGGCCTAGTGTCAGCTGTAAATTCACTGATGCATCAGCCCTCTGCCTCCCTCCTCCTTTGAAAGACCAGTGGCCTGCCCCGCTTGCAAAAGCCCTGGGGTTCCGGAAAGCCGACCGCGCTTGACAGGACACCTGCAAAGAAGAACAGAGGCGAATCCGAGGGGGAGACCATGCGACCACGCGTGGCACTGGCCAATCCCACAGCAGTTGGCGATAACGTGTGTCACCGGAGGCATACGGGGCGACGGCGAAGCAAAGGGTCGGGTCCAGGCATGTGCCGGTGGAAGGGGGAAACGGGTTACCTTTCCATCAATGCCAGGGAAAATCAAAGAACAGCTGGGACCCGTGGCGTGGAGGGGCCGCCTGTGCCGGACCCAAGCCACGTTTTCAAATGCCTACCAGAGGAGTAAATGGGTTTCTGCAAAATTCGCGACAGCCCCAATCCTCCACCGACCTGGTAGCCCTGACGCAACTTCGGCTGGCACAAACCCACAGAGAGTGGGAAAGAAACACACAGAGACTGAGAGACAGAGAGAGAAGAGAGAATGGGAGACACACACATAGACACACACACACACACACACAGTGTCGTACAGCAGAGGCATTGAAACACACACCCCCAGGCAACCCCTGAGGCGGCAGGGTTCTGCTCTGGAGGGGAACCACCCTCGGGTGAGAGAGAAGCCCAGGGGCACGCAGGCCGACCCGTCCTCGAGATCACGGAGGGCGGCACGACTTTTGGGGAGACTCACCCCAACCAACACCGTCCGCGCAGGCCACAGGCTGGGATCCCGTGCTGCTTCCCCCGACTCTGCCTGGGGTTTCATCATCGTGCTCGGCCCTTTGCGACTCCTGGCATCCGCAAACGTTCCCTTCGACCCCGAGGAGAGATGAGGCCGGAGCCTCAGAGCCTCCACACCCAAGCACTGCCACGGAGGGCTCCTGCTCTGCCAAGCCTCGGGGACTGGTTCCTAAGACAACCGTGGGAACCACTGTGACGGGAGAAGCGGCCGGCGCCTCGCGCATGCGCATTGGCGGAGCCGACTCGCGCTCCACTCCTGACAGGTAGGCTGCGTCCCCTTTAAATGTTGCCGCCGCCGCGCGGCGGCCGCGATGCTCCGGCTGCCGCTGCGGCGGCGGCTGGATCCTGGGTCCTGTTTGGGGCGGTGTGGGAGAGGGGGCCGCGGGCGTCTCGTCCTGTCCCAGGCCCAAACCCCCAGGGGTACTGCCCGCCGGACCTGCTTGAGCCGACTTCCACCGAGGGAGGGGGAGCTTCAGGACGCCCGCTGTGTTCTCCGAACTCCCGGTGAGATCCGATTTTGGCCCCCCTGCGAGTGAGATAGGACGGGCTCACCACTTCTGGTCAGGCCGGCAGGGCCTCGCTGCAACACAGAATGAAACCATCAGTCTCAAGGCCTAGTGTCAGCTGTAAATTCACTGATGCATCAGCCCTCTGCCTCCCTCCTCCTTTGAAAGACCAGTGGCCTGCCCCGCTTGCAAAAGCCCTGGGGTTCCGGAAAGCCGACCGCGCTTGACAGGACACCTGCAAAGAAGAACAGAGGCGAATCCGAGGGGGAGACCATGCGACCACGCGTGGCACTGGCCAATCCCACAGCAGTTGGCGATAACGTGTGTCACCGGAGGCATACGGGGCGACGGCGAAGCAAAGGGTCGGGTCCAGGCATGTGCCGGTGGAAGGGGGAAACGGGTTACCTTTCCATCAATGCCAGGGAAAATCAAAGAACAGCTGGGACCCGTGGCGTGGAGGGGCCGCCTGTGCCTGACCCAAGCCACGTTTTGAAATGCCTACCAGAGGAGCAAATGGGTTTCTGCAAAATTCGCGACAGCCCCAATCCTCCACCGACCTGGTAGCCCTGACGCAACTTCGGCTGGCACAAACCCACAGAGAGTGGGAAAGAAACACACAGAGACTGAGAGACAGAGAGAGAAGAGAGAATGGGAGACACACACATAGACACACACACACACACACACAGTGTCGTACAGCAGAGGCATTGAAACACACACCCCCAGGCAACCCCTGAGGCGGCAGGGTTCTGCTCTGGAGGGGAACCACCCTCGGGTGAGAGAGAAGCCCAGGGGCACGCAGGCCGACCCGTCCTCGAGATCACGGAGGGCGGCACGACTTTTGGGGAGACTCACCCCAACCAACACCGTCCGCGCAGGCCTCAGGCTGGGATCCCGTGCTGCTTCCCCCGACTCTGCCTGGGGTTTCATCATCGTGCTCGGCCCTTTGCGACTCCTGGCATCCGCAAACGTTCCCTTCGACCCCGAGGAGAGTTGAGGCCGGAGCCTCAGAGCCTCCACACCCAAGCACTGCCACGGAGGGCTCCTGCTCTGCCAAGCCTCGGGGACTGGTTCCTAAGACAACCGTGGGAACCACTGTGACGGGAGAAACCGCCGGCGCCTCGCGCATGCGCATTGGCGGAGCCGACTCGCGCTCCACTCCTGACAGGTAGGCTGCGTCCCCTTTAAACGTTGCCGCCGCCGCGCGGCGGCCGCGATGCTCCTGCTGCCGCCGCGGCGGCGGCTGGATCCTGGGTCCTGTTTGGGGCGGTGTGGGAGAGGGGGCCGCGGGCGTCTCGTCCTGTCCCAGGCCCAAACCCCCAGGGGTACTGCCCGCCGGACCTGCTTGAGCCGACTTCCACCGAGGGAGGGGGAGCTTCAGGACGCCCGCTGTGTTCTCCGAACTCTCGTTGAGATCCGATTTTGGCCCCCTCCGAGTGAGATAGGACGGGCTCACCACTTCTGGTCAGGCCGGCAGGGCCTCGCTGCAACACAGAATGAAACCATCAGTCTCAAGGCCTAGTGTCAGCTGTAAATTCACTGATGCATCAGCCCTCTGCCTCCCTCCTCCTTTGAAAGACCAGTGGCCTGCCCCGCTTGCAAAAGCCCTGGGGTTCCGGAAAGCCGACCGCGCTTGACAGGACACCTGCAAAGAAGAACAGAGGCGAATCCGAGGGGGAGACCATGCGACCACGCGTGGCACTGGCCAATCCCACAGCAGTTGGCGATAACGTGTGTCACCGGAGGCATACGGGGCGACGGCGAAGCAGAGGGTCGGGTCCAGGCATGTGCCGGTGGAAGGGGGAAACGGGTTACCTTTCCATCAATGCCAGGGAAAATCAAAGAACAGCTGGGACCCGGGGCGTGGAGGGGCCGCCTGTGCCTGACCCAAGCCACGTTTTCAAATGCCTACCAGAGGAGCAAATGGGTTTCTGCAAAATTCGCGACAGCCCCAATCCTCCACCGACCTGGTAGCCCTGACGCAACTTCGGCTGGCACAAACCCACAGAGAGTGGGAAAGAAACACACAGAGACTGAGAGACAGAGAGAGAAGAGAGAATGGGAGACACACACATAGACACACCCACACACACACAATGTCGTACAGCAGAGGCATTGAAACACACCCCCCCAGGCAACCCCTGAGGCGGCAGGGTTCTGCTCTGGAGGGGAACCACCCTCGGGTGAGAGAGAAGCCCAGGGGCACGCAGGCTGACCCGTCCTCGAGATCACGGAGGGCGGCACGACTTTTGGGGAGACTCACCCCAACCAACACCGTCCGCGCAGGCCTCAGGCTGGGATCCCGTGCTGCTTCCTCCGACTCTGCCTGGGGTTTCATCATCGTGCTCGGCCCTTTGCGACTCCTGGCATCCGCAAACGTTCCCTTCGACCCCGAGGAGAGATGAGGCCGGAGCCTCAGAGCCTCCACACCCAAGCACTGCCACGGAGGGCTCCTGCTCTGCCAAGCCTCGGGGACTGGTTCCTAAGACAACCGTGGGAACCACTGTGACGGGAGAAACCGCCGGCGCCTCGCGCATGCGCATTGGCGGAGCCGACTCGCGCTCCACTCCTGACAGGTAGGCTGCGTCCCCTTTAAATGTTGCCGCCGCCGCGCGACGGCCGCGATGCTCCTGCTGCCGCCGCGGCGGCGGCTGGATCCTGGGTCCTGTTTGGGGCGGTGTGGGAGAGGGGGCCGCGGGCGTCTCGTCCTGTCCCAGGCCCAAACCCCCAGGGGTACTGCCCGCCGGACCTGCTTGAGCCGACTTCCACCGAGGGAGGGGGAGCTTCAGGACGCCCGCTGTGTTCTCCGAACTCCCGTTGAGATCCGATTTTGGCCCCCTGCGAGTGAGATAGGACGGGCTCACCACTTCTGGTCAGGCCGGCAGGGCCTCGCTGCAACACAGAATGAAACCATCAGTCTCAAGGCCTAGTGTCAGCTGTAAATTCACTGATGCATCAGCCCTCTGCCTCCCTCCTCCTTTGAAAGACCAGTGGCCTGCCCCGCTTGCAAAAGCCCTGGGGTTCCGGAAAGCCGACCGCGCTTGACAGGACACCTGCAAAGAAGAACAGAGGCGAATCCGAGGGGGAGACCATGCGACCACGCGTGGCACTGGCCAATCCCACAGCAGTTGGTGATAACGTGTGTCACCGGAGGCATACGGGGCGACGGCGAAGCAGAGGGTCGGGTCCAGGCAAGTGCCGGTGGAAGGGGGAAACGGGTTACCTTTCCATCAATGCCAGGGAAAATCAAAGAACAGCTGGGACCCGGGGCGTGGAGGGGCCGCCTGTGCCTGACCCAAGCCACGTTTTCAAATGCCTACCAGAGGAGCAAATGGGTTTCTGCAAAATTCGCGAGAGCCCCAATCCTCCACCGACCTGGTAGCCCTGACGCAACTTCGGCTGGCACAAACCCACAGAGAGTGGGAAAGAAACACACAGAGACTGAGAGACAGAGAGAGAAGAGAGAATGGGAGACACACACATAGACACACACACACACACACACAGTGTCGTACAGCAGAGGCATTGAAACACACCCCCCCAGGCAACCCCTGAGGCGGCAGGGTTCTGCTCTGGAGGGGAACCACCCTCGGGTGAGAGAGAAGCCCAGGGGCACGCAGGCCGACCCGTCCTCGAGATCACGGAGGGCGGCACGACTTTTGGGGAGACTCACCCCAACCAACACCGTCCGTGCAGGCCTCAGGCTGGGATCCCGTGCTGCTTCCCCCGACTCTGCCTGGGGTTTCATCATCGTGCTCGGCCCTTTGCGACTCCTGGCATCCGCAAACGTTCCCTTCGACCCCGAGGAGAGATGAGGCTGGAGCCTCAGAGCCTCCACACCCAAGCACTGCCACGGAGGGCTCCTGCTCTGCCAAGCCTCGGGGACTGGTTCCTAAGACAACCGTGGGAACCACTGTGACGGGAGAAGCGGCCGGCGCCTCGCGCATGCGCATTGGCGGAGCCGACTCGCGCTCCACTCCTGACAGGTAGGCTGCGTCCCCTTTAAATGTTGCCGCCGCCGCGCGGCGGCCGCGATGTTCCGACTGCCGCTGCGGCGGCGGCTGGATCCTGGGTCCTGTTTGGGGCGGTGTGGGAGAGGGGGCCGCGGGCGTCTCGTCCTGTCCCAGGCCCAAACCCCCAGGGGTACTGCCCGCCGGACCTGCTTGAGCCGACTTCCACCGAGGGAGGGGGAGCTTCAGGACGCCCGCTGTGTTCTCCGAACTCCCGGTGAGATCCGATTTTGGCCCCCCTGCGAGTGAGATAGGACGGGCTCACCACTTCTGGTCAGGCCGGCAGGGCCTCGCTGCAACACAGAATGAAACCATCAGTCTCAAGGCCTAGTGTCAGCTGTAAATTCACTGATGCATCAGCCCTCTGCCTCCCTCCTCCTTTGAAAGACCAGTGGCCTGCCCCGCTTGCAAAAGCCCTGGGGTTCCGGAAAGCCGACCGCGCTTGACAGGACACCTGCAAAGAAGAACAGAGGCGAATCCGAGGGGGAGACCATGCGACCACGCGTGGCACTGGCCAATCCCACAGCAGTTGGCGATAACGTGTGTCACCGGAGGCATACGGGGCGACGGCGAAGCAAAGGGTCGGGTCCAGGCATGTGCCGGTGGAAGGGGGAAACGGGTTACCTTTCCATCAATGCCAGGGAAAATCAAAGAACAGCTGGGACCCGGGGCGTGGAGGGGCCGCCTGTGCCTGACCCAAGCCACGTTTTCAAATGCCTACCAGAGGAGCAAATGGGTTTCTGCAAAATTCGCGACAGCCGCAATCCTCCACCGACCTGGTAGCCCTGACGCAACTTCGGCTGGCACAAACCCACAGAGAGTGGGAAAGAAACACACAGAGACTGAGAGACAGAGAGAGAAGAGAGAATGGGAGACACACACATAGACACACACACACACACACACAGTGTCGTACAGCAGAGGCATTGAAACACACACCCCCAGGCAACCCCGGAGGCGGCAGGGTTCTTGCTCTGGAGGGGAACCACCCTCGGGTGAGAGAGAAGCCCAGGGGCACGCAGGCCGACCCGTCCTCGAGATCACGGACGGCGGCACGACTTTTGGGGAGACTCACCCCAACCAACACCGTCCGCGCAGGCCTCAGGCTGGGATCCCGTGCTGCTTCCCCCGACTCTGCCTGGGGTTTCATCATCGTGCTCGGCCCTTTGCGACTCCTGGCATCCGCAAACGTTCCCTTCGACCCCGAGGAGAGATGAGGCTGGAGCCTCAGAGCCTCCACACCCAAGCACTGCCACGGAGGGCTCCTGCTCTGCCAAGCCTCGGGGACTGGTTCCTAAGACAACCGTGGGAACCACTGTGACGGGAGAAACCGCCGGCGCCTCGCGCATGCGCATTGGCGGAGCCGACTCGCGCTCCACTCCTGACAGTTAGGCTGCGTCCCCTTTAAATGTTGCCGCCGCCGCGCGACGGCCGCGATGCTCCTGCTGCCGCCGCGGCGGCGGCTGGATCCTGGGTCCTGTTTGGGGCGGTGTGGGAGAGGGGGCCGCGGGCGTCTCTTCCTGTCCCAGGCCCAAACCCCCAGGGGTACTGCCCGCCGGACCTGCTTGAGCCGACTTCCACCGAGGGAGGGGGAGCTTCAGGACGCCCGCTGTGTTCTCCGAACTCCCGTTGAGATCCGATTTTGGCCCCCTGCGAGTGAGATAGGACGGGCTCACCACTTCTGGTCAGGCCGGCAGGGCCTCGCTGCAACACAGAATGAAACCATCAGTCTCAAGGCCTAGTGTCAGCTGTAAATTCACTGATGCATCAGCCCTCTGCCTCCCTCCTCCTTTGAAAGACCAGTGGCCTGCCCCGCTTGCAAAAGCCCTGGGGTTCCGGAAAGCCGACCGCGCTTGACAGGACACCTGCAAAGAAGAACAGAGGCGAATCCGAGGGGGAGACCATGCGACCACGCGTGGCACTGGCCAATCCCACAGCAGTTGGCGATAACGTGTGTCACCGGAGGCATACGGGGCGACGGCGAAGCAAAGGGTCGGGTCCAGGCATGTGCCGGTGGAAGGGGGAAACGGGTTACCTTTCCATCAATGCCAGGGAAAATCAAAGAACAGCTGGGACCCGTGGCGTGGAGGGGCCGCCTGTGCCTGACCCAAGCCACGTTTTCAAATGCCTACCAGAGGAGTAAATGGGTTTCTGCAAAATTCGCGACAGCCCCAATCCTCCACCGACCTGGTAGCCCTGACGCAACTTCGGCTGGCACAAACCCACAGAGAGTGGGAAAGAAACACACAGAGACTGAGATACAGAGAGAGAAGAGAGAATGGGAGACACACACATAGACACACACACACACACACACAGTGTCGTACAGCAGAGGCATTGAAACACACACCCCCAGGCAACCCCTGAGGCGGCAGGGTTCTGCTCTGGAGGGGAACCACCCTCGGGTGAGAGAGAAGCCCAGGGGCACGCAGGCCGACCCGTCCTCGAGATCACGGACGGCGGCACGACTTTTGGGGAGACTCACCCCAACCAACACCGTCCGCGCAGGCCTCAGGCTGGGATCCCGTGCTGCTTCCCCCGACTCTGCCTGGGGTTTCATCATCGTGCTCGGCCCTTTGCGACTCCTGGCATCCGCAAACGTTCCCTTCGACCCCGAGGAGAGTTGAGGCCGGAGCCTCAGAGCCTCCACACCCAAGCACTGCCACGGAGGGCTCCTGCTCTGCCAAGCCTCGGGGACTAGTTCCTAAGACAACCGTGGGAACCACTGTGACGGGAGAAACCGCCGGCGCCTCGCGCATGCGCATTGGCGGAGCCGACTCGCGCTCCACTCCTGACAGGTAGGCTGCGTCCCCTTTAAATGTTGCGGCCGCCGCGCGACGGCCGCGATGCTCCTGCTGCCGCCGCGGCGGCGGCTGGATCCTGGGTCCTGTTTGGGGCGGTGTGGGAGAGGGGGCCGCGGGCGTCTCGTCCTGTCCCAGGCCCAAACCCCCAGGGGTACTGCCCGCCGGACCTGCTTGAGCCGACTTCCACCGAGGGAGGGGGAGCTTCAGGACGCCCGCTGTGTTCTCCGAACTCCCGTTGAGATCCGATTTTGGCCCCCTCCGAGTGAGATAGGACGGGCTCACCACTTCTGGTCAGGCCGGCAGGGCCTCGCTGCAACACAGAATGAAACCATCAGTCTCAAGGCCTAGTGTCAGCTGTAAATTCAATGATGCATCAGCCCTCTGCCTCCCTCCTCCTTTGAAAGACCAGTGGCCTGCCCCGCTTGCAAAAGCCCTGGGGTTCCGGAAAGCCGACCGCGCTTGACAGGACACCTGCAAAGAAGAACAGAGGCGAATCCGAGGGGGAGACCATGCGACCACGCGTGGCACTGGCCAATCCCACAGCAGTTGGTGATAACGTGTGTCACCGGAGGCATACGGGGCGACGGCGAAGCAGAGGGTCGTGTCCAGGAAGTGCCGGTGGAAGGGGGAAACGGGTTACCTTTCCATCAATGCCAGGGAAAATCAAAGAACAGCTGGGACCCGGGGCGTGGAGGGGCCGCCTGTGCCTGACCCAAGCCACGTTTTCAAATGCCTACCAGAGGAGCAAATGGGTTTCTGCAAAATTCGCGACAGCCCCAATCCTCCACCGACCTGGTAGCCCTGACGCAACTTCGGCTGGCACAAACCCACAGAGAGTGGGAAAGAAACACACAGAGACTGAGAGACAGAGAGAGAAGAGAGAATGGGAGACACACACATAGACACACACACACACACACAGTGTCGTACAGCAGAGGCATTGAAACACACACCCCCAGGCAACCCCTGAGGCGGCAGGGTTCTGCTCTGGAGGGGAACCACCCTCGGGTGAGAGAGAAGCCCAGGGGCACGCAGGCCGACCCGTCCTCGAGATCACGGAGGGCGGCACGACTTTTGGGGAGACTCACCCCAACCAACACCGTCCGCGCAGGCCTCAGGCTGGGATCCCGTGCTGCTTCCCCCGACTCTGCCTGGGGTTTCATCATCGTGCTCGGCCCTTTGCGACTCCTGACATCCGCAAACGTTCCCTTCGACCCCGAGGAGAGATGAGGCCGGAGCCTCAGAGCCTCCACACCCAAGCACTGCCACGGATGGCTCCTGCTCTGCCAAGCCTCGGGGACTGGTTCCTAAGACAACCGTGGGAACCACTGTGACGGGAGAAACCGCCGGCGCCTCGCGCATGCGCATTGGCGGAGCCGACTCGCGCTCCACTCCTGACAGGTAGGCTGCGTCCCCTTTAAATGTTGCCGCCGCCGCGCGGCGGCCGCGATGCTCCGGCTGCCGCCGCGGCGGCGGCTGGATCCTGGGTCCTGTTTGGGGCGGTGTGGGAGAGGGGGCCGCGGGCGTCTCGTCCTGTCCCAGGCCCAAACCCCCAGGGGTACTGCCCGCCGGACCTGCTTGAGCCGACTTCCACCGAGGGAGGGGGAGCTTCAGGACGCCCGCTGTGTTCTCCGAACTCCCGTTGAGATCCGATTTTGGCCCCCTGCGAGTGAGATACGACGGGCTCACCACTTCTGGTCAGTCCGGCAGGGCCTCGCTGCAACACAGAATGAAACCATCAGTCTCAAGGCCTAGTGACAGCTGTAAATTCACTGATGCATCAGCCCTCTGCCTCCCTCCTCCTTTGAAAGACCAGTGGCCTGCCCCGCTTGCAAAAGCCCTGGGGTTCCGGAAAGCCGACCGCGCTTGACAGGACACCTGCAAAGAAGAACAGAGGCGAATCCGAGGGGGAGACCATGCGACCACGCGTGGCACTGGCCAATCCCACAGCAGTTGGTGATAACGTGTGTCACCGGAGGCATACGGGGCGACGGCGAAGCAGAGGGTCGGGTCCAGGCAAGTGCCGGTGGAAGGGGGAAACGGGTTACCTTTCCATCAATGCCAGGGAAAATCAAAGAACAGCTGGGACCCGGGGCGTGGAGGGGCCGCCTGTGCCTGACCCAAGCCACGTTTTCAAATGCCTACCAGAGGAGCAAATGGGTTTCTGCAAAATTCGCGACAGCCCCAATCCTCCACCGACCTGGTAGCCCTGACGCAACTTCGGCTGGCACAAACCCACAGAGAGTGGGAAAGAAACACACAGAGACTGAGAGACAGAGAGAGAAGAGAGAATGGGAGACACACACATAGACACACACACACACACACACACAGTGTCGTACAGCAGAGGCATTGAAACACACACCCCCAGGCAACCCCGGAGGCGGCAGGGTTCTTGCTCTGGAGGGGAACCACCCTCGGGTGAGAGAGAAGCCCAGGGGCACGCAGGCCGACCCGTCCTCGAGATCACGGAGGGCGGCACGACTTTTGGGGAGACTCACCCCAACCAACACCGTCCGCGCAGGCCTCAGGCTGGGATCCCGTGCTGCTTCCCCCGACTCTGCCTGGGGTTTCATCATCGTGCTCGGCCCTTTGCGACTCCTGGCATCCGCAAACGTTCCCTTCGACCCCGAGGAGAGATGAGGCCGGAGCCTCAGAGCCTCCACACCCAAGCACTGCCACCGAGGGCTCCTGCTCTGCCAAGCCTCGGGGACTGGTTCCTAAGACAACCGTGGGAACCACTGTGACGGGAGAAACGGCCATCGCCTCGCGCATGCGCATTGGCGGAGCCGACTCGCGCTCCACTCCTGACAGGTAGGCTGCGTCCCCTTTAAATGTTGCCGCCGCCGCGCGACGGCCGCGATGCTCCTGCTGCCGCCGCGGCGGCGGCTGGATCCTGGGTCCTGTTTGGGGCGGTGTGGGAGAGGGGGCCGCGGGCGTCTCGTCCTGTCCCAGGCCCAAACCCCCAGGGGTACTGCCCGCCGGACCTGCTTGAGCCGACTTCCACCGAGGGAGGGGGAGCTTCAGGACGCCCGCTGTGTTCTCCGAACTCCCGTTGAGATCCGATTTTGGCCCCCTGCGAGTGAGATAGGACGGGCTCACCACTTCTGGTCAGGCCGGCAGGGCCTCGCTGCAACACAGAATGAAACCATCAGTCTCAAGGCCTAGTGTCAGCTGTAAATTCACTGATGCATCAGCCCTCTGCCTCCCTCCTCCTTTGAAAGACCAGTGGCCTGCCCCGCTTGCAAAAGCCCTGGGGTTCCGGAAAGCCGACCGCGCTTGACAGGACACCTGCAAAGAAGAACAGAGGCGAATCCGAGGGGGAGACCATGCGACCACGCGTGGCACTGGCCAATCCCACAGCAGTTGGCGATAACGTGTGTCACCGGAGGCATACGGGGCGACGGCGAAGCAAAGGGTCGGGTCCAGGCATGTGCCGGTGGAAGGGGGAAACGGGTTACCTTTCCATCAATGCCAGGGAAAATCAAAGAACAGCTGGGACCCGTGGCGTGGAGGGGCCGCCTGTGCCTGACCCAAGCCACGTTTTGAAATGCCTACCAGAGGAGTAAATGGGTTTCTGCAAAATTCGCGACAGCCCCAATCCTCCACCGACCTGGTAGCCCTGACGCAACTTCGGCTGGCACAAACCCACAGAGAGTGGGAAAGAAACACACAGAGACTGAGAGACAGAGAGAGAAGAGAGAATGGGAGACACACACATAGACACACACACACACACACACAGTGTCGTACAGCAGAGGCATTGAAACACACACCCCCAGGCAACCCCTGAGGCGGCAGGGTTCTGCTCTGGAGGGGAACCACCCTCGGGTGAGAGAGAAGCCCAGGGGCACGTAGGCCGACCCGTCCTCGAGATCACGGACGGCCGCACGACTTTTGGGGAGACTCACCCCAACCAACACCGTCCGCGCAGGCCTCAGGCTGGGATCCCGTGCTGCTTCCCCCGACTCTGCCTGGGGTTTCATCATCGTGCTCGGCCCTTTGCGACTCCTGGCATCCGCAAACGTTCCCTTCGACCCCGAGGAGAGTTGAGGCCGGAGCCTCAGAGCCTCCACACCCAAGCACTGCCACGGAGGGCTCCTGCTCTGCCAAGCCTCGGGGACTAGTTCCTAAGACAACCGTGGGAACCACTGTGACGGGAGAAACCGCCGGCGCCTCGCGCATGCGCATTGGCGGAGCCGACTCGCGCTCCACTCCTGACAGGTAGGCTGCGTCCCCTTTAAATGTTGCGGCCGCCGCGCGACGGCCGCGATGCTCCTGCTGCCGCCGCGGCGGCGGCTGGATCCTGGGTCCTGTTTGGGGCGGTGTGGGAGAGGGGGCCGCGGGCGTCTCGTCCTGTCCCAGGCCCAAACCCCCAGGGGTACTGCCCGCCGGACCTGCTTGAGCCGACTTCCACCGAGGGAGGGGGAGCTTCAGGACGCCCGCTGTGTTCTCCGAACTCCCGTTGAGATCCGATTTTGGCCCCCTGCGAGTGAGATACGACGGGCTCACCACTTCTGGTCAGGCCGGCAGGGCCTCGCTGCAACACAGAATGAAACCATCAGTCTCAAGGCCTAGTGTCAGCTGTAAATTCACTGATGCATCAGCCCTCTGCCTCCCTCCTCCTTTGAAAGACCAGTGGCCTGCCCCGCTTGCAAAAGCCCTGGGGTTCCGGAAAGCCGACCGCGCTTGACAGGACACCTGCAAAGAAGAACAGAGGCGAATCCGAGGGGGAGACCATGCGACCACGCGTGGCACTGGCCAATCCCACAGCAGTTGGTGATAACGTGTGTCACCGGAGGCATACGGGGCGACGGCGAAGCAGAGGGTCGGGTCCAGGCAAGTGCCGGTGGAAGGGGGAAACGGGTTACCTTTCCATCAATGCCAGGGAAAATCAAAGAACAGCTGGGACCCGGGGCGTGGAGGGGCCGCCTGTGCCTGACCCAAGCCACGTTTTCAAATGCCTACCAGAGGAGCAAATGGGTTTCTGCAAAATTCGCGACAGCCCCAATCCTCCACCGACCTGGTAGCCCTGACGCAACTTCGGCTGGCACAAACCCACAGAGAGTGGGAAAGAAACACACAGAGACTGAGAGACAGAGAGAGAAGAGAGAATGGGAGACACACACATAGACACACACACACACACACACAGTGTCGTAGAGCAGAGGCATTGAAACACACACCCCCAGGCAACCCCTGAGGCGGCAGGGTTCTGCTCTGGAGGGGAACCACCCTCGGGTGAGAGAGAAGCCCAGGGGCACGTAGGCCGACCCGTCCTCGAGATCACGGACGGCGGCACGACTTTTGGGGAGACTCACCCCAACCAACACCGTCCGTGCAGGCCTCAGGCTGGGATCCCGTGCTGCTTCCCCCGACTCTGCCTGGGGTTTCATCATCGTGCTCGGCCCTTTGCGTCTCCTGGCATCCGCAAACGTTCCCTTCGACCCCGAGGAGAGATGAGGCCGGAGCCTCAGAGCCTCCACACCCAAGCACTGCCACGGAGGGCTCCTGCTCTGCCAAGCCTCGGGGACTGGTTCCTAAGACAACCGTGGGAACCACTGTGACGGGAGAAACCGCCGGCGCCTCGCGCATGCGCATTGGCGGAGCCGACTCGCGCTCCACTCCTGACAGGTAGGCTGCGTACCCTTTAAATGTTGCCGCCGCCGCGCGACGGCCGCGATGCTCCTGCTGCCGCCGCGGCGGCGGCTGGATCCTGGGTCCTGTTTGGGGCGGTGTGGGAGAGGGGGCCGCGGGCGTCTCGTCCTGTCCCAGGCCCAAACCCCCAGGGGTACTGCCCGCCGGACCTGCTTGAGCCGACTTCCACCGAGGGAGGGGGAGCTTCAGGACGCCCGCTGTGTTCTCCGAACTCCCGTTGAGATCCGATTTTGGCCCCCTCCGAGTGAGATAGGACGGGCTCACCACTTCTGGTCAGGCCGGCAGGGCCTCGCTGCAACACAGAATGAAACCATCAGTCTCAAGGCCTAGTGTCAGCTGTAAATTCAATGATGCATCAGCCCTCTGCCTCCCTCCTCCTTTGAAAGACCAGTGGCCTGCCCCGCTTGCAAAAGCCCTGGGGTTCCGGAAAGCCGACCGCGCTTGACAGGACACCTGCAAAGAAGAACAGAGGCGAATCCGAGGGGGAGACCATGCGACCACGCGTGGCACTGGCCAATCCCACAGCAGTTGGTGATAACGTGTGTCACCGGAGGCATACGGGGCGACGGCGAAGCAGAGGGTCGGGTCCAGGCAAGTGCCGGTGGAAGGGGGAAACGGGTTACCTTTCCATCAATGCCAGGGAAAATCAAAGAACAGCTGGGACCCGGGGCGTGGAGGGGCCGCCTGTGCCTGACCCAAGCCACGTTTTCAAATGCCTACCAGAGGAGCAAATGGGTTTCTGCAAAATTCGCGACAGCCCCAATCCTCCACCGACCTGGTAGCCCTGACGCAACTTCGGCTGGCACAAACCCACAGAGAGTGGGAAAGAAACACACAGAGACTGAGAGACAGAGAGAGAAGAGAGAATGGGAGACACACACATAGACACACACACACACACACAGTGTCGTACAGCAGAGGCATTGAAACACACACCCCCAGGCAACCCCTGAGGCGGCAGGGTTCTGCTCTGGAGGGGAACCACCCTCGGGTGAGAGAGAAGCCCAGGGGCACGCAGGCCGACCCGTCCTCGAGATCACGGAGGGCGGCACGACTTTTGGGGAGACTCACCCCAACCAACACCGTCCGCGCAGGCCTCAGGCTGGGATCCCGTGCTGCTTCCCCCGACTCTGCCTGGGGTTTCATCATCGTGCTCGGCCCTTTGCGACTCCTGACATCCGCAAACGTTCCCTTCGACCCCGAGGAGAGATGAGGCCGGAGCCTCAGAGCCTCCACACCCAAGCACTGCCACGGAGGGCTCCTGCTCTGCCAAGCCTCGGGGACTGGTTCCTAAGACAACCGTGGGAACCACTGTGACGGGAGAAACCGCCGGCGCCTCGCGCATGCGCATTGGCGGAGCCGACTCGCGCTCCACTGCTGACAGGTAGGCTGCGTCCCCTTTAAATGTTGCCGCCGCCGCGCGGCGGCCGCGATGCTCCGGCTGCCGCCACGGCGGCGGCTGGATCCTGGGTCCTGTTTGGGGCGGTGTGGGAGAGGGGGCCGCGGGCGTCTCGTCCTGTCCCAGGCCCAAACCCCCAGGGGTACTGCCCGCCGGACCTGCTTGAGCCGACTTCCACCGAGGGAGGGGGAGCTTCAGGACGCCCGCTGTGTTCTCCGAACTCCCGGTGAGATCCGATTTTGGCCCCCTGCGAGTGAGATACGACGGGCTCACCACTTCTGGTCAGTCCGGCAGGGCCTCGCTGCAACACAGAATGAAACCATCAGTCTCAAGGCCTAGTGTCAGCTGTAAATTCACTGATGCATCAGCCCTCTGCCTCCCTCCTCCTTTGAAAGACCAGTGGCCTGCCCCGCTTGCAAAAGCCCTGGGGTTCCGGAAAGCCGACCGCGCTTGACAGGACACCTGCAAAGAAGAACAGAGGCGAATCCGAGGGGGAGACCATGCGACCACGCGTGGCACTGGCCAATCCCACAGCAGTTGGTGATAACGTGTGTCACCGGAGGCATACGGGGCGACGGCGAAGCAGAGGGTCGGGTCCAGGCAAGTGCCGGTGGAAGGGGGAAACGGGTTACCTTTCCATCAATGCCAGGGAAAATCAAAGAACAGCTGGGACCCGGGGCGTGGAGGGGCCGCCTGTGCCTGACCCAAGCCACGTTTTCAAATGCCTACCAGAGGAGTAAATGGGTTTCTGCAAAATTCGCGACAGCCCCAATCCTCCACCGACCTGGTAGCCCTGACGCAACTTCGGCTGGCACAAACCTACAGAGAGTGGGAAAGAAACACACAGAGACTGAGAGACAGAGAGAGAAGAGAGAATGGGAGACACACACATAGACACACACACACACACACACAGTGTCGTAGAGCAGAGGCATTGAAACACACACCCCCAGGCAACCCCTGAGGCGGCAGGGTTCTGCTCTGGAGGGGAACCACCCTCGGGTGAGAGAGAAGCCCAGGGGCACGTAGGCCGACCCGTCCTCGAGATCACGGACGGCGGCACGACTTTTGGGGAGACTCACCCCAACCAACACCGTCCGTGCAGGCCTCAGGCTGGGATCCCGTGCTGCTTCCCCCGACTCTGCCTGGGGTTTCATCATCGTGCTCGGCCCTTTGCGTCTCCTGGCATCCGCAAACGTTCCCTTCGACCCCGAGGAGAGATGAGGCCGGAGCCTCAGAGCCTCCACACCCAAGCACTGCCACGGAGGGCTCCTGCTCTGCCAAGCCTCGGGGACTGGTTCCTAAGACAACCGTGGGAACCACTGTGACGGGAGAAACCGCCGGCGCCTCGCGCATGCGCATTGGCGGAGCCGACTCGCGCTCCACTGCTGACAGGTAGGCTGCGTCCCCTTTAAATGTTGCCGCCGCCGCGCGGCGGCTGCGATGCTCTGGCTGCCGCCGCGGCGGCGGCTGGATCCTGGGTCCTGTTTGGGGCGGTGTGGGAGAGGGGGCCGCGGGCGTCTCGTCCTGTCCCAGGCCCAAACCCCCAGGGGTACTGCCCGCCGGACCTGCTTGAGCCGACTTCCACCGAGGGAGGGGGAGCTTCAGGACGCCCGCTGTGTTCTCCGAACTCCCGGTGAGATCCGATTTTGGCCCCCCTGCGAGTGAGATAGGACGGGCTCACCACTTCTGGTCAGGCCGGCAGGGCCTCGCTGCAACACAGAATGAAACCATCAGTCTCAAGGCCTAGTGTCAGCTGTAAATTCAATGATGCATCAGCCCTCTGCCTCCCTCCTCCTTTGAAAGACCAGTGGCCTGCCCCGCTTGCAAAAGCCCTGGGGTTCCGGAAAGCCGACCGCGCTTGACAGGACACCTGCAAAGAAGAACAGAGGCGAATCCGAGGGGGAGACCATGCGACCACGCGTGGCACTGGCCAATCCCACAGCAGTTGGTGATAACGTGTGTCACCGGAGGCATACGGGGCGACGGCGAAGCAAAGGGTCGGGTCCAGGCATGTGCCGGTGGAAGGGGGAAACGGGTTACCTTTCCATCAATGCCAGGGAAAATCAAAGAACAGCTGGGACCCGTGGCGTGGAGGGGCCGCCTGTGCCTGACCCAAGCCACGTTTTGAAATGCCTACCAGAGGAGTAAATGGGTTTCTGCAAAATTCGCGACAGCCCCAATCCTCCACCGACCTGGTAGCCCTGACGCAACTTCGGCTGGCACAAACCCACAGAGAGTGGGAAAGAAACACACAGAGACTGAGAGACAGAGAGAGAAGAGAGAATGGGAGACACACACATAGACACACACACACACACACACAGTGTCGTACAGCAGAGGCATTGAAACACACACCCCCAGGCAACCCCTGAGGCGGCAGGGTTCTGCTCTGGAGGGGAACCACCCTCGGGTGAGAGAGAAGCCCAGGGGCACGCAGGCCGACCCGTCCTCGAGATCACGGAGGGCGGCACGACTTTTGGGGAGACTCACCCCAACCAACACCGTCCGCGCAGGCCTCAGGCTGGGATCCCGTGCTGCTTCCCCCGACTCTGCCTGGGGTTTCATCATCGTGCTCGGCCCTTTGCGACTCCTGGCATCCGCAAACGTTCCCTTCGACCCCGAGGAGAGATGAGGCCGGAGCCTCAGAGCCTCCACACCCAAGCACTGCCACGGAGGGCTCCTGCTCTGCCAAGCCTCGGGGACTGGTTCCTAAGACAACCGTGGGAACCACTGTGACGGGAGAAACGGCCAGCGCCTCGCGCATGCGCATTGGCGGAGCCGACTCGCGCTCCACTCCTGACAGGTAGGCTGCGTCCCCTTTAAATGTTGCCGCCGCCGCGCGACGGCCGCGATGCTCCTGCTGCCGCCGCGGCGGCGGCTGGATCCTGGGTCCTGTTTGGGGCGGTGTGGGAGAGGGGGCCGCGGGCGTCTCGTCCTGTCCCAGGCCCAAACCCCCAGGGGTACTGCCCGCCGGACCTGCTTGAGCCGACTTCCACCGAGGGAGGGGGAGCTTCAGGACGCCCGCTGTGTTCTCCGAACTCCCGGTGAGATCCGATTTTGGCCCCCCTGCGAGTGAGATAGGACGGGCTCACCACTTCTGGTCAGGCCGGCAGGGCCTCGCTGCAACACAGAATGAAACCATCAGTCTCAAGGCCTAGTGTCAGCTGTAAATTCACTGATGCATCAGCCCTCTGCCTCCCTCCTCCTTTGAAAGACCAGTGGCCTGCCCCGCTTGCAAAAGCCCTGGGGTTCCGGAAAGCCGACCGCGCTTGACAGGACACCTGCAAAGAAGAACAGAGGCGAATCCGAGGGGGAGACCATGCGACCACGCGTGGCACTGGCCAATCCCACAGCAGTTGGCGATAACGTGTGTCACCGGAGGCATACGGGGCGACGGCGAAGCAGAGGGTCGGGTCCAGGCATGTGCCGGTGGAAGGGGGAAACGGGTTACCTTTCCATCAATGCCAGGGAAAATCAAAGAACAGCTGGGACCCGTGGCGTGGAGGGGCCGCCTGTGCCTGACCCAAGCCACGTTTTGAAATGCCTACCAGAGGAGTAAATGGGTTTCTGCAAAATTCGCGACAGCCCCAATCCTCCACCGACCTGGTAGCCCTGACGCAACTTCGGCTGGCACAAACCCACAGAGAGTGGGAAAGAAACACACAGAGACTGAGAGACAGAGAGAGAAGAGAGAATGGGAGACACACACATAGACACACACACACACACACACAGTGTCGTACAGCAGAGGCATTGAAACACACACCCCCAGGCAACCCCTGAGGCGGCAGGGTTCTGCTCTGGAGGGGAACCACCCTCGGGTGAGAGAGAAGCCCAGGGGCACGCAGGCCGACCCGTCCTCGAGATCACGGACGGCGGCACGACTTTTGGGGAGACTCACCCCAACCAACACCGTCCGCGCAGGCCTCAGGCTGGGATCCCGTGCTGCTTCCCCCGACTCTGCCTGGGGTTTCATCATCGTGCTCGGCCCTTTGCGACTCCTGGCATCCGCAAACGTTCCCTTCGACCCCGAGGAGAGTTGAGGCCGGAGCCTCAGAGCCTCCACACCCAAGCACTGCCACGGAGGGCTCCTGCTCTGCCAAGCCTCGGGGACTAGTTCCTAAGACAACCGTGGGAACCACTGTGACGGGAGAAACTGCCGGCGCCTCGCGCATGCGCATTGGCGGAGCCGACTCGCGCTCCACTCCTGACAGGTAGGCTGCGTCCCCTTTAAATGTTGCCGCCGCCGCGCGACGGCCGCGATGCTCCTGCTGCCGCCGCGGCGGCGGCTGGATCCTGGGTCCTGTTTGGGGCGGTGTGGGAGAGGGGGCCGCGGGCGTCTCGTCCTGTCCCAGGCCCAAACCCCCAGGGGTACTGCCCGCCGGACCTGCTTGAGCCGACTTCCACCGAGGGAGGGGGAGCTTCAGGACGCCCGCTGTGTTCTCCGAACTCCCGTTGAGATCCGATTTTGGCCCCCTCCGAGTGAGTTAGGACGGGCTCACCACTTCTGGTCAGGCCGGCAGGGCCTCGCTGCAACACAGAATGAAACCATCAGTCTCAAGGCCTAGTGTCAGCTGTAAATTCAATGATGCATCAGCCCTCTGCCTCCCTCCTCCTTTGAAAGACCAGTGGCCTGCCCCGCTTGCAAAAGCCCTGGGGTTCCGGAAAGCCGACCGCGCTTGACAGGACACCTGCAAAGAAGAACAGAGGCGAATCCGAGGGGGAGACCATGCGACCACGCGTGGCACTGGCCAATCCCACAGCAGTTGGTGATAACGTGTGTCACCGGAGGCATACGGGGCGACGGCGAAGCAGAGGGTCGGGTCCAGGCAAGTGCCGGTGGAAGGGGGAAACGGGTTACCTTTCCATCAATGCCAGGGAAAATCAAAGAACAGCTGGGACCCGGGGCGTGGAGGGGCCGCCTGTGCCTGACCCAAGCCACGTTTTCAAATGCCTACCAGAGGAGCAAATGGGTTTCTGCAAAATTCGCGACAGCCCCAATCCTCCACCGACCTGGTAGCCCTGACGCAACTTCGGCTGGCACAAACCCACAGAGAGTGGGAAAGAAACACACAGAGACTGAGAGACAGAGAGAGAAGAGAGAATGGGAGACACACACATAGACACACACACACACACACAGTGTCGTACAGCAGAGGCATTGAAACACACACCCCCAGGCAACCCCTGAGGCGGCAGGGTTCTGCTCTGGAGGGGAACCACCCTCGGGTGAGAGAGAAGCCCAGGGGCACGCAGGCCGACCCGTCCTCGAGATCACGGAGGGCGGCACGACTTTTGGGGAGACTCACCCCAACCAACACCGTCCGCGCAGGCCTCAGGCTGGGATCCCGTGCTGCTTCCCCCGACTCTGCCTGGGGTTTCATCATCGTGCTCGGCCCTTTGCGACTCCTGACATCCGCAAACGTTCCCTTCGACCCCGAGGAGAGATGAGGCCGGAGCCTCAGAGCCTCCACACCCAAGCACTGCCACGGATGGCTCCTGCTCTGCCAAGCCTCGGGGACTGGTTCCTAAGACAACCGTGGGAACCACTGTGACGGGAGAAACCGCCGGCGCCTCGCGCATGCGCATTGGCGGAGCCGACTCGCGCTCCACTCCTGACAGGTAGGCTGCGTCCCCTTTAAATGTTGCCGCCGCCGCGCGGCGGCCGCGATGCTCCGGCTGCCGCCGCGGCGGCGGCTGGATCCTGGGTCCTGTTTGGGGCGGTGTGGGAGAGGGGGCCGCGGGCGTCTCGTCCTGTCCCAGGCCCAAACCCCCAGGGGTACTGCCCGCCGGACCTGCTTGAGCCGACTTCCACCGAGGGAGGGGGAGCTTCAGGACGCCCGCTGTGTTCTCCGAACTCCCGTTGAGATCCGATTTTGGCCCCCTGCGAGTGAGATACGACGGGCTCACCACTTCTGGTCAGGCCGGCAGGGCCTCGCTGCAACACAGAATGAAACCATCAGTCTCAAGGCCTAGTGTCAGCTGTAAATTCACTGATGCATCAGCCCTCTGCCTCCCTCCTCCTTTGAAAGACCAGTGGCCTGCCCCGCTTGCAAAAGCCCTGGGGTTCCGGAAAGCCGACCGCGCTTGACAGGACACCTGCAAAGAAGAACAGAGGCGAATCCGAGGGGGAGACCATGCGACCACGCGTGGCACTGGCCAATCCCACAGCAGTTGGTGATAACGTGTGTCACCGGAGGCATACGGGGCGACGGCGAAGCAGAGGGTCGGGTCCAGGCAAGTGCCGGTGGAAGGGGGAAACGGGTTACCTTTCCATCAATGCCAGGGAAAATCAAAGAACAGCTGGGACCCGGGGCGTGGAGGGGCCGCCTGTGCCTGACCCAAGCCACGTTTTCAAATGCCTACCAGAGGAGCAAATGGGTTTCTGCAAAATTCGCGACAGCCCCAATCCTCCACCGACCTGGTAGCCCTGACGCAACTTCGGCTGGCACAAACCCACAGAGAGTGGGAAAGAAACACACAGAGACTGAGAGACAGAGAGAGAAGAGAGAATGGGAGACACACACATAGACACACACACACACACACACAGTGTCGTAGAGCAGAGGCATTGAAACACACACCCCCAGGCAACCCCTGAGGCGGCAGGGTTCTGCTCTGGAGGGGAACCACCCTCGGGTGAGAGAGAAGCCCAGGGGCACGTAGGCCGACCCGTCCTCGAGATCACGGACGGCGGCACGACTTTTGGGGAGACTCACCCCAACCAACACCGTCCGTGCAGGCCTCAGGCTGGGATCCCGTGCTGCTTCCCCCGACTCTGCCTGGGGTTTCATCATCCTGCTCGGCCCTTTGCGTCTCCTGGCATCCGCAAACGTTCCCTTCGACCCCGAGGAGAGATGAGGCCGGAGCCTCAGAGCCTCCACACCCAAGCACTGCCACGGAGGGCTCCTGCTCTGCCAAGCCTCGGGGACTGGTTCCTAAGACAACCGTGGGAACCACTGTGACGGGAGAAACCGCCGGCGCCTCGCGCATGCGCATTGGCGGAGCCAACTCGCGCTCCACTGCTGACAGGTAGGCTGCGTCCCCTTTAAATGTTGCCGCCGCCGCGCGGCGGCTGCGATGCTCTGGCTGCCGCCGCGGCGGCGGCTGGATCCTGGGTCCTGTTTGGGGCGGTGTGGGAGAGGGGGCCGCGGGCGTCTCGTCCTGTCCCAGGCCCAAACCCCCAGGGGTACTGCCCGCCGGACCTGCTTGAGTCGACTTCCACCGAGGGAGGGGGAGCTTCAGGACGCCCGCTGTGTTCTCCGAACTCCCGTTGAGATCCGATTTTGGCCCCCTGCGAGTGAGATAGGACGGGCTCACCACTTCTGGTCAGGCCGGCAGGGCCTCGCTGCAACACAGAATGAAACCATCAGTCTCAAGGCCTAGTGTCAGCTGTAAATTCACTGATGCATCAGCCCTCTGCCTCCCTCCTCCTTTGAAAGACCAGTGGCCTGCCCCGCTTGCAAAAGCCCTGGGGTTCCGGAAAGCCGACCGCGCTTGACAGGACACCTGCAAAGAAGAACAGAGGCGAATCCGAGGGGGAGACCATGCGAACACCCGTGGCACTGGCCAATCCCACAGCAGTTGGCGATAACGTGTGTCACCGGAGGCATACGGGGCGATGGCGAAGCAAAGGGTCGGGTCCAGGCATGTGCCGGTGGAAGGGGGAAACGGGTTACCTTTCCATCAATGCCAGGGAAAATCAAAGAACAGCTGGGATCCGGGGCGTGGAGGGGCCGCCTGTGCCTGACACAAGCCACGTTTTCAAATGCCTACCAGAGGAGCAAATGGGTTTCTGCAAAATTCGCGACAGCCCCAATCCTCCACCGACCTGGTACCCCTGACGCAACTTCGGCTGGCACAAACCCACAGAGAGTGGGAAAGAAACACACAGAGACTGAGAGACAGAGAGAGAAGAGAGAATGGGAGACACACACATAGACACACACACACACACACAGTGTCGTACAGCAGAGGCATTGAAACACACACCCCCAGGCAACCCCTGAGGCGGCAGGGTTCTGCTCCGGAGGGGAACCACCCTCGGGTGAGAGAGAAGCCCAGGGGCACGCAGGGCGACCCGTCCTCGAGATCACGGACGGCAGCACGACTTTTGGGGAGACTCACCCCAACCAACACTGTCCGTGCAGGCCTCAGCCTGGGATCCCGTGCTGCTTCCCCCGACTCTGCCTGGGGTTTCATCATCGTGCTCGGCTCTTTGCGACTCCTGGCATCCGCAAACGTTCCCTTCGACCCCGAGGAGAGTTGAGGCCGGAGCCTCAGAGCCTCCACACCCAAGCACTGCCACGGAGGTCTCCTGCTCTGCCAAGCCTCGGGGACTGGTTCCTAAGACAACCGTGGGAACCACTGTGACGGGAGAAACCGCCGGCGCCTCGCGCATGCGCATTGGCGGAGGCGACTCGCTCTCCACTCCTGACAGGTAGGCTGCGTCGCCTTTAAATGTTGCCGCCGCTGAGCGGCGGCCGCGATGCTCCTGCTGCCGCCGCGGCGGCGGCTGGATCCTGGGTCCTGTTTGGGGCGGTGTGGGAGAGGGTGCCGCGGACGTCTCGTCCTGTCCCAGGCCCAAACCCCCAGGGGTACTGCCCGCCGGACCTGCTTGAGCCGACTTCCACCGAGGGAGGGGGAGCTTCAGGACGCCCTCTGTGTTCTCCGAACTCCCCCTGAGATCCGATTTTGGCCCCCTCCGAGTGAGATAGGACGGGCTCACCACTTCTGGTCAGGCCGGCAGGGCCTCGCTGCAACACAGAATGAAACCATCAGTCTCAAGGCCTAGTGTCAGCTGTAAATTCACTGATGCATCAGCCCTCTGCCTCCCTCCTCCTTTGAAAGACCAGTGGCCTGCCCCGCTTGCAAAAGCCCTGGGGTTCCGGAAAGCCGACCGCGCTTGACAGGACACCTGCAAAGAAGAACAGAGGCGAATCCGAGGGGGAGACCATGCGACCACGCGTGGCACTGGCCAATCCCACAGCAGTTGGCGATAACGTGTGTCACCGGAGGCATACGGGGCGACGGCGAAGCAAAGGGTCGGGTCCAGGCATGTGCCGGTGGAAGGGGAAAACGGGTTACCTTTCCATCAATGCCAGGGAAAATCAAAGAACAGCTGGGACCCGGGGCGTAGAGGGGCCGCCTGTGCCTGACCCAAGCCACGTTTTCAAATGCCTACCAGAGGAGCAAATGGGTTTCTGCAAAATTCGCGACAGCCCCAATCCTCCACCGAACTGGTAGCCCTGACGCAACTTCGGCTGACACAAACCCACAGAGAGTGGGAAAGAAACACACAGAGACTGAGAGACAGAGAGAGAAGAGAGAATGGGAGACACACACATAGACACACACACACACACACACAGTGTCGTACAGCAGAGGCATTGAAACACACAGCCCCAGGCAACCCCTCAGGCGGCAGGGTTCTGCTCTGGAGGGGAACCACCCTCAGGTGTGAGAGAAGCCCAGGGGCACACAGGCCGACCCGTCCCCGAGATCACGGACGGCGGCACGACTTTTGGGGAGACTCACCCCAACCAACACCGTCCGTGCAGGCCTCAGGCTGGGATCCCGTGCTGCTTCCCCCGACTCTGCCTGGGGTTTCATCATCGTGGTCAGACCTTTGCGACTCCTGGCATCCGCAAACGTTCCCTTCGACCCCGAGGAGAGATGAGGCCGGAGCCTCAGAGCCTCCACACCCAAGCACTGCCACGGAGGGCTCCTGCTCTGCCAAGCCTCGGGGACTGGTTCCTAAGACAACCGTGGGAACCACTGTGAGGGGAGAAACCGACTGCGCCTTGCGCATGCGCATTGGCTGAGCCGACTCGCGCTCCACTGCTGACAGGTAGGCTGCGTCCCCTTTAAATGTTGCTGCCGCCGCGGCGGCGGCTGGGTCCTGGGTCCTGTTTGGGGCGGTGTGGGAGAGGGGGCGGCGTGGGAGAGGGGGCGGCGGGCGTCTCGTCCTGTCCCAGGCCCAAACCCCCAGGGGTACTGCCCGCCGGACCTGCTTGAGCCGACTTCCACCGAGGGAGGGGGAGCTTCAGGACGCCCGCTGTGTTCTCCGAACTCCCGTTGAGATCCGATTTTGGCCCCCTGCGAGTGAGATAGGACGGGCTCACCACTTTTCGTCAGGCCGGCAGGGCCTCGCTGCAACACAGAATGAAACCATCAGTCTCAAGGCCTAGTGTCAGCTGTAAATTCACTGATGCATCAGCCCTCTGCCTCCCTCCTCCTTTGAAAGACCAGTGGCCTGCCCCGCTTGCAAAAGCCCTGGGGTTCCGGAAAGCCGACCGCGCTTGACAGGACACCTGCAAAGAAGAACAGAGGCGAATCCGAGGGGGAGACCATGCGACCACGCGTGGCACTGGCCAATCCCACAGCAGTTGGCGATAACGTGTGTCACCGGAGGCATACGGGGCGACGGCGAAGCAAAGGGTCGGGTCCAGGCATGTGCCGGTGGAAGGGGGAAACGGGTTACCTTTCCATCAATACCAGGGAAAATCAAAGAACAGCTGGGACCCGGGGCGTGGAGGGGCCGCCTGTGCCTGACCCAAGCCACGTTTTCAAATGCCTACCAGAGGAGCAAATGGGTTTCTGCAAAATTCGCGACAGCCCCAATCCTCCACCGACCTGGTAGCCCTGACGCAACTTCGGCTGGCACAAACCCACAGAGAGTGGGAAAGAAACACACAGAGACTGAGAGACAGAGAGAGAAGAGAGAATGGGAGACACACACATAGACACACACACACACACACACAGTGTCGTACAGCAGAGGCATTGAAACACACACCCCCAGGCAACCCCTGAGGCGGCAGGGTTCTGCTCTGGAGGGGAACCACCCTCGGGTGAGAGAGAAGCCCAGGGGCACGCAGGCCGACCCGTCCTCGAGATCACGGACGGCGGCACGACTTTTGGGGAGACTCACCCCAACCAACACCGTCCGTGCAGGCCTCAGGCTGGGATCCCGTGCTGCTTCCCCCGACTCTGCCTGGGGTTTCATCATCGTGCTCGGCCCTTTGCGACTCCTGGCATCCGCAAACGTTCCCTTCGACCCCGAGGAGAGATGAGGCCGGAGCCTCAGAGCCTCCACACCCAAGCACTGCCACGGAGGGCTCCTGCTCTGCCAAGCCTCGGGGACTGGTTCCTAAGACAACCGTGGGAACCACTATGACGGGAGAAACCGCCGGCGCCTCGCGCATGCGCATTGGCGGAGCCGACTCGCGCTCCACTCCTGACAGGTAGGCTGCGTCCCCTTTAAATGTTGCCGCCGCCGCGCGGCGGCCGCGATGCTCCTGCTGCTGCCGCGGCGGCGGCTGGATCCTGGGTCCTGTTTGGGGCGGTGTGGGAGAGAGGGCCGCGGGCGTCTCGTCCTGTCCCAGGCCCAAACCCCCAGGGGTACTGCCCGCCGGACCTGCTTGAGCCGACTTCCACCGAGGGAGGGGGAGCTTCAGGACGCCCGCTGTGTTCTCCGAACTCCCGTTGAGATCCGATTTTGGCCCCCTGCGAGTGAGATAGGACGGGCTCACCACTTCTGGTCAGGCCGGCAGGGCCTCGCTGCAACACAGAATGAAACCATCAGTCTCAAGGCCTAGTGTCAGCTGTAAATTCACTGATGCGTCAGCCCTCTGCCTCCCTCCTCCTTTGAAAGACCAGTGGCCTGCCCCGCTTGCAAAAGCCCTGGGGTTCCGGAAAGCCGACCGCGCTTGACAGGACACCTGCAAAGAAGAACAGAGGCGAATCCGAGGGGGAGACCATGCGACCACGCGTTGCACTGGCCAATCCCACAGCAGTTGGCGATAACGTGTGTCACCGGAGGCATACGGGGCGACGGCGAAGCAGAGGGTCGGGTCCAGGCATGTGCCGGTGGAAGGGGGAAACGGGTTACCTTTCCATCAATACCAGGGAAAATCAAAGAACAGCTGGGACCCGGGGCGTGGAGGGGCCGCCTGTGCCTGACCCAAGCCACGTTTTCAAATGCCTACCAGATGAGCAAATGGGTTTCTGCAAAATTCGCGACAGCCCCAATCCTCCACCGACCTGGTAGCCCTGACGCAACTTCGGGTGGCACAAACCCACAGAGAGTGGGAAAGAAACACACAGAGACTGAGAGACAGAGAGAGAAGAGAGAATGGGAGACACACACAAAGACACACACACACACACACAGTGTCGCACAGCAGAGGCATTGAAACACACACCCCCAGGCAACCCCTGAGGCGGCAGGGTTCTGCTCTGGAGGGGAACCACCCTCGGGTGAGAGAGAAGCCCAGGGGCACGCAGGCCGACCCGTCCTCGAGATCACGGACGGCGGCACGACTTTTGGGGAGACTCACCCCAACCAACACCGTCCGTGCAGGCCTCAGGCTGGGATCCCGTGCTGCTTCCCCCGACTCTGCCTGGGGTTTCATCATCGTGCTCGGCCCTTTCCGACTCCTGGCATCCGCAAACGTTCCCTTCGACCCCGAGGAGAGATGAGGCCGGAGCCTCAGAGCCTCCACACCCAAGCACTGCCACGGAGGGCTCCTGCTCTGCCAAGCCTCGGGGACTGGTTCCTAAGACAACCGTGGGAACCACTGTGAGGGGAGAAACCGACTGCGCCTTGCGCATGCGCATTGGCTGAGCCGACTCGCGCTCCACTGCTGACAGGTAGGCTGCGTCCCCTTTAAATGTTGCTGCCGCCGTGGCGGCGGCTGGGTCCTGGGTCCTGTTTGGGGCGGTGTGGGAGAGGGGGCCGCGGGCGTCTCGTCCTGTCCCAGGCCCAAACCCCCAGGGGTACTGCCCGCCGGACCTGCTTGAGCCGACTTCCACCGAGGGAGGGGGAGCTTCAGGACGCCCGCTGTGTTCTCCGAACTCCCGTTGAGATCCGATTTTGGCCCCCTGCGAGTGAGATAGGACGGGCTCACCACTTCTCGTCAGGCCGGCAGGGCCTCGCTGCAACACAGAATGAAACCATCAGTCTCAAGGCCTAGTGTCAGCTGTAAATTCACTGATGCATCAGCCCTCTGCCTCCCTCCTCCTTTGAAAGACCAGTGGCCTGCCCCGCTTGCAAAAGCCCTGGGGTTCCGGAAAGCCGACCGCGCTTGACAGGACACCTGCAAAGAAGAACAGAGGCGAATCCGAGGGGGAGACCATGCGACCACGTGTTGCACTGGCCAATCCCACAGCAGTTGGCGATAACGTGTGTCACCGGAGACATACGGGGCGACGGCGAAGCAAAGGGTCGGGTCCAGGCATGTGCCGGTAGAAGGGGGAAACGGGTTACCTTTCCATCAATACTAGGGAAAATCAAAGAACAGCTGGGACCCGGGGCGTGGAGGGGCCGCCTGTGCCTGACCCAAGCCACGTTTTCAAATGCCTACCAGAGGAGCAAATGGGTTTCTGCAAAATTCGCGACAGCCCCAATCCTCCACCGACCTGGTAGCCCTGACGCAACTTCGGCTGGCACAAACCCACAGAGAGTGGGAAAGAAACACACAGAGACTGAGAGACAGAGAGAGAAGAGAGAATGGGAGACACACACATAGACACACACACACACACACAGTGTCGTACAGCAGAGGCATTGAAACACACAGCCCCAGGCAACCCCTGAGGCGGCAGGGTTCTGCTCTGGAGGGGAACCACCCTCGGGTGAGAGAGAAGCCCAGGGGCACGCAGGCCGACCCGTCCTCGAGATCACGGACGGCGGCACGACTTTTGGGGAGACTCACCCCAAACAACACCGTCCGTGCAGGCCTCAGGCTGGGATCCCGTGCTGCTTCCCCCGACTCTGCCTGGGGTTTCATCATCGTGGCCGGCCCTTTGCGACTCCTGGCATCCGCAAACGTTGCCTTCGACCCCGAGGAGAGATGAGGCCGGAGCCTCAGAGCCTCCACACCCAAGCACTGCCACGGAGGGCTCCTGCTCTGCCAAGCCTCGGGGACTGGTTCCTAAGACAACCGTGGGAACCACTATGACGGGAGAAACCACCGGCGCCTCGCGCATGCGCATTGGCGGAGCCGACTCGCGCTCCACTCCTCACAGGTAGGCTGCGTCCCCTTTAAATGTTGCCGCCGCCGCGCGGCGGCCGCGATGCTCCTGCTGCTGCCGCGGCGGCGGCTGGATCCTGGGTCCTGTTTGGGGCGGTGTGGGAGAGGGGGCCGCGGGCGTCTCGTCCTGTCCCAGGCCCAAACCCCCAGGGGTACTGCCCGCCGGACCTGCTTGAGCCGACTTCCACCAAGGGAGGGGGAGCTTCAGGACGCCCGCTGTGTTCTCCGAACTCCCGTTGAGATCCGATTTTGGCCCCCTGCGAGTGACATAGGACGGGCTCTCCACTTCTGGTCAGGCCGGCAGGGCCTCGCTGCAACACAGAATGAAACCATCAGTCTCAAGGCCTAGTGTCAGCTGTAAATTCACTGATGCATCAGCCCTCTGCCTCCCTCCTCCTTTGAAAGACCAGTGGCCTGCCCCGCTTGCAAAAGCCCTGGGGTTCCGGAAAGCCGACCGCGCTTGACAGGACACCTGCAAAGAAGAACAGAGGCGAATCCGAGGGGGAGACCATGCGACCACGCGTGGCACTGGCCAATCCCACAGCAGTTGGCGATAACGTGTGTCACCGGAGGCATACATGGCGACGGCGAAGCAAAGGGTCGGGTCCAGGCATGTGCCGGTGGAAGGGGGAAATGGGTTACATTTCCATCAATGCCAGGGAAAATCAAAGAACAGCTGGGACCCGGGGCGTGGAGGGGCCGCCTGTGCCTGACCCAAGCCACGTTTTCAAATGCCTACCAGAGGAGCAAATGGGTTTCTGCAAAATTCGCGACAGCCCCAATCCTCCACCGACCTGGTAGCCCTGACGCAACTTCGGCTGGCACAAACCCACAGAGAGTGGGAAAGAAACACACAGAGACTGAGAGACAGAGAGAGAAGAGAGAATGGGAGACACACACATAGACACACACACACACACACAGTGTCGTACAGCAGAGGCATTGAAACACACACCCCCAGGCAACCCCTGAGGCGGCAGGGTTCTGCTCTGGAGGGGAACCACCCTCGGGTGAGAGAGAAGCCCAGGGGCACGCAGGCCGACCCGTCCTCGAGATCACGGACGGCGGCACGACTTTTGGGGAGACTCACCCCAACCAACACCGTCCGTGCAGGCCTCAGGCTGGGATCCCGTGCTGCTTCCCCCGACTCTGCCTGGGGTTTCATCATCGTGCTCGGCCCTTTGCGACTCCTGGCATCCGCAAACGTTCCCTTCGACCCCGAGGAGAGATGAGGCCGGAGCCTCAGAGCCTCCACACCCAAGCACTGCCACGGAGGGCTCCTGCTCTGCCAAGCCTCGGGGACTGGTTCCTAAGACAACCGTGGGAACCACTATGACGGGAGAAAACGACTGCGCCTTGCGCATGCGCATTGGCTGAGCCGACTCGCGCTCCACTGCTGACAGGTAGGCTGCGTCCCCTTTAAATGTTGCCGCCGCCGCGCGGCGGCCGCGATGCTCCTGCTGCTGCCGCGGCGGCGGCTGGATCCTGGGTCCTGTTTGGGGCGGTGTGGGAGAGAGGGCCGCGGGCGTCTCGTCCTGTCCCAGGCCCAAACCCCCAGGGGTACTGCCCGCCGGACCTGCTTGAGCCGACTTCCACCGAGGGAGGGGGAGCTTCAGGACGCCCGCTGTGTTCTCCGAACTCCCGTTGAGATCCGATTTTGGCCCCCTGCGAGTGAGATAGGACGGGCTCACCACTTCTGGTCAGGCCGGCAGGGCCTCGCTGCAACACAGAATGAAACCATCAGTCTCAAGGCCTAGTGTCAGCTGTAAATTCACTGATGCGTCAGCCCTCTGCCTCCCTCCTCCTTTGAAAGACCAGTGGCCTGCCCCGCTTGCAAAAGCCCTGGGGTTCCGGAAAGCCGACCGCGCTTGACAGGACACCTGCAAAGAAGAACAGAGGCGAATCCGAGGGGGAGACCATGCGACCACGCGTTGCACTGGCCAATCCCACAGCAGTTGGCGATAACGTGTGTCACCGGAGGCATACGGGGCGACGGCGAAGCAAAGGGTCGGGTCCAGGCATGTGCCGGTGGAAGGGGGAAACGGGTTACCTTTCCATCAATACCAGGGAAAATCAAAGAACAGCTGGGACCCGGGGCGTGGAGGGGTCGCCTGTGCCTGACCCAAGCCACGTTTTCAAATGCCTACCAGAGGAGCAAATGGGTTTCTGCAAAATTCGCGACAGCCCCAATCCTCCACCGACCTGGTAGCCCTGACGCAACTTCGGCTGGCACAAACCCACAGAGAGTGGGAAAGAAACACACAGAGACTGAGAGACAGAGAGAGAAGAGAGAATGGGAGACACACACATAGACACACACACACACACACACAGTGTCGTACAGCAGAGGCATTGAAACACACACCCCCAGGCAACCCCTGAGGCGGCAGGGTTCTGCTCTGGAGGGGAACCACCCTCGGGTGAGAGAGAAGCCCAGGGGCACGCAGGCCGACCCGTCCTCGAGATCACGGACGGCGGCACGACTTTTGGGGAGACTCACCCCAACCAACACCGTCCGCGCAGGCCTCAGGCTGGGATCCCGTGCTGCTTCCCCCGACTCTGCCTGGGGTTTCATCATCGTGCTCGGCCCTTTGCGACTCCTGGCATCCGCAAACGTTCCCTTCGACCCCGAGGAGAGATGAGGCCGGAGCCTCAGAGCCTCCACACCCAAGCACTGCCACGGAGGGCTCCTGCTCTGCCAAGCCTCGGGGACTGGTTCCTAAGACAACCGTGGGAACCACTATGACGGGAGAAACCGCCGGCGCCTCGCGCATGCGCATTGGCGGAGCCGACTCGCGCTCCACTCCTCACAGGTAGGCTGCGTCCCCTTTAAATGTTGCCGCCGCCGCGCGGCGGCCGCGATGCTCCTGCTGCTGCCGCGGCGGCGGCTGGATCCTGGGTCCTGTTTGGGGCGGTGTGGGAGAGGGGGCCGCGGGCGTCTCGTCCTGTCCCAGGCCCAAACCCCCAGGGGTACTGCCCGCCGGACCTGCTTGAGCCGACTTCCACCGAGGGAGGGGGAGCTTCAGGACGCCCGCTGTGTTCTCCGAACTCCCGTTGAGATCCGATTTTGGCCCCCTGCGAGTGAGATAGGACGGGCTCACCACTTCTGGTCAGGCCGGCAGGGCCTCGCTGCAACACAGAATGAAACCATCAGTCTCAAGGCCTAGTGTCAGCTGTAAATTCACTGATGCGTCAGCCCTCTGCCTCCCTCCTCCTTTGAAAGACCAGTGGCCTGCCCCGCTTGCAAAAGCCCTGGGGTTCCGGAAAGCCGACCGCGCTTGACAGGACACCTGCAAAGAAGAACAGAGGCGAATCCGAGGGGGAGACCATGCGACCACGCGTTGCACTGGCCAATCCCACAGCAGTTGGCGATAACGTGTGTCACCGGAGGCATACGGGGCGACGGCGAAGCAAAGGGTCGGGTCCAGGCATGTGCCGGTGGAAGGGGGAAACGGGTTACCTTTCCATCAATACCAGGGAAAATCAAAGAACAGCTGGGACCCGGGGCGTGGAGGGGCCGCCTGTGCCTGACCCAAGCCACGTTTTCAAATGCCTACCAGAGGAGCAAATGGGTTTCTGCAAAATTCGCGACAGCCCCAATCCTCCACCGACCTGGTAGCCCTGACGCAACTTCGGGTGGCACAAACACACAGAGAGTGGGAAAGAAACACACAGAGACTGAGAGACAGAGAGAGAAGAGAGAATGGGAGACACACACAAAGACACACACACACACACACAGTGTCGTACAGCAGAGGCATTGAAACACACACCCCCAGGCAACCCCTGAGGCGGCAGGGTTCTGCTCTGGAGGGGAACCACCCTCGGGTGAGAGAGAAGCCCAGGGGCACGCAGGCCGACCCGTCCTCGAGATCACGGACGGCGGCACGACTTTTGGGGAGACTCACCCCAACCAACACCGTCCGTGCAGGCCTCAGGCTGGGATCCCGTGCTGCTTCCCCCGACTCTGCCTGGGGTTTCATCATCGTGCTCGGCCCTTTGCGACTACTGGCATCCGCAAACGTTCCCTTCGACCCCGAGGAGAGATGAGGCCGGAGCCTCAGAGCCTCCACACCCAAGCACTGCCACGGAGGGCTCCTGCTCTGCCAAGCCTCGGGGACTGGTTCCTAAGACAACCGTGGGAACCACTGTGAGGGGAGAAACCGACTGCGCCTTGCGCATGCGCATTGGCTGAGCCGACTCGCGCTCCACTGCTGACAGGTAGGCTGCGTCCCCTTTAAATGTTGCTGCCGCCGCGGCGGCGGCTGGGTCCTGGGTCCTGTTTGGGGCGGTGTGGGAGAGGGGGCCGCGGGCGTCTCGTCCTGTCCCAGGCCCAAACCCCCAGGGGTACTGCCCGCCGGACCTGCTTGAGCCGACTTCCACCGAGGGAGGGGGAGCTTCAGGACGCCCGCTGTGTTCTCCGAACTCCCGTTGAGATCCGATTTTGGCCCCCTGCGAGTGAGATAGGACGGGCTCACCACTTCTCGTCAGGCCGGCAGGGCCTCGCTGCAACACAGAATGAAACCATCAGTCTCAAGGCCTAGTGTCAGCTGTAAATTCACTGATGCATCAGCCCTCTGCCTCCCTCCTCCTTTGAAAGACCAGTGGCCTGCCCCGCTTGCAAAAGCCCTGGGGTTCCGGAAAGCCGACCGCGCTTGACAGGACACCTGCAAAGAAGAACAGAGGCGAATCCGAGGGGGAGACCATGCGACCACGCGTTGCACTGGCCAATCCCACAGCAGTTGGCGATAACGTGTGTCACCGGAGACATACGGGGCGACGGCGAAGCAAAGGGTCGGGTCCAGGCATGTGCCGGTAGAAGGGGGAAACGGGTTACCTTTCCATCAATACCAGGGAAAATCAAAGAACAGCTGGGACCCGGGGCGTGGAGGGGCCGCCTGTGCCTGACCCAAGCCACGTTTTCAAATGCCTACCAGAGGAGCAAATGGGTTTCTGCAAAATTCGCGACAGCCCCAATCCTCCACCGACCTGGTAGCCCTGACGCAACTTCGGCTGGCACAAACCCACAGAGAGTGGGAAAGAAACACACAGAGACTGAGAGACAGAGAGAGAAGAGAGAATGGGAGACACACACATAGACACACACACACACACACAGTGTCGTACAGCAGAGGCATTGAAACACACAGCCCCAGGCAACCCCTGAGGCGGCAGGGTTCTGCTCTGGAGGGGAACCACCCTCGGGTGAGAGAGAAGCCCAGGGGCACGCAGGCCGACCCGTCCTCGAGATCACGGACGGCGGCACGACTTTTGGGGAGACTCACCCCAAACAACACCGTCCGTGCAGGCCTCAGGCTGGGATCCCGTGCTGCTTCCCCCGACTCTGCCTGGGGTTTCATCATCGTGGCCGGCCCTTTGCGACTCCTGGCATCCGCAAACGTTGCCTTCGACCCCGAGGAGAGATGAGGCCGGAGCCTCAGAGCCTCCACACCCAAGCACTGCCACGGAGGGCTCCTGCTCTGCCAAGCCTCGGGGACTGGTTCCTAAGACAACCGTGGGAACCACTATGACGGGAGAAACCGCCGGCGCCTCGCGCATGCGCATTGGCGGAGCCGACTCGCGCTCCACTCCTGACAGGTAGGCTGCGTCCCCTTTAAATGTTGCCGCCGCCGCGCGGCGGCCGCGATGCTCCTGCTGCTGCCGCGGCGGCGGCTGGATCCTGGGTCCTGTTTGGGGCGGTGTGGGAGAGGGGGCCGCGGGCGTCTCGTCCTGTCCCAGGCCCAAACCCCCAGGGGTACTGCCCGCCGGACCTGCTTGAGCCGACTTCCACCAAGGGAGGGGGAGCTTCAGGACGCCCGCTGTGTTCTCCGAACTCCCGTTGAGATCCGATTTTGGCCCCCTGCGAGTGACATAGGACGGGCTCTCCACTTCTGGTCAGGCCGGCAGGGCCTCGCTGCAACACAGAATGAAACCATCAGTCTCAAGGCCTAGTGTCAGCTGTAAATTCACTGATGCATCAGCCCTCTGCCTCCCTCCTCCTTTGAAAGACCAGTGGCCTGCCCCGCTTGCAAAAGCCCTGGGGTTCCGGAAAGCCGACCGCGCTTGACAGGACACCTGCAAAGAAGAACAGAGGCGAATCCGAGGGGGAGACCATGCGACCACGCGTGGCACTGGCCAATACCACAGCAGTTGGCGATAACGTGTGTCACCGGAGGCATACATGGCGACGGCGAAGCAAAGGGTCGGGTCCAGGCATGTGCCGGTGGAAGGGGGAAATGGGTTACATTTCCATCAATGCCAGGGAAAATCAAAGAACAGCTGGGACCCGGGGCGTGGAGGGGCCGCCTGTGCCTGACCCAAGCCACGTTTTCAAATGCCTACCAGAGGAGCAAATGGGTTTCTGCAAAATTCGCGACAGCCCCAATCCTCCACCGACCTGGTAGCCCTGAAGCAACTTCGGCTGGCACAAACCCACAGAGAGTGGGAAAGAAACACACAGAGACTGAGAGACAGAGAGAGAAGAGAGAATGGGAGACACACACACACACACACACACACAGTGTCGTACAGCAGAGGCATTGAAACACACACCCCCAGGCAACCCCTGAGGCGGCAGGGTTCTGCTCCGGAGGGGAACCACCCTCGGGTGAGAGAGAAGCCCAGGGGCACGCAGGCCGACCCGTCCCCGAGATCACGGACGGCGGCACGACTTTTGGGGAGACTCACCCCAACCAACACCGTCCGTGCAGGCCTCAGGCTGGGATCCCGTGCTGCTTCCCCCGACTCTGCCTGGGGTTTCATCATCGTGGCCGGCCCTTTGCGACTCCTGGCATCCGCAAACGTTCCCTTCGACCCCGAGGAGAGATGAGGCCGGAGCCTCAGAGCCTCCACACCCAAGCACTGCCACGGAGGGCTCCTGCTCTGCCAAGCCTCGGGGACTGGTTCCTAAGACAACCGTGGGAACCACTGTGAGGGGAGAAACCGACTGCGCCTTGCGCATGCGCATTGGCTGAGCCGACTCGCGCTCCACTGCTGACAGGTAGGCTGCGTCCCCTTTAAATGTTGCTGCCGCCGCGGCGGCGGCTGGGTCCTGGGTCCTGTTTGGGGCGGTGTGGGAGAGGGGGCCGCGGGCGTCTCGTCCTGTCCCAGGCCCAAACCCCCAGGGGTACTGCCCGCCGGACCTGCTTGAGCCGACTTCCACCGAGGGAGGGGGAGCTTCAGGACGCCCGCTGTGTTCTCCGAACTCCCGTTGAGATCCGATTTTGGCCCCCTGCGAGTGAGATAGGACGGGCTCACCACTTCTCGTCAGGCCGGCAGGGCCTCGCTGCAACACAGAATGAAACCATCAGTCTCAAGGCCTAGTGTCAGCTGTAAATTCACTGATGCATCAGCCCTCTGCCTCCCTCCTCCTTTGAAAGACCAGTGGCCTGCCCCGCTTGCAAAAGCCCTGGGGTTCCGGAAAGCCGACCGCGCTTGACAGGACACCTGCAAAGAAGAACAGAGGCGAATCCGAGGGGGAGACCATGCGACCACGCGTTGCACTGGCCAATCCCACAGCAGTTGGCGATAACGTGTGTCACCGGAGACATACGGGGCGACGGCGAAGCAAAGGGTCGGGTCCAGGCATGTGCCGGTAGAAGGGGGAAACGGGTTACCTTTCCATCAATACCAGGGAAAATCAAAGAACAGCTGGGACCCGGGGCGTGGAGGGGCCGCCTGTGCCTGACCCAAGCCACGTTTTCAAATGCCTACCAGAGGAGCAAATGGGTTTCTGCAAAATTCGCGACAGCCCCAATCCTCCACCGACCTGGTAGCCCTGACGCAACTTCGGCTGGCACAAACCCACAGAGAGTGGGAAAGAAACACACAGAGACTGAGAGACAGAGAGAGAAGAGAGAATGGGAGACACACACATAGACACACACACACACACACAGTGTCGTACAGCAGAGGCATTGAAACACACAGCCCCAGGCAACCCCTGAGGCGGCAGGGTTCTGCTCTGGAGGGGAACCACCCTCGGGTGAGAGAGAAGCCCAGGGGCACGCAGGCCGACCCGTCCTCGAGATCACGGACGGCGGCACGACTTTTGGGGAGACTCACCCCAAACAACACCGTCCGTGCAGGCCTCAGGCTGGGATCCCGTGCTGCTTCCCCCGACTCTGCCTGGGGTTTCATCATCGTGGCCGGCCCTTTGCGACTCCTGGCATCCGCAAACGTTGCCTTCGACCCCGAGGAGAGATGAGGCCGGAGCCTCAGAGCCTCCACACCCAAGCACTGCCACGGAGGGCTCCTGCTCTGCCAAGCCTCGGGGACTGGTTCCTAAGACAACCGTGGGAACCACTATGACGGGAGAAACCGCCGGCGCCTCGCGCATGCGCATTGGCGGAGCCGACTCGCGCTCCACTCCTGACAGGTAGGCTGCGTCCCCTTTAAATGTTGCCGCCGCCGCGCGGCGGCCGCGATGCTCCTGCTGCTGCCGCGGCGGCGGCTGGATCCTGGGTCCTGTTTGGGGCGGTGTGGGAGAGGGGGCCGCGGGCGTCTCGTCCTGTCCCAGGCCCAAACCCCCAGGGGTACTGCCCGCCGGACCTGCTTGAGCCGACTTCCACCAAGGGAGGGGGAGCTTCAGGACGCCCGCTGTGTTCTCCGAACTCCCGTTGAGATCCGATTTTGGCCCCCTGCGAGTGACATAGGACGGGCTCTCCACTTCTGGTCAGGCCGGCAGGGCCTCGCTGCAACACAGAATGAAACCATCAGTCTCAAGGCCTAGTGTCAGCTGTAAATTCACTGATGCATCAGCCCTCTGCCTCCCTCCTCCTTTGAAAGACCAGTGGCCTGCCCCGCTTGCAAAAGCCCTGGGGTTCCGGAAAGCCGACCGCGCTTGACAGGACACCTGCAAAGAAGAACAGAGGCGAATCCGAGGGGGAGACCATGCGACCACGCGTTGCACTGGCCAATCCCACAGCAGTGGGCGATAACGTGTGTCACCGGAGGCATACGGGGCGACGGCGAAGCAAAGGGTCGGGTCCAGGCATGTGCCGGTGGAAGGGGGAAACGGGTTACCTTTCCATCAATACCAGGGAAAATCAAAGAACAGCTGGGACCCGGGGCGTGGAGGGGCCGCCTGAGCCTGACCCAAGCCACGTTTTCAAATGCCTACCAGAGGAGCAAATGGGTTTCTGCAAAATTCGCGACAGCCCCAATCCTCCTGCGACCTGGTAGCCCTGACGCAACTTCGGCTGGCACAAACCCACAGAGAGTGGGAAAGAAACACACAGAGACTGAGAGACAGAGAGAGAAGAGAGAATGGGAGACACACACATAGACACACACACACACACACACACAGTGTCGTACAGCAGAGGCATTGAAACACACACCCCCAGGCAACCCCTGAGGCGGCAGGGTTCTGCTCCGGAGGGGAACCACCCTCGGGTGAGAGAGAAGCCCAGGGGCACGCAGGCCGACCCGTCCCCGAGATCACGGACGGCAGCACGACTTTTGGGGAGACTCACCCCAACCAACACCGTCCGTGCAGGCCTCAGGCTGGGATCCCGTGCTGCTTCCCCCGACTCTGCCTGGGGTTTCATCATCGTGGCCGGCCCTTTGCGACTCCTGGCATCCGCAAACGTTCCCTTCGACCCCGAGGAGAGATGAGGCCGGAGCCTCAGAGCCTCCACACCCAAGCACTGCCACGGAGGGCTCCTGCTCTGCCAAGCCTCGGGGACTGGTTCCTAAGACAACCGTGGGAACCACTATGACGGGAGAAACCGACTGCGCCTTGCGCATGCGCATTGGCTGTGCCGACACGCGCTCCACTGCTGACAGGTAGGCTGCGTCCCCTTTAAATGTTGCTGACGCCGCGGCGGCGGCTGGATCCTGGGTCCTGTTTGGGGCGGTGTGGGAGAGGGGGCCGCGGGCGTCTCGTCCTGTCCCAGGCCCAAACCCCCAGGGGTACTGCCCGCCGGACCTGCTTGAGCCGACTTCCACCGAGGGAGGGGGAGCTTCAGGACGCCCGCTGTGTTCTCCGAACTCCCGTTGAGATCCGATTTTGGCCCCCTGCGAGTGAGATAGGACGGGCTCACCACTTCTGGTCAGGCCGGCAGGGCCTCGCTGCAACACAGAATGAAACCATCAGTCTCAAGGTCTAGTGTCAGCTGTAAATTCACTGATGCATCAGCCCTCTGCCTCCCTCCTCCTTTGAAAGACCAGTGGCCTGCCCCGCTTGCAAAAGCCCTGGGGTTCCGGAAAGCCGACCGCGCTTGACAGGACACCTGCGAAGAAGAACAGAGGCGAATCCGAGGCGGAGACCATGCGACCACGCGTGGCACTGGCCAATCCCACAGCAGTTGCCGATAACGTGTGTCACCGGAGGCATACGGGGCGACGGCGAAGCAAAGGGTCGGGTCCAGGCATGTGCCGGTGGAAGGGGGAAACGGGTTACCTTTCCATCAATGCCAGGGAAAATCAAAGAACAGCTGGGACCCGGGGCGTGGAGGGGCCGCCTGTGCCTGACCCAAGCCACGTTTTCAAATGCCTACCAGACGAGCAAATGGGTTTCTGCAAAATTCGCGAAAGCCCCAATCCTCCACCGACCTGGTAGCCCTGACGCAACTTCGGCTGACACAAACCCACAGAGAGTGGGAAAGAAACACACAGAGACTGAGAGACAGAGAGAGAAGAGAGAATGGGAGACACACACATAGACACACACACACACAGTGTCGTACAGCAGAGGCATTGAAACACACACCCCCAGGCAACCCCTGAGGCGGTAGGGTTCTGCTCTGGAGGGGAACCACCCTCGGGTGAGAGAGAAGCCCAGGGGCACGCAGGCCGACCCGTCCTCGAGATCACGGATGGCGGCACGACTTTTGGGGAGACTCACCCCAAACAACACCGTCCGTGCAGGCCTCAGGCTGGGATCCCGTGCTGCTTCCCCCGACTCTGCCTGGGGTTTCATCATCGTGGCCGGCCCTTTGCGACTCCTGGCATCCGCAAACGTTGCCTTCGACCCCGAGGAGAGATGAGGCCGGAGCCTCAGAGCCTCCACACCCAAGCACTGCCACGGAGGGCTCCTGCTCTGCCAAGCCTCGGGGACTGGTTCCTAAGACAACCGTGGGAACCACTATGACGGGAGAAACCGACTGCGCCTTGCGCATGCGCATTGGCTGAGCCGACACGCGCTCCACTGCTGACAGGTAGGCTGCGTCCCCTTTAAATGTTGCTGCCGCCGCGACGGCGGCTGGATCATAGGTCCTGTTTGGGGCGGTGTGGGAGAGGGGGCCGCGGGCGTCTCGTCCTGTCCCAGGCCCAAACCCCCAGGGGAACTGCCCGCCGGACCTGCTTGAGCCGACTTCCACCGAGGGAGGGGGAGCTTCAGGACGCCCGCTGTGTTCTCCGAACTCCCGTTGATATCCGATTTTGGCCCCCTGCGAGTGAGATAGGACGGGCTCACCACTTCTGGTCAGGCCGGCAGGGCCTCGCTGCAACACAGAATGAAACCATCAGTCTCAAGGCCTAGTGTCAGCTGTAAATTCACGGATGCATCAGCCCTCTGCCTCCCTCCTCCTTTGAAAGACCAGTGGCCTGCCCCGCTTGCAAAAGCCCTGGGGTTCCGGAAAGCCGACCGCGCTTGACAGGACACCTGCAAAGAAGAACAGAGGCGAACCCGAGGGGGAGACCATGCGACCACGCGTGGCACTGGCCAATCCCTCAGCAGTTGGCGATAACGTGTGTCACCGGAGGCATACGGGGCGACGGCGAAGCAAAGAGTCGGGTCCAGGCATTTGCCAGTGGAAGGGAGAAACGTGTTACATTTCCATCAATGCCAGGGAAAATCAAAGAACAGCTGGGACCCGGGGCGTGGAGGGGCCGCCTGTGCCTGACCCAAGCCACGTTTTCAAATGCCTACCAGAGGAGCAAATGGGTTTCTGCAAAATTCGCGACAGCCCCAATCCTCCACCGACCTGGTAGCCCTGACGCAACTTCGGCTGGCAGAAGCCCACAGAGAGTGGGAAAGAAACACACAGAGACTGAGAGACAGAGAGAGAAGAGAGAATGGGAGACACACACATAGACACACACACACACACACACAGTGTCGTACAGCAGAGGCATTGAAACACACACCCCCAGGCAACCCCTGAGGCGGCAGGGTTCTGCTCTGGAGGGGAACCACCCTCGGGTGAGAGAGAAGCCCAGGGGCACACAGGCCGACCCGTCCTCGAGATCACGGACGGCGGCACGACTTTTGGGGAGACTCACCCCAACCAACACCGTCCGTGCAGGCCTCAGGCTGGGATCCCGTGCTGCTTCCCCCGACTCTGCCTGGGGTTTCATCATCGTGCTCGGCCCTTTGCGACTACTGGCATCCGCAAACGTTCCCTTCGACCCCGAGGAGAGATGAGGCCGGAGCCTCAGAGCCTCCACACCCAAGCACTGCCACGGAGGGCTCCTGCTCTGCCAAGCCTCGGGGACTGGTTCCTAAGACAACCGTGGGAACCACTATGACGGGAGAAACCGCCGGCGCCTCGCGCATGCGCATTGGCGGAGCAGACTCGCGCTCCACTCCTGACAGGTAGGCTGCGCCCCTTTAAATGTTGCCGCCGCCGCGCGGCGGCCGCGATGCTCCTGCTGCTGCCGCGGCGGCGGCTGGATCCTGGGTCCTGTTTGGGGCGGTGTGGGAGAGGGGGCCGCGGGCGTCTCGTCCTGTCCCAGGCCCAAACCCCCAGGGGTACTGCCCGCCGGACCTGCTGGAGCCGACTTCCACCGAGGGAGGTGGAGCTTCAGGACGCCCGCTGTGTTCTCCGAACTCCCGGTGAGATCCGATTTTGGCCCCCTGCGAGTGAGATAGGACGGGCTCACCACTTCTGGTCAGGCCGGCAGGGCCTCGCTGCAACACAGAATGAAACCATCAGTCTCAAGGCCTAGTGTCAGCTGTAAATTCACTGATGCATCAGCCCTCTGCCTCCCTCCTCCTTTGAAAGACCAGTGGCCTGCCCCGCTTGCAAAAGCCCTGGGGTTCCGGAAAGCCGACCGCGCTTGACAGGACACCTGCAAAGAAGAACAGAGGCGAATCCGAGGGGGAGACCATGCGACCACGCGTGGCACTGGCCAATCCCACAGCAGTTGGCGATAACGTGTGTCACCGGAGGCATACGGGGCGACGGCGAAGCAAAGGGTCGGGTCCAGGCATGTGCCGGTGGAAGGGGGAAACGGGTTACCTTTCCATCAATACCAGGGAAAATCAAAGAACAGCTGGGACCCGGGGCGTGGAGGGGCCGCCTGTGCCTGACCCAAGCCACGTTTTCAAATGCCTACCAGAGGAGCAAATGGGTTTCTGCAAAATTCGCGACAGCCCCAATCCTCCTGCGACCTGGTAGCCCTGACGCAACTTCGGCTGGCACAAACCCACAGAGAGTGGGAAAGAAACACACAGAGACTGAGAGACAGAGAGAGAAGAGAGAATGGGAGACACACACATAGACACACACACACACACACAGTGTCGTACAGCAGAGGGATTGAAACACACACCCCCAGGCAACCCCTGAGGCGGCAGGGTTCTGCTCTGGAGGGGAACCACCCTCGGGTGAGAGAGAAGCCCAGGGGCACGCAGGCCGACCCGTCCTCGAGATCACGGACGGCGGCACGACTTTTGGGGAGACTCACCCCAACCAACACCGTCCGTGCAGGCCTCAGGCTGGGATCCCGTGCTGCTTCCCCCGACTCTGCCTGGGGTTTCATCATCGTGCTCTGCCCTTTGCGACTCCTGGCATCCGCAAACGTTCCCTTCGACCCCGAGGAGAGATGAGGCCGGAGCCTCAGAGCCTCCACACCCAAGCACTGCCACGGAGGGCTCCTGCTCTGCCAAGCCTCGGGGACTGGTTCCTAAGACAACCGTGGGAACCACTATGACGGGAGAAAACGACTGCGCCTTGCGCATGCGCATTGGCTGAGCCGACTCGCGCTCCACTGCTGACAGGTAGGCTGCGTCCCCTTTAAATGTTGCTGCCGCTGCGGCGGCGGCTGGATCCTGGATCCTGTTTGGGGCGGTGTGGGAGAGGGGGCCGCGGGCGTCTCGTCCTGTCCCAGGCCCAAACCCCCAGGGGTACTGCCCGCCGGACCTGCTTGAGCCGACTTCCACCAAGGGAGGGGGAGCTTCAGGACGCCCGCTGTGTTCTCCGAACTCCCGTTGAGATCCGATTTTGGCCCCCTGCGAGTGAGATAGGACGGGCTCACCACTTCTGGTCAGGCCGGCAGGGCCTCGCTGCAACACAGAATGAAACCATCAGTCTCAAGGCCTAGTGTCAGCTGTAAATTCACTGATGCATCAGCCCTCTGCCTCCCTCCTCCTTTGAAAGACCAGTGGCCTGCCCCGCTTGCAAAAGCCCTGGGGTTCCGGAAAGCCGACCGCGCTTGACAGGACACCTGCAAAGAAGAACAGAGGCGAATCCGAGGGGGAGACCATGCGACCACGCGTGGCACTGGCCAATCCCACAGCAGTTGGCGATAACGTGTGTCACCGGAGGCATACATGGCGACGGCGAAGCAAAGGGTCGGGTCCAGGCATGTGCCGGTGGAAGGGGGAAATGGGCTACATTTCCATCAATGCCAGGGAAAATCAAAGAACAGCTGGGACCCGGGGCGTGGAGGGGCCGCCTGTGCCTGACCCAAGCCACGTTTTCAAATGCCTACCAGAGGAGCAAATGGGTTTCTGCAAAATTCGCGACAGCCCCAATCCTCCACCGACCTGGTAGCCCTGACGCAACTTCGGCTGGCACAAACCCACAGAGAGTGGGAAAGAAACACACAGAGACTGAGAGACAGAGAGAGAAGAGAGAATGGGAGACACACACATAGACACACACACACACACACAGTGTCGTACAGCAGAGGCATTGAAACACACACCCCCAGGCAACCCCTGAGGTGGCAGGGTTCTGCTCTGGAGGGGAACTACCCTCGGGTGAGAGAGAAGCCCAGGGGCACGCAGGCCGACCCGTCCTCGAGATCACGGACGGCGGCACGACTTTTGGGGAGACTCACCCCAACCAACACCGTCCGTGCAGGCCTCAGGCTGGGATCCCGTGCTGCTTCCCCCGACTCTGCCTGGGGTTTCATCATCGTGGTCAGACCTTTGCGACTCCTGCCATCCGCAAACGTTCCCTTCAACCCCGAGGAGAGATGAGGCCGGAGCCTCAGAGCCTCCACACCCAAGCACTGCCACGGAGGGCTCCTGCTCTGCCAAGCCTCGGGGACTGGTTCCTAAGACAACCGTGGGAACCACTATGACGGGAGAAACCGCCGGCGCCTCGCGCATGCGCATTGGCGGAGCCGACTCGCGCTCCACTCCTGACAGGTAGGCTGCGTCCCCTTTAAATGTTGCCGCCGCCGCGCGGCGGCCGCGATGCTCCTGCTTCTGCCGCGGCGGCGGCTGGATCCTGGTCCTGTTTGGGGCGGTGTGGGAGAGGGGGCCGCGGGCGTCTCGTCCTGTCCCAGGCCCAAACCCCCAGGGGTACTGCCCGCCGGACCTGCTTCAGCCGACTTCCACCGAGGGAGGGGGAGCTTCAGGACGCCCGCTGTGTTCTCCGAACTCCCGTTGAGATCCGATTTTGGCCCCCTGCGAGTGAGATAGGACGGGCTCACCACTTCTGGTCAGGCCGGCAGGGCCTCGCTGCAACACAGAATGAAACCATCAGTCTCAAGGCCTAGTGTCAGCTGTAAATTCACTGATGCATCAGCCCTCTGCCTCCCTCCTCCTTTGAAAGACCAGTGGCCTGCCCCGCTTGCAAAAGCCCTGGGGTTCCGGAAAGCCGACCGCACTTGACAGGACACCTGCAAAGAAGAACAGAGGCGAATCCGAGGGGGAGACCATGCGACCACGCGTGGCACTGGCCAATCCCACAGCAGTTGGCGATAACGTGTGTCACCGGAGGCATACGGGGCGACGGCGAAGCAAAGGTTCGGGTCCAGGCATGTGCCGGTGGAAGGGGGAAACGGGTTACCTTTCCATCAATGCCAGGGAAAATCAAAGAACAGCTGGGACCCGGGGCGTGGAGGGGCCGCTTGTGCCTGACCCAAGCCACGTTTTCAAATGCCTACCAGAGGAGCAAATGGGTTTCTGCAAAATTCGCGACAGCCCCAATCCTCCACCGACCTGGTAGCCCTGACGCAACTTCGGCTGGCACAAACCCACAGAGAGTGGGAAAGAAACACACAGAGACTGAGAGACAGAGAGAGAAGAGAAAATGGGAAACACACACATAGACACACACACACACACACAGTGTCGTACAGCAGAGGCATTGAAACACACACCCCCAGGCAACCCCTGAGGCGGCAGGGTTCTGCTCTGGAGGGGAACTACCCTCGGGTGAGAGAGAAGCCCAGGGGCACGCAGGCCGACCCGTCCTCGAGATCACGGACGGCGGCACGACTTTTGGGGAGACTCACCCCAACCAACACCGTCCGTGCAGGCCTCAGGCTGGGATCCCGTGCTGCTTCCCCCGACTCTGCCTGGGGTTTCATCATCGTGCTCGGCCCTTTGCGACTCCTGGCATTCGCAAACGTTCCCTTCGAAACCGAGGAGAGATGAGGCCGGAGCCTCAGAGCCTCCACACCCAAGCACTGCCACGGAGGGCTCCTGCTCTGCCAAGCCTCCGGGACTGGTTCCTAAGACAACCGTGGGAACCACTGTCACGGGAGAAACCGCCGGCGCCTCGCGCATGCGCATTGGCGGAGCCGACTCGCGCTCCACTCCTGACAGGTAGGCTGCGTCCCCTTTAAATGTTGCTGCCGCCTCGGCGGCGGCTGGATCCTGGGTCCTGTTTGGGGCGGTGTGGGAGAGGGGGCCGCGGGCGTCTCGTCCTGTCCCAGGCCCAAACCCCCAGGGGTACTGCCCGCCGGACCTGCTTGAGCCGACTTCCACCGAGGGAGGGGGAGCTTCAGGACGCCCGCTGTGTTCTCCGAACTCCCGTTGAGATCCGATTTTGGCCCCCTGCGAGTGAGATAGGACGGGCTCACCACTTCTGGTCAGGCCGGCAGGGCCTCGCTGCAACACAGAATGAAACCATCAGTCTCAAGGCCTAGTGTCAGCTGTAAATTCACTGATGCATCAGCCCTCTGCCTCCCTCCTCCTTTGAAAGACCAGTGGCCTGCCCCGCTTGCAAAAGCCCTGGGGTTCCGGAAAGCCGACCGCGCTTGACAGGACACCTGCAAAGAAGAACAGAGGCGAATCCGAGGGGGAGACCATGCGACCACGCGTGGCACTGGCCAATCCCACAGCAGTTGGTGATAACGTGTGTCACCGGAGGCATACGGGGTGACGGCGAAGGACAGGGTCGGGTCCAGGCGTGTGCCGGTGGAAGGGGGAAACGGGTTCCCTTTCCATCAATGCCAGGGAAAATCAAAGAACACCTGGGACCCGGGGGGTGGAGGGGCCGCCTGTGCCTGACCCAAGCCACGTTTTCAAATGCCTACCAGAGGAGCAAATGGGTTTCTGCAAAATTCGCGACAGCCCCAATCCTCCACCGACCTGGTAGCCCGGACGCAACTTCGGGTGGCACAAACCCACAGAGAGTGGGAAAGAAACACACAGAGACTGAGAGACAGAGAGAGAAGAGAGAATGGGAGACACACACATGGACACACACACACACACAGTGTCGTACTGCAGAGGCATTGAAACACACACCCCCAGGCAACCCCTGAGGCGGCAGGGTTCTGCTCTGGAGGGGAACCACCCTCGGGTGAGAGAGAAGCCCAGGGGCACGCAGGCCGACCCGTCCTCGAGATCACGGACGGCGGCACGACTTTTGGGGAGACTCACCCCCGCCAACACAGTCTGTGCGGGTCTCAGGCTGGGATCCCGTGCTGCTTCCCCCGACTCTGCCTGGGGTTTCATCATCGTGCTCGGCCCTTTGCGACTCCTGGCATCCGCAAACGTTCCCTTCGACCCCGAGGAGAGATGAGGCCGGAGCCTCAGAGCCTCCACACCCAAGCACTGCCACGGTTGGCGCCTGCTCTGCCACGCCTCGGGGACTGGTTCCTAAGACAACCGTGGGAACCACTGTGACGGGAGAAACCGCTGGCGCCTCGCGCATGCGCATTGTCTGAGCCGACTCGCGCTCCACTCCTGACAGGTAGGCTGCGTCCCCTTTAAATGTTGCTGCCGCCGCGGCGGCGGCTGGATCCTGGGTCCTGTTTGGGGCGGTGTGGGAGAGGGGGCCGCGGGCGTCTCGTCCTGTCCCAGTCCCAAACCCCCAGGGGTACTGCCCGCCGGACCTGCTTGAGCCGACTTCCACCGAGGGAGGGGGAGCTTCAGGACGCCCGCTGTGTTCTCCGAACTCCCGTTGAGATCCGATTTTGGCCCCCTGCGAGTGAGATAGGACGGGCTCACCACTTCTGGTCAGGCCGGCAGGGCCTCGCTGCAACACAGAATGAAACCATCAGTCTCAAGGCCTAGTGTCAGCTGTAAATTCACTGATGCATCAGCCCTCTGCCTCCCTCCTCCTTTGAAAGACCAGTGGCCTGCCCCGCTTGCAAAAGCCCTGGGGTTCCGGAAAGCCGACCGCGCTTGACAGGACACCTGCAAAGAAGAACAGAGGCGAATCCGAGGGGGAGACCATGCGACCACGCGTGGCACTGGCCAATACCACAGCAGTTGGCGATAACGTGTGTCACCGGAGGCATACATGGCGACGGCGAAGCAAAGGGTCGGGTCCAGGCATGTGCCGGTGGAAGGGGGAAATGGGTTACATTTCCATCAATGCCAGGGAAAATCAAAGAACAGCTGGGACCCGGGGCGTGGAGGGGCCGCCTGTGCCTGACCCAAGCCACGTTTTCAAATGCCTACCAGAGGAGCAAATGGGTTTCTGCAAAATTCGCGACAGCCCCAATCCTCCACCGACCTGGTAGCCCTGACGCAACTTCGGCTGGCACAAACCCACAGAGAGTGGGAAAGAAACACACAGAGACTGAGAGACAGAGAGAGAAGAGAGAATGGGAGACACACACATAGACACACACACACACACACACAGTGTCGTACAGCAGAGGCATTGAAACACACACCCCCAGGCAACCCCTGAGGCGGCAGGGTTCTGCTCTGGAGGGGAACCACCCTCGGGTGAGAGAGAAGCCCAGGGGCACGCAGGCCGACCCGTCCTCGAGATCACGGACGGCGGCACGACTTTTGGGGAGACTCACCCCCGCCAACACAGTCTGTGCGGGTCTCAGGCTGGGATCCCGTGCTGCTTCCCCCGACTCTGCCTGGGGTTTCATCATCGTGCTCGGCCCTTTGCGACTCCTGGCATCCGCAAACGTTCCCTTCGACCCCGAGGAGAGATGAGGCCGGAGCCTCAGAGCCTCCACACCCAAGCACTGCCACGGTTGGCGCCTGCTCTGCCACGCCTCGGGGACTGGTTCCTAAGACAACCGTGGGAACCACTGTGACGGGAGAAACCGCTGGCGCCTCGCGCATGCGCATTGTCTGAGCCGACTCGCGCTCCACTCCTGACAGGTAGGCTGCGTCCCCTTTAAATCTTGCTGCCGCCGCGCGGCGGCCGCGATGCTCCTGCTGCCGCCGCGGCGGCGGCTGGATCCTGGGTCCTGTTTGGGGCGGTGTGGGAGAGGGGGCCGCGGGCGTCTCGTCCTGTCCCAGGCCCAAACCCCCAGGGGTACTGCCCTCCGGACCTGCTTGAGCCGACTTCCACCGAGGGAGGGGGAGCTTCAGGACGCCCGCTGTGTTTTCCGAACTCCGGTTGAGATCCGATTGTGGCCCCCTGCGAGTGAGATAGGATGGGCTCACCACTTCTGGTCAGGCGGGCAGGGTCTCGCTGCAACACAGAATGAAACCATCAGTCTCAAGGCCTACTGTCAGCTGTAAATTCACTGATGCATCAGCCCTCTGCCTCCCTCCTCCTTTGAAAGACCAGTGGCCTGCCCCGCTTGCAAAAGCCCTGGGGTTCCGGAAAGCCGACCGCGCTTGACAGGACACCTGCAAAGAAGAACAGAGGCGAATCCGAGGTGGAGACCATGCGACCACGCGTGGCACTGGCCAATCCCACAGAAGTTGGTGATAACGTGTGTCACCGGAGGCATACGGGGCGACGGCGAAGGAAAGGGTCGGGTCCAGGCGTGTGCCGGTGGAAGGGGGAAACGGGTTCCCTTTCCATCAATGCCAGGGAAAATCAAAGAACAGCTGGGACCCGGGGCGTGGAGGGGCCGCCTGTGCCTGACCCAAGCCACGTTTTCAAATGCCTACCAGAGGAGCAAATGGGTTTCTGCAAAATTCGCGGCAGCCCCAATCCTCCACCGACCTGGTAGCCCTGACGCAACTTCGGCTGGCACAAACCCACAGAGAGTGGGAAAGAAACACACAGAGACTGAGAGACAGAGAGAGAAGAGAGAATGGGAGACACACACATAGACACACACACACACACAGTGTCGTACAGCAGAGGCATTGAAACACACACCCCCAGGCAACCCCTGAGGCGGCAGGGTTCTGCTCTGGAGGGGAACCACCCTCGGGTGAGAGAGAAGCCCAGGGGCACGCAGGCCGACCCGTCCTCGAGATCACGGACGGCGGCACGACTTTTGGGGAGACTCACCCCCGCCAACACAGTCCGTGCGGGCCTCTGGCTGGGATCCCGTGCTACTTCCCCCGACTCTGCCTGGGGTTTCATCATCGTGCTCGGCCCTTTGCGACTCCTGGCATCCGCAAACGTTCCCTTCGACCCCGAGGAGAGATGGGGCCGGAGCCTCAGAGCCTCCACACCCAAGCACTGCCACGGAGGGCGCCTGCTCTGCCAAGTCTCGGGGACTGGTTCCTAAGACAACCCTGGGAAGCACTGTGACGGGAGAAATCGCTGGCGCCTCGCGCATGCGCATTGCCTGAGCCGACTCGCGCTCCACTCCTGACAGATAGGCTGCGTCCCCTTGAAGTATCGCCACCGCCGCGCGGCGGCCGCGCTGGTCCTGCTGCCGCCGTGGCGGCAGCTGGATCCTGGGTCCTGTTGGGTCGGTGTGGGAGAGGGGGCCGCGGGCGTCTTGTCCTGTCCCAGGCCCAAACTCCCAGGGTTCCTGTCCTCAGGACCTGCTTGAGCCGACTTCCACTGAGGGAGGGGGAGCTTCAGAACGCCTGCTGTGTTCTCGGGACTCCTGTTAAGATCCGATTTTGGCCCCCTCTGAATGAAATAAGATGGGCTCACCACATCTGGTCAGGCCGGCTGGGCTTCGCTGCAGCACAGAATGATCCCTTAGGTCTTAAGGCCTTCTTGTACTGTTGTAGATAATGCATATAATTGACTTTTATGCACTCGACAAAATTTCTTAAAGATACATCCAAATTATTGCGTTAATTAATATTTTGTTCCTTGAATGACTGAGTAGTATTTCATTGTTTCTGGTATAAATTCACCACAAATTAAACATTCACCTGGACGTATTGACCTTTTCAACTGTAACAAATTAAGCTGTTGTAGACATTCATGAACAAGTTTTTGTGGGAACACAGTTTCATTACTCCAAATTAAACACCCACAACTGCAATTGCTGGGATCTATGTTCTATGCATATCTGGTTTTTATTTTACTTTGAAAAATTTTTAATTATTTTCTTAAAATTTTTTGGGTACACTGAGTGCCCACAGAAGCTAGTAAGGATACTGGGGCATTGGAGAGGAGGTAGAGAAGGTTAATCAGCGCCAAAATATAATGTGGAAAGTATGAATAACACGTCTGTCTTTTTAAAAAACTGTCAACTATTTTTCAGAGTGGCTATATTATTTTACTTTTCCGGTAGCAACGTATGAGTGATGGTATTTTTTACATCCTGAATAGCTTTTGCTATTGTCATAATTTTTGAAGGACATTTTGATAGGTGTGTGGAAATATCTCACTATGGTTTTATTTGACATGTTCATGATGATTAATAATATTGAACATATTTCATGGGTTATTTGACATCTGTATATTTTTCTTGTTAAAACGTCCATTGATGTCTTTTGTCCATTACCTAATTGGATCATTTGCAGTTTTTTTTAAAAAGTTGCTGTTGAGTTTTGTGTCATCTCTATTTTTGTCGGTTTTGATAGATGTTTATCCATTGATTGATTTTTTCAATAAGCCAGGTTTTTGTTTCACATTTTTTCTGTTTTCAATTTCATGAATTTTTGTTATTCTCATGATTATTTTTCTTATTCTGCCTGCTTTCAGTTTATTCTGTTCTTTTTCTAGCTTCTTGAGATACAAGTGTAAGTTATTGGTTTCAGATCTTTTCTCATTTTTAATGAAGCATTTAGTACTATAAATTTCTTTCCCACCACAGCCTTAGCTGTATTTCCTATATTTTGATATGTTGTATTTTTCTTTCATTTGTTTAAATATATTTTTAGATTTTTATTTAAGACTTTATATTTAATCCATAGATCATTTTGAACTGTGTTGTATAATTGAAATGCATTTAAACATTTTCCTGCTGTCTTTCTGTTACTGACTTTTATTTTAATTCCACTATGGTCAGAGAACATACTCTACATGACATAAATTCTTTTAAATGTATCAGGGTTTGTTTTATGGTGCAAGAAATCATCTAGTATTTTAGTTAATATTTCATGAGCTCCTGAAAAACTGTATATTCTGCTGTTTTGTGTGGACTGATTCTATATTTAGATATATATATATAATTGACATCTATATTTATCTATATATGTGTCTGTGTGTGTGTGTGTGTGTTTGTGTGTGTGAATAAAATCTTGTTGATTGATTGTGCTGTACAGATCTTCTACATGCTTGCTGATTGTTAAATTTTTGTCCAATAATTCTATCAATTGCTGAGATAAGGCTGTTAAAACCCACAACTATAATTTATTATGTTTTAGTTCTGTAATTTTTCTCTTCTGTGGGGAAAAGCAAGAGAGATCAGATTGTTACTGTGTCTGTGTAGAAAGAAGTAGACATAGGAGACCCCATTTTGTTCTGTACTAAGAAAAATTCTTCTGCCTTGAGATTCTGTTAATCTATAACCTTACCCCCAACCCCGTGCTCTCTGAAACACGTGCTGTGTCAACTCAGAGTTAAAAGGATTAAGTGCTGTGCTTTTAGATATGCATACACATAAACATCTCAATGCTTTACAAAGCAGTATTGCTGCCCGCAGGTCCCACCTCCAGCCCTAAGGTGGTTTTTCCCTATCACAGTAGATGGAGCATACAATCGGGTTTTATAAGGAGACATTCCATTGCCCAGGGACAGGCAGGAGACAGATGCCTTCCTCTTGTCTCAACTGCAAGAGGCATGCCTTCCTCTTATACTAATCCTCCTCAGCACAGACCCTTTACGGGTGTCGGGCTGGGGGACGGTCAGGTCTTTCCCTTCCCACGAGGCCATATTTCAGACTATCACATGGGGAGAAACCTTGGACAATACCTGGCTTTCCTAGGCAGAGGTCCCTGCGGCCTTCCGCAGTTTTTGTGTCCCTGGGTACTTGAGATTAGGGAGTGGTGATGACCCTTAAGGAGCGTGCTGCCTTCAAGCATCTGTTTTTAGCTGTTCCAAATTGAGCCAATACTTAGTCAAACTACAAGAGTTTTGGAATATGCCTGAGTAAGCCAGTCTGAAATAGCTGATGGTCCAGCTTAAGACTATTCAATATCCATGCACCTGCCTTTTCTAAAGCTTAAACTTCAAAAGAGTAACAGTAACAAGTACATGATCCTGTCAAATATAATTCAAATATATGTTGCACAAATTAAAATGCAGTGGTCCTATCCAAAATAGGTATCCATGATATTCACTCCTCTTCGAATTCAGTCTCAACTATGTCTTAATATCCTGAAATAAGATAATAAATTATGAAGTTATTCAAACCAGCCTACCCTAAAAATGATGGGAAAAATGGAAGATAAAATAAGACAAACAATTATATACATGACAACCCAGAAGAGAAGAAAACCCAAGAATGTATTACATACTTAATTTTATAACTGATCATGGAACTGTGGATGGTATTTGTACCATTCTTTTTATATTATTCATTCCACACTTCTCTATAGTATCCTAAATTATCCAAGTTTCCACAGCAAGAGCCCACTCTTCATGAACAGTGCCCTTAGTTGTCTTGTCAAATTGGAGTTGTTTTAATCTTCCATTAATGTTTACCACTTGACAGAAAATCCAAAAGGCATTTGAGGAGTCCAACTCCAGGCAGAAACCCTATGTGTAATCTTTCAGGCCTAACCATAGGCCATGACAATGGCTTTACCTGGCAGGCCTCACTAGAGAAAGATACTCTCCCTATACCAGAATTGGCAAACAGCCAGTGCATTACAATGTCTAATGGGAGCTGCAGTCTAGGACTCATTCCCCTCTAGCCAACCATCCTCCTGTGCATGTCTGCCATTCAAGTCTCAGGCACCCCCATCTGAGCTATCCTTATTAGGGACCTTCAATAGAAAACCTTTGCAGAGAACTCCTTATGATGGGGAGAGAGGGATAAGGGAGAGGAGAAAGGGGAAACCTTGAAAACATTATTCTCTATTCTGAATCAGAACTCAGTATTTTCCCATTCTTAGCCCTTCCTCCTCTTTCTGTCCCAAGGACCCAGGTCCATAAGATGAAAGGAGCTTTTTGTTCATGGCTCCTTGGTCAAAAGATCCTTGCTGAGAAAATTCCCACATCTGCATTTGTGCTGGTCCACATGACCTTGGCCTGGAGCTGTTTCATGGGACAAAATGGAACATTGGAGGAGCTAGTGATCTTTCCTCTTTAGTTTCTTGCTTAAACTATCTCAGTTAGTAAAGATTTGACTGTTACTGTCATTTTGGCTTATTGTTTTAATTAGCTATTTCAACTCCATGGCAGCTTAGCTCTTGACAGCATTCTGGAAAGTACATAGGATTCTAGACATTTTTACTGCTTTTGTTATATGAATTACATGTCTTCATAATAAGGAATTAAGGCTGGGAGTGGTCACTTGTAATCACAACACTTTGGGAGGCCAAGGCGGGTGGGTCAACTGAGGTCAGGAGTTTGAGACCAGCCTGGCCAACGTGGTGAGTGAAATCCCATCTCTACTAAAAACGCAAAAATTAGCCAGGCATGGCAAAGTGCACCTGTGGTCCCAGCTACTCGGGAGGCTGAGGTGGGAGAATCTCTTGAACCCGGGAGATGAAGGTTGCAGTGAGCCGAGATGATAGTGCCATTTCACTCCAGCCTGGACGACAGAGCAAGACTCTGTCTCAATAACAATAATAAGAATATTAAGGATTTAATATTCAAACCTTTCTTGTAACATATTTAATATTGCCATTCAGTGGTAAATAAAAATAATATACAGTCAAGCCCTGCCTAATAACAACATTTCAGTCAATGATGAACTACCTACAGAACAGTGGTCCCATAAGATTATAATGAGCCAAACAATTCATATATATATATGGAGAGAGGAGAGAGAGAAAGAGTTAACCATTAAACAGCCTCAGACAGGTCCTTGAGGAGGTACTCTGTAAGGAAGCATTGTTATCATAGAAGATGAAAGTTCCACGCATGTTATTGCCTTGGAAGACCTTCCAGTGGGACAAGATATAAAGGCAGAAGACAGTAATATTGATAATCCTGACCCTGTGTAGGCCTCAGCTACTGTATGTGTTTGTGTCTTATTCATAAAATGTTTTAAAAGTAAATAATATAAATTTATAAACTTTATTTTTCTTTTTTTTATTTTATTATTATTATACTTTAAGTTTTAGGGTACATGTGCACAATGTGTAGGTTAGTTCCATATGTATACATGTGCCATGCTGGTGTGCTGCACTCATTAACTCATCATTTAGCATTAGGTATATCTCCTAAAGCTATCCCTCCCCCCTCACCCCACCCCACAACAGTCCCCAGAGTGTGATGTTCCCCTTCCTGTGTCCATGTGTTCTCATTGTTCAATTCCCACCTATGAGTGAGAATATGCAGTGTTTGGTTGTTTGTTCTTGTGATAGTTTACTGAGAATGATGACTTCCAATTTCATCCGTGTCCCTACAAAGGACACGAATTCATCATTTTTTATGGCTGCATAGTATTCCATGGTGTATATGTGCCACATTTTCTTAATCCAGTCTATCATTGTTGGACATTTGGGTTGGTTCCAAGTCTTTGCTATTGTGAATAGTGCCGCAATAAACATACGTGTGCGTGTGTCTTTATAGCAGCATGATTTATAGTCCTTTGGGTATATACCCAGTAATGGGATGGCTGGGTCAAATGGTATTTCTAGTTCTAGATCCCTGAGGAATCGCCACACTGACTTCCACAATGGTTGAACTAGTTTACAGTTCCACCAACAGTGTAAAAGTGTTCCTATTTCTCCACATCCTCTCCAGCGCCTGTTGTTTCCTGACTTTTTAATGATCGCCATTCTAACTGGTGTGAGATGGTATCTCATTGTGGTTTTGACTTGCATTTCTTTGATGGCCAGTGATGGTGAGCATTTCTTCATGTGTTTTTTGGCTGCATAAATGTCTTCTTTTGAGAAGTGTCTGTTCATGTCCTTTGCCCACTTGTTGATGGGGTTGTTTGTTTTTTTCTTGTAAATTTGTTTGAGTTCATTGTAGATTCTTGATATTAGCCCTTTGTCAGATGAGTAGGTTGCAAAAATTTTCTCCCATTTTGTAGGTTGCCTGTTCACTCTGATGGTAGTTTCTTTTGCTGGGCAGAAACTCTTGAGTTTGATTAGATCCCATTTGTCAATTTTGTCTTTTGTTGCCATTGCTTTTGGTGTTTTAGACATGAAGTCCTTGCCCATGCCTATGTCCTGAATGGTAATGCCTAGGTTTTCTTCTAGGGTTTTTATGGTTTTAGGTCTAAGGTTTAAGTCTTTAACCCATCTTGAATTAATTGTTGTATAAGGTGTAAGGAAGGGATCCAGTTTCAGCTTTCTACATATGGCTAGCCAGTTTTCCCAGCACCATTTATTAAATAGGGAATCCTTTCCCCATTGCTTGTTTTTCTCAGGTTTGTCAAAGATCAGATAGTTGTAAATATGTGGTATTATTTCTGAGGGCTCTGTTCTGTTCCATTGTAGAAAGAAGCTTATATAATAAGAGTATAAGGAAAGAAAATATTTTTTGCACAGATGTTCAATGTGTTTGTGTTTTAAACTAAGCATTATTGCAAGAGTCAAAAAAATTATAAAGTAAAAAAGATACAGTAAGCTAAGGTTATTTTATTATTAGAGAAAAAATAGTTTTTAGAAATGTAATGTAGCCTAACTGTACAGTGTTCACTAAGTTTACAGTAGCGTTCATTAATGTCTAAAGACTTTGCTTTCTCTCACCACTCACTCACTGAGTCATCCAGAGCAACTTCTAGGCCTGCAAGTGCCATTTATAGTAACCATCCTATATAGGTGTACAACTTCTTATTTTTTATGCCATATCTTTTTATTGTATGTTTTCTATGTTTAGATATAAAGATATTTATCATTGTGTTTCAATTGGCTACATTATTTAATATAGTAACCTGACGTAAGGGCTTGTAGCCTAAAAGCAATAACCTCTACCTTATTGCTGAAGTGTGTAGCAGGCTACACCATCTAGGTTTGTAAAAGGACACTATGATGTTCACCTAGGGAACACATTTCTCAGAATGAATTCTCATCATTAATCAACTGAAGACTGTACTTATAAGTGAATCCACTGTCATAACTATAGTTCAGGTCACCTTAAGTTTCTTCTTGGACTTGCCAATGAACTGTGGAATTAAGAAGCTCTCTGCCTACAGTCTTGTTTATCTATTGTAATCTGTTTCTTGTAGTCCCTATTTTAGATCTCATTAATGTCTTGTCACTTCCATTAGAATAAATTATAAGCACTTTGGATGGCCTGAAGACATTTGTAATTTATCCTAAACTCATCTCTACTCTCATCACTTGACATCTCCCTCTTCTACCCACACATATATATTTAAGCCCACGTAATTATTGCAATTACCCCAAATTCTGTACTTCTCACCAGTGTCTTGCAAAACCCACTCCATCTAACTAATAAGACTTTTCATTTAACTCTCCAGTTGTAATTGATATTCTAGTTTCAAACTCTATTTTCTGTGTGAAGGCTGTACTGATATCACAATTTTGTTTCTTCAGTGTGAGCATTGGCAGCCTGTGGCCTATGGTTTTGGTACAGCCTGAAAGGTAATAATGGTTTTTAGAGATTTAAATGATTGAAACAATTTTTTAAAATAACATTTTGTAGCATATAATGATTGCATAAAGTAAAAACTGTAGTGTTTTCATAAATAACAAGGTTTTTTTTGGACACAAGATCATTCACTTACATGTGGCCTATAGATGTTTTCAGGCTATTATGTCAGAGTTGAGTGGATGCAACAGAAACTGTATGATTGTCAAAGCCTAACATACTTAAAATCTGACCCTTTGTAGAAAAAGCTAACATTTGATCTAAAGTTTTCTGTAAAGATACATCTACATTATGTTTATTGTAATTTATATTTATTTTTCTGCCTAATGGTTGCAGTTTTGAAAAACTATAATCTTCCAGAAAACAGAAACTATAATATTTTTAGTAAGACCTCAAGCAAAATTATTTTAAAATGTGGTCTCAATTTTTAAGAAAGTGGGGAAGAATGCTTTTTTTTCTTTTGTTAAACTTCTTTGCTTCCAGTCCAAGAAGTGACTGTCATTTATTTTTATCTTATTGCTTCCTTTCTCATATTAGCTTGATAAAAAGTAATGAAATAATATTCATGTTTCTTAGTAGAGTCATGTTGTAAACATAAGCTTTTTTTTTCTAGCCACTCTCAAAAAACGGAAAGCCTCTGCTTTATGAGTCACCTAATTAATGACATTGAATTATCTAGTAAGTGGACTCTTCAGGTTAATTAAATATCTTCATTAACTTTTTCACTGCTTTTAAAAATAACATTTACACATTTATGCAAATAGGTTCATCATGTGTCCTTAATCAGTTATTTCACTTTGGTGCAGAGTTAATAATTCCAATATTTGTTCAAACTGAAGAAAATCCAGGACTCAAAAAAGAAAAGATATTTTTATTCAGGTTTTGAGAAAATCACAAGTAAAACCCCCAACTTATTTATCAATAATTGTATGTTACATACATTTCCATATTTACAATTTTGATAAAATAGTTATAATTAATATTTATCTTTAATAATTTAAATATTAATTAGTTATTATGTATTTATTGGCTCATATTATTTAAATTATATATATTTATATAGTTTGCAGTCTGACAATGCAATAGAAAAAAAACCAAAACATTTTCTGAGAAGAAATTCAAGCCAGCTGCAGAAATGTGCATAAGTAACAAGAAGCCAAATCCTAATCATGAAGACAATGGGAAAAATGTCTCTAGGCCATGTCCTAGGTCTTCACAGCAGCCCCTCCCATCACAGACCCAGAGGCCTAGGAGGAAGAAATGTTTTCTGGGGACAGGCCCAGGACCCCTCTCTGTGTGCAGTCTAGGGACTTGGTGCCCTACATCCCAACCACTCCAGCTGTGACTAAAAGGGACCAAGGTACAGCTTGGGCCATTGTGTCAGAGGTTGCAAGCCCCAAGCCTTGGCAGCGTCCATGTGGAGTTGAGCCTGCATGTGCACAGAAGTCAAGAAGCAAGGCTTGGGAGCCTCAGCCTAGATTTCAGAGGATGTATGGAAACACCTGGATGTCCAGGAAGAAGTTTGCTGTGGTGGGGCGGGTGATCATGGAGAGCCTCTGCTAAGGAAGTGGGGAAGGGAAATGTGGGGTTGCAGCCCCACACAGAGTCCCCACTGAGGCGCTGCCTGTGTGAGAAGAGGACCACCATCTTCCAGACCCCAGAATGGTAAATCCACTCACAGCTTGCATATGCACCTAAAAAAACCTCAGATGCTCAACACCAGCCTGTGAAAGCAGCTAGGTGGGAACTGTACCTTTCAAAGCCACAGGGGCAGAGCTGCCCAAGGCCATGGGAGCCCACCTCTTGCATCAGCATGACCTGGATGTTAGACATGGAGTCAAAGGACATCATTTTGAAATGTTAAGATTCAACTGCCTTGCTGGAGTTTGGACTTGCATGGGGCCTGTAACCCCTTTGTTTTGGCCATTTTGTCCTGTTTGGAATGGGTATAGTTACCCAATGCCTGTACCCCCACAGTATCAAGAAAGTAACTAACTTTCTTTTGATTTTACAGGCTTATAGGTGGAAGGGACTTGTCTTGTCTCAGATGAGACTTTGGACTGTGGACTTCTGAGTTAATGCTGAAATGAGTTAAGACTTGAGGAACTGTTGGGAAGGTATGATTGGTTTTGAAACTTGAGGACACAACATTTAGAGGGGACACAGGCAAAATAATATTGTTTGGCTCTGTGTCCCCACCCAAATCTCATCTTGAATTGTAGCTCCCATAATTGCCGTGTGTTATGGAAGGACCTAGTGGGAGATAATTGAATCATGGAGGCAGTTTCCCCTATACTGTCCTTGTGGTAATCAATAAGTCTCACACGACCTGATGGTTTAATAAGGGGTTTCTGCTTTTGCTTGGTTCCCATTCTCTCTCTTGCCTGTTGCCATGTAAGACATGACTTTTGCCTTCCACTATGATTGTGAGGTCTCCCCAGTCATGTGGAACTGTGAGTTCATTAAACCTCTTTTTCTTTATAATTTACCCAATCTCAGGTATGTCTTTATCAGCAGTGTGAAAACAGACTAATACACTGTCTTTAACATTTTTTCTATTGTTTTGACCTTGGAAACTGATGATTATTTGTCTTCAAGATGATCTTTTTGTGGAGTATCTTACTGAAGTTCTCTGTATTTCTTGAATGTGAATGTTGACCTCTCTATCTAGGTTAGGGAAGTTCTCATGGATGATATTTTGATCCATGAGATCAAAAATATCAGAAGTCAACTTTTGCTAAGTTGACTCCATTTTCTCTATCCTTTTTAGGTACACCAGTTGTAGATTCAGTCTCTACATAATCCCATATTTCTCAGCGGTTTTGTTCATTCTTTTTCATTCTTTTTTTTTCTATTCTTATCTGCCTGTCTTATTTCAGAAAGCCATTCTTTAAGCTCTTAGATTGTTTCCTCCACGTGGTCTATTCTGCTGTTAATACTTATGATTGCATTGTGAAATTCTTGTAGTGTTTTTCAGCTCTATCAGGTTGGTTATGTTCTCTATACTGGCATTTTGTCTGCCAGGTCATGCAATGTTTTATTGTGATTTTTAGCTCTGTTGTATTGGCTTACAACATACTCCTATAGCTCTATGAATTTCATTACTGTTTATATTCTGAATGCTATTTCTGCCATTGCAGCCTCAGCCCTGTTCTGAACCCTGGCTGGAGAGGTGACGCAGTTATGTGGAGGTAGGAAGTTACTCTGGCTTTTTGAGTTTTCAGTATTCTTGCACTGATTCTTTCTCATCTTTGTGCACTTACCTAACTTCAGCCTTTGAGATTGCTTACCTTTGGACAGTATTTTGTTTTCTTTCATCCTATTTGATGATGTCAAAGATTTGTTTGTGTTATAAGGTAGATTCAGCTGACTGGCTTCATTTCTGGGAGATTTTATGGCACCAACACTCAGCTCCCAACTTCTGGACTGTGTGCTCTAACTCTGGGGGACTTGTATTAGGCCCCAGCTTTGTTCTCTTGTGTCGGGTCCATCCCGCAGACTCTGGCTGAGCAACAAATGAAAAAAAGTATTCAGACACAGTTATTTTGCATGAGAATGCAGCTAGGGGACTGCACTGCTTAGCATCGCCAATGAGAGTACAGTCCCACTAAGCCAGAGACCTTTGTATTAATTTAGTACAGATTTGAAGACAAAGGCCTGGAGCAAACATAATTTGTGGGAAATTAACATTGTTGACCCCTGAGTAGAGAGCAGTCTTGCACATGAATGATCAAAGGTTGGTTTCCTGAGACATAAGTAAACCAATTTTTCTAGATATGTTTCTTTACATTCCCTTGTTATCTAAACTTTGCCCTTAAGAGAATTTAGCTGCCTTCAGCTAAATTATTCTCCAAAGTTTTGGCCTTCCAAGAAGGTTTTCATCTTTCCCTATAATTTTTCTTACATCTTCTCCCATCACCCTTGAGGCTGGAAATTAAAGAAAGAAAAGTAAAATTAAAAAGAGGAAGAAACAATCTTTCTGTATTAGGCTGACTCATCCCAAAGGCAGTAACAGGCAAAGCCCAGACCCAGGCAAAGTCTCGATAGCATTATCTAAGAAGCCGGGGCTCAAAGAATGTGTTCTGGAGAGTCTCCCAGGGCTCCCTCAACATAGGGAGAAGAAAAACAAATTTTCCTTTCTCTTTTGATTCTGTTATTCATCTAAGAAGCACAGTGAAGATCATGAGACACCTGAGCAGGCCTGGATTGCAGTCCCCTAGATGCCATAGCGAAGGTTATGAGATAAGCCCATGCAAAGCACTGGAACAAGCCTAGATAACAGCTATCTGGGCTGCATAGCAAGAGTCATATGTAAGCCTGAGTTGTGAACTTGTCATATTATGATTGACTGCCTTTGTTCTTCTTCTGTATCCTTGCTTTTGAATCATTATACTTTGCACCACTGTAAGCTTGTTTCAAGTTAGACCACCCCCTTTTAGAAGTGTGCATAAAAGGCAAGTGCTGTCTTTATTCAGGGTCCAGTCTTTGGATATTAATCTGCTGGTTCTGAGTGCACTCAATAAAAATCCTTCCGTTTCACCTACCAATCTCTCCAGTCTCCTGATTCCCACAACAACCTGATCGATCTCTTACACTGTGGCTCCTCGAGATTTGGAGTCCACTGTGCTGGGGATAGCAAACTGCAGTACCTGCAGCAAAGTACTAGTGGATATAGGGGTGTCTGCCTCTCTGCAGGTGTTCACCACAGTATTGGAGGAAAGGCAGCTGTTGGGGGAGCAAGGGCCTTCTGCTGGAGACAGAGTGCACTGCTGCACTGTAGGTGGTGATGGCTTGGGGTGGGGTGCTGGCCAGTGGAGGTCTTGAAGCCTTATCTGTGATCTGCAAGCAGGAGCAATTGCTCAGGTTGTGGGGGTTTCCCTGCTCTGTGTGCAGCACAGCACAAGGGCAGGGCACTGGTGTAGATGGGGCTTGATGACTCTGTGCCCAACAAGGATCCATCTGCAGTGGTGGTTGGTGGGGCTTATGGGGGACACACTGCATTCCCATGTGCTGTTGAAGCAAGTAAAGCCCACCCATGCAGATATATGCCAGCAAAGTGATGTGGGGAGTTGCTGTCTCATATCATTTTTAATAAATCTTCTGATATTGTCTCAAATCTTGGAAAGCTGTGTCAGCTCAAAAAGACATCCTTGTATAAAACTGAAATGCTTCTACCTTTAAAATGTATATGTGATAGATTATTTATTCATTTATTATTTATTCATAGTAGCTGAATTTAATGCAATTAATGTTGTAATGAATACAGGACATATTAATATGCTAAGAGTAGACTACTTAAATGTTTGTATTTTCAGTAACTCAAATATAAGCATGTCTATACATGAACTAAAACAGAATTTTGCCCAAATCACTCAAAAAATTAGTTAAATTAAATATGTTTAAAATATACTTAAATACTTTGTATATAATAGATTGTCAAGTAATTAAAATAATTTACATGTTTTATTTAGGTGTCCTCAACTTTAAAAATATATATCTACATATAATTTACATTATATTACTGACCACATGGCTAAATATGATAGTTTGGCAGAAATCAATTCATATTAATTACGACAGACCTACTTTTGGCAAAAATATTTCTCAAGTTTGATATCAATTCTGACTCTATTATTGACATTGATGTTAAATGTAAACCTCTGTTTTTGTCTAAAATTTGATGCTACAAAATATTTCTGTTGTCCATATTCTTCCAGCGACAGAATATTATGAATTAGCATTTTTTTACTTATATATCACAATATCACATAGAAAGCTGTTTTGATAAAATACAACTTTATCAGTCATTTCCCAATACTGCAATTATATGTCACAATTGTATCTGTATAACCAAATGTAACATATGCAATTTTTTTTTGCTGATTATAATTATTAATGAATCAACCAAATGAGAAAAAAACTCTCAATTTAATATTGACTTAAACTTTCCAATTTACCAAAAGTGTTGGTAATATTTGTTTTAAATATTTAAATGTTTGAATCATATGAATATGTTAAATGAATAAATATTAATGGTATCTTTTACAAGCAGACTGACCCCTCATCATTTTGGAGAGGTAAGCGCATACATGTTTTTTGTGTGTTCATTCACATATAAACAATCTGTGATTAACTTTGATCATACTCCTAAAAAGACGAGGATTTTTTTCTGTTTTGTTTATTTTTATATAAAATTTACATAAAATAGGGTGAACAAATTTAAGTAATATTTATAAGTTTTGACAAATGCATATATATATAATTAAAATATAGTAACGTTTACTATTATGTTGTAGTAACCATCATACCACAAAGTCCAATCATGTTCTTTCTCATTTAACTGCATCTCCATTCCCAAAGCAACAACTATTCTATTTACAATTGATTAGTTTTTGTCTTCCAGAAATTCATATGAATGGAACCATACAACATGTGCTTTTGAGTACAGATTAGTTAAAATAATGTTTTTGATATTCATAAATGCTGTTGCATATATAAATAGTTGGTCTCTTTCAATAGGTAGGTGGTATTTTCTTGTATGAATATACCAGATTTTTTTCTATTTGTTGTTGAACACATCTGCTTTATTATTTTTGGGTAATTAAAAGTTAATTCATTATTACAATTCCTATTCAAGTCTTTCTGTGGAGAAGAGTTTTTACTCCTTTTGAATAAGTGCCTAGGAGTGACTTGATTATAGGGAAGTTGGGTGGATGAATAATTAATTCTATAGAAAACAGCCAAATTGGTTTTCAAATAGTTGCAAATTTATTTAATTTAAATTGTCATTTTGTGAAAGTATTTTTAAACATATTTTTCTTTGGTAGGTTACATGTGACAGTACATGTATAGTAGTTGACTTTCTGCTGACATCTTTATTTTTACAAAAATAAATTCTACTTTCATTCAAGAGCACAAATATGATCCAATAAATTTTCCTAATGTCTCTTTCTAGTTAATACCTCTCATTAATGAAGCAATCACTTTTCTCATATCTGCACAGTAGTTGTATCTGTTTTTGGAATTAAAACAGTGTGCACTAATTTCTGCATGGCATCTTTTGGTTCAACATGTGTTTGAGATTAATTGTGTCATTGTGCATATCAAAAGCTCAGTAATTATTAATTGGTGAAAGGTAATCTCTCTTGTGTGATTATGTCACACAATGTTTATCCACTTTTCTTTGATAGACATTTAGAATTTTTCAAATTTTTGACTATCTTAAATAAAGTTTCCATACACATGTTTATACAACTTATGTTTTGGTTATGTTTTTTCTGATTGAGGGCCTGTAAACACCTTATAATGGAGTTCTTTGTCAAGCCACAAACTTTTTGAACTTTTATGCTCTACTTCCTTTATAAAACTGAGTGACTTTAACAGCACCCAAGTCACATCTTGAATGCTTTGCTGCTTAGAAATTTCTTCCATGAGATACCCTAAATCATCTTTCTCAAGTTCAAAGTTCCACAAATCTCTAGGCCTGGAGCAAAATGCCACCAGTCTCTTTGCTAAAACATAACAAAAGTCACCTTTGTTCTAGTCCCCAGGATCCTCATCTCCATTGAAGACCACCTCATCCTGGATTTCATTGTCCGTATCATTAGCATCGTTTCAGGCAAAGCCATTCCACAAGTCTCTAGGTGGTTCTAAACTTTGCCACATTTTCCTATCTCCTTCTGAGTGCTCCAAGCTGTTTCAACCTCTGCCTGTTACCCAGTTCTAAAGTTGCTTCCACATTTTCAGGCACTTTTCAGTAGAGCCCACTCTACTGGTACCAATTTACTGTATTATTCCATTTTCATGCTGTTGATAAAGACAGACCTGAGACTGGGCAATTTACAAAAGAAGGAGGTTTAATCAACTTACAGTTCCACGTGGCTGGGAAGGCCTCCCAATCATGGTGAAAGGTAAGTAGGAGCAAGTCACATCTTACATGGATGGCAGCATGCTAAGAGAGAGCTTGTGTCAGGAAACTCCTGTTTTTAAAATCATTAGATCTCATGAGACCCATCCACTATGACGAGAACAGCATGGGAAATACCCATCCCCATTATTCAGTCATTTCCCACCAGGTACCTCCCACAAAACATGGGAATTGTGGGATCTACAGGATGAGATTTGAATGGGGACACAGAGCCAAACCATATCAGGCAGCAAGGGTGGTACCACTGTATGTAATGGCAGAGCAGTTGTGGGCTGTCACTGGGAATTCTATCCTAGAGAAATGCACAGGTGCCACTGTCTGAAGTGTTCAAATGGGAGCAGGGTAGCTGTGCTGGGGCCCAGGTCGGGAGGCCCTACCCAGTGAGAAGTAGCAGGAGCAAAAACAGGCATGGAAAAAAGTCTGACAACACCTCCATAAGGCAGCTGTGCTGAGCTGAAGACCTGCTATAATCCTTAAGACTCTTTGCTATCTCTTGATCTGAGGGCATTATGGGCAGGGGCTATAGCAGGCAAAAATGGCAGGCCTGTCTTATACCTATGAGAGCTCTGTCCCAGGGAGATGCAATGCTGCTTCTGGCCCAAGTTGTCAGGCTGATGTAGGTGGCTGTGCTGGAGGCTCAAGCCAGGAGGCCCTGACCAGTGAGGAGTAGAAGGGGCCATGACCAACATTAAAAACTATATGACTGCTCTTCCAGAAGGCAGCTTGCCCTGTGCTGGAGGCCCACAACAGTCATAACACTCTTCACTCCCTCCTGACCCTGAAGGCAGTTGGGTAGTGGCTGGAGCTGCAATAGCAGCAAAAACAGCAGATATGTCTATTGCATCTGGGAGCTTCATCCCAGAGAAATGCAGAGCTGCTGCCAGTCGAAGAGGTCAAGTGGGTGTTTCATGGCTGTTCTGGAGTTCCAGGTCAGTGTTCTTTGCCTGGAGAGGTTTACCAGAGGCAAGGCATGAAGTCCCTCTGCTCCTCAGAACCATGAATGTAGCCACTAACCTTTGGCATGCAGAGAACTTGGCGTTCTTGTTGGTGAAGCTATGGCAACTAGCACTGGGGTGCTTAGGGGCCTAAGACCCCTGGGACTTCTCATGTGCCTGATCTGGAGCTCTGCCCAGATTCTATGCAGCTCTCCTTGTTAGTCTGAAGGCTCCAGGGGGAGGGACTCAGGGTGGATCACCTGTGCCTATGATTACAAAGGTCCATGACAGAAGTATGGGGCCATGGGGCTCTCTCTCAGTCACTATGTCTTTGTGGTAAGGATCCTCCCCTGACTCCACCCAATCCTGGGTGGGTGGCTGTTGTGTCTTGCTGTTTTTGTTCTCCGTGGCTTCTGTTGCTTCCTTGCTGAATCCCAACATGTCCTCTTGGAAGATCCAGTTGAAGTGCTAGTGTTTACTGGCCAGTCTATTTCCTTTTCATGAGAGTGGAGCATACTAGCTGCTTCTAGTAAGTCCTCTTGGCACTTGATCACAAAAGACATTTATTTTTCACGGTTCTGCAGGCTGGCAAGTCCAAGTTAAAGGTGCCAGCAGATTCAATTCTTGGTAAGAGTTCTTCCTGGCTTGCGGACAGCTGCCTTCTCATTGTATTTTCACTAGGAAGAAAAAATAAGGTCTAGTGTCTCTTAATTGGATAAATTTTTAAAACCAAAATTATTGAAGGTGATTCTAATACACCTTTCTCAGTAACTCATATAAATATACCAGATGCATTATTAAGATTATTAGTGTATTTAAAAATATACAATTTCTGGCTGGGCACAGTGGCTCATGCCTATAATCCTAGCACTTTGGGAGGCCAAGGCGGGCGGATCATGAGGTCAGGAGATCAAGACCATCCCGGCTAACACAGTGAAATCCCGTCTCTGCTAAAAATACAAAAAAAAAAAAAAAATTAGCTGGATGTGGCAGCGGGCACCTATAGTCCCAGCAACTAGGGAGGCTGAGGCAGGAGAATGGTGTGAACCCAGGAGGTGGAGTTTGCAGTGAGCCGAAATCGTGCCACTGCACTCCAGACTGGGTGACAGAGCGAGATTCCCTCTCAAAAAAATAAAATAAAATAAATAATTATATAAAAATATACAATTTCTGCCCTTATTTATCTATATAATTTTGTATAATTATTTTATGATTGCTTATTGTTCATTTTAGTAGCCACTTTGAAAATAATTAATGTTTGTATAAAAATAAACATTAATTTAATAAACTAACAGAATAGCATATAAATTTCCACTAACATCCTATCAAAATTTATATAATTATAGTATTTTATAAGTCATTTTAGTGCTATATAAAGTTAAGAAAAATGGCCAAAAGTCTAAAAAAATTTAAAAAAATAAAATAGGAATAGAAAAAGGAAGAAAATTTATTTTTTAAGTTAAAAAATCGTTTTTTTAAATTTGAGAAATACATGTTTTTAAGAGAAAACATACCTTTAATCACAAGAAAAAAGTGCCTTTAAAAATAAAATTATTATATAACATAATAATATAAAAGTTTCTTTTTGAATTTTGAAGTTGTTATAGTTTTAAAATTGTATGTATTTGGCATTTCTTTTATTTTGCTTTATGTTAACATTCAAATTTCATCTTCGAATTTTAATTATCCTTAAAAATTTCTAGGTGCCTCTTAGTTGAATTCTAGACAAAATTTTTCTTTACAACTTTTTTTTATTATACTCTAAGTTCTAGGGCACATGTGCACAACGTGCAGGTTTGTTACATATGTATACATGTGTCGTGTTGGTTTGCTGCACCCATTAACTCGTCATTTACATTAGGTATTTCTCTTAATGCTATCCCTCCCCCATCTTTTTATCTGCTATACAAATATATTTTTATGCAATATCAGTGTCATTAATATAGTTAATGATATAGTTAGCATAGTTAATTACAAAACGTAGTAATTTTATTGTTAAATATTATAATTTTAAATTATTATTGATGGTTTTTACAATATGTATCATATTAGTAATACACCTTAACACACCAAAAGTATGTCAGCCCATAATGATGTTATTTTACTCGTTTATTTTAGTTTCATGTTTGAAACTTTTATGTTTAGCTAATAGAAAAAAAATAACAAGACAGAGAAATACAAATATAGCAAATATCATCCAAGCAATAATCCCTGACCGAACAATGCCAAGATATACATTGTCTGATTTCTTCTTTCATTTAGATATTTGCATGAATTTTAAAGCTTTTGTATATTTTTTATTTTATTAAAAATAATTTTCTGTCTTGCTTAACATGTTACTTATTTAAAAACATAAAATATTTAATCTATTTCATATCATCCAAATATATGAATTAGCTCATTTTGTCTTCTCTATATATGATCTTGTGTCTTTATTCAGACAAAATAGTTCTGTCATTTAAATGCTTCCTTATCTTTAGCATAGTGTGATTTTTCTTTTTAAAATTATTATAGTTCAATAATATATCAAGCTAGTGGGAGAAAAGCAAAGGTGAATTAAACTGTGTTTCAGTAAAATGTAAAAAAAAAATCTGATTTTAAGTAATTACTAACTATGTACAGTCACGAACTCATGAACCAACAGTATAGAAGAAATAATTGGTGCGATTTGGGCAAACTAGAAAAAGCCAAGAAAACTGAAAAGATCTTTTTATATGATCATTCTTAATTAGAGCCACTGACAGTGAATGTAAGAATGTTTAATGAATGTGACCTATAAAACTTTGGTAGATTCTGACTGACTCAGAGGTTATATATTACTTCTCACACTTCTTTATTAAAAGTATTTTGTTTTTAACTTAAGCATCATTTTTATAACTGAAGTGACAGTTATACATGAACAAGTATAATAGTTTGTCTAAAATATTTTGTACCAAAACAGGAAGACTGAAGTGTGAATAATCTCAGTAAAAAAGTATAAAATATATTTTAGACATGCAGTCATTCATTGAAATGTACACATGAAGTAAATCAAGTGACCTCATTATTGAATACATTGACTGAGAAATATATGAGGTTGAATTAATTTCTTCTTCCACAGAATTTTTTTATTTATTTCATTTTTGTTCAATGTTTCTTGATATAAAATAGATTATTTTCTATTATTTTCAGATGTCTCAGAAATCTTTCCAGTTCTTTCCTACAGTCTTCATTACATTTTTAAAAATTAATGCAAAATGTGGACCATTTAAAAACTAGATTTTCTCAAAGATTCAGTGTTGAAGGTAGTGTCCCTGGAGATTATTTGTTAAAGAATGTTTAAAACTAACAAGCACATGCCTAGTCTTTGACATGATTTGTTTTGTAAGATCCTTGTCATCATGATATGTATTCAGGAAAAGGAGTATTCTCAGATTACAGATAAAGAAGCTAAGTCAGACATATATTGAGTATGTAACTTGATGTGAGCCATAAATAAAAATGTGCCAAATATATTAGTTAATTGTATAAATCTAAAGCATTCTATAATAGTATATTATCTCTGGCTGGTGAATCTAGCAAACACAACATATAGTTATGTCTCCGTATAGGTGGGGATCAATTCCAGGGGCACCTTCATGTACCAAAATCCACATATACTCAAGTTTCCCAGTTGGCCCTGTGGAACCTGTTTATAGGAAAAGGCAACCCTACAGAAAACACCGCATTTTTTATTGAGTTTGGTTGAAAAAAATATATACATATAAGTGGGCCTGCGTAGTCTACACATGTGTTCAAGGGTCAACTGTAGCTGAAAGCAAACCACATTTAGTTTGTACATATATTTGAGAGAGAATATTTATGAAGTGTTTTATTTTTTTAAAAAAAAAAGCTAACTAAAGAGCTAAAAGAACCAAAAGCAAACCAAAATATAAAAAATAAACATTTTTCTAGCTCTGCAATGTAAGACATTTACTTTAAATTATTCAAATGTACCTAAATAGGAATCTAATTTAATTTCAAATTTATGCTATTTTTGAAGTAAGAAACATGCTGTGTCATTTATGAAACTAGAAATATATGATTGAAAAAGAGTCTACATAGTGAGAGAACTTGACCATAATCTTTGAAAGTAAAATCAAACGAAAGCTTATGTAAAAAGTGTGACCATTAGGCTTTAATTTTTAAAATCTGATAATAAAATAAGAGATATTGAATGTTGCTAAAATTTTTAAATGTGTTATGATAACAGCATACATGGAATATTATACATTTACTCAAATTATGTTTTAAAAATAATGACATAAACATACTTCTTATACATTATGATTGAAATGCTGAGGTTTTATTTAATTCATAACCAATAAAGCTAAGAAACCCTTAAAAATCAAGATGTACTCCTTAAATAAAATATTGAGTGAGTACTTATAAGGCAATAAGTTTTGTAAAATATGCTAAAAATTTTTAAAAATTCTCTACATATTCGAGACATACTTGAAGATACTGTGGGTTTTGTTCCAGACCATCACAATAAAGCAAAAATCACAATAAAACAAGTCAACCAAAATTTTTGGTTTCTCAATGCACATAAAAGTTATGTTTACATTGTACTGTAAAGGGTGTAATAGTATTATGTTTAAACAAATAATGTACTTTCCTTAATTTTAAAAAGTTTTATTGCTAAGTAATGTTAATCATCTGAACCTTCAGTGAGTCATAATGTTTTGGTTGCTGGAGAGTCTTGCCTCAGTACTGGTGGTTGCTGACTGATCAGGGTTGTGATTGCTAAAGGTTGGGGTGGCTGTGGGAATTTCATTTTCTTTTTTTTTTTTGAGTCAGAGTCTCACTCCGTCGCCCAGTCTGGAGTGCAATGGCACCATCTCAGCTCACTGTAACCTCCACCTCCCAGGTTCAAGCAATTCCCCTCCCTCAGCCTACCAAGTAGCCAGGATTGCAGGTGCCTGCCACCACACCCGGCTAATTTTTGCATTTTTAATAGATATGGGGTTTCATTTTGGCCAGGCTGGTCTCCAACTCCTGACCTCAGGTGATCTGCTCTCCTTGGCCTCCCAAAGTGCTGGGATTACAGGTGTGAGCCACCGTGCACAGAGTTTCATAAGACAGCAATGAAGTATGCTGCATTGAATGACTCTTTCATGAAAGACTTCTCTGTAGCATAGGATATCATTTGATAGTACTTATCCACAGTAGAACTTCATTCAAAATTAGAGGCAATCCTTTCAAACCCTGCCATTGCTCTATCAATTACATTTAGGGACTATTCTAAATCCTCATTGTTATTTCAATAATGTTCACAGTATTTCACCAGGAATAGATTCCATCTCAAGAAACCACTTTCTTTGTTCATCTATAAGAAGCAACTCCTCATCTGTTAGTTATATTACAAGATTGCAGCAATTCAGTGACATCTTTAGGCTCCACTTTTAATCCTAGTTCTCTTGCTATTTCCATTACATCTGCAATTACTTTCTCCTCTGAAGTCTTGAACCCCTCAAAGTCATCCATGAGGGTTGGAAGCAACTTGTTCTAAACTCCTACTAATGTTGATACTTTGGCCTTCTTCCATGAATCATAAATGTTCCTAATAGTATCTAGAATGGTGGATCCTTTCCAGAAGATTTTTCAGATCCATCAGAGGAATCACTGTCTATGACAGCTACAACCTTACCAAATGTATATATTAAGTTATAAGACCTGAAAGTCAAAATTGCTTCTTGATCCATGAGCTACAGAATTGGTGTTGTGTCAGGTTGCATGAAACAACATTAATGTCCTTGTATATGTTCATCAGAGCTCTTGGGTGACCACGTACATTGTCCACAAGCAGTAATATTTGAAAGAGAATCTTATATTTGGATTAGTATGTCTCAACAGTGGGCTTAAAGTATTCAGTAAACCATGCTATAAACAGGTGTTCTGTCATAAATGCTTTGTTGCTTCATTTATAGAGACAAGCAGAGTAGATTTGGCATAATTCTTATTAGCCTTAGGATTTTCAAATGGTAAATAAGCATTGGCTTCAACTGAAAGTCACTAGCTGCACTAACCCCTAAGAAGAATGTCAGTCTGTCATTTGAAGCTTTGAAGACAGGCATTGACTTCTCCCCTCTAGCTATGAAAGGCTTAGATGAAATCTTCTTTCAATATAAAACTGTTCTGTCTACATTGAAAATCTGTTGTTTAGGGTAGTCACATTCATCAATTATTTTAGCTAAATTTTCTGAATAATTTGCTGAAGTTTTTTCATCACAGTTACTGTTTCACTTTCCACTTTTATGTTGTTAAGATGGCTCCTTTCCTTCCACCTTAAGAACAAACCTTTGCCAGCTTCCAACTTTTCTTCTGCAGTTTTCTCTCACCTCTCTCAGCCTTCATAGAATTGAAGAGCATTAGAGCTTTGGTCTAGATTGCGTTTTGGCTGAAGATAAGGTTGTGGCTGATTTGACTTTCTGGCCAAACCACTAAAACATTCCAAGTCTCAGCAATAAGGCTGTTTCTCTTTCTTACTGTTCCTGTGTTCACTGGAGTCGCAGTTTTGATTTCCTTCAAGAATTTTTTCTTTGCATTCACAACTTGGCTGACTGTTAAAAACAAGAGTTCTAGCTTTAGATCTAAGTTGGCTTTTGACATGTCTTCCTTGCTAGGCTTAAGTATTTCCAGCTTTTGATTTAAAGTAACACACATGAAACTCTTTCTTACACTTGAACACTTAGAGCCCATTATAAGGTGATTAACGGGCCTAATTTCACTACTGTTGTGTCTCACAAATTGGAGTCACTAAGAGAGGGAGAGAGACAGGGAAGTTCTGTTCAGTGGAGTAGTCAGAAGACACACAATATGTATTGATTAAGTTGCTATCTCTTAAAGGTATGATTTGTGGTTTCTCCCCATATTACAGTAGCAACATCAAAGATCACTGAATACAGATCACCATAACAGATATAATAATAGTGAAAAAGCTTGCAATATTGTGAGAATAACCAAAATGTGACACGGAGACATGGAGTGAGCACATGCTGTAAACAAAGTGGCTCTAGTAGACTTCCTCAATGCAGGCTTGTCACAAACCTTCAATTTGTGAAAAAGGCAGTATGTGAAGTGCAATATAGCAAAGGTATATGTAAGGTACACAAGTACATCACCATGATAGACCCAAACTTTATACCAGGCACTACCGAAAGAGTAAAATTAGCACAACAGTTAGCATAGACAACATGACAACTTTTGTAGGGCCATAGTATAGTTTCAGATATTGTTCACATTCTCTGCAACAAAAGAAGTTAAGATACATTACAGAAAGGAGAATATGAAAGCAGTATTAGTAAAAGGGAATATCCCAACAATAGGAAAGCACCCCATTTGGATATTCACAAAAATTCTAAAAATTATCTTGTGAAAATGTGAAATCCATATTTTAAAGGTCTTCAAAACAGAGAAAAATAGACTAAAATTTTATTAATTAAAGTAAATGTTAACTCCAATAAATGAGGAGAATTAGAATGCATTAAGGTGTTTTAAAATTATAAAACTTACTAAAGTAATTTGGAAAAAAATGTGTATCGATAATACTCATTTAAGAAAACATGGTCACGATTTAGTCAAATCTCATCTTTTGTCCCTTGTTTTTGTTTTTAAAAGTTGTAATAATAATTGACATTTACTCAATATCTTCATATATTGAGTAAAACCATATACCAAACAATAATTGCATCCTTTATATAAGTAGAGAAATTAGGCTTAAAATAAATAACAAGTGAGAGGCCATGGTGCCAACCTAGTTTGTCATTTTTCTTTCGAAAATCCTAAGTTATTTGTTGCCAAAATTATCAATATTTTATATTTTGTTGCTCTTGCAAATAAAGCATTTCTAATTAAAAATCTTAGGGCTTCACATATCCTTCTGATAGCTGGTAAAATGCTGCTTTTTGCTAGAAGCCTTCTCTGCCCTTTCTATATAACAGCAACCTCTCTTCTCAGTTTCTTGTCATCTCCAGTACACCTTCTAGCTGCTTTTCTAATTTTATTTTTCCCAAGCACAACTTAGCACTTTACTGGAAGTCATCTGTTTTCTGCTTCACAAAGCAAGGACTTGTCTCCGTTGTGCCCAGCTCTAGCCTCAGGGCCTAGAAAAGTACTCAGTGTAATGTGCACCAAATACGTGTATATTGGATTAATATTTAAATGCGTATATACTTAGCTGTGAATAAATAGCATCAATATTTGTCTTTTAAATGTTAAAAATATAAAGTGTATAGCCTTCAAAAGTATACTGTACATAAACAGTTTGAAGGTGATGAAGAGGACCCTGAAACAGGAATGGATTCCTAATTCCTAGCAGAGATTTAATGGCCATCACGGAGCAGCCAGATGTTATAAGATAAGGATATAAGACCTGAGAGGCATGGCAGGTAGGAATAGGGCTAACATATATTTTACTTAATATTTTTGAATTGGCTATATTGAAAAAAGTTTAACACATGTTACCACAGCAAACACTCTAAAAACTCTCTACTAAGAATTTTGGCTTAGACCAAGGCCAACACTGCTCTGGACATAAAATGGCCTTTTATACATGATGATGATCTTTTCAAAACTAAGTAAGTTAAGTACATTATTTAAAAGATTTTAGTCCTGTTTTACCTGTTATTTCACTACTAAAGGATTTTTCTACTCTGAGTTCACTTTATCATTCTTTTTTCAGAATTTTATCTGTGCTTATTTTAAATAAACATGAAAATTACTACCATTTAAGATACATCCTTTTATCTTTCAATTATTTTTCCAGAGCAGTGCTTTAAGTATTCATATAATTATGAGAGTTTCTAAAATTTTACATATTTTATAACAGTTCATTCTGTGTGAGTTTTCTTTTAATTTTTATAAGAAATATCTTGAGAGCAGTGATACATAATATATTATGCAAAACCTGAAAAAAATAGTAAGTGATTTCCAGCATCAAAGGTAATTTATTCTTCTGAGAGCCTAGTGACATTTAAGTTAATTTCCTATTTTATGAATTTTTATAAATTACTTAGTATGTGGGTTATGTGTACAGAAAGCACACCACGTAACTTTAAATTGTTCTCAAATCATTTTGTAAGTCATCAGATAAGTAGCTACTTAAGTAATCCATATATTTGTAATAAATATTTGTGTAGAAATAATAGAGTGAGGAAGTCCTTTTTCATAACTTTGAATAAAACACTATTTCTCCAGTTAACCTGGAGGGCAAATAAATCTTTTAAAAATCTAACAGAAAAGTTCAATAAGAGCACAAAGTGTGTATTAAGTAAATGTTACAAAGGATAAATGGAAGTGAAGTACCTGAGAATTCAACACCTATAAGTGAATTATAAGTGCAATCACAACTATCACAAACTTTGCTCCATCTCATTTTGGAATTGTAACAGCCTCAAGGGCATAATAACTTTCAAAAGACAGTCACTGAGTGCCAACTATATGCCAGCCCATATGCTAGGTATGGACTGCTATGTTTTTTTCTTACTAATTAGAATCACTTAACTGCTTGAAAATGTGCATTGGTGGTAAACCTATTATCAGTCCTTACTCTATCTTTAAAATTTTAAGTTAAATTTTTGATTTAATGTAGAATCATTTTATACACACACACACACACACACACACACACGCCACACACCAAAACAGATAACTACTTTTCTTGAAATATCAAAATACCACAAAAGGATTATGATTTTCTTTTCCTAAAATGTTTTAGTGTAAATGACAGTTAGATCTGTAGTCTGATTGCCTTAAAAAGTTGTTTCATCTCTCTGAACTTGAATTATTATTATTATTATTTTTTGAGATGGAGTCTCGCTCTGTAGCCCAGGCTGGAGTGCAGTGGCACGATCTCGGCTCACTGCCAGCTCCACTTCTCAGGTTCACGCCATTTTCCTGCCTCAGCCTCCTGAGTAGCTGGGACTACAGGTGCCCACTACCACGCCCGGCTAATTTTTTGTATTTTTAGTAGAGACAGGATTTCACCAAGTTAGCCAGGATGGTCTCGATCTCCTGACCCAGTGATCTAACCCCCTTGGCCTCCCAAAGTGCTGGGATTACAGGTGTGAGCCCAAACCCTGAACTTGAATTTTTTAATCTGTAAAATGACATGATAATATTAATATGCTGATCAAAGTTTGTTTGCTCTCAGATCAATTTCCTCAGCAGTTTTCTTTTATTTTTTCACTGTAACAGAAATCTGCATTTCCCATGCTTCCTTGTCATCTAGTCTTTTGGTAGATTCAGGCAAGGGAAGGCAAAAGCCAAAGATTGAAGGGCAGGAAAAGGCAAGGAGAAGGGCCACTTCTGTTTTTGTTTGTTTGTTTTCTCTGCTTCTAATGACACCTACATCAGAGATCATATTTCTCCCTGGTCCCATTTCTCACCAGCAGTAATTCTACTGTGAAATGGCTCATTACTGGATCTCTGGAACTTTAGTTTCTCCCATTGACCTTACTATCATGAGGAAAGGGTTAGTTCTCTGCTAGTGCTAATACTTTCATCACTATTCCTTGTTTTGTTTCTTAGTTATTTTCACCCTGATGTTACCTGCTCCATATAATAAAATCAGATTGTTTGTAAGGCCTAGACTAGTTTCTGCCTTGCTGGCTATATCCTCAATGAAGAGTAAATATTTACCTCATGGGAGAAATAGACCTAATGGATTTAGGAGTTTAGCAGTTTACAGGGCACAAATTAAATCTCAATAAATATTTACTCTGACTAAAAAAGTGCAAAATAGAAGTACAATTCCTTTTTATTGTCATTGATTTCAGAGCAAAATGAATCAACAGTTGACAAATTAAGGATTAATTTATGCAAGATTATTCAACAAATATTTATTATTCATTTGCTCTATGCCAGAAATGTGTCTTCATGCCAGGTTAAGAAAAAGAGAAAACAGAAAAAAAAATAGCTGTCCCTGACTAAAAGAGCTTATGTTCTTTCTTTTTTGGGCGAGAAAGATAGTGAAAAATTAAAAAAAGAAACGCAGTATTAGCATGCGGATAAGTTCTAGGGTGAAATTTGAATGCAGATCCAGAGTGACTGTCTGCCTCTCAAAAGAATTCTGCTGAGATGTCCAGAAGTAAGTAGAGTAGCAAGCAAATATCTACAGCGCATGTCTCTTTTAAAGACAGAAAAACAAAGTGGTTTCTAAGGTGGGTGAATCTTGGCATTTCCAAGAAATATCAGGAGGCTCTTAAGGATAGAATGACCAAAACAATGAGGGCTGTGATAAAATAAATTGGGGGAGGTATGTAGAAGGATCCCATATTGTTGCTTTCACAAGCAATGACAAGGTTTTGGGTTTTACTTTGAGAAGGGGAACAATTAGAAAGCTATGAGCAAGACTGAAATTATTTGATTTATGTTTTATAATCATTCTGACTCCTGGCTGAAAAACAGCCTCTAGGAATGAAAGTGAGAGAAACAGGGTCATCATTTATGAAGCTATTCCAATGATCCAGTGCTTTGGCAGTTGCCTGGACATGGCTAGTAAGAGGTAAAAGTAATCTGATACATCTTAAAGGCAGGTGTTCATGGATTTGATATGGCAAATGAAAGAAGCCACTATGTGTTATATTCCTTGAGCCAAAATTGAGGTGTAAAATAAACATGCCCACATAAATGGTTGATTATGTTCTTAAATGAAGGAGAAAATAGTTGCAGTGATGTTAAGTCATCAACCATTTAAAATGTTGCTTTTGAAAGAGATGAATCAAGGAAGGGATGGACATAAATTTTCCTTACCTAAAAAGCTAGTGAAAATTAAGAGTGACATGAACAGGATTAAAACTTTATTTTATAGTGGTACTGAGATGAAACATCACACTATCTGACTTCATAGCTTAAAAATATAATCACCCCACCAACTTCTCACTCTTTTCAAGGATTTTGTGAGTAACCAGCCTTACTTTGGAAAACCTAGACTCCTACATACAGATTGTTATGTTTGTGAGTATGATTATTTCTATCACTTTGTTTTACATTGTGCTTTATCATTCAATAATTAATATCTATCATTTTCCATTAACTAATTTATTTTATGAGCATTTATTATTATTATTACCCTATGGTAGTCAATAATTACTGATACATATTCCTTTGTTTTTTGGGATTTGATATAGAATCAGAGAAGTTTGTTGCCAACTCCGTTTTAGTTGAATATATATTGTTTTTGTCTTATATTTAGTTTTTGTAAAACTTCAGATTTTCCATCATGCCCCACTCTATATTGCTAAAAATCATATCCAAATATGACAAGGTTTAGGAACACACACAGTTAATGAACACATGTTAGAGTATAATAACACAGAATACATTTTTGAAAGTAAGTTTATTAAAATTAGCAATATATTTCTAGTTATATGCATAAGGATATACCAACATGGATTTTGCCTGCCCAATATTAATTTTCTCTTAATGTCTTACTCACAGAACTTCAATTTGGTCATGAGTCTAAGCCCCAAATTATGTTTGCTGTCATGTACTCATGACAGCTCTTTTTCTTGATTTTTCTAGCCTTTATCCATTTGGAAATGTGAACCACCTTTTATAGGTGAGATACAATATAGCTGAACCCTTCTCTAAAGGTTTCTGTAAAAAAGCATAAATGTACAAGCCTATCATCCCGATTCTATTTAGTTTGCCTTGAATATGAATGTGATAAATGAAGTAAGATCTCACATCTTGCAACATGAAGTGGGAGAAGGGTCAACATAGAAGAAATGTCAGAAGAAATGAACCAGTAGAAAATTCCTCATTTGCTAAATTTTGTTAAAATAAAAAAATAGATTTTAATATTAATCTGTTCTACACAGGCAAATGTTAACTGCAATGAAAATGTCTTTTAGATAATTCAGAACACTTTCCATCCTTGGTAAAAGTATTCATTTTACTGACTCACTATTATATATTTTGTTAAGTTAGAAACTCATATTCAATCAAAGGAAATAAAAGTTCCCCCTAATTTCTAGGAATATAAAAAAATAGGTACACATAGCTTAGATAATATTTTCTATATTTGTTCAAGTAAATCAGTTTAGTGATTGTTTGAAATACTTCCAATTGATATGAGTCCAATTTTAGAAGGAATTTTAGTTGGAAGTTTTATTCTCTTTATGAAGATGTAAATGGCTGTGTTTACTGGCCAATATTTACATACACATACAGTCAATGAATTTTAATTTGCACACAGTGGCATATATAATTAAAAGTTCATTTTATTAGTTAATTTAGATATGGTTCAATGAGAGTTTCAAACTGAGGGCATAGAGTCATATAACATACTCTAGAAGAACAACTTCTCACAAAAACTAAAATAAATTGCTTTACCACGTTTGCCTTTGTATTTCACTTTTTCTGTTCTGAAGAATGAGCATGGTAAAATTTACATATATCTAACACATATAATGGGTAATGTATGAATTATTTTACAAATTACTCATAACCAGAAGAGTTCTGTTGGATTTTACCGTATGGCCAGATTCATCTTGCCTTTCAAACTTATGTAAGTAATTTTTCCGAATCTCTTTTTTTCCCATAACATACATGCTGCTGAGTCCACTCCTCCAAACTAAGTAAAGATAGGAATGCTCAGGGTCAAATCATAAGTATAGAAATTGACTTTTGAACTGATGAAGACTTTCTTCTTGTCTACGCTTTAGTCAGGCTTCTAGGAGCACTCTTTTTGATTCTACTTTGTCCTTGGGCCCTGTCTTTACACTGCCTAGTCCAGCTGTTGCAAGAATGCTGCTAAGTCAGTTTAGAGAGAATCTCCCACTCTTGATATCTGATCACTCTGGCTTGCCTTCAGCAAGAATCCTCTTACGTTAGCTAACAAGAAATCCCCTACCCTTGATGTCTCCTCTTAGTAATTTGTGTTCATCGACAACCCTTCACACTGCTCATTAGCTGCACTTCCCAGATATCTTTGCTGTGTTCAGAGTTGAACCTTATCTCTCTTCCCTATTAGAATCATCTTGATACCTATCATTTTAATCTTAAATAAAGTGATCCTTAACCATTTTAACAAGTGGTGGAAATTTTTTTATTTAGCAGAACTAACAAATTGTTTGTGAACTATTGAAATAGAACTATTCTATTATGGCTTGCAGATATTTTTCTCAATTATAATTCACTTTCATACCGTAAAAGTATCTTTGCTTTGTGTATATCTTTTTCATATAAAACCTTTTAATTTGGCAGGGAACAGTGGCTCATGCCTGTAATCCCAGAACTTTGGGAGGCCCAGGCAAGTGGATCACGTAGGTCAGGAGTTGAGACCAGCCTGGCCAACATGGCAAAACCCCATATCTACTAAAAGTACAAAAATTATCCGGGCATGTTTGTGGGCACCTGTATTCTCAGGTACTTGGGAGACTGAGACAGCAGAATCGCTTGAACCCAGGAAGCAGAGGTTGCAGTGAGCCAAGATCAGGCTGCTGCACTCTAGCCTGAGTGATAGAGTGAGTGAGACTCTGTCTCAAAAAACAAAAAACAAAAAAACCTTTCGATTTATTTTCCAGAGGTCTATTTTTAATTTAGTAACAAGATTTTAAAAAATATTTATAAAATTAAATAACAATAGAATGTTAGAACTAGGCCCTATAAAATATAAAATTGTCAAAATTGGTTAGCATGATTGTAGCTTCAAGGATCCTATTGTTAATGTGGCAACTTCTGAAACCAAACATCATCATGCTTGGCATCAAGAGCTAAAGTAGTCATGAGTTAATGGAGAAGAACAACTAAGGAATTGGCTGCTGAAGTAAAGTTTATGCTAAATTTAAATGAAATGAAATAACAAAGTAGTTTGAAATGAACATTCCATTGATTATTTTTAAAATTTTATTTATTAACAAAGTAGCTTATACTAACTGCCCACTGTCTATCCCAATAGTTACAGCAATAACATATAGTTAACATTTGTAATTAAATATTTCATTTCATACAAATAGTATTTTAAAATTCAAGTGTTGATTTTTAAGCCTTTGAATGTTTGGCTGTTTAAAATTTAAGAGCATATAAAAATTGTAGAAAAGGGTCATTATTAATAAAATATTCAAAATATGGTAAATTTTGCATGATGATTTAATATATGCAAATTGACAAGTGATGTGAATAGTACATTTGAATAGAGAAAATATGTACATAAATGAATGGTATTTCAGAATCTAAGCAAATTGATGACTACATTGTGTACTTGTCCCCAATGTAAATGAAATATTAATTAGAAAACTTTTTTTTTCACTAAAGGGCTGAACATAAAGCGTGATGGCAAATTGGTGTGTTCTTGTATTTCTTGTCATTGGGTATTCTTTTCAGTATATTTTCACTTAATGTTTTAGCAACATTTTTCATCATTCTTTTACACTTATAGCTGGACTATGCTTAGTGATAGAAAACAGTTATATAATGGGATTATACTTGGCCATATGAATTTGATGGTATGGTTTAATCTGTGTTTCATCTTACTTGTGTCTACTTGTAAGTCATTGATGCTAATGTTATTAGTAATTTTTAGAGGGTAGAAATGTTTTCTATATGACATTTTTGAGAAAAGGAAGTCAATAAATCCCATTTGATATGCAACAGAAATAAAGATCTCTTATTTCAATTTTAAAATGCTTTATAGGTTACATTGCTTTGTTTTATGCATTATTTGTTTTGATCAGATGCCAAATGAGTCAGTAATGTCATCTAACCACAACTTTGATACATTTTTTTAAAGAAAAATTTCCAAAATACTATATCTGAGCAATAGGGTAATACTTCATAAATTAAAATATTTAAATATTCAATCTTTCTGAGTGGATATTTGTTGCATATCTGATAACTTGACCTAATTCTGTAATTGGGATGAGAACTGCCCAATTTTATTGGTAACCTCTTTTCTGCTCTGCAACTTTGGAAATACTATGGAGGACTCCAAATTCATTTGAGACAAAAATATTAAAAATGTAACCCCTGATTAGGATTTCAGTTCCAAAGCTCTCCTTGGAGGGATATAGAGCTGGAGAAAATCACATTTATTTTTGTCTCTTTAATATTGATATATAAAAGTCAGGTTAAAATTAGTATCAAAATGGGAAGCCTGCATTGTAAACCAGTTGGAATAATACACTCTGCAATATGAAGGAAAAAGGAAAAATTTAGTTGATTCATTTACCTAACTATAATTTTTTAAAGAATTTTGTTTCTAATAAATTTAACTTAAATTTTTAATTTTCTATCTTTCATTTAGTACCATCTATATAAACTTTTCCAGGCTACTTCTCTGAATCACCTGGCAAAATCTTATAATTTGCCACCTAATTGAATAAAACACACACACACAAAATAATCTATTTTGAATAATAAACATTATTTATAATTATCTTGTTGAGTTTGAGAGTAATCATCAGGTGTGGAAAAACTATTGAGGAAATTTTAACAATTTAAAACGTAATAATCTTTTTTGTATTATGTGTGTTTTATACTCAGAAGTGCATATGTTTTATAAAATTATGTGAATTTATAAATGTGGTCAATATTAATATTAAATTGTATCTTTTAATAGTATCTTCAATTATCTTTTTTTTGCTGCTAGATTCCATTTAGAAAAAAAAATGTTCTATATAGCAGTGTTGCTTTCTTTTTCTTTTCTTTTTGCTTTTCTTTCTTTTTTCTATTGATAAAGTATTTACTTGATCTTGGGGAAGAGGTATATAATCAAATGACCACATTTTTCTTTGTTACATATTATTAAAAATTTATAATCAATCTTTCCAAATTGTAATCGGTCTGAAACCCATTTGCTTTACTCAAATTATTTAGTGATTGTAAAAGTTTCAGAAACACATGAAAGTTACAGATTAGCTTTAAATGTGTCATGTTTAAAGCAGTTGTTTTAAAAGCTAAGTCATTATCCATTATTATGTAACTAGTATTCTAAATATCACATCTTTGCATTGTTTGACTTTTAAGGCATATGAAATGTTTTGGATCAGAGAAATCATTTGCTTCACATCCCTAAGAGACAGACTCTATGGGTACTGAGTCATGCTAATAGTGGCAAAACCTGACAAACAATAAGCATCATTTTCAAATATTGTAAACATTTCACATAAAAATTTACTTTTAGCATACATTGAAGCCATCAAGGAAGCCTAAAGTAAGGAAAACCTCAGTGAAATATGATGAAGTTAATAAAAAGAAATAGCCATCATTTTATTTGTTTAAATTGCCATTATCTCTCATATTATTATGTACAATATGTAACATAGGATAATTAAGTCAAACTGTGTACCTACAGATATGGAGAGCCTTTTGTTTTAGGAAAAAGTAAAATGTAAATTAACTGGTAAAGATGAGCTTTTCAATCTATAAGGCATAGACACTTTTCCTTGGTGGATTTGAAAAGGTTCTTATAAATCTGAAAATAGGATAGTTTTTCTATAATAAATGGTAAAAAACACTTTCACATCTTAACCTTATCATAGTATCACAATGCTGGAATATTTTTACTAGGAAATAAGTAAGCTAATTCAATTATAAATTGCAGTAGAGGAAAGGATGAAGGTTAAAAAATACTATCTATTCAAATCCTTAGTCATGAGGTTGAATTCATTGAATCAGAGTGTGAATATATATCTATATTTGAGACAGAATGTGTATGTATGTGTGTGAGTGTGAGTGTGTGTGTACAGTCATTAGATATTTGCCTCATGGACAGCGGAGGAAAACATTTGCTGAGCTGCTTTCCTACCTTAAAGGTTTAGAACTGCACTGTTTTCAAGATATACTTTTTATATCTCAAATAATTTAATATATTATGTTTAGTTGTTGATATAACAAGATATCTGAATACACCATAATTGAAATTATACCTGGAAATAAATACTTGAAATACTTGCTTCAGTGACATTTGTGGAAGTATACATATTTAAGTTCAAATTATAGGTATATTGAACAAAATGATATTGGATTCTTCACTGGCTGCATACTTCTGAAACTTGTAAATAATTTGAAATTAGTTTCCAAGAACAGAAAGACAAATATTAGATAGGAAATACCAAATTCTTAAGATTCATACATATAAAAGTGAAATAAAAATCAAACTTAATCTTATCATGAATTTTCTACTGTGGCTTAATTTTAGAACTTGTTATAAAAATAGAAATGCTATTAATTTAATTATATTTATTAAAATCTAAAAATAGGTGATTATAGCTAGGACATTGACAAGTGTAACTATACATGAGTAAATATAACTGAAGATAGCAGCACATGAAATATATCATAAAATTGAATTATTGTATAAATAGTATTACGTCTGTATTACTTGGAACTTGATTCCACTTAGAATGTCCCTGCTTTTATTTATTTATTTATTTTTGTAAACAAAATGAGCAAGAGGTTATTACACTTCATTCACTGCGAAAAGGTAACACTACATCAAAGATAACTCACATACTTGCAGAAATATGGAAGGTATTTCTTTCTTTTTTTTGTTAAGAAATAGGGTCTCACTATGTTGCCCAGGTTGTAGTGCAGTGACTATTCAAAGGGGTCATCCCACTACTGATAAGCAGAGGAGTTTTATTCTGCTCAGTTTTTGAGTTGACCACTCCTTAGGCAACCTGGTGGTCCTCTGCTCCCTGGAAGCTAACATATTGATGCCAAACTTAGTGCAGACACTTCATCAGCATAGTGCATACAACCCAGAACTCCTGGGCTCAAGTGTTCCTCCCACCACAGCCTCCTGAGTAGCTGGGACAATAGGTTTGTGTCACCTGGCTGAAAGGTATTTTTAAATACAAATGTTGTCCAGGAGTGACAGAAGCTGGAGAATTGGACTACTTGATGGAGGCTTTGTACAAGCTTTGAACAATAATAACAACAAAATTGAAACGCCAAAAATATTGTTTAATTAGCAGTTAAACCAGTCATTTTGCACAGAGGATTTTGGTAATTGATTGTGTGATTCAAGGAAATAATATTATTAGGTGTGTATTAGTCCATTATTGCATTGCTATAAAGAAATACCTGAGATTGGGTAATTTATAAAGAAAAGAGGTTTAACTGACTCACAGTTCTGCATGCTGTACAGAAAGAATGTTGCATCTGCTGGGCATCTGGGGAGGCCTCATGAAATGTATAACCATGGTGGGAAAATGAAGAGGGAGCCGGTGCTTCCTATAGCTGGGAGCAGGAAGAAAAGTGAGAGGTGGGGAGGTGCTACACCCTTTTAACAACCAGATTTCACAATAACTCACTCACTCACTCACTATCATAAGAATAGCACCAAGGAAATGGTATCAAACCATTAAAAAGAAACCACTCCACAATCCAATAACTTCCCATTAGGCCCCACCTCCAACACTGGGGATTACAATTTGACACGAGATTTGATTGGGGACATGGATCCAAACCATATTATTTTGCCCTAGTCCCTCCCAAATGTTATGTCTTTCTCAGTTTGCAAAATATAATCATGCCTTCCCATCAGTCCCCCAAAGTCTTAACTCACTTCAGCATTAACTCAAACATCCAAAGTCTAAAGTCTTATCTGAGATGAGGCAAGCCCCTTCTGCCTAAGACCCTGTAAGATTAAAAAAAAAAAAAACTCCCAAGATATAATGTATAATGGGGGTATAGGGATTGGGTAAATACTACGATTTCAAAAGGGAGAAATTGGCCAAAAGTAAGGGGCTACAGGCCCCATGCAAGTCTGAAACCCAGTAGGAAAGTTATTAAGTCTTAAAGCTTAACAATCTCCTTTGACGCCATCCAGGGCATACCACTGCAAGGGGCGAGCTCCCAAAGCCTTGTGCTGCTCCACTCCTGTGACTTTGCAGGGTTCAGCTCCTACAGCTGCTCTCAAGGGCTGGTGTTGAGTGCTTTCACCATTTCCAGGCACACGGTACAAGTGCTGATGGATCTACCATTCTGGGGTCTGGAAGATAGTGTCCCTCTTCTCATAGCTCCCCTAGATAGTGGTCCAGTAGGGACACTGTGTGGTGGCTCCAACCCCACCTTTCCCCTCTTCAGTGCCCTCGTAGAGATTCTCCATCAGGGCTCTGACCCTGCAGCAGACTTCTGACTGTACATCTAGGTTTGTTCATACATTCTCTGAAATCTAGCCTCAACTCTTATACTCTGTGCACCCTCAGGCTTAATGCCACATGGAAGCCATCAAGACTTATGGCTTGAACCCTCTGGAGCAGCATCCTGAGCTGTACCTGGGCCACTTGGAGCCATGGCTAGAGCTGCAACAGATGAGATGCATGTAGTAGTGTCCCAAGGCTGCATAGGGCAGTGGGGCCCTAGGCCTGGGCCATGAAACCATCCTTCCTTCATTGTCCTCTGAGCCTGTGATGGGAGGAGCTGACACAAAGGTCTCTGAAATGCCCTGGAGGGTATTCCTCATTTTCTTGGCTATCAGCATTTGCCTTCCTTTTAGTTAAGCAAGTTTCTGCCGCTTGCTTGAATTTCTCTCCTGAAAATGGGCTTTTTGTTCTACCACATGGCCAGGCTACAAATTTTTCAAGTTTCTACACTCTGCTTCCCTTCTAAATATAAGTTTCAGTTTGAGGTCATTTCTTTGCTCACACACATCAAAATAGTTTGTTAGAAGTAGTGAGATTACCTCCTGAATGCTTTGCTGCTTAGAAATTTTTTCCACCAGATACCCACCATAACTTGAGATAATCTCAAGTTCAAAATTCCACAGATCCCTAGGGCAGGTGCACAGTGCAGCCAACCTTTTTGCTAATGCCTAACTAAAGTGACCTTTGCTCCAGTTCCCATTAAGTTCCTTATCTCCATCTGAGACCTCCTCAGCCTGGACTTCATTGTGTGTCTCTATCAGTAGCTTGGTCACAACAATGTAACAAGACTCTAGTAAGTTCAAAACTTGCCCTCATCTTCCTGTCTTCTTCTGATCTCTCCAAACCTTTCCAATCTCTGCCCACTATCCAGTTTCAAAGCCACTTTCACATTTTCCGGCATGTTTACAACAATATCATATTCCTCTACCAATTTTCTATATTAGTCCTTTCTTACATTGCTCTAAAGAAATACCTGAGACTGGGTAATTTATAATGAAAAGCAGTTTAATTGGTTCATGGTTCTGCACGTTATACAGAAAGCATGATGCATCTGCTGGGCTTCTGCGGGGGCCTCAGTAAGCTTACAATCATGGCAGAAGGTGAAGGGGGAGCCATCACTTCACATGGCTGGAAACAGGAAGAAGAGTGAGAGGTGGGGAGGTGCTATACACTTTTAACAACCAGACTCACAATAACTCACTCACTGTCACAAGAACAGCACCAAGGAGATGGGGCTAAACCATTTAAGAGAAACCGCCCGATGATCCAATTGCCTCCCAACAGGCCCCACCTCCAACAGTGGGACTTAACAGTTTGACATGAGATTTGGGTGGGGACACAGACCCAAATGATATCAGTGTGTTAAAAGGAAAAGGAGATAGCAATGGGAAATGGATATTCAACTTCAGTTTATGAGTTTTTATTTTAGAGTTCTAAAATTATGTCTTATACTACCTATACAAGTGCTAGAATAGTTTCTGTATTAAGTGGTAGATATTAATTTCCAAATATCATACTTATTTCTTTGACCTTGCAGTTTAAGAGGGCATTTTAAGAAAGTAAACAAACACATTGATTTTTTTTAAAGGAGACATTTTTCAGTAAAGGATATAAGTATGTTAACATGAGAGGTATAGAAAAATTATAGATGGACAGACAATCCTACATAGAAACTTAAGGAAGTATTTAACTCAGACACAGAGATTGAGAAGAGTAAAGTGGGTGAAATCTGGGAAAGAGTGCTTCCAGTAGAAGAAACAGAATATTGAAGGAACAGAGATTGATGTCAAGAGTTCAAGGAAACAAACCAGAATAAGAATGTTTAGACAAAAGGCTGATGGTAGAAGGACATTGAGACTGAAAGTTATAGAGAGCACAGGCTTACTCGAAAATTAGTAGACAAAAGAACATCTGTAAGTTCAATCATGAAGGAGTGCCAGAATTAAAGAGAAAATGAGGAAATAATAAAGAGAAAATAAGGAAATAATAAAGGGAATCTTTTGATGTGAGGAACCAATTGGGCTACCAACTCAGCCTGCCAGCCTGCCATTCCAGTGACAGTAGGAAATAAATGTTCTGTAAGTTATTTGGAAATTAGAGGACAAAGTAATTTTTTGTTCTATAGGTAGAGAAACATTTTTGTAAATGATAATACAGCTGTTTTACTGATTTCTCTTAATTTTCAAAATTTTTGAAGGGGTACACTACATTTTCATGATTTGTTCATTCTGATTTCCAACTCATATTTGTTCATCATTTTCTCTTTACTTTTTAAAAAGTTGAAAGACATTCGTATCACAAAATTTTCACAGGATAATTTTTCTAGTTGCAACTGTAGATTTATGTGGATATATACAAATCTCTCCAGTGACACATCTAAAGATTAATGTTATGTTCTATTCTATAGGGAGCAAATATATCACATGAAACATTGCAACTATGAATCTAACTAGACTGTATGGGAAACATATATTGAAAAATAAATTAAAATTATAAGTTCTATGAGAAAACACAAACATTTGAGTAAAAAAATGAGAAAGGTTTAGTGGTGCCTTCTTCCCATATTAGAAAAAAGGATTCATAACGAACAACTTTTTTTCATGTATTTCCCACAATTGAGTAAAATAATGGGACTAGGTAAGTTTTCTGGTTTGCATTTTTTCATCTAGGTCTGGTTTTTCATTTCAATTGTCAGCCATTGTATTAACTACTTTCACCATTCAAAGGAATGAATGATCTGCCATAGTATTTTCTGCAGTTCCATCTCTTGTTTTCAGTATCATTCCAATTCTGCATCTACCTAATTTTTATCTCTGTTCTATTTATTTTCCTGATTCATAACATTTTGCTTTGTGCTGAGCTCCTAATTGTCTCTCTGTCATTTTCAAAATTTTAGCCCTATGGTCTAAAAGATGCCCAAAAGAATGTAGCGTATTCTAGTATATCAGTGGGACAACATAAACAACTTGCTTAATTGTTAATCTATTTAAAAATGAAACAGTGTTTTTCATTTTTTCAATCAATTTAATGCTGACTAGATCCTATAACTACATTCTACATTTTATAACTAAAGAACTCCAGAAAAATAAATGTAATACCTTTGCTGGAAAAGATTAACTTTACAATGCCTTCCTAATGACCTTACTTTTTTTTTTTGAAAAGTGTTTTCTGGTATACAAAAATAATATTCCGAAATATCTCTCTGATATTTGATTGCCGGATTTAACCTACATGCCTCTGAACCTTGATTTTTCAGACATGCAAACTGCTTAACAAGTTCCAATGCATTAATCAATGCACCATTGCATAACTTAGAGTAAGAAAAGTTGGTAGATATTTCAGCAATGCCATAAAATATGCTTCCATTTAACACTTTGAGACAACCAATACACTATTTATATTATTGAGACAAAACAAACCTAAGATCACAGAAAAATATTTATTTTAATAGAATGGTATTTAAGTAGATAGTTTTTTTGTTGTGTTTTTGTTTGTTTGTTTGTTTGTTTATGAGATGGAGTCTCCCTCTGTCGCCCAGGTTGGAGTTCAGTGGCCCAGTCTTGGCTCACTCTAACCTCCCCTTCCCAAGTTCAAGCAGTTCTCCCTGCCTCAGCCTCCTGAGTAGCTGAAATTACAGGCATGCACCACCACACCTGTTTAATTTTTGTGTTTTTAGTAAAGATGGGATGTCATTATGTTGGCCAGGCTCGCCTGGAACTCCTGACCTCAGGTGATCTGCCCACCTTGGCCTCCCAAAGTGTAAGTAGATAGTCTAAATGATTATGGGTTTCAATAGGTTTTATTAATTTGTTTTAGTTAACATACAAGAGCATTACAAAACCACATTATTTTATTTTAATTTTTATCAATAAACTTCATTATATTAAAGGCCATATTGCCCACTGAATATGATTTTGATATGCACAACTTCTATAATTTAGAACTTACTGTATATGGTCTAATATAAATTACATTTAGCTATCTTGAATAAAAGATACAAATCCCCAAAAACTTAATATGTAAAATAATTTCTACAATCAATTAAGCCACATGGGGCCTGGTGTGCAAGGGCTGCAAACAGCAGCATCCTAGGTAGTGTACAGCAGCCTGTTCCTTGTGTACAACAGCCTTTGCCATTGGACATTTATGTCTTGGATCTAGTACTTTCCCTAGTCTAGGTTTAAGACCAGATGTAGTATGCCTTTGGAAAGCCTCAGGACCCAGAGGTCAGAGTTCACATTGGCCATGTTCATCCATACCAAGCTGCAAACCCTGGAGCATGTGACTGAGGCCTTATTTAGGGCCAAATTCAAGTTCAGTGAATGCCCAAAAAGCCACATCTCAAAGAAGTGCGATTTTACAAAGTTTAATGCATATACATTTTAAGACTTGGTGGCTGAGAAACAACTCATCCTGGATGGCTGTGGGGCCAAATATAGCCCTGGAATCATGGGCCCCTGGACAAGCAGCTAGCCCTGCATTAGAAAAGAGCTGCCCCCTCTTTACGCATGCCCACCAGTGAATTCTATTTCCTTGTACATCTAATAAATCTATCTATCTATCTATCTATCTATCTATCTATCTATCTATCTATCTATCATCTATCTATCTAAATAATTCAATAACATGCAGTAGATTAAAAAAATAAACACAACTTGATGTCTAACTACTGTGGATATATTTTGTCAGTTATTAACATTCCCCTATCAGGTTAATATCAAGTCAACAAAAATTTGGAGTTCTCTTGACCCTTTCCCCAATGTGTAAATTAGTAATATGTCAATATTCAGACAGGCAAATAAACTAAGCTCCCTTCGATGAAAACGACATGCAGTAATGCTTCCCTACTGAGAATCATCTTAGTTTGTGAAATCATAATCTGGAATGGCTATATCTGCAAAATACATTAAAAGAAAGAAAATATGAAAAACATAATCTACAATACTTTTATGTATATCTAATCATTTTATATTTCTTTTTTATTATACTACCTGAAATACATACATAAAGGATAAAGAGTTTCAACAAATCTCAAAAAGGAAACCTAATTATGTAAAATAATCTGACTGATTTTGTTTGCTCACCAAATTGAAATTGAAAAGAAAAAATACAGCACTCTATAAAAAAAAATGATTTCAAAATATAATTATTGTCTCCCTTTGAAAATATAAATGTTTACATAATGGTGAAATAGAGAACATAAACATTCACAAATATTACATATCCATTCAACATTTTCAGGTATTATTTTGTTTTGTTCAAACCTCCCCTTCTGTCATTTTTCTCTCCTTTCTTTATCTGTAGCATAACTGAGCTGCTTTCCAAACATCTATAGTTATACCGGACATAGCATTTTCCAACATCAAACATGGTTTTTCTTAAACACCAGCTCCAAATATTAATTCCCAGGGAAAATGACATTTTCCATATATGAGAAATATTGGAACCAATACAACAAAACTCATTAACATTTATAACATTTGAAAATAATTTCACAAAAGTTTTATTTAAAAAAATTATATTGTAAATTTACGTAAGAAATTCTCTATCCATTATATGACTTGTATAACATCCACAGTATACTAAGAAAATATTTTTAAAATATAGGATAAGGTGTCTAAATAATAAATTTTTAAGACTGCTTAGAGCCACTATTAAAAATCTGAGAATAAGGCATGAATATTTTTTGATCTTTAGAGATTATATATCAGCATGCCGGCATTGGCTTTTATTACAGAATCAGCATTTTAATCTTCATTCACTCTCATCAATTCACTATAGAAAGCAGCTTAAAAAAAAAGACCATCACTTGTAGAAAACAGTTAGTATTTCGATGGTTTACCTGGAAGTTTACCGGGCATAAATTTATAAAATACATTTATGGATGGAAATAAACTGTTTTACTAAACAATATTACAGAATTCTGAATAGATGCTGATTAAGCAGCAAATCAACAAAACTGTTTATTTACCAGTTTGGTGGCTATTATGCTAATTAGATCATCTGTTTAAAATGTGTCCATATGGACAATTTTTCTGTAAATGTTTTCTTTATCTCCACATTGTGTGGTAGTATTTTCATAGAACCAAGTAGAAATTAACTTAAAAATTAGTTATTTAAAGATGACAATAGAAGGTTTTGAACTTTGAGTTCCAAAAGGCAAGCAAATATTTCTGAAATAAAATATATTATATATATTTCATTTCTAATTTAATTTACATATAAAATATTTTTAAAATTCATATGAATTTGAGATATTTTCACATTGGACTGTTTTTGTACCTCATTTTGCTTGGTCACACTAAAGTGAGGTTCATCATCTTGTGGCACCAAAGGAAAACTAGTGTGATTATAAGGAAATTATTATAGTTAGACAGCTGTGCATTAATTTCATCATTAAGGACCATACATGTATACAGATATAAATACTTTTCTTAATACATTACTTGCAACATATGCACAATTATGTAACAATTATGGTGAACTAAGTCTCCTAGAAATTTCCAAAATAATTTTTTTGCCTTTTTTTAACCTCTAAATCCATATAAATCAAGGGAAAATATTCTTGCACATATGTATATTTAAACATGAACCTAGCCAAAAGTAAGAGAAATTTAAAAAAGTATAACATACCAAAATGTGGAAATTTCTGTGTTTAGGGAAAAATCTATCCCATTAAGAGCTTGCATTAGAAAAGAAAAATTACCTTGAAATTATGATGAAAGCTTCCAACTTGTTATTATAAAAATGAGAACAAATTAATTCTGAAGCAATCAGAAAGAAGAAAATAATAAAGGCTAATGAAGAAATAAACAACATTAAACGGAGAAAAATTATATAGCTAAGTAAATTAAACTAAATTTAGATCTTTGAAGGGATCAATAAAATTGTTAAATCTCTGGCCAGACTAAGGAGAAAATAATAGGAAATAAATAATTGACAAATTTTAAGAATGATAGAAGTGGCTGGGGGTGGTGGCTCATGCCTGTAATCCCAGCACTTTGGGAGGCCGAGGCAGGCGGATCGTTTGAGGTCAGGAATTCCAGACCAGCCTGGCCAACATAGTGAAACCCTGTCTCTACTAAAAATACAAAAATTAGCCGAGCGTGATGGCGCATGCCTGTATTCCCAGCTACTCGTGAGGCTGAGGCACAAGAATTGCTTGAAGCTGAGAGGTGGAATTTGCAGTGAGTAGAGATCAGGCCACTGCACTCAAGCCCGGGCGACAGAACGGGACTCTGTCTCAAAACAAATAAACAAAAAAAAAAGAATGATAGAAGTAACATTTCCATTGTCCTACAACAGTTTAAGGATAACTAAATGAATACCATGATGAAATTTACAAATGTAAATTAGTTAATTTAGATTAAGTGTATAAATCCCTCAAAAGATACAAACTACTAAGGCAAGCTCAAAAAGAAAGCAATAACATGAACATCCCTATATATATGTTTTAAATTTATTAATACCCACCTAGATAAATGAACTGACAAATTTTACTAATATTTAAGGAGATATAATTTATACTTTACACAAAAGTTTAAGAAATAAAAAAGAGGAAACACTTTTCAACATGTTTTATGAGTCTACCATTATCCCCATACCAAAACCATAAAAAAGACATTACAAGAAAATGTCCTGTAGACAAATATGTATTTAGATGATGAATTTAGATTTCAAAAACTTCAGCAAAATATTATCCAATTAAATCCTCTCATGTCTGTGTGTGTATGTGTGTGCATGCACGTGTGTTTGTAAAATATATCATTACTAATTGGCGTTTATCTTGGGAGTTCAAGATGGTTTCCATATTCAATCAACCCATCAATGTGGACTATGGTCACTTGAAAAGACCAGCAAATCCTCTACACAAAAGGCCACTAGAAATTCATTAAAACAGCCTTCCATCACTCTCTAAATTGACCAAAGCATTCAACTACCTGAGAAATATTTATGTTTGGAAAGCTATTGAAATGCAATTAAAAATATCAGGAAACCTGTTTTTACCTTTTGTCCCAATCTTGCTAAATCCTTCTTAATTTTATGAGACACTGCTTCTCCTTCCACTGTTCTTTTACTTTCTCCTTCCCCTTTGTTTTTGCCTCACCCTTCCTCTCCCTTTTCTACATTCCTTCTCTCTCCTAAATGCTGTATAAATTTCTACATATATAATCATATTATTTACAAATAGGAACAGTTTTACTTATTTCTTTCCAGTCTGCATTTATTTTATTCTTCCTTTTTTTCCTTACACACTGGATAGAACTCTAAGTATTATGTTGAAAAAGAGTGATAAAAGCAAACATCTTTGCTTTATTCCTGAGCATACATGTGGAAAACATTCAGTGTTTCACAGCTAAATATGATGGATTTTTTGTATGCTCTTTATCAAGATGAAGGAATTTTCTGCTATTTCTGGTTTACTGAATTTTTATCACAAGTAACTGTTGAATAGTGTCTTTTTCCCCCGCATTTATTGAAATGATCATGCATTTTCCTATTTTAGAATATTAATATGATGAACTATATTATTAGATTTTTTAAAATATTGCAACTGTCTTGCATTTCTGGAATAAACATGGCTTGGTCATGTGTCACTTTTTACATAGTGTGGTATTCAAGTTGTTGAGGATTTTGCATCTAGGGTATATTTGTAGATTTGCATCTAGGTTATGTTGGTCTAAAGTTTTGTTTGTTTGTTTGTTTTCCTTTTCTTTTTTTATCATCTTTGTCTTCTTCTGTTTAAGTGTCATGCTTGCTTCATAAAATGAATTGAGAAGCATTTCTTCCTCTTCTGTTTCTCGAAAATTGTAGAGAACTCTTGTTTTTTGTTGTTGTTTGTTTGTTGTTTTGTTTTTTCTTATTTTTATCCTCATACTGAGAACCAAACAGTCTGGAGTGTAAAACATGGTTCCTCATTCCAGTTAAATCTAGTATACAATGACAACAACCCTCTTGGGTTAAGCATTGGCCTACAAACAGAAAAAAACCTTCAGGGAGATAGATGCTGATCTAGGCATTGTGAGAAAAGCTGAATTCATTTTTAATCATGAATGGCTTTTAAGGAAAGAAGATTTATTAACTAAAATAAATAGATTAGAGGGAATTCTCATCTATGAGAGAGGAAGGGACGGGATTCAACCTGGAAAAAATGATGAAGTTTTAGTGAACTTGGTAAGGTAGACTCAACAATTAATGATGGATAATGCTAGGACCCAACACTGGTAATGAGCTTGTATTATGACTCAACAGCATCACTTTATCACTTTAACGCAGATGGAGGCCTAAATAACCATAGGTCAATGGTTCTTCTTAGATGCAGAAGGACATATTTATATAATCTTAGGGACCCCATCTCTGAGGTCACTCATAATTTATATTAATTCATTGTTATTGCCATTGCCCCAAGAATAGATAAGGATAAGACATCCTGTAGTGCAGGTAACAGAGATATAAACTATTCTTATTCTTGTGTCTTGTCTATAGGAAGGGAGTGTATCCTGGTGTATGACAGCATATAGTAGAGACCATTGTCAATTAGGGCCTGTGAACTGAGACAGGGTGACTGGCTAAGTCCACAACCCATTAGAAACCCAGAAATAATCAAATCATGGTGAGTAGTAATAACACTTATTTATAATATTATATGGCATAAAGACAAGAACCAATTATGTTGAGTAGCTGTAACAAATAGCTCTATCATTCTTAATAACTTTTTCTGTAATAAAACTGAATTGTAACATGATCATACTGCAATATGACATTACACTAGCATTATTGGTAAGATTCAACTATCTTATGTAGAGAAGTTATATAATGCTTATATTGATAATGAAATGTATTAAGATATTGAGTTAAAGCCTCTTCAGAATGTAATCTGGGTGAATAATAAATGGCCTGAGAAAACAGAATTTAGCTAACCATTATCTAATTTCAATGCTAAATGGTTCTGCACAGATTTATCAAAAAGTAAAAATAAAAGCAGATTGAGAGGAGGAATGAGTAATTTCGTTTGAACAAAATATTAAAGTGTATGTAATGGCCTTGTAGGATGCATTAGTAATTTTTAAAAATCAATCTTTACCCTACACTGTGTCCATAAAATGCTAGGCATATTCATGTTAATATTACTGTTGTTACTGTCATATAAATGCCATATTCAATGTAGATGCTCAGAAAAATATGACTGTTTTGCTACAGGAGAGATTAGACCAGGGACAATAAATATGGATTAGGCAAGAATGTGTTAACTCAGCAGGCCAGGGTTTCTTCAACCCTGCACATTCAAAGGTAAGGTTTGTTTTTAGGACTAGCTAGCCTCTGAGTTCTGGAAATAGTCTTACCATTAAGAGTGTTTTTGTATATCTGAGGCCTTGGGTTTGTGGTGAATGACTGACTTTATATGCCTGAGGCCCTGAGCCATGCTGTATTTATTTGAACCATGTGGTATCAATTTAACCAGATACGTTTATTCTAAGATATGATTTATGCTGAATGCCTGTTTTGTTCTAGAGGGATCATGGAAAGGAAACTGAATTTGCCGAGTTTTGCACGTGGGCATTGCATGCCTATGTGATTAACCACCAATAAAAACCTGGGACATCAATGAATAAATAAGCTGCTCTAATTGCCAAGAATTCACATGTGGTTGTATGCAGCATTACTGGGAGATTGAAGTGTATCTGCATGTGATTCTGCTGTGATGGACACTTGTAAGTTTGTGCCTGGAGTCTCCTGGACTTTGCCCTGAGAATCTTTTTCCTTTGTTGATGTGACTCTGCATCCTTTTGTTTTAATAAACTGTAAACATGAGTATAATTGCTTCTCTGAGTTCTGAGAGTTTTTTAAATAAATAATCAAAGCTGAAGAGCAATGGAGACCCCCACCAAAACATCTTTACACATTTCAATTTTGTATTGAAGTAAATTTTATTTTCTTTTTTATACCTCCCGTATATATTCTATTTTTCTCATTATTATTTATTTTATCCCAAATCTTTTATCTGTGATCATTTTCCTTTGTTTGAAATTTGTCTTTTGAGATTTCTTTGGAAGGTGCTTTTGGATGATAAATTTTCTGTTATTCTTTGTCTAAAATGTCATTATTTTGACTCATTTATAAAAGGAGTCTTTGTGTTTTATAAACCTCTAATGTATAGAAGTGTGTCTAAACTCATTGAGGATATTTTCCAAATTTTTTCCTACTTTTTATTGCTATTGAAAAGAAGTCAGTGTTGGTATTTTGACATTTAAGTTATGTGTCATTTTGTTGTGGTAGTTCTGAAGATCTTCCCTCTGTTTTATATTCTCCTTCACCTTTCATAAATGTACTTTATATTTATTTGGTAATAAATTTTGAACATATACTATGCTATAAAGATAATATAGGCCCTTTGGTTACATCTTGTAAATAAAATCAACAAAATCTGTTTTGAGATTATATTGTAAATATAAGATACCCAAAGTAAATAGGATGTGTACCATATGTTTGAAGGTGGTAAATACGATGAGAAAAATAGATCAGGTCAGGAAGAATGAAGATGATTGAAGGTACAGGTTATGATAAAAACTTAGGTGTGCCGAGGAATGAATTCATCTTATGTATCTTGAGTGTAATGTCTTATTTCTCCTGAATCTGATAATTTGATGTCTTTTATTAGGGATGTCAGTAAATCTCACTAATGAATATATATTAGACTCCAGTTTAATATATGATAGTCATTTTCATTCTGTCTTTCATATCACTGAATCCTTTCTCTTTATTGTTCATTTTTATACATCTCTTAAGAGTCACAGTGAATTTAACTATGTTTTACGTTATGTGGTTATTCTCACTTTAGCTATCTCTAATATATTATGAATGTGTCAGTTGTGTGTTTACTATTGTTTGAATTAAACTTTTAAATCATTCATTTGAATTCTTACTTAATTCAAACTTGTTTGTTATACATTCTTGTAATTCCAGTATCTGGAGTCTTTCTTCATGTGATTCTTTTATCTCCCTGTTTTCCTCCTATATTCTTTTCATGCACCATCTTTCTCTGTGTGTTTTGTTTTGTTTTACTGTCAAATCCTAACTAATGGAAGTATATTTATGCAAATAATTTTAGGATAGAATTGAAATAGGGTTCCCAAAAGGATTATATAAATTTGTTTGTACCAAGGGCCCAGGGTTATAAACAGAATGAGATCACTTTAAATTTCTGTCTTGAGGATTTTCAAGTTACACAGGTCATATTAGTGAGAACCCCAGAAAAGGGCATTCTTTTTTTTTTTTTTATATTTCACTTTACGTCCTGGAATACATGTGCAGAACGTACAGGTTTGTTACATAGGTATACATGTGCCATGGTTGTTTGCTGCACCTATCAACCCGTCATCTAGGTTTTAAGCCCCACATGCAGGTATTTGTCTTAATGCTCTCCCTCCCCTTGCCCTCCACCCCCAACAGGTCCCGGTGTGTAATGTTCCTCTCCCTGTGTCCATGTGCAGAACCTGCAGTTTTGTTACATAGGTATACATGTGCCATGGTGGTTTGCTTCACCCTTCAACTCGTCACCTACATTAGGCATTTCTCCTAATGTTATCCTTCCCCTAGGCCCCCACCCCCTACAGCCCCTCCCTGATGATCCCCTCCCTGTGACCATGTGTTCTCATTGTTCAACTCCCACTTATGAAAACATGTGGTGTTTGGTTTTCCTGTGTTAGTCTGCTGAGAGTGATGGCTTCCAGCTTCATCCATGTCCCTGCAAAGGACACAAACTCGTCCTTTTTTATGGCTGCATAGTATTCCATGGTGTATATGTGCCACATTTTCTTTATCCAGTCTATCATTGATGGACATTTGGGTTTGTTCCAAGTCTTTGCTGTTGTAAATAGTGCTGAAATAAACATACATGTGCCTGTGTCTTTAGAGTAGAATAATTTATAAACCTTTGAGTATATACCCAGTAATAACATTGCTGGCTCAAATGGTATTTCTAGTTCTAGATCCTTGAGGAATCACCATACTGTCTTCCACAATGGTTGAACTAATTTACACTCCCACCAATAGTGTAAGAGTGTTCTCTTACTACACTTCCAATTTGGCTGGACTTTGAGCTTTGTCTCTGGTCCCCTGCTTTTTACAGTCCCAAGAAACATGGCCTCATCCTTATCAGGACCAGAGAATGCTCTCAAGGTAAAACCTTAATTTTCATAAAATTGTTGTCTTCTTGCCTGGTCCTTGTGACACTAAAGCAAGATTTTTTTAATGTTTCATCCAACTTTTAAGAATTATTTTAGTGGTAGGACTGAGCCAGGTTTCTAATCCACACTACTGCAGGTAAAAAAATGACGAAAGGTAACTTTCAAAAATAGAGGCCGGGAGTGGTGGCTCATGCCTGTAATCCCAGCACTTTGGGAGGCCAAGGCGGGCAGATCACGAGGTCAGGAAATTGAGACTATCCTGGCTAACACGGTGAAACCCCGCCTCTACTAAAAATACAAAAAAAATTAGCCAGGCGTGGTGTCGGGTGCCTGTAGTCCCAGCTACTCGGGAGGCTGAGGCAGGAGAATGGTGTGAACCCACGAGGTGGAGCTTGCAGTGAGCCGAGATCGCGCCACAGGACTCCAGCATGGGCGACAGAGAGACACTCCATCTCAAAAAAAAAATAGAAATTCATCTTTTTTTCGTGAAAGATTTATTATACATTCTAAATAAAATGGAGATAGAAAGTTAGCATTTGAACTTTAAAGTTGTTAGCATAAGGAGCAATGAAAACTAAATTTCTCCTGGGAGTTACTCATTTTTCTGGGTTGTAAATGAATGCCATATTGTTTTTTGATGTTTAATGTAAAATATTATTGACTGTAATAATCCAATATGATCTAGGATATTCAGTCTTACACAACATAGGGATACAGTATAGGTTGATGTACATCCAAAATTATAGACACTTTGTTCAAACACAATGCATATTACATTTTCCTGTAGCTCAAATCTGTGTTATCTGTATTATTAAGAGATATAAAGAGAGGATTCAAAATAACAGCTGAAGAATTCTCACTAATTTTATGAATCTAGTAGATCAAAATGTTACTCTACCATTAATAATTTCATAATACAGACTGTGAGGCTTATATAAATCTGTTTCAAAAAATGTATAGCATTCTTTAGCTTTCATGTTGTAAGACATTCAGAATATAATCCAAAATAAAGTTGTAATAAATTATCGCATTTTAATGAGTATTTTAACATAAAATGTGAGTTTGTGATTATTATAAATCCAAAGACACATAAACTCAGTTTCTAAAAGATATGATTGAGGGGAAATCAGGATTTATTATATCTTCATTTTATCAAAAAAAGACACAGTTATTATTTATAATAAAAATGATTACAATGCACACATACTCTTTTGTGAGTTGCCACAGAATTTTCTATTACCAAAACCTGTCAAGTTCAACACGTCTAGAATATGTATAAATAAAGGTTGATCTGTGATATTAGATATTATCAAATAAAAATATTCTTATTGAAAAAAATGTGATTCCTTATGATAACTTCAGGGCATCTTCTATTTGCCCCCTGTTATCAACAGGGGAAATTTTCTTTCCTACGTTTCTCACTAATCATTTCTGACAAGTAGTTGGCAAGCTTAACTATAAAGGGTCGTCCATAGGGTTCTAGGTCAACCTTACCCTTTGGGAAGAAAGTACACATGATGTCTATGAATAAATGCCCTCCAACAAAGGAAAAGGACAATGCTTTATATAGTGTGTGCATAATCATTTTTCAACATAATTAGCTTATCTATTTGTGACATGATTTTACTGTCATTGCAGGTGTTTGACATGACCCACGTTTTTTCTTTGTGCCAAGAAATACAATGGTTTTGTATTACATTAATACTTTAGATCATCTGTAATATGAGTCAGGTTTGGTTAAAAAATATATAAAAATAAAAATCTCAGTTCTATTGGAAATACTAATGAAAGTGTCTTACCAAAGTAAGACATTAGCAATGCATTGTCTGTCACTTGGTATTTTGAGTGTTTGCTCATTTCAACAAGGGAAAGAGAATTAGAAAATTGGAAGAAAAATATTTAAGTAATTCTTGTAAAAGTAATATACATATTAAATATCATGAAGGGTAGAAACAGAGTTAACATTTAAAATGTTTATAACTAATGTGTAAATTTAATTGAAAGCCAACTGATTGCTCTGAATTTTTATGAGGAATAATCACAATTGTACAGAAAATAACTGACACCGAAAGTATCTACCTTTTCACATTTAAATGCAAGTGACTTTTTGTTCATTCATTCAAAAATTATGGATTATTATACTTTAGCTTAAATGTTTGTCTCCCCTCTAAAAGCCATTTTGAAACTTAACCCTCAATGCAATAGTATTAAGAAGTCAGGCCTTTAGGAGTAATTAGGCCATGAGGACTCTGTACTCATAGATGGGATTAGTGCATTACAAAAGGGCTGAAGGAACTAGCTAATGTAAGGACACAGCATTCAAGTTACCAATTTAGAAGCAGAAACTGGGACCTCACTTGGTGCCAAACCTGCCAGAACCATGGTTTTGAACTTTTCAGCCTCCTGGACTGTGAGAAACAAGTTTCTGTTCTTATCAGTCTCACCTATTTTGTTACAGAAGCACAAGCGAACTGAGACCTGAGATGGGAGTGTTTATGTGTTAGGTATGGAGCTAATTTCTGAATAAATAAAGATGAATACATTCTATGACCTCATCATCTAGTGCCTGTTACAGTGACACAGTGGATATTTTTTCTTGCCTTCTTATTACTCATTTTTGCTCTCCTCACTAAATATTGAGGAAAACATGAATGCGTCATCAGTTTTTCCACTGGTGCAACTGTTTAAGAAGTACATATGACATTATATTTTTTCTTTCTGTATTCTGTAGACTTACCTGTAAAGTGTAAGGCTAACATTGACTTTATGCTAATTAGTACTGTGATCATTTCAGATGTGTAATATGCCTTGTACAAATATAAATATATAAAACATTAAAGGTGCTACTACTCAAAACACACAGGGAATAAAATATTCTATTTGAAACATCAACATAGAGTTTACACTGAGGGAAATTTTTATTCATTAGTTTAAATGGGGCAAAAGACAATAAATATTATTTGGTTAAAATAGAGAAAGTTAAGTGGAAAGATGAAATGATGAAGAGCCCAGAGAAAATTGTTCAGTTTGCATAAAAATTGGGAAATTAACACCTAACCTGCCTAGGTAGAATTTCATAGAGTTAACTAAAATAATTACTTAAACTTACAATATTTATTAGAAAAATATGAATAGAAAAATAAAATGCATTGTTGCATTTTATGTAATTTTACTTGAACTTAGTTTATAACATGTACATAGATTAAGTTGATTTAAATATTTTATGTACAAAAAACTATATTGTTGAAGATTCTAAGAGCTTAAAACTAAAATACAAGATAAACATTTACTTTACAAAAAGAGTAAATAAGATGAAGAATTTGAAAGAATTTAAGAATTAATTTCAGTTTCTTTTCCAAAATGTATGTGGTTAGCCTACAATGCTTTTACAATCTGTTACTTTATGAGTATGAATATTGATTTTATTATTACCTAAACATGTATTATTTTTAAAATATGGCAAAATAATTAAAGTTCTATAGTTTGACAAAGCTGTAAAGCAGATCAATCCTTTCACAGCTTAATGAATAAAGCATGCATGTAGTTGACACTAATTCATTTAATAAACATTTGTAGAAATATATGTGTAAGAAATTGTGCTAAGGAGATGAATGGCACATTAAAATAAGAAGACAAGTTTCCAGATACTAAGGAGTTTATGTAACTGTAAGGTACATAAAACAATACAAATGAAAAGGCTAAAATAAATCAGAAAATGAAGGGAAGAAAACAAATATCCATATTAAGTATACATAATACTTCAAATATTCTTTAAGATGTCTTAAATAGATTTTAATATTTAATCCTAATGACAGAATAATCTGATTTATTACAGATGATATAATTGAGGCTAATACAAATCTGTTGACTTTAAATTTTCAAAGTCTTCCTGAATTATTTGACTGTATAATATTTTGGTAAACATAAATAAGTGGATACTAATGCATTGAAACAGAAACAGAATACTGTTCAAGAAATAGAAAAAAATGAAACAATAGAAAAGATCGAATTTGTAGTATGACTACAATTTAAGATTTAAAAAAGACAAAAATAGAAACCAATATGTAGTTAGGAGGATAGAAAAAAGTACAGTGGACCCTCCATATCCATAGGTTCTGCATGTGTGGATTCAACCACCCATGGATCAAAAATATTTGGAAAAACATTTATGAAAAAGTGAACACATATGGAATTCTGCCTTGTCATTATCCCCTAAAGAACACACTATAACTACCTACATAACATTTACATTGTACTTGGTATCATAAGAAATCTAGAGATGATTTAAAGTATGTGACAGTGTGGATGTAGGTGTATAAAATACTATTATACATCATTTTATGGAAGGGTCTTGAGCATCTGTAGATTTTTGTGTCTGAGGATTCCTAGAACCAGTACCCCACAAATACAGAGGAACAACTGTAATGAGTGCCTAGTAAACTAGGCTGAAGTATTATAACTGTACACAAAATAATTTAAGGCACAATGATTAAATAATATATAGCAGTATGTATAAGAAGTGAAGATAATTGAAAATTAAATTGATAGGAAAGACATGACAAATATAATGAAATCAATGGAAAAGTTAAAACTTTAGCAAGATGTACAAGCAAGAATTGGGTAGATTTCATCTGAAAGATATAATTTCTAATGACAGAGTACTTTAATAGTCTAGCCTAATATTTTATTGTATCTTAAAACTTCCCTGTGGCTCATTCTGGTCTGATCACACCAGCTTTCTTGTGGCTTCTTTTATCTGCCAAGAATTATGCTCTGGTCTAATTGACCTCCCCAAATTTGTATATTAAAATTCTCACCACCAAGGTGATAATATTAAAAAATGGGCAATTTGGTAGGTGACTGGATCATGGGAGTGGAGCCTTTATGAAAGGTGCCAGAGAGACCCCTCCCTCTTCCACCATGTGAGGTTAGACTGAGAAATACATCTCTGTGGTTTATAAGCTGCTCAGTCTATGGCATTTTGTTATAGCAGCCCATGCTAATGAATACAGATGACCGTGTGTCTGTAGACCTTCCTAGGAAATTATTGAGTCCTTCATTGAATATTAAACTGTGAATACATGAGAGAAAATAACTGAAGCCTGGGGTAAAATGCCAACACAAAGGGTTTGAAGAACAATTCTCAAAGCTCAGAAAGCTCTGCAAATATTATTGTTGCCACAAACCAAAGTAGAAGACAGGGTAATATATGAGCTATTAGGTAGAATCTTTGGAAGAATCCTGCTTTTGTGATGGAACTGACTCATTCCTAAACCTAAAGCAACTCTACATCTTCTCTAAGAAAATTTTATAGCAATCTCTAAAAGCATCAAACTGATTCCAAATAATTTAACTGTGTTTGAGAACAAAATACAAATATACAAAAGGAATTCAACAAAATCCATCACATAACAATATAGAATTCACAATACCTGGTTTTGATGAACATAATAATTCGTGTTGAAACATGTTAATTCAGGTGTTAAAAATATGCTTTATTTTTTCAAATAAGATGGGAAAATATGTATATTATGAGAAGATAAAAATGGAAGAAATAAAAACAAGCAGACTCCTAAAACAGAAAAAATAAGTATATTAGATTAAAAATGTATGAATAAATTTAACAGCACTTTAACCATTGTAGAAAAGATACCAGTGATTTTGATAACATAACAATATAAACTATCCAAAACAGAAAACATAGTCACATTTGAAAAAACAACCACACTGTGTTGGACAATATCAAGCAGCATAATACAAGAAGAGATGGAGTCCCAGAAGAACACTGAGTGGATGTATGTGTGTGAGTATGTGGTAGGGAAGAACAAAACCAAAAATTCGAAGAAACCATTGCCAAAATGTTATTAGAATCACAAATAAAGACAAAATGGCAAGGTAAACTATAGTCTAATTTCTAAAAATCAGTGATAAAGAGAAAAATCTTAAAAGGCATCAGAGATGAAAAAATAATCCACATCAAAAGAAATACACACACACACACACAAATACGGGCAATTTTCTTCAGAAACTATGAAAGCTTGGAGACAATGGAGCAATCATAAATAATTAAATAATAAAAAACAGCTTTATCTACATTTTTATAACAAGTAGAAAATTTTAAGCACTAAAGTAAAATAGGGCTTGTTTATTTTTAGAAAATTAAAAATAGGTTTGGAACTAGGGTAAAGTAAATGACACAACTAGGTCCCAAAACCTAAAGAGCTACTCACTTTCAGAGTTATATATTTGACATTGAGAGTGCAAGACTTGTGCCTTGTGTGACCCGAGACAGTGCCTCATTAAGTTTTTCACCAGAGGTAATTTGCTCATCTCAACGTTGTCTCAGCACTGAACAAAATCTAAAGAATTTCATTGTCAGCCATCCTCCATTGTCATTTATAAGAAAGATTCCTAAGGCAGAAGTAAAATTTTATGAGATGTATATGTGTGTCTGCAGAAAAAAACTGGCAATGTATTATACTGCATATCAAGTGATATACTGTTATTTGAAAGTAGGCTGTGATGAGTTAAGTATTTATATTTTAAAACTTAAAGTAGAAGTATTTATATTTTAAACCTTAAAACAGAAGTATTTATATTTTAAACCTTAAAGCAGATCCTAAAAAAGAAATACATTAGTAAACCAATAGTAGAAATAACATAAAATAATGAAGTACATATTTAACTAATCTACAAAATGTAAAAAAAGGATAAATAATTGAACAAGGAGCATATAAGATAAATAGAAAACATAGCAAGAAGGTATATTTAAACCTAAGCTTATTCATAATCACATTACATTACATGTAAATCATTCATACACATCAATGAAAAATCAGAAATCTAATTCTGTCTACTAAAATTCTACTGTAAATATAAATACATAGGTATCTGTGTGTGTAGTACAAACAAAAATTTATAGAAAACTAGAGTTACTATATTAATGTCAAACTAAATATATTTCAGAACAAAATATATTACCAGTGATAGAAAATATACTCACTGATTATAAAGGGGTCAATTTATTAAGATAACTAAACAATATTAACACAAAGAAACTATACATGTTAAGGTGATGAATATCAGAATCCTGATTTGATAATTGTACATCATATGCTTGTATGCATATGTACCCCATACATATGTGCAACTATTATGTATCCATAATAATTAAAAATTTTTTAGAAAAAAAGAATTAAATAAATGTAATAGTGCCATGTGTTTATGTTAGAAAAGAAATAAGAATCTAATCAATTCCTAAAGCAAATTAAACCCAAACAAAACAGAATGCTGTTGTCTGAATGTTTGTGTCTCCTCGAATTTCCTATGTAGAAATCCTCACTCCCAAACTTATGGTATTAGGAGATGGGGTCTTTTGGGAGATGCTTAGATCATGAAAGTAGAGATCTGGGGCTCTTTTATAAGGGTACTAAATTAGTACTACATTAAGGATAGTAAATGAGTAGTTTTCTTACAAAAGAGACCCCAGAGAGCTACCTTGCTCTTTCCATTATGTGAAGATGCAGAGAGAAGGAACCCTCTATGAACCAGGAAATGGGCCCTCACCAGACATCAGATCTTTGAGTACCTTGATTTCAGACCTCTCAGCCTCCAGAACTATAAGTAAATTTATAAGTTATAAGTTTATATTATTATAAATTAAAAAATTATGTTGTTTATAAGCCACAACAAAAAGGTATTTTTCTATTGCAGTCGAAATGTACTAAGGTACAAAGAAATAATAAAATACATATAAGAACAAAAATCAATAAAAATTGAAAGAACACCAAAATGGAATATCAATAAAATAAAAAGCTAATTTATTAAAAAATGAAAAATTCTAGCTATACTTAACAAAAAAGAGAAAAAATACTAAAGCCAGTAATGAAAGACTGTCACTAATTATACTATAGGTTATAAAATGATAGTAAGCACACAATGTTTAAATTTTATGCAAATACATTTTAAAAGTTTGGTAAACTGACACATTACTTGAGAGAAAAGAGGTTACAAAATTCACTTAAAAATAAAGAGACACCATGAATAATCCTGCATCTATTAAATACATTAAATCTATAATTTGAAACTCACACACAAAATAATTCCAGGTCAGGAAGGTTTCACTCCTGTATTCTCACAATGTTTAAAGAATAAATAGTAACAATTCTATGCAAAGTCTTTCAGAAATAAAAGAGGAAGCAACCCTAACAGTACATTATATGAGGTACAGATTACCCTTAAAGGAAAAAATTAGGTAGAGACTAACAGAAAACTACAGACCTACATTTTGATTTAAAAATTTTTTTTTCCTTTATTATTATACTTTAAGTTTTAGGGTACATGTGCACGTTGTGCAGGTTAGTTACATATGTATACATGTGTCATGCTGGTGTGCTGCACCAACTAACTCCTCATCTAGCATTAAGTATATCTCCCAATGCTATCCCTCACCCCTCCCCCCACCCCACAACTGTCCCCAGAGTGTGATGTTCCCCTTCCTGTGTCCATGTGATCTCATTGTTCAATTCCCACCTATAAGTGAGAATATGTGCTGTTTGGTTGTTTGTTCTTGCAATAGTTTACTGAGAATGATGATTTCCAATTTCATCCACGTCCCTACAAAGGACACGAACTCATCATTTTTTATGGCTGCATAGTATTCCATGGTGTATATGTGCCACATTTTCTTAATCCAGTCTATCATTGTTGGACATTTGGGTTGGTTCCAAGTCTTTGCTATTGTGAATAGTGCCGCAATAAACATATGTGTGCATGTGTCTTTATAGCAGCATGATTTATAGTCCTTTGGGTACATACCCAGTAATGGGATGCCTGGGTCAAATGGTATTTCTAGTTCTAGATCCCTGAGGAATCGCCACACTGACTTCCACAATGGTTGAACTAGTTTACAGTCCCACCAACAGTGTAAAAGTGTTCCTATTTCTCCACATCCTCTCCAGCACCTGTTGTTTCCTGACTTTTTAATGATTGCCATTCTAACTGGTGTGAGATGGTATCTCATTGTGGTTTTGATTTGCATTTCTCTGATGGCCAGTGATGATAAGCATTTTTTCCTGTGTTTTTTGGCTGCATAAATGTCTTCTTTTAAGAAGTGTCTGTTAATGTCCTTTGCCCACTTTTTGATGGGGTTGTTTGTTTTTTTCTTGTCAATTTGTTTGGGTTCATGGTAGATTCTGGATATTAGCCCTTTGTCAGATGAGTAGGTTGCAAAAATTTTCTCCCATTTTGTAGGTTGCCTGTTCACTCTGATGGTAGTTTCTTTTGCTGTGCAGAAGCTCTTTAGTTTAATTAGATCCCATTTGTCAACTTTGTCTTTTGTTGCCATTGCTTTTGGTGTTTTAGACATGAAGTCCTTGCCCATGCCTATGTCCTGAATGGTATTGCCTAGGTTTTCTTCTAGGGTTTTTATGGTTTTAGGTCTAACGTTTAAGTCTTTAATCCATCTTGAATTGATTTTTGTATAAGGTGTAAGGAAGGGATCCAGTTTCAGCTTTCTACATATGGCTAGCCAGTTTTCCCAGCACCATTTATTAAATAGGGAATCCTTTCCCCATTTCTTGTTTTTCTCAGGTTTGTCAAAGATCAGATAGTTGTAGATATGCAGCCTTATTTCTGAGGGCTCTGTTCTGTTCCATTGATCTATATCTCTGTTTTGGTACCAGTAGCATGCTGTTTTGGTTACTGTAGCCTTGCAGTATAGTTTGAAGTCAGGTAGTGTGATGCCTCCAGCTTTGTTCTTTTGGCTTAGGATTGACTTGGCAATGTTGGCTCTTTTTTGGTTCCATATGAACTTTAAAGTAGTTTTTTCCAATTCTGTGAAGAAAGGCATTGGTAGCTTGATGGGGATGGCATTGAATCTGTAAATTACCTTGGGCAGTATGGCCATTTTCATGATATTGGTTCTTCCTACCCATGAGCATGGAATGTTGTTCCATTTGTTTGTATCCTCTTTTATTTCCTTGAGCAGTGGTTTGTAGTTCTCCTTGAAGAGGTCCTTCACATCCCTTGTAAGTTGGATTCCTAGGTATTTTATTCTCTTTGAAGCAATTGTGAATGGGAGTTCACTCATGATTTGGCTCTCTGTCTGTTGTTGGTGTATAAGAATGCTTGTGATTTTTGTACATTGATTTTGTATCCTGAGACTTTGCTGAAGTTGCTTATCAGCTTAAGGAGATTTTGGGCTGAGACAATGGGGTTTTCTAGGTATACAATCATGTCGTCTGCAAAGAGGGACAATTTGACTTCCTCTTTTCCTAATTGAATACCCTTTATTTCCTTCCCCTGCCTAATTACCCTGGCGAGAACTTCCAACACTATGTTGAATAGGAGTGGTGAGAGAGGGCATCTCTGTCTTGTGCCAGTTTTCAAAGGGAATGCTTCCAGTTTTTGCCCATTCAGTATGATATTGGCTGTGGGTTTGTCATAGATAGCTCCTATTATTTTGAAATACGTCTCATCAATACCTAATTTTTTGAGAGTTTTTAGCATGAAGCGTTGTTGAATTTTGTCAAAGGCCTTTTCTGCATCTATTGAGATAATCATGTGGTTTTTGTCTTTGGCTCTGTTTATATGCTGGATTACATTTATTGAATTGCATATATTGAACCAGCCTTGCATCCCAGGGATGAAGCCCACTTGATCATGGTGGATAAGCTCTTTGATGTGCTGCTGGATTCGGTTTGCCAGTATTTTATTGAGGATTTTTGCATCAATGTTCATCAAGGATATTAAATTTTTATAGGATTATTTTATTAAAAGTAGAAAAGCATTTGATGACATTTTACACATATTCATAATAAAGACTTACAGAAAAGTAGGCAAGAGAAACAAATTATTTCAAAAGTAATAAACATATATAAAAATAGTTAATATAGTGAAATACCAAATGGTTCCTCCTACTATAAGAAAGAATGCAGAAATATCCACTATGAACCATTCTGTTCGATACTTAGAAAACTGCAATACAGTGCTGAGAGACATTAAGGCAGACCTAAATAAATGGAGAGATAAACCAAGTTCAACAATTTGAATGATTTATAGTGTTAAGAATGTAGTTCTACTAAATTGATTTCTAGATTAATTGCAATATCAGTCCAAATCTCAGTAGGTTTTTTATATAAATAACAAATATTTTTTCAAAATTACTATGTAATGTTTTAAAATATTATAAATTAATATTGAAAATATTTTACATGAAAGTTCAAATTTCTGGAGCCTTTTAAGATAAGAGGAAGGCAGTGTTTCTATGGTATAAATACTAAGTATATAAAAACTGAAGACTTCTATTAATATCAGACAAAATGGGCCACAAATCAAGAAATAATTTTAGCAGAATAAAGATCAATATCATTGGTCCAATTCATCATGAGAACCTGATATTGCAAAATGTTTTTTCACACATTAACAAACAATTGTGCATTTAAAATACTCAAGCCAAAAACTTACAGAATTGGGAAGAAAAATATACAAATCCACAATATATTTAAAGATTTGAAAACTATTTTCTGATATTATTAAACAAGTAAATAAAAAATTTTAAAGAAAATATCTACAAATTTAATGACATTATAACCTAACAAGTTCTAGGATGCATAGAATATTATACTCATCACCAGCAAAAACGTATTTTATTTTCCAAGTGCACTGACATTCATCATATGTTAGGCAACAAATAATAAAGTTTCAACAAATTTAACAGGATTAGATCATGGAGAGTATATTCTCTGACCCAATAGAATTAAATTTAAAATAAAAAACAAAACCAAAACTACAATGAAATCCCCAAATATTTAGATATAATAAACTTCTAATGATGCCTTGTAGCAAATAGTAAATCAAAAGATAAATTAGAAAGTATTTTGGTCTGGATAAAAATAAAAACACTACAATTTCAGGATTACTTTGGAGAAATACGAAGTTTTTAATGTTTGTATTAGAAAAAGGAGAAATGTCTAAAATTAATGACACAAATGTCTACCTGAAAAAGTGAAAAGAAAACCAAATTAAACAAGAAGTAGAAAGTAAAATATAGAGAAAAACTAAAATTTTATAAAGACATAACAGAAATACAAAAGGAAAAGATGAAATTTAAAACTGATTCTTTGATAAAAGGAATAAAATGAATTAAATTCTAGATAGTCTGAGAAAGATACAAAGACAGAAATCTGTCAGCAACCACTTTCAGGAAATAAAGTGGGCAAGGTTGGGAAGACGGTGGGTGTTGTAAAGATACTACAAATATCAAAATGATAATAAATTATAAAAACTTTATGCCAATAAATTTGATAATGGTTGAATAAATTGAATGGTTAGCAAAATAATCTTTACAATTACTCTAGAATAAATAAAATTTCTTCATATCTTTAGATTTATTAAAGATACTGAATTTTAATTTAATACCTTCTTAGGGGAAACAAATTCCGGACTCAGGTGCCTTCACTGTTAAATTTCATTCTTTTTAAATAGGTAAATATTACAGTGATTATTACTCAAGTGTATACCCTGAGAATTTTTACATTAATTTGTTACATAGATTAACTTTTTTCTTCAAAATACAACTAATTTACTGATTATACTTTTTAGGTCTTCTATTAACATTATTGCCAAATTTAGAAAATCTATTCATGTATATACAAAATTAATAGATACATTAAATACTCTGTGCCACCCAATGCCCAATTCACTGAGAGCATTTTACTGAATAAACAAAAAATGTTGACCCTTGATTACCTTATTGTTGGAGGTAACAAACCATAGAAGATAGACAATAGTCAATGTAAAAATAAATAAGTGGTTTTGACAATGGACAATAAGCAAAAATACCTGTTCACTTGTTGTATTGGTCCGTTCTCACACTGCTATAAAGAGCTGCTAGATGCTGGTTAATATATAAAGGAAGGAGGCTTAATTGACTCAGAATTCTGCAGGTCTGGGGAGGCCTCAGAAAACTTACAATCATGCCAGAAGGGGAAGCAAACCATGTCCTTCTGCACATTGTGGCAGGAAGGAAAAGTGCAGAGTGAAGGGGGTAAAGCTTTTTATAAAACCACCAAATCTCAGAGAACTCACTCACTATCACGAAAACAACATGGGAGAACCACCCCATGATCTAATCACCTCCTGGAGATCCCTCCCCCAACACATGGGGATTATAAATCTGATTATAATTCAAGATGAGATTTTGTGTGGGAATGGAGCCAAATCATATCACTAGAATAGATAATATATATAATACACAAGTAAATTTTATAGTATACTAGCAGATGGTTAATTCTACTAACAAATACAGAAAGGTAAAGGATGAAAGGGATCTCTTGCTTAAGAAAGGGATACACATTTATATGTGTTGATTTTAAGGAATCAACAAGGAATGATTAGCAAGACTTGAAGAGAAAGGAGAAGCCATGTGAGTCTCTGGGGTGGAATGTTACAGGCAAAGATAAAAGCCAGGAAAAAGCAGACACTTCCTATATTCCTGTATTCATCCATTTTTATGCTACTGATAAAGACATACCCCAGCCTGGGAAATTTACAAAAGAAAGAGGTTTAATGGACTTATGGTTCCACATGGCTGGGGAAACCTCACAATCATGGCAGATGGCCAGGAAGAGCAAGTCACGTCTTACATGGATGGCGGCAGGCAAAGAGAGAGCTTGTTCAGAAAAACTCTCTCTTCTTTAACCATAAGATCTTGTGGGACTTATTCACTATCATGAGGATGGGATGGCCTGCCACCATGATTCAATTATCTCCCACCTGGTCCCTCCCACAACACATGGGAATTTAAGATGAGATGTGGGTGGGGACAAAGCCATACCATATCACCATCTCTGTGCAAATGCTCTCTCTCTTCTATTTAGCTCTGCAATTCTAGCTAAATTTTCCTTTCTAAGTCCCAATCTTCAATTTCTGAATATACAGGGAGAGTTATCCTTTCTTTGGATTATCCTTTCACTGTGTCTTCTGGAAACTGAGAGAAAGCTTGGGATAAGTCAGATTTTATTTTTTCTTTTGTCAGGGATCAGCATCCTCAGCTTCTTGTCAATGGTTAAAAAATCACTGTTGATTATATTTTGTCTGCAGTTAGTTTTTATTTGTGTGTGTGTTTTTGTTTTTTGTTTGTTTGTTTTGTAAATAATTTATTTTAGTTCCTCTTACTGTATCATGGCGAAGTACAGCTATCTTCAACCTATTTTTTCTGACCAATCTTTGTCTTTATATTGATTTAACGTTACTTTTTAAATTTAGTCTTAAAATTCTTACTTTAAATAGTAGTTTTATACTACTTATATTTAATATTGTTATCTATATTTTGGCCTTAAATCTACTATCATAAAATTTATTTTCCATAAAATTTAATCTGTTCTTTATTACTATTTTCCACTTTTGATGCTTTATCTTGGATTAAGTGTTTAATTTTGAATTTTATTTTATTTCAACTAATAAGATTATTAGTCATATGTTTTTGCTTATTTTGTCCTGTTAGGTGCTCTAAGGTTTATACTATGTACCTTAACTTTCCAATAACATTAAGGTGACTGAATATTTTTGCCCTGATACATAGAAAAAGACAAGCATGCTTGCTCTGATAAATTCTTTTGAAGCTTATACTACACGTCTTAGCAATGCATTGAGAGAGGTAAGAATACATACAATTTAGAAAGAAAGATGTCTTTCTTCACAGATATTATTATATTCTGTGCAGAAAATAAAAAAGATATTTGCAAAAAAGTTAGTAAAATTGTGTTTATCTAGATCACAGGATATAATAATAATATACAGAAATCCAGTATATTTTGATAGATTTGCAATGACCATTCATAATCTGAGATTAAAAAAAAAACAAGGAAAATAAGGGAGTGCTCAAGTGCTAAGAAAGACATGTTAAAAGAGCTGAGAAACTTGAATAGCTCCTACTAGCAAAATTAGCAAAACTGAATCAATAAAATATCTAAAGGAACAGATCATGGGCCACTGAAAGAAATAGGAATCCATGGGTCCACGTGAGATAAATCCATGAATTAATGAATGAATAAAAGAAGGAAACACTATTATTTTCCCACAGAGTGCCAACCAATAAAAGGAAAAGGGTTGATATTGTATGTTAAAAAATTATCATTTGAAAATCTTCACATTGTATTTGATTGAGTGTTGAGGCATCAATGGATGCTAAACCTAGTGGGTAAATGTTGGAGAAGAAATAGGATATTTTCACAGTCTCAAAGTATCTCTCCACAAAACACTTATATTTAGATTAATTACATGTATATATACATGTATACAATAGATAGTCTATATATAAAATATCATTTTATGTCATGTTATATTAATATAAAGAAAATGAGGAGTACCTCTGCAATAGAGAAATCTGGAAGACATTACCTTTCAAATGATCAAAATTAAAATCACCACTGATGGGAAAAATTAATTTCATATATAACCTGAAGAAATATGATAAGAAGAGCATAGCATCATGTTGGTGATTTTATTGCCAATAATGCATGTCTTGACATCTCATTATGAGAAAACACCAGACAAATAGAAATTGGGAGACATTCTAAAAATAGAATCCATTGGAATATTGCCTTCAAAAAATGTTTAGGATGCTATGAAGGTTGAAGAAGGACTATGGAATGCTTCTGATTTAAAGAAGTTAAAAAGACATAGAAACCAGGAACAACACATTATCCTGAAGTGGACTGGTTTTTATAAAAAGCATCAGGGCAGTTTGTGAACTAGAATGGGTCCTCTCTTGGTGATTGTTACATGACAGCTGTTTGCATCACTTTAGCAACTTAAAGATAATTTGCTTAAAGATAAATTGGCATCGTTTCAAACAAACATTAAAGAAAATGGTAATGTCCAACAGGCACAGAGTACCTGCCTAATTACTGTTCCAGGGGTCCTCAGAGGCTGTTTTCCTACTATCTTCTTGATTTTTAAAATATATTTTAGTTTATTAGTTTTATTCATGCCATAATTGGTGGAAATTAATCCTTGATTCTATAAATTGTTACCTAGTCAGTTTCCAATGTTTTTTGTCTGTTTGTTTCTCTTTCCTTATTTATTTATGCTTTTCTTTTACTTTTTTTGTAAAGTGGAATAAGTTAGGAATGAGTATATTATGACCAACTAAACTGAATAGTTTTATGTCAAGTTGCAAATTACGTTACGTATCAAATATTTGATTTTTCTTAGATTTCAAAATAGTCACGTTTTCAGAAAAAATCATTAGTAGTTTTCTAAAAATAAAATCCTCTTGATTCAAAAAAACATACTTGATGTGGTTTTTCCTCCCAAAACAGGCTCCTCCTTGAGTTATTGGGAATAAGTAATGCTTCTCAATAAAGCTTCGTGTCAACAAATCTGAACATATAACATCTCAGCTAGAGCAAGTTACTAAAAATAGGCTCAATTTGTAGCTTGCAGTCATGCCTTCATAACCGCTCTTCAATTAATCCTGCTTAATTCAGAGAATGTATAAATATGTAATTTTGCATCACTTTAAAGGCAGCCATTTTATTTTGAAATGCAACTAACGTTATATGCATAAATTCAATAAATATAAAGCTGTTTTCAAAAATTGAATGTGTTTACTTGTAAGTTATTCTTTCAGTAATAATAAAGAGATGATCACTAGTCATTTTATTTTTCATAGTTGAATTGATTTAGTTGAGCTTCATTGGGTGTTCTTATGTTTTAGTCATGAGTCCATGCTCTTTAACAAGCTAAAGGAAACCATATTATATGCTAAAAGATGTCAGTTTGCGAACAATTTAATGAATATATAGAGTTACAACATTTTTCCCGATTGGATGTTGGGGTTTACTATAATTCTTTGTTACTTTATATGTGAATATACTCACTACTCACTATGTTTATGTATGTAGGAAACATGCTAGTGATGAAAATTCAAGCAGTTATTACCCTGGTTTTCTTTCATTAACAAAATACAGAATAGAAATTATCTACTTATTCTTGGAGGTCTTAAAATATCTTTTCAGTTGACTGATAATTCTGCTATCAAGAGCTACAAGTAGGTGCTCTGGCTCTCTATATCTGTATTTCCATATATTCAATTCCTTACTATATATTTCTCATTTGATATTCTATACCCAATTCAAACAAAACCATTTCATGTATACAATGTACTTTTATTTATGCTTTTCTCTATCATTAAGTAGAAAGCCATTTGCACCTTAGTCTAAATCTGAAATGTGCCTCTACCTAACCTTTCTAATACATTTTCACTATTTCTTAGTTATTAGAATAAATTTGCATAATTTCTGAAACAACTTTCTCTATGGAGTATTCCCTTTAGTTTCTTTTCCCTTCCAACCAATTTAATGAATTACAAATATGGGGGAGATATTTTTTCAATGGTTAAGACTTGACTTCTACAAATACATGTTTAATTCCTTCTCAAAATTATTTCTACTTCCTCTTATTCAACACTGTGCTAGATTTTAGGGATATATAATAAGACAATATATGAGGTCCTTGCTGTTGTGAAAGGTACATTCTTATCTTTGGCAAACTGTAGAATCTTTAGCTTTGGTATGCAAGGGCATTGGTGTTTGGTACATGCTTGGCTCTTTGCCTTAAGAATTGCCTCTTTCCACCATGCATATTTCACCTGTGTGGGAATTCTTGCAGATCTCTATATTATTGATAGCCTTTTTGCTCCGACATTTTATACAAAGCTGAATCAGCAACAGTACGACTAAACACAACCAAAAAAGAAAGCTAGGAAGATTATATTAGACACTTACATATATGGATCATTATGGTGAGGACTGCTAAAAAAAAAAAAAAAAAAAAAAAAACACCTTCAGCCAAAATAAATTTACAGTTTAATTGAGTAATGAATGATTCATAAATTGGAAAGCCCCCACAATCACAGCAGATTCAGAGAGACTCCAGGGGTGTCTCATGGTCAGAATGAATTTATAGACAATACAAAGTAAAGTGACATATAGAAATCAGAAGTGAGGTACAGAAAGAGCTGGATTGGTTACAGCTTGGCACTTGCCTTATTTGAACACTCAGCTGTATGCGACTAGTTGAAGTATGGCTGCTGGAATTGGCCAAGACTCAGCGATTGTTACAGGCGCATATTCCTAAGTTAGGTTTTAGTCTTGTGTACCTATTGGGTTAGGTTGCAGTTCATTCACAAGGACTGAAATATAGAAGCATGGCATTTTTCTCAGGCCATATTTAATTTGATTTAACAGGACTTTGGGTATGTCATTGTATTTTACTAATATATTTTACAAACACCCCATGTTATCTTAATCTATTTAAGTTCACACTTTTTAATCAAATTTTACTTTAAATGTATCTAACCTCCTAAATTTCTGCCTTTGTGAACCAATAATACTTTTTCCAAATTCTTATTCTACCACATATCAGACTATATAGCTATAGACACTTTGTCATCATTGTTTTCCCATACAAAACACAATACATTTAATGAATTAATGAATGATGCATCAGCAAAGAAGGTTTTACTGAAAGTAAGAAAAATTATAAGCCAGTTTGGGTTTCCCAAGAATCAGACACCAAGATGGAATTACACATATAAGAGAGTAACCAGAGAAAATGTCTTTGAAGAATAAAGAGAAGATAGAGCAAAAGGAGGCTGCAAGAGCCTCCAGATCATGATGCAAGCCTGGCACTTCAAAAGAAGAGAGAGCATGAAAGATAATTGGAAAGGAGGAGCCTCAGAGAAGAGTGCAGATCTGAGAAATTGTAAGCCACACTGAAAGAGCACCAAAGTGAACTTTGACCTTTAGATGAGTCCATGTGGGACAAGAATGAAAAGCCCTATAATATCTTCCTTGCTCAGCATTGGCAGGGAGCAACCTAAGGAGAGCATGGCACCTGCATGTAAGCCAAAAATAAAATTCAATGTCCGTTAACCAACTAAATGGGCCCTTTATCTTGGCCAAGGGCATTTTAAACTAAACCTGAAACAGTAATGGAGGCCATGATGGAAACGGGTGGTTGAACATACCTCGTTATTTACTTTCATCCTTTCGGAATTCATACATAGCTGAACAGTGTTAACATTAAAGTAGAGACTTAAGAATGACAAAACAGACTCTTCGTAGCAATAAGATATCAACATGACAGATAGCAGGCATTGAAAGAAATCAAAGTATTTCACCAAAAAATACATTTCTTTGACATATTTTGAAAAGGCTCTACAAGGCTGTTTCTGTGGGGAATATCTCCATTTTGTAGAGAATCCCCTTCTCTTTCCAAGTCTTTTTCCTGATTTTTCCTGATTCCAAGTCCTTTTTCCTTCTTATGTCTGATAAAAATCATTTACGATCTATTCTCAGTGAAGCCTGCTACCTGCAAGCTTCATCTGCATAAGAACCTCGGTCTCTAAAACACCTTATCTTAACCCATACACTCCTGTCTATTGATTCCGGTCTTTAGATAAATTATTTTAGCCAGTTGTCAAATGCCAATCAGAAAATCTTCGAATTCACCTTTAACCTGGAAGCCTTCACCCACCCCACCCCCACCTGCTTTCCCGATTTTACCAATGTATATCTTAGGTGTACTGATTGATGTCTTATGTCTCCCTCACATATATAAATCCAAGCTGTAGCCCAACAACTTTGGCACATGTTCTCAGGGTCTCCTGGGCTGTGTGACAGGCTGAGGTCACTCATATTTGCCTCAGAATAAATCTCTTCAAATATTTCACAGAGTTTGACTCTTTTCTTCAACATGCATTACCACTGTAGTAGCTCTGAAGTGGTTGAGTTGGAGGTAACCCACCAACAACCCTCCTCATGGAAATTTCTCTTGAATGAAAATATGGGAGGAGTAAATTCTTCACTGCCAAATACTATTTCAAATTCTTTCAAGCATAAGGTAAATTCATTATTTAACATAAAAGTCAATCAAGAGGTAAAAAGAGGTCACAGTTTGCTTACGTATTTTCTGGCACTTCTTTGCTATTGGCTGTGTCACTTTTACCCTTAACATTGCTGCAAAAATGTCTGCAGACATTTAGCGTCATCATATTCAGATACAACCCTGCCCAGAAGACCAAGAAAGAGACACCAAGAGAAACATTTATTTTAAAAACTCTTAAGGTAATTTGCCCTGATTTGCCTTTGTACTGAATTGGGTCATATGCGTATTTTTGTTCTTATTTTTGGCAAAGAATCAGGGTATACTTAGAATAATCACATCATACCTGAATCTGAAGATGAGACAGTAAACTTAGAGAAGTACTGAAGCCTTGGAAGCCTTGGATATACTGAATATGTTCTATCTTAGAAAGAAAAGGTGAGATAATGTATGCTGGCAGTCAACCAACAGCATATGCTCCTAATGAACAACTGGAGAGTCATTTAAGTTCAATGTTGGGGATTTTATTAGCAACTGTAAGATGAACACACAATTCATTTTCTCTTTCCTTGTAAAGTTGGACAATATTTGCTATATTCGCCTATATTTTGGCATAGAAATTTAGGTTCTAAGTATATAGTAGTGATGTAGCCTTCTTACAGGGTCACATAGACCCACAATTAATAATTTTTAATACTCTTTTTATTCTCTCTGGTTGGCTAACATTAAAACAGTCCACAGGAAACCCCCAAGAGCTATGTATTGAGGATGGCAAAACCACAGATAGGAAAATAATAAATCTTTGAATGACCCTGCAGGAAATCACAGATAGCATTCCTATTATTTAAGCAAGCAATAACTTTTATTGTTTTAAGAGTTGGAGGTTTAATTGTTTCAGCATTACTGTTACCACAATTATTACAGGAAATGAAACCAGTAAAAAAAAATAGAGGGAACAAGGTTTATTGACGTCTATGAGGCATTTTCTTTCCCCTAATATTACATACTCTAGATTTTATTTCTGTACAAAAAATATTCTCTATGTCTAGCCTAAAGAACTATGTCTTATGCATATTTATATTCTTCATAGATCAAAAGTGTGCTTAAAATACTGTACACTTAATGAGTTATTTTTGAATGTAAGCAACTTTGAATTCATCTTTGCATTTTTAATCTTATGTTTCTATTAAATGCATTATTAAATTCTACTAACACTTTCCTCAAAATAATTCTCAATATTTTGGTTTTTAATTTTTTACTGCCTTTGCATTCTCCTGGCAGAGACCCATTTCGCCTCTCCTATAGATTATTTCATAAAGATTTTATCATCTGTATCATATATATTTACAATATTAAAAGTTATCTGTAGCACGCTCTCATTGTTGCTTATAGATTAGGTTTGCTTCTCTATGTACTACTCTGGTAGGCAGTGGTTAAATATACTGCTTTAAGCCTTTTCACAGTACCTTCTATAATATCATGCACAATTTTAGGCACACAGCAGAAAATCAATGAAACATATTTAATTGACTAAAAATTGAAAAACATTGGTATATATGTAGGACAGATACTGATATTTTTATAAGCCCAACTCTGAAATGGTGATGCATAAAAAGTTGATAATTCTTTTTAGCAGAAACTATTAATAGTCATTTTTCAACATAATTTAAAGTATATTTGAGATTGATAAATATTTTAGAACTCAAGTGTAAGAAAGCCATTAAGGGAATCCCACAATTTTCGTTGTTTCTAAAACCTAATATAATTTAAGATTATGAACAGCCTTCTTTCTCAGCAGAAAAACATATCACCAACCCACTACATTAAAAAAATGCATTATTCCAATCAATCTTGTTAATATACCATAGAATATTGAATTTTTAAAAAAAATTCAGAACTTTAAAAATAAATACTAACCATAATAGCTCAATTAAAATTATCTCTATATTCTTAGAGGTTTTCAAATGCCATATCTAAAAATAGGATATAGTAAGGTATATCCAGGGATAAACTAGCTGTTAAAAAATAATTGATTGAGACCTGTTATTATTGGCTAAGTAAACTTCTCTTACCTTCCAAAACATGTTCCATTATTTCATAAGATCTAGAAATGATATCACGTTTGAAATTTGTTGAAATGTTTTCCTATTGACCTACTTATAAATGGGTTATTTACATATTCAGGGTAATTACTTGTGCTTAAAACTGCTTTCAAGATAAATTTGAACTGTGTCATTGTTCATATAAAAGAAAGATGCTTCTTTTCAATTAATTTCTATTAGTTAATAATTCTACAAATTGTGTTTATTTCAATGGAGATTAAAGAATATAAAAAGAATAATGTTTCTGTTTTAGATTATACTTTTTAGTAAACCATTTGGGGGGTGGGGCAATGAGGATAAACTCCATCAAAGGAACATAAGTTAGAAAAGTTGTAACATAAACTTAGGTTATAAGTCTGAATTACCCTAGACAGTTAGTCTATGGAATATGAGACTGTATGCAGCCTCAGCTGGAAGCACTGCCCTTAAGCAAAGACCATGAAAGAGATGCTGAAATAATTATTCAGGCAGAAATTTAGTATAATATTTCTTTGGGAATGTTCTCCGATAGTTGGAAGTCAAAATGACAAGTAATTCTCACTTCCATTCTTTGTCTTCTCAATATACATCCCTATATCTTGCAAGGCATTTAGCAAATTAAGGTACATTTACCAGCCTCCTTGCACTTTGATGAGGCAATGCAACTAATTTTTGGATGATAACGTGTGAACAGAAGCAATATTTGCAGCATCTAAAAGAAATATGTGTGACCTTTTACCCCTGTTACCATGCTTTAGAATTCATAGCTGTTTTCAGCTATTTTATATATAAAATAAGCATATAAAAGCAACAAAATAAATCAATATCATAGAGCTATCGTGACATCACTGGACTTCTCCTAAAAGTTTTACATGAAAAGTATGTGAATTATTTCAAGCTGCTCTACTTGTTTTTCACAGACTCTGTCATTAATTAATTTTTTATGTACCACTAAAAAGCATTTTAAAATGCCTCTAAACTATGGCACACTGCTAAATATTTTCTAGATGCCTCAAAAAAGTTTTTATATGCAGTAATTTTGTTTTACATACACATGCACACTTACTGATTTCAAGTTTTTTCAACTTTCATAAGAAATTGAAAGTTGAAAAGGCACATGAAATGTCTTTTTGAAATTCCTAACTCAATTTAATTTTTTTTTACATTTAGGTTTACCATATTGTTTTAACAAAATGCTCTGTATTTATTCTAATATTTTAAAAACTTTAGGAATAAATTAATATTTTGGATTGTTCTACAGTATTGTATCCTGAACTGGAACATTTTTTACTGATTTATTAATTGAAATATGAAATATGATATGCACATGCGAAAGACACAGATCTTGAGCATATAGCATTAAACATTTTTAGAACATAAAATACTAATGTCATCACAACCTACATGATTAGGAATTGAGTATTACTAGAATCCAGGAGTCTATTGTGAACCTCCAATCATTACTATAGGCAACCACTGTTCTTACTTTTATCTTTATAAATTACATTTGCTTGACATTGAACTTCATAGAAATTGAACCATACAATAGATATTAATTTCGGTCTGGTTCAAAAAAACACAACCAACAACGTGAGTGTCAGTGTGATATTCTGGGCTGCTTCTCAGCTGAATCAATGGTGCTGACAGCTGCAATAGCAACAGCAGTGTCTTCAGAAGTTTTACTGAGAGTTGGGAGTCCAGAGTTTCTGCCTAACAGCAGCTGCGCTCAAATAGGGCCAATGGTCAGTCTGGAATCATGGGACCCAGAATGCACCACCTTCCCCTACTCATTTTTCACAGTTAAGGATGGAAGTGGCTTCCTTCATTTGCTCATCATCTGGAGTAGCAGGCCCCTTTTGCTCTTTCAGTGTTTCTAACATTGTTGTAACCACGCCCCCAACCCCAGTATTATATTGTCTATGCTTTAAAAACTATTTTGTGGACTTGAATAAAATTTATTTTCCCATTCCCGGTATAAAATAATTGGGCCATTCTTTACTCATGTATCAAGTCAAATGTCTAAGACTCTATTTATCTCTTCTCCTCAATAATGTTTCTCTTTTCTTTTGCTTTTTTTTTCAGACAGGGTCTTGTGCTCTCACCCAGGCTGGAGTGCAGTGGCTGGAACACAGCTCACTACAGCCTTGACCTCTTGAATTCAAGTGATGCTCACACTTCAGCCTTCAGAGTAGCTTTGATGACAGGTGTGTGCCACCAGGCCCAGCTACTTTTCTTTACTTTTTGTAGAGACATGGTCTTGCCATATTACCCAGGCTAGTCTCAGATCCCTGGGCTCAAGTATCCTCCTGCCTCCACCTCCCAAAGTGCTGGGATTATAGGCGTAAGCCACCATGCCCAGCTAATGTTTTCTATTTACCACAGCTTTTCGCATATATATGTTATTATATATGTAATATATATATATATATAACATAGTATGGATGTGTATATACTATATTATTAACAATTAGATCTAAAATATAGAAAGAATTTTAATACCTTTATTTTCTGTAACTTCATAGTTAATCTCATATTTTCCAAATCTGTTAATGTGGCACTGGTCAGAGTTATAGCTCCAAAGAATGAGCATCTGCTTAGTCTCATAACCAGGACCCAACCTGCAACATTAGTGTTACAAATTAATTCCTAATTCCAGTCTCACTCTTTCATCACCAGTTCTATCTCTGCACACTTACTAATCCCAGTTATTTTAAAGCAAGTTGCTTAACCTGCTGTGGCAGTTTTCCCCTCTCCTTCAACTTTCTCTCTCTTTTTTTTTCTCCTAATAATACCTGCCATGTAAGAATCCCTTTCATTACATACATCAAATAGCCACTTCTTCCAACAATTTTATTCAACCTAAGTATTCAACCTAAGGGCTTAGATTCACGGTCTGTCCTTACAATGCCGTTCCATCTTTTTAAAGCTAATTGCAATGCACCTAGTCATTTTTATTGCGCACTATGTATGATAGCCAAGATACAGAATAAGCCTAAGTGTCTGGCAACAGATGAATGCAAAAAGAAAATGCACTATCTGTATACAATGAAGTACTCGTTAGCCATAAAAAATAAAATCTTGCCATTTATGACAATATGGATGAATCTAGAGGACATCATGGTAAGTGAAATAAGCCAGAAACAGCATGAACAAGTACAGCTTGATCTCACTCATAAGTGGAGTCTAAAAAAAAAAAAGAAAATACAAACATTTAAAAAAGTTAATAGCATAGAAGCAGAGAGTAGAAAAATGTTACCAGAGACTAAAGACAGGAGGATGAAAAGAAGGATGAGGAAACTTTGATTGATGGTATAAAATTACAACTAGATAAGAGCAATAAATTCTAGTGTTCTGTTGCATGTAGAGCAAGTATGGTTAACAGTGAAATATCGTATACTACAAAATAGCTTGAAGAGTTGTCTTCGAATGTTCTCACCACAAAGAAATGACAAATATGTAAGATAATAGATTCACTCTGAATGGATCATTATACAACATGGATAGGTATCCAGGTATCAAATTGTACCCCATGAATATGTACAATTATTACATGTCAATTAATAAATAAATAATAAGATCACTAGATTTAATCAAGAGACTCTTATTGACTTGTTCTCATTTTAGAATTTTAAAACTAGTCTGCCCTATTGCAAACTACCTATTTTTAAAACTACTCTTCTCCTGCACAAAAATCTCTCAAAGTCTCCTTTCTCCTGAAAGAAAAATGACCTATTTAATTTACAAATATTTCAAAAATTAGTACACAACATTTTATATATGAAAATAATGCTGTAGACTGACTTGCAAATAACATTCTAAGATTCCCGTTACCTTTAAGAGGAGTCAGCTGTCATTTTGGAAAAAATTAAGATTTCAACAATTTTACACATATTATGAAAATATTTTTGATAAAGAAAAATGTTTAATCTTACATCGTGTAAATAAGTAAATAGAGAGGTAAAATAAAGAGCTTAATGTTTATGTGATATTGAGAAAAAAATCTTTTTTAAAAATAAAATACAGATTAAAATACAACTTGGTGCTTTAACTGAAGGGTGTCCCTACTCCCTGATGCGTTTGAGACTGTCACAAACCTGAACCCATTTGGACAATACATCAAATAATCATTTTGCATCATTTCACTATTTGGGAAATGATAACTTCTTACATTAAATGAAAAAAAAACTGAAAAAGTAGTATTACTTTGTCTTTTAAGTGGCAAGATAGGGTTGATATGATGCCGAAGTACAAACAGTAAGGACTAAGTGAGGATGGAGGATATATAAATAAATGTATCAAAAGTAAAGAGAAATGATAAAACAGACAATTCTGGGGAACAGTAGTAGAAGCTATGCATGGAATAAGGTTAGACAGACAGTGATATTTACTTTTGAGTTTTGCTTATATATTTCTAACATTTCTTGATAGGACTGGCATTCTAACAGTTATTCTTATTGTTATAAATTCTTTTAAAAATACTTTTTCTCCAAATATCTCAGTTCAAATTATAGAGTTAAAGGAAACTATAGTAATAAAATAAAATATTAATTATTTCAAAAGAAAAAGAGAAAAATTTGTACACTTAATTTAAAATTGTTTTCAGTCTTATTTTTGCAAGCAATTTACCAATAGATTTGTAATGCACAGTAATGTCGAATGGGTATTGAAGCTATTGAAATACAGAAGTAAGTCAGTTTTTCATTATGCTGTGAGTGATGTCCTGAAATACATTAACTTGATATTTTATCTATTGTTTAATATCATTCCCCATGAATTACATATAATGGTAATAGATTAATATCTTTGGAAGTACTGTAAATAATTATATAATTCAGCCAGGAATTACCTTGTTCATTTGCTAACATTGTTATATTCTTTCAAAAGCAAATAGCAAAAATAATTTTCAACTGACATACATATGGAATACTTACTCTTCAACTATCTCAAAATGCCCAGATTTTCTCAATAACTTTCCTATTGATTTAATTATAGGCATTAGAAACGAGTATTCTAGTACAAGAATAAATAGTGTTGTCTCTCCTTCATCCCCCAGTACTCCTAAATATTTACCAAAAATCTCAATGCTAATCAATAGTGGAAGTATTTGGTGCCTAATGATGGCATTCCATTACTTCCTTGAAGTCCAACACACAGAGCAATAGAAATCTCATGAATGTGATTGTGTGAGGTTGCTCATAATACTTGGATCTATAGAGAGAATCACTTAACAGACATTAGTTGAATCAGAAACTACTTCTCATTTCATTGAGTTCTATGTAGTCCCCAACCTTTGTGGCACCAGGGACTGGTTTTGTGGAAGACAATATTTCCACGGACAGGAGAGCAGAGGATGGTTTCAGGATTGTAATGGCTAATAATAGGTGTCAACTTAATTGGATTGAAGGATGCGTAGATAATTGGTAAAGAATAGTTTCTGGGTGTGTCAGTGAGGGTGTTGCTGGAGGAGATTAACATTTGAGTCGGACTGGCAGAGGAAGACCCATCCTCAGTGTGGGTGGACACCATCCAATTGACTGTCAGCTTGGCTAGAACAAAGCTGGTGGAAGAAGGTGGGATAAGCTGACTTAATGAGTCTTCTGGCTTTCATCATTGTGCAGTGCTGGATGCTTCCTGCCCTTGGACATCAGACTCCAGGTTCTTTAGGCTTTGAACACTTGAACTTACAGCAGTGGTTTTCCAGGGGCTTTCAGGCCCTTGGCCACAGACTAAATGTTGCACTGCCAGCTTTCCTACTTTTGAGGCTTTTGTAGTTGAACTAAGCCTTTGTTGGCTTCCTTGCCCCTCAGCTTGCAGACAGCCTATCATGGGACTTCACCTTGTGATCGTATAGTCAATTCTCATTAATAAACTCCTTTTCATATATACATATATCTTATAAGTTCTGTCCCTCTGGAGAACCCTGACTAATACAGGGATGAAACTGTTCCACCTCAGATCATCGGGCATTAGAGTCTCATGAGGTATGCACAACCTAGATCCCTTGCATGCTCAGTTCATAATAGGCTTCACATTCCTATAAGAATCTAATGCTGTAGCTGATTCGACAGGAGTCAGAGCTCAGGTGGTAATGCTCACTCACCTGCCACTCACCTCTTGCTGTATGATCTGATCCCTAACAAGACATAGCTCATTACCAAGGGTTGAGGACCACTGTGTTAAAAGATAAACCAAGGCACAATAAAATTTTAAATATGTTATTTACACAATGATTTATGACTCAGGCAGCTCCAAACCATAAAAGCGGCTTAAGAGCGCCACGGAGGGATCACAGGGGGAGGCTTTTAGAGACAGGCCCAGAAGAAAACTAAAGAAAATATTTGACTATTTATAGTTGTACAGTTATTTGTACCTTATTTGGTACCAAAGTTGTATGTTATTAGGTCTATCCCACTGGAAAGTCTTCAGTTGTATGATTATGTGTGTTGGCTACTTCTGATTGGTTGAACTTAAGTTCTGTTTTTCTTTAATATAGAAATTGATAAGAATAGCTCAAGTTTCCCTTATATCTGTAGATCAAACAAGGTTTAGATCACTTTTGATGCCTAACTGGTTTTGTCTGCTCAGAAATTCTTCAGGCCTGGACTCCATTTTAATTTACTTTAATGGTTGTTACTTTAAATTTGGATTAAACAGTGGATTCATATGTACTGAGTGAAAAAAATGGAAATAGATGTTATAAAATTTATTTGAAATCATTCAGCCAGGATGTTTTAAACAGCATAAATTAGCAGAATTACCAAAAACACATTTTGAAAAAACCTTGAAGCAATTTTAATGTATTGCAAAATGTGAAGGAGACTAGTAGGACAAAAACTTAAAGGTTGAGTTTGAGATATGATGCAGGGTTTTTTGCTCCTTATCCCAGCTAGGCCTAAGTTCTGAAGAAGTAAGCACGTGGACACTCAAAGAGTAAGTGTAGCAGAATTTATTTAGTGAAAGGAAAGCTCTCAGCGAAGAGAGGGGTCCTGACATCAAGTTCTTGGTTGCCCTCTTAACGGTTGAATACAAGGGCATTTTTTTTTCTTGAGACAGAGCCTCACTCTGTTGCCGAGGCTGGAGTGCAATGGCGTGATCTTGGCTCACTATAACCTCTGCCTTCCAGGTTCAAGTGATTCTCCTGCCTCAGCCTCCTGAGTAGCTGGGATTACTGGCACACGTCACCAGGCCCAGATAATTTTTGTATTTTTAGTAGAGATGGGATTTACCATGTTGGTCAGGCTGGTCTCCAACTCCTGCTCTAGTGATCTGCCAGCCTCCGCCTCCCGAAGTGTTCGGATTATAGGTGTGAGCTACAGCACCCGGCAACAAGGACATTTTTATACAAGCTGATAGGGCTGTGAATTCCTGGTTGTATGAGACATGAATTCCTGGTTGCTCCACTCCATCTTTCCAGTGAGTTATGTGGGCCCTTAGTCTGTGCCACTCCATATTGATTTATTTCCCTTAATGCACATAAGTTAAGGAACGAAATTTTCCACTATGGGCATGTTTAGGCAAGCTCCCTTAGCAAGTATGCTTATCCGCACAAAATATTTGGTATAAACACCTAGGGGGTGGGTGGGAGGTTCTCCAGGGAACCCTTTCCTGACTGTCTCCCTAAAGCAAGTTGGCTGACTCCTTTCATTCCTCCCTTCAGGAGTGGAGACCCCAAATTCTGTTGGGGAAAGTGTACAACGACTGCTCTTAACTGCTTCCTGCTGACAAGGGGGGCTGTTTTGGGAAAGTGGCAGATAAGGCTCCTCCTGAGGTCAGTTTAAGGGTACCCAAAGAGAACGGTGTGTTCATGAGTGGTTCTGTTTGCATCACCATTTGATGTTGAACGGCCTTTAAGTGAGAAGAAACAATTTGGGTTATTAGAAGACATACTCAAAATGAAACAAAGGGATAAGGACAGCTCAAAACAAAACAAAACAAAATCTCAAGGCTGCCAATACGGCCAGATAACTCGTGGCTATAGTTATGCCTGCTAAGGTTTGTATTCATGGGGCTTGGCTTTGATTAGCTCCCTTGGTCTTATTTTCCCAAACAAAGAAATCTCTGGGTTATGGGCACCTATTTACTCCGATCACCTGGAAGGATTTGCAGGATAATTGTTCAGAATTAAAATATTGATCCAGATTTTTTATATTACTCATCCCTTTGGTTCTTTTGAGCTGCAGCCGTACATTGCTGGTTGGTCCACAGGAATAAGCAGGGTAGTCTAAAATGTAGGCAAAAACTTAAAAACAACTAATGGGATTATAATGTAATGACAAATGTAGAATAAGTTTTGAAACATAATTTCTCTCTCTCCAGTCCTCGTTTTTGTCAAAAACAAATCATGATAGGACTCAGTTGTTTGAAAAAATAAACTTTACCCTTATACTTGTCTTATTTGCATAAAGTGCAAAAAGAATAATTATTTTTCCCATAGGCTTTTAAATTGGCTTTGATGGAACTCTGTTCCATAAGGAATCTCAGTTAAGACCTTTTAAGGCCAAGCCCAGCCATGGGTTTCCACCCTCAAATATCTACAAGTTTGGTAAATCATTCTCTTCTTGATGTCCCAAGAACAAGCTTTTTAACAGGCCCAGGAGCTTTTTAACAGGCTCCTAAGCCTGTTAAAAAGTGACATGCTTTACTCCCCATGGGTTAGGAACCTTGTACAAGGACTGTGTTGACAAGGTATGTAGCCAGTTTTCCCAAGGGACTTTTATTGGCAAGTCCAGCTTAATTACTTAAAGGAACATATACCCTTCCACTAAAAGCCTTGGTAAAACCACCAGTTTCTTCAATTGTGTCCTGTTGCAAAATAAAATGTATTCTTATTGCACTGATGAAAATAACTGTATTGTCATAAATTAAATATTCTCACAAATAGTTTCCAAATTCTGGCAAAGCCAGGCAGAGAGAAACAAACATCCTTCAGATTTTGTTCACAGGCGTATAGTTTACTCAATTATTAAAGGCTTTAAGTAGTTCAAAATAAGTATCCTTGATTCAGAAAAACAAAGCAAGGATCACCAAAGTTTTAAGCAAAAAGGTTAAAAATAGTACTTGTTTTCTATTAGTTCAATCCATTCTGTTCTCTTGTTCTGCTTGATATTCATGAACATTTCAGTTCTTCATGAGTACTGTATTTTTTTCAATGTCATAATCTCCAGAGTTAATGGAATCTTGCATTTGAGAACACTTGTCAAAATCCTATAGCTGATTATAAATCATCTTTTGAGTAGGATCAAAACAAGACATTTGTCTGTGAATGATGAAATGTCCAGGGTAGTTACTGTCAAGAATACAATTGACAAAGAAATTTAGTTATTTCTAAGGTTTACAATAACTAAACATAATAACCTTAATTATGATTGATAGCATATACTCAGACATTAGAATTTTAGAAATCTCATATAATTTTGAAACATATTAATATTATCCACTAAAATATAACCTAAAGCAGATTAAATATAACTTTGGAAATACCATATAACTAAACATTTCAAAAAACCCAGTTTTCTTCTGTTTTGGATGTTCCAGGGACCAGGAAAGACAATTTTGAAACTGAAGTTTGATTTTGGGAAGACTGCTAATTATGTTAGAGGTTCAAAGCACTTGATATTATAAAATAGAATTCCAAGTTACCATATGTCATTTATTTTAGCCAAAATGATGACTCAAACATTTTAAAACAACGCAAAAGCATATTCACAGGAAGAGGGAAAACTTAGCTTTCCAAACAATCTGTTGTTAATTTTACAGGGAAATGCTGTTCAAGTGAAAGCCTAATTTCATCCTTGCATTAGTCTACTGTTGATGTCAACCCCAATTTTTTTAATGAAAACTTATAGATAATTATATCTAATCTTATCTAGTTTGACCATGAGGTGAGATTTTTTTAAACTTTTATAACCCTTTACACATTGTTGTTAAAGAGCAGATCAGCGCCTTTAGAAAACCTTCTTGTGCTTTTATTTCAATGCTCAATTTACAAAAACAAAATACTTTTTTTGAAATTAGTCAATATGTTCACACAATTTCTTTTGCAAGATTAATTTTTACAAACTTTTCACCATTTGTTTAAACCTTCAGCTTTATCTTATCTAATTCAAAACAATCCTTTAACCCAAGGCAAAAATTTACATTTTCATGCATTCTTATAATCTTTTACTAAAAACATATTTTACTTTCCTTACTTACCTTATATGTAAATCTATTTTCATTGTCTCGATTACAGGTTATTATGGTAACTCCTAGCAATTTTTAACTTTAATGTAAAACCTGGAAAGTTGCTTTAATTATGTAGTAGCCATAAATAAAGTCTGATTCCTTCCTGCATAATTAAGGGTGTGGTTAATTCCATATGTCCCTGGACTTATTAATTGTGAAGCAGGCAAACTGAATAGTGTATTAGTCAATTTTCATGCTGCTGATAAAGACAATCTTGAGACTGGGCAATTTACAAAAGAAAGAGGTTTAATTGGACTTACAGTTCCACATGGCTGAGGAGGCCTCACAATCATGGCAGAAGGTAAGGGGGAGCAAGTGACATCTTATGTGGATGGTGGCAAACCAAAAAAGAGAGCTTGTGCAGAGAAACTCTCATTTTTAAAACCATCAGATCCATGAAACCCATTACTATCATGAGAACGGCATAAAAAGACCCACCCTCATGATTCAATCATCTCCCACTGGGTCCCTGCCACAACACATGGAAATTACGGGAGCTACAAGATGAGATTTGGGTGGGGACACAAAGCCAAACTTTATCAAATAGTTCTTAAAAGCCAAAGAAGCAGTTAATAACTTTGAGGCATTTAGCTAACCTAGTATCTGACCTACATGATTCAGCCCACATATTTACATTTTAAAGACATTTGCATTTTACCAATTATTTTTAAAACAGCCTTTATTTCTTAAAGATTATAGTCATGTGAACTGAAAAGGTATTACAGCTTTCATTTTTCTTCAAAAAATATTTGATCTAAGTGCTTATTTTCCTAGAGCTTTTTTATATAAACATCACGCCCATAAGAAATATAAAATAACACAGATGAACAAAAGCAAATTCAGTACTTGTAAGATTTTTCATTTGCCAATCTTCTGAATAGATTATTGGCCTCTGGGTGAAGCCCTTCAAGAGCAGGGTCTAGGACAGCATACAGTTTCTAGGGCCTAATAAACAGGCATAGCTGGAAGACAGAGACAGATTTTGAGAAGGATCTATCCACTTTTAATTCCTGGGGTTTCATGAGGAAAACAGAGGGTGTTTTTCCCCCAAAATGGGGTCTGCGGCACCTTCTTTGTTTTTTCCCTGGAGCCCCGGGCTATCAGAAGTTATCTTAGAGCCTCTCATGTATGCACTGAATGACAAGACAAAATGGGAAAAAAAATCATTCAACAGAGAAAGAACCTTTTTCCAGAAAAACAAGATCCATGCAGAGAAAAATTTAAAGGCCTTTAAATATACCTATAACTTGGATATCCACTTTTAATTCAGCTGTGCTCTAAGAAAATCGTTTCATATCTATTACCCAACTTTAGCCATGCCGAGCAGCCAATATTTCTGGCTTTTGAACTTTATTAAAAATAACCTCACAGGTGAAACCAACAAGCCTCAACTAAGGTTATGACTTAACTGTAAGTGTAAAAGTTATTTTCAAAGAGGTGCTAAGCAGTTTTTACAGAATCTAAGATCTTTAAAGTTGGTTCAGACAAAGGAAGATTTAAGAAAGGAAGCTAGAAGTTGTTTACAGAGGGGAAGAGAATCAGCAAATGGTAAAAGTCACACAGATATTAGCCAAAATATACTCATTCCCTAAGCCAGGATTAAACCCAGGCCACCATTGTAAAATGGCAGAGGCCAAAAGAAAGTATTATCAAGTGGTTACAGGGTCAGGCTCCTAAGGACAAAAAACAAGATGAAGAACTGTAGCAAGGTTTGTTACTGACCAGTTTGCCAGGCTGGTTTGATCAGCAAACTTTTGGGGTCCTAGGCCTGCATTCTATCCTAAGGTACCCCTCTTTATGACAGAACTATACAGAAAGACACACAAAGCACACTACATTGGCTACAGCTTAAGACTAGCCTCATAAATCCTTTTTTTCTATTTATCAGAACTTCAGAGAGGATATAAACAGTGATTTAAACAGGGATTTTATCATTTATTCAACTGGTTTGCACAGGGAGAGGGAGGCCAGAAGTCTGACTGGTAAGAACTATTTTTTTTTTTTTTTTTTTTTGAGACAGAGTCTCCCTCTGTCCCCAGGCTGGAGTGCAGTGGTGTGATCTCGGCTCACTGCAAGCTCCATCTCCCAGGTTCACGCCATTCTCCTGCCTCAGCCTCCGGAGTAGCTGGGACTACAGGTGCCCGCTACCACGCCCGGCTAATTTTTTGTTGTTGTTGTCGTTGTTATTTTTAGTAGAGACGGGGTTTCACCGTGTCAGCCAGGATGGTCTCCATCTCCCGACCTCGTGATCCGCCTGCCTTGGCCTCCCAAAATGCTGGGATTACAGGCGTGAGCCACTGAACCCGGCCCTGGTAAGAACTTTTACCCTTTTGCTCGCGTACGAGGCTTCTGAGTTGCCCTTTTTCATGCTCAGTTTTGAGCCAAGCAGTTTAAGGTTTGGAGAAATTAACTTTTCCCAGTTTAAGGGATGCATCCAAAGGGAGTGTCCTGTGGTACAGCGACACAATGACCCACCCACAAAGAGAGGACAGAGGAGGAAAAAGGAGAAAGGAGGTGTGTTTTCAGAAGAGTCCTAGTGATTCAGGAGGCAATCAAGAGAAATATGGGCTGCAGATGATTGGTTACTCACCTAAGAAGAGGGGAGCAAGGCAACCCTAGTTTCTTCTTTTTCCTAGTAAATACCTGAGGTACATGAGGGAGAGGAGAAAAGTGTCCTCTTTCTTTCTTCTGTTCTTATATCCCTGAGTCCTGGTGATCTTGGCAGGTTAACACCCATGGGTGCCAATGCAGCTTTCACCTATGTTAACAGGGGGCTTACAGGGTGCGAGTTATCCACCATTACCCATGCGCTGCTTGTCCCACTGTTGTCGATAACCTTTGAGTTCTCTAGATTTCATGCATGCCATGGATACTAGAATGACCTCTATCCACGAGATGGAAGGGGGCCTAATCGGCAGCAATTAGTCATGCTAACCTAAAGCTTTGGAGCTGGGTCTTCCTTAAACAAGGGAGAGAAAAGGCTATCTTGGGAATTGGGGTCCTGGCCTAATAAGAAAAAAAAAAACCAAAAACAAACAAAAAACCTCTCATAAAAGTTAACTCCTTATAAAGTGGAGAAAAGAAAAAATAAAACAAAATAAAACAGCTTAAGTGCAGGGTGGGGAAGATGCCTGGAGGAGAAACCTTTTATTCTTATGCAAATGAGTTCCTCCAATAGGGAGAGAACATTTTAATTGCTGTCTCCTCCTTTCTGGCTCAGCCAGGGGAGGAAAGACACTGTGGGTGCATGGGGAGAGGGAAGAGTGAGCAGGAAATGCTGGCCACCTAGCCAAGTGGAGCCCTTGGGCTATGTGCCCCAGCCGGGAGGGGAGGGAGGTTGGGAGTTGCCACTCTCCCATTTGTCTCACATGTGTACCTGTGGCCATTGGAGGTTGGGGTAAGGGACATGTCTCTAAAAACGGAGGGAGAGCACATTGTTCTGAATTGTATAGAATTTATTAAGTTAAAGGAAAGCTCTCAGCAAAGAGAGGATTCCTGAAAGTAGGTTCCTGATTGCCCTCTTCACAGGTGAATACAAAAGCATTTTTATATAAGCTGATGGGGCTGAGTTCCCTATTTGTATAAGGCATGAATTCCTGTAGGCTCCACTGCATCCTTCCAGAGTGCATGCAGACCCTTAGTCTGAGACATTCCATATTGATTTATTTTTCTTACTGCCCATGTGTTAAGAAACAAAATTTTCCACTGCGGGCATGTTTAGGCAAGCCCCCGGAGCAAGTACCCTTATCTGCACAAAACATCTGGTATAAACACTTGTGGAGCAGCTAGGAGGTTCTCTGGGGGACCCTTCCGTTACTGTCTGCCTAAAGCAAGCTGGCTAACTTTTCAGAAAGAGACAGAGAAAATGAAGTAGCTACCAAAGTATTCTAGGTCTACAAGTGATATTATTTTCAACAAGTATTCAAATGCCATTCTAGTCTAAACTAATTCATTATAAATCAGCTAATATTAAGTAAATATTTTACAAATTAAAAACTAGTTACATAATGTAGAGACCTCAAAGAAAGGCAGAAATGAGGCAAATAGGAAAAAATTATGGTGACTTAAAGCCTATATATTGTGATCTGGAGAATTAGAATTTAATTTGTCTATACAAAGTAGGTCATGATCCTGATAAGTTTAGCAATTAGAGTATTTATAAAAAGTAAGAGCTAAATAATTTGTTTCAGGGATGCGCTTTTATTTCAATTATCTAGACCTGAAATTATATTTTTTGAGATCGTTCAGGAAGAAGAAATTACATGAGGAGAACTTTCTAATCAGTATGCTTAGTGTAAATATATCTGATGAGTTCATAAGTCTGTTTCATTTATTATTCTTCAGTATACGACTGTAGCATGACACAAACAATTCCTGATGACTTCAGCTACCTTTTTAAGGAAGGTAGACTTGCTCCATCCCCTATCTTCTATTTTGCATCTGAAAGAAGATAATACTCCTCTTTAAGTAAACTTCATTAATGTTTTTCAAAATATTTCTTCTCTTGCCAATATAAAATAATGAAATTGTAGTACAATGAGGATTGTCTTCCTCAAGACGAGTAATTTTTCATGAACAATTTATTTAATTATTTCAATAATTATTCAAAAATGATTTCAAATTATTTCAACAATTTATCATATGAACATTTATTTCATTATTTATTCACACCATCAAATAATATTTTACATTGAGTCCAAATTTTTTGCATTGCTGTTCATGTCAGGTTTATATTGGAATTAATTCTCTATGACCTCCTTTTTAAGCACTGCTAAATAGATAGTAATCTTTCTTTCTATAACAGTTGAGTTTAAATTGCTTTTCTTAATTTTCTCTGACAGAGAACATTACTTTTTATTGTTGTAAACAAGCTATATTCTACATATTTAATTATTTGGAATTTGATTTGTGTATATTTTTCAGTGGAAGCTAACTTCTTCCTAATGTCTCCATCTACATTTCATATTTATTCATCCATTCACATATTCAACAAAATTTGAGAATCTGTTTTTGGGCTTTTGATACTCATCTTATTCATTTTACTATTTATGTATTTATTTCCTTATTTATTTAGAAACTGGTTCTCACTTAGTTGCCCACGTTAGAGTGTAGTGATGCCATCATAGCTCATGGCAGCCTCAAACTCCTGGGCTCAAGTTTGTTAATTTTATTTTAAATGTCCACACAGTGTTCTCAGTCAGAAACAGATTTCTTAATAATGTATGTTGGCTGCTCCTTTTCCCAGTTCTTATCTTTGGACAGTATAAAGAGATCCAGATCATCCTAGTGAGAGGCCAGACTCTCTGAAAGCAAGAAATTAAGAACAATGGTTTTTTTCCTTGTCTTTGTTTTTATACTTGTAATAGGATGGAAACGGCTGTTTTTCTGTCCTTCTAAGAGGATATCTTCTTTATTCCAAACTTTTGGAATGTTGTAAAATCTCTCCTGGAACCAAATAACCCTGTGTCTCCAAGTTTTATGAACTATAGCTGTCTCCAAATTCTGGAACATCATATCTTTTGACATATGAATACAAAAACCTAGTCTTCCTCTTACCCTAGTACTTAACCTAGGAACCTAGTAATCTAAGGATTTTAAAAATTTGACCCTCTTAGGGGAGTAAAAGAAGTTTTCCTATTGTTTCAAATCAAAGAAATTAACTGGACAAAGGGCTACAGATCTAATTCTCTCAGTGTGTGAAGAGTCTCAAGGAGCTAGTGCTTTGAGAGAATCCATGAGAAACCCAGGGACCTTTAATATCTCCTCATTATTATTTGCATAGCATACTACCAGGGGAGATGGAGAATTAAAATAATAATATATTTTTAATAACTTTAAGTTCTCTTAAATCATATGGTTTTTAAGGATTAAAAAAAATATCCTGGATATCTATGGCTATACTTAGACATATGTAATATACATATATAACACAATAGCTTTTGGGGAACAAGTGGTTTTTGGTTACAGAGTGGTAAAGTCTGAGATTTTGGTGCCCTTGTCACCCAAGTAGTGTACATTGTCCCCAATATGTAGTGTTTTATCCCTCACCCACCTCCTACTCTGCCCCTTAGTGGTCTCCAATGTCCATTATACCACTCTGTATGCATACCCATGGCTTAGCTACCACTTAAAAGTGAGAATATATGATATTTGGTTTTCCATTCCTGAGTTACTTCACTTAGAATAATGGCCTCCAGCTCCAGTTGGAGTTGCTGCAAATGACATTATTTCATTCTTTTTAAGGCTGAGTAGTATGTCATGGTGTATGTTTACCACATTTCTTTATCCACTCATTGGTTGAGGAGCACTTAGGTTGGTTCTGTATCTTTGTAATTGTGAATTGTACTGCAATAAACATATACATGCAGGTGTATTTTTGATACAATGACTTTTTTTAATTTGAGTAGATAACCAGTAGTGGGATTGATGGACTGAATGCTAGATCTACTTTTAATTACTTCAAAAATCTCCATAGTGCTTTACATAAAGGATGTACTAATTTACATTCCAACCAGCAATGTATAAGCATGCCCTTTTCACCACATTTATGCCAAAATCTGTTTGTTTTTTTTTGACTTTTTAATAATGCGTATTATGCTGGGAAAAGATGGTATCTCACTGTGGTTTTAATTTGCATTTCTTTGATGATTAGTGATGCTGAGAATTTTTTATATGTTTGTTGGTCATTTGTATATCTTCTTTTGAGAAATGTCTATTCATGTCTTTTTTTTCACTTTCTGATGGGATTATTTTTTCTTGCCGATTTGTTTTCCTTGTTAATTCTAGATATTAATTATTTGCTAGATGCATACTTTGTAAATATTTTCTTCTATTCTCTGAGTTATCTGTTTACTGTGATGATTATTTCTTTTGCTGTGAAGGTTTTTAGTTTACTTATGTCCTTTTTATTTATTTTTGTTTTTGTTGCATTTACTTTTGGAGTCTTAGTCATAAAGTCTTGGCTTAGGTAAATATCCAGATGTGTTTTTCTTAGTTTTTTTTCTAGAATTTTTATGGTTTGGGGTTTTATATTTAAGTCTGATCCATCTTCCAATTTTTGTGGATGGTGAGAAAGAGTGATCCAGTTTCATTCTTCTACATGTGGCTATCCTGTTTTCCCTGCATCATTTATTGAATAGGGTGTCCTTTCCTATTTATGTTTTTGAATGCTCTGTGGAAGATCAGTTGGTTGTGTACATTTGGCTTTATTTCTGGTTTCTCTATTCCTTTCCTTTGGTTTATTTATCTACCTTTATACCAGTACCATGCATGCTGTTTTGATTACTAAAACCTTGTTTTATAACTTGAAGTCTCTTAACACTATGCCTCCAGATTTGTTCTTTTTGCTTAGAGTTGCTTTTTTAATTCAAGCTCATTTCTGGTTTCATAAGAATTTAGAATTGCTTTCTCTAATTCTATGAAAAATGATGTCAGTATTTTGATAGGAATTGCATTGAATCTGTAGATTGCTTTTAGCAGTAAGGTCATTTTCACAGATATGATTCTTCCTATCCATGAGCATGAGATGTATTTCCATTTGTTTATATCATCTCTAATTTATTTCAGCAGTTTTTGTAGCTCTCCTTATGGAGATCTTTCACTTATTTGGTTAAGTGTATTTCAATTTTTTTTCTGCTGCTATTGTAAAAGAAATTGAGTTCTTGATTTGATTCTCAGCTTGATCATTGTTGGTGCTATGCAGTAGTACTAATTTGTGTACATTCATTTTGTAACCTAAGATTTTATGAATCATTCATCAAATGGTAGAGTCTTTTGGTGGAATTCTTAGGCTTATCTAAGTATATGCTTAAATCATCAGCAAAGAGAAATGATTTGACTTCCTCTTTTCCAGTTTGGATGCCCTTTATTTCTTCCTCTTGCTTGATTGCTCTGGGTAGGACTTCCAGTACTATGTTAAGTAGAAGTGGTGAAAACGGGCATCCTTAACTTGTTCTAGCCCTCAGTGGGAAGAATTTCAACTTTTCCCCATTCAATATGATGTTGGCCATGGGTTTGTCATATATAGCTTTTATTATTTTGAGATATGTTTATTCTATGTCTAGTTTGTTTAGGGTTTTTATCATAAAGCAATGCTGGATTTTACTGTATGTTTTTATGCATCTATTGAGATGATCATATGTATTTGGTTTTTAATTCAGTTTATGAAATACATCACATTTATTACCTTGTGTATGTTGAGTCATCCTTGCCTCCCTGGGATGAGACTCACTTGATTATAGTGAATTGTCTTTTTGATATGCTTTTGGATTTGATTTGCCAGTATCTGTTAAGAATTTTTGCATATGTCTTTATCAGAGATGTTCATTTGTAGTTTTCTTTTTTTATGATATGCCTTTTTCTGGTTTTGGTATCAGGGTGATACTGGCTTCATAGAATGAGTTAAGGAGGATTCCCTTTTTCTCAGTCTTTTAGAGTAGTTTCAGTAGGCTTGGTACCAGTTCTTCTTTGAATGTCTGATAGAATTTGGCTGTGATCTGTCTGGGTTTTTTAGTCGGCATTTTTTTTTTCTTACTTATACAATCTCACTGCTTGTTATTGGTCTGTAAGGATACCTATTTCTTCCTGGTTTAAGCTAGTAGGGTTGTATGTTTCCCGGAATCTATCTATTTTCTTTACTTTTACTTTTATGTGCATAGAGGTTACATAGTAGTCTCAAATGATCTTTTATATTTCTGTGATATTGGTTAAAATGTTTCCATTTTCATTTCTAATTGAGCTAATTTAAACTTCTATCTTCTTAATTGTTCTAATTAATGTTCTAATTGTTAGAACAATTCTTAATTGTTCTAACAATCTTAATTATTCTAACTAATGATCTATTTTATTTCTATTTTCAAATAACCAAATTTTGTTTCATTAAACTTTTGTATTTTTATTTCAATTTCATTTAGTTCTGCTTTAATCTTTCTTTTCTTCTCCTGGCTTTAAGTTTGATTTGTTGTTTCTATAGTTTCTTGAGGTATGACATTATGTTGTGAATTTGTAATCTTTCAGACTTTTTAATGTAGGTGTTCAGTGCTAGAAACTTTCCTTTTAGCATTGTTTTTGCTATGTCCCAGAGGTTCTGATAACTTGTGTCACTATAATCATCCATTTAAAGAATTTTTTAATTTCTTTCTTCATTTCATTGTTAACCCAGTAATCATTAAGAAGCAGATTGTTCAATTTCCAGGTAATTGTATAGTTTTAAGGGTTCCTTTTGGAGCTCATTTCTAGTTTTATTTCTCTGTGACCTGAGAAGATACTTTATATAATTTTGACTTTTTAAAATTTATTGAGATTTGTTTTTGTGGCCTATCCTATGGTCTGTCTTGGAGGCTGTTCTATGTGTTGATGAGAAGAATGTGAATTCTGCAGTTTTTGGGTACAATGTTCTGTAAACATCTGTTAGGTCCATTTCTTCTGGACTGCAACTTAAGTCCAGTGTTTTGTTGTTGTTGTTGTTGACTTCCTGCTTCAGTGATCTGTCTAGTGCTGTCAGTGGAGTGTTAGAGTTCCTCACTATTATTGTGCTGCTGTCTATTCCTTTTCTTAGGTCTAGTAGTAATTGTTTTATAAATGTAGGAGCTCCAGTGTTATGTGCATACTTATGTAGAATTATTACATTTTGTTGAATTAATTATTTAATTATTATGTAATGACTTTCTTTGTTTTTTTTTTTTTACTATTGTTGCTTTAAAGTCTACTTTATCTGACATAACTACACCTGCTTGCTTTTGGTTTCCATTTGCATTGAATATCTTTCTCCACCCCTTACCTTGAGTCTATGAGAATCTTTGTATGTTAGGTTCTGATGCAGCTCAACCTTTTGTTTCAAGATTTAGCATTTCTTGTAGGACTGGTCTGATAGGGACAGATTCCCTCAGCATTTGCTTGTCTGAGGAAGACATTATTTCTCTTTCGTTTATGAGACTCAGTTTTGCTGGATACAAAATTTTTGACTAATAGTTATTTTGTCTGAGGATATTAAAGGTAAGCCTAAAGATACAGTGAACTTCTGGCCTGTAAGATTTCTGCTGAGAAGTCTACTGTTAGTCTAATAGGTTTTCCTTTATAGGTTACTTGATGCTTTTGTCTCACTGTTCTTAGAATTCATTTCTTCATGTTGACTTTAGATAGCCTGATTACTATATGGCTTTGTAATGTCAGTTTTGCAGTGAACCTCCCCAGAGCTCTTTGAGTTTCTTGTATTTGGACATCTAGATATCTAGCAAGGCTAGCAAAGTTTTCTTCAATTATGCCCTCAAATAAGTATTCAAAAGGTTTTGCTGTTTCTTCTCCCTCAGGAACAGCAATTGCTATATTTGGCCATTTTACATAATCACCTATTTCTAAGAGACTTTGCTTATTTCTTTGAATTCTTTTCCTGGCATTTCAAAGATTTCATCTTGGTTGGGATCCATTGCTGGGGACTTAGTGTGTTCTTTTTGAGGTGTTATAGAACCCTATTTTGTCCTATTGCCAGAATTATTTTTCTGGTTTCTTCTCATTTGGGTAGAGTATATCTTCTAATTACTTTTGAAACTATATCTTCTAATTATTTTTGAATTTATTTTTTGATTTGACTGTGATTTTTCACTTTTTTTTTCACCTTGAGGATGTGACTTTAATGTTTATAGTTTATTGTAACCTAATTCAGCTCTGGGTGCTTTCAGGGGTGAAGACTGTATAAGTTCCCTGGTTATTTAAAATCTTTGTATGTTGGCTTTCTCAGATGCTAGTTGTGGTAACATTATGCTCAGTGTGTGTGTGGAGGTTCACTGTTTCCTGTGGGTAGCAATGGCAGAGGTCTCATGAAGCTTATCTAGTTCCCAAGTGGTGTGCACTTTTTTGCCTTTTTTTTTCTCCCAGTGTTTTCTTTACCTGGTTGAATAATTCAGATTTCAGGCCAGTAGGGGAGGTGTCCCTGAGTGAAAACCAGCAGATTGGTAAATGCAATACCCAATGGTGGGAAGAAGTCCAAGCCTTGACCGAGGCATCTGTGGGAGCTCTTAGTGAAATGCACCGAGGTCTTTTCACGGTGAAGGGAGGGAGCCACTTCAGCTCCCTTGCCAGGCCCCCAGGAAAGCAGGTCACACTCTTAAATACAGTTCTAGCTATTCAGATTAGCAGGCCCTTTTTATTTGTAGGAACTCTGACGTTCCAAATAGAGAGAGATTGTGATTCTATGCCTTATGCAAATCTGAATCTGGAGGGGACTCCTCCTCTGGGGACGCAGTTAACTTGAAGTTTTCCAGAAAGGCTATCTACAGGTCCACTCATGCTAAATTCCCGTAAGAGAAGCACCAGCTGTGTCTGCAGTGGTGAATGAGGGGGGAAAGTCTTTTTCTTCAAGACCCTTCTGCAGATTTTCCCAAGTCCAGCACTGTACCTGTGCCTCTACTGATAGAAACTTTCCACAGGTGGGAAGTTCTGGACGTAAGGCCTGCCATCTAGATTCTTTTTTCCATGGGGTGTGCCACTGATGTGCACTCCGCCTTATCCTAAGAGTAGGAGTCCCTGAGGGCCAGACTAGTATGAATGCTGCTACTTCTCTGGCTCTAGCCACCTAGTGGGACTGCCACACTCCAGGTTGGTGCTGGGGAATGTCTACAAGGGGTCCAGTGATGTGACCTGTTCTGAAGACTCAGTAGTGAGTAGCAACAACAGCTCTCATGGGGGTGACAGGAGAATGACATAGACTCTGTGAGATTTCTTGATTATAAGTAGTCTTGGTGCCTTGGTTTTTCTGTAATGCCAACTGTAGTAGTAATGAACTGGTCACATGTACAGACTCAGGACCTCCTAGTTAGCCAAGGTTATATAGGCAAAGGTGATAGCTTAGGTCACACACAAGTTTTCTCTTTCCTGTGCACTGTTATTGTGCCTGCAGATGCTGTAATGGATTGTGTCAGGAGGCGTTGTCTGAGGAAGACATTATTTCTCTTTTTGATCTAATTTCTAAAGTGATCTTTATGGGGTGTCTTGCCTAAAAATTTGCCTATACTTATAAATGCATTTTCACTTACTACAATCTCATTTTTTACTGTACTGTAGATGTACAGTTAGTTGAATGCATACATAATAATTTTGAGAATATATGAGGTTTTACATAAGAAGAATCATATTGAAGTGGTTATCTAGCACATCTAAAGAGGAAACAACAGAGAAGCAAGCTGGAAACAATATGTAGACATCAGTAATTATTTTAATTTCACAAGACAAACATTTATCAATCCTGTATTCAAAACCTACATATATGCTACTTAGGATGCAGAAATAGCTATGTATATTCATTGCCACCATGGCATTTATGATCCAATTGAAGGGCAAATACAAACACAAAACATCTATTTGTTATTTATTAATTCAAGTTAATATCTTTAAAACCTATTCATTTTATATTTGTCTGAGAGCTATGATTTTAAACTTCTAAAAATTATATTTTAATAGAAATCAGGGACTAGTTACGTTTAATCTGGGGGAGATACTACATATTTTAAAGCCTGAAGTCAATGTCTAGACAAATTTTCTGCTTAACATCAAAGGGTATGCAACATTTGCTGTGGCTCTCAAATATTAAGAAAGGAAAACACAACTGGGAATTTGTCACTAGCACTTTATTCTTTACTCAGGATTGAAGTAGAATTTTATAACGCCAATATTTTTCAGAAATTTTAAACATTAGAAATAAAATAAAAACTAGCCCAATTCCAATATTCCCCATGGATTTCCTAGCAGAAGAAATGTGAAACTCTTACGGAGAAATAATCCAATATTGCAAACACAAGGATTTGCCACTACAGAAACTAACAAGTTAAATTGAAAACTATATTAAAAATAAATTCACGAACAAAAATTACAAAATACACAATGAAAAATAATATACATGCCAGGCGCGGTGGCTCACGCCCATAATCCCAACAATTTCGAAGGCTGAGGCGGGTGGATCACCTGAGGTCAGGAGTTCAAGACCAGCCAGACCAACATGGCAAAACCCCATCTCTACTAAAAGTACAAAAAATTAGCCAGGCATGGTGGCAGGCGCCTATAATCCCAGATATTTGGGAGGCTGAAATAGGAGAATTGCTTGAACCTGGGAGGCGGAAGTTGCAGCGAGCTGATATTGCACCATTGCAACCCAGCTTGGGCAACAAAATGAGACTCTGTCTCAAAAAAAAAAAAAAAAAACAAAACCAGCAATAAGAGTCAGCAGATGTAAAGCAGCAGAATTAAAAGTATGTGTAAAAATAGATGAATAATTTGAAAAAAATTATAAAATTAATAATATGTAATGAACATATATAAACACTAAAGACATTTAAAAAGAAATGAAGAGCAGATTAGGCAAAGGATATCCAAAAATAAAAATACAGTAATTGAATTTAAAAACCTATGAGATATGGATGATTAAAATTAATATAATAAATATATATCACAGAGAAATAAAGTTATCAATATAGAGCAAGATGGACAAAAATATTATTATATTAGATAATTTGGGTGCATTTAAGATGGTATTGAGGCAATATCTAGAGGTAATAACTGGAAATTTTCTATAAGTCATTAAAGAAAAACAATTTTCACATTCAGGAATTGAACAATTTCTGAACAGAATTGATAAAAATAAATCCAAACTAGAAAGAACACTGATTTGGTGAATATTTTAAAAAGAAGCTAGTTCACTGAAAAACTAATACAATAATGCAATGGCATACCAAGTTCCAAATGCAAAATATGCAGTGCAAGATAGAATAATATACACAGCGCTGAGACTTTTTGGGTCTACCAAATTTTAAGAAAGCACACTCATGGATTCATTGAACAACTGTTTTTAAAGTAACAAAGAAAGAAAAAAGAAAACAATGAAAAAGACAAGTGTGAGAAGCAAGTGGCAACTGTAAACCTGTTAAATGTAAGGGTAAATCTAAATAAGCATTAATTATTTAAAAATGTGAGGCCAGGAGTCCAGTCCAACCTGGGTAACAAAGTGAGGCATGAGTTACAATTAAAATACTAGAAAAGTATTGACCATTTCAATTAAATGTTCCTTTGAAATCACTAATTATTTTCATGTTCCAAAATATAAAGGTTAATTTTTTATTCTCATTTTATTGATCTATCAGTAGTCTCTTTTTCTTTAATTAAAAAACAAACAAAAACACATAAACAAACAAACAAAAAAAACCAGTTTTTTTTCTTTGGCTTCCAGAACACGTCCTCTTGGCTTTCTTCTTGTGTCTTTGTATGCTATTTCTTAGTCTTTGGAACACTTCTGTGTCCACCCCCACTCCCTGGATGAGTTCTCACAGAGCCATGGTTTACAATATTGTTTATGCTAACAACTTGCAAATTTGTACCTCTACCTCTTACTTCTCTGCTAAATGCCAGGCTCTTACATCCAACTTCTTATGCTGTCTTCTTTTGAGAAGCTAATAAACATCTCAACTTTGAAATGCACATTCTCACTGACGACCATTTGTCTCAGAGCAAAAATCTTAGAGTCAATCCTACTTATTTTCTTTGTCAAGAATTGCACATCCAACCTTTCAGCGAGTCTTGCTGCTTGCTCTACCTTCAGAATCTATCCAAAGTTAGTCACTCTCTTAGTCTCTCCCAGAAACAGATCCCAGTAAAAACATTCAATCAGAAGTAATTTGGGATGTAGAGAAAAACTGTATTCTTTTTCTTCCCTCAGCCTTTTGATGTGTTTATTTCAATGCTATTTTTACAATGTTACTTACTGAATACATTAATTAAAATTGTAATCTGCCACTATTACTGTGTATCCTGCCTTACTTTATTTTCTTCACAAAATATATAACTTTTCAACACCTGTCTATATTTTATTTCTTTTGTGTCATCCTATATCTGACTGTAATCTTTACAAAGGCAAGGATTTTTTTCTTTAATATCCTAAATGTAGATGTTTGTCTCTAGTAGATTCAATGGTGCCTCCCAAAATATGATAAATATGCACATATCTTTCCATATGCTAGCCCACAGAAACTGTAGATGTGACCTGATTTTTTTGTATATATTAATAAGGATCTTGAGATGACATCATACTGGATGATCCTAGTGCACCCTAAATCCAATAAGTGTTCTTATTAAAGACAGAAGAGGAGAAGATACAGAAAATAGAGGAAGGCTATTTGAGGATGGAAGCAGAGCTTGGAGTTATGCAGCTACAAACCAAAGAATGCCTTGAGCCACCAGCAGCTGAAAGAGGTAAAGTAGGATCCACCCATAAACACTTGAGAAGGAAAGTGGGCCTACCTATACCTTGATTTCAGATTTCTGCCCTACAGAACTGTAAGAGAATATATTTCTGTTGCTTTAAACATTTACGTTTGTGGCAATTTGTAATGACAGATCCAGCAAACATATACTGGCACTGAGCAGATATTCAATAAGAATTGATTATGAATTATAGTCATTATGATAGTGTGGCATTGACTCAGAGATGAACAATTTGTTCACTGGACTATAGCAGGAAATTCAAAAATTCATGGAAGACTTTCGATATTTTACATATGAATTGTCATATCACCCAGAAAAATGAATAACTATTCATAAAATAGCAGTGATGCATTTGATTAACATATAGAAAAATTGTAAATTGTATTCTAACATCACATTAACTTCAAATGTGAAAGACATCTTGTATCACTTTTAAAGAAAATATAAAATATATTTTATTTAGTAAAATTGAATTTATAGAATGATGACTTTTTTTTACTTTACTGCTTAATACTTGAGAAATTTTCCTCTTTGCTGAGGCTATTAGAAAACAGGAACTCTAATAATTATATAGTGGGACGATACATTCATACAACGACTTTGGAAAGCTACTTGACAATGTAAGGATGAAAGTGCCCAAAGGTGTAAAATTTCCCTGCTCTATGTCTATCCTATGAAAATTCTAATATATATAAACAACAAAACCATAAATATTTATTGTAGCATTGTTTTTAACATTTACAATGGTAAATATAAAAATGCCAATATTTCCTGATATGAAAATTGATAGCTTTATATTATATATATAATGAAATCCCATTCGAAATTAAACAAAAACAGATACCCAAGTATCAGCTGGAATGGTTCTCAAAAATATCATAGTGAGATTATAAAGCATGTGTTGAAATAATACAGAGAAAACAATAACATCTTATTTAAATTTGAAGATACAAACACTACCGTATGCGGTATAAAATATTCTATACACAGACCTGTACTTAAAAATAGAGAAATATACAAGGGGATGCTAAACAATTTTAGCCTGTAGTTATCCCTTGTAGAATTTCTTATAATCTTGTTTCTGGTTATGTTGCTGTATCAATTATTTTTCAGTTTTGGGTATGTGTGAAATATTTCATAAAAGGAAGTTGGACGTTTTAATAATACATTGACTTTAAGAGGAGGAAGAATAGGTGATTGGGGTATTTTGTTATATACCAACACATGACAGAAATAATCATCTATTCTAATTCTGTTCAGTTCAGTGGACAGTCTTTGAAGGTTTTTTAACAGAGTTGCAGTTTGTCATATCTTTGAGAACATTGTGTTAGATTAAGTGGAACAGGAATGCTTAGAGGGAAGGAGATTAAAATAATGTGTTGTATGGATATTTGAGGTGACATACAGTAGAACTGGAAAATAGAGAAACTTCATGAAAAATAGTATAAAAAGAGACATAAATGACTTACCAATTGACTCTGCTGTGTTTGAAAGATGGGAATTGTAGTCGTAACATTGGATGAAATAGGAAAGACAGACTAGTAGAGCTCTTTGGAGGCAAATTCTATAAGTTCTTTTTACATTTTGAGTGGAAGTTTTCACTTTTAAATGAAATGCATATGGATAAAAAATAAAGGTAAATATAGCTATTATGAAATTGTCTACATAAAATGAGAGTTGATGCATAAAAATGAATAGACTGGAAAAACGGAACTTTTTAAATATAAAAAAAATTGCCTCTTTTCTGATAGTATTCTTTCTTCTTAAACTTCATGATTATTCCTGGAAATTAAAGTGAAAAAAAACTATCATAAAACTATGACTCTATCATACTGTAACATTTCAGGGCCCACATTATTATACCTCCTCTCTCCATCTTGCATGACTGTTTAAAATGGTTCTGTTTGATACACTGACATTCAATTTCTTTTTATATGGAATGTAATTTGGGAGATTCTCTAAACAATCTGTATAATGGCAGACATGGAGTATAACTGAAATTAGAAATATTCTGTTGTAGTTTCCATTCTTTCTTAAAGGTTTTAACATTTTGTTATGAACATGACAAGCCTTATTTTTTTTTCCACACATAGAAGGAACACGAATTATAAATAGAACAAAACACTGTGAAATACTGCAAATGTAGAATAATTATTTGATCTCATGCACACACCTCGGTAATTTAAATTAAATTCTATAAGTAAATGACTAAATATTTTAAAATTAACTACTTTAAATTAAGATGTATTTAGAAATAATTTTAATGTTATTGAAATTTTTTTAAAAACCTATTTTAATATAAGAAATCATGATAAAATGCAAATACTACATATTTTCAGAAAATTTGGTAATGAATATCATCTCCCAAAAAACCATCTTAGTCATTGCATAAAATTCTACAAATGATATCTGATTTTAATTTAGAGGAAAGTACATGAACTGAAAGTCCCAACTGAATAAATGCTTAAAAAAGGATGATTTAAAAAAATTTAAAGGTAACATTTATTAATTAAAATAATTCTGATAGAAAATCCTAACAATGTACATTATTGGCTAGATTTATAATTCCGTAAATTAAATATACATCCCCCTGCAAGTGGCAATACTTCAAAAATTAATTCTAGTTTACAATTTAGTATAAAATAATGTATTAGAAGTGTCCGTGAAAGATGGAGTTTAATGGAGAAAAAATGAGGAATATTATGAGTATCAGGACATGGAGAAGAGTAAAAAGTCAATATTGTGGGACAAATTAAATGACCTTTTTTCATTTGATATAATGTAATGGTTATAAAATATCTTCTCAGAGTTCTTCAACTGACATTTCATTGAAATGTGGGGACTGGGGTCTCTGACCTTGAATCTGGGAGGACTTTTAACTTCTTTGACTAAGAGAATACAAAAAAAAGCAATGCTGTGTAACTTTTGAGACCTGGCCTAAATCGACAATCTGACTTCTGCTCACTTTTTTTCAGAATCCTCCATCTCAGGAGGGCCCCAGTATTGCCAGGCTGGGAGAAACCCAAACCATGAGGATAGACCATGAATAGGCGTTCTGGTTGACAATCCCAGTTCATTCGTAGCTTCAAATACACAAGGCCAAGTGCCAGATACGGGCATAAAAAGCAATTTTGGAAGTGGACACTCCAGTCCCAGCTGTCCTAGCCCTCAGCTATTTGAGTTGCATCCAGACATGTAAATCTTCCCAGCTGAGGCCTCATCATTGAGGTGCAGAAAAGGGGCATGCCCACTGTGTCTGTTTCTGAATTGCTGACCCACAGAACCTGTGAGCATAATACAAGTTTACTATTTTATACCAGTAAGTTTGGGGTATAGTATTATGCAACAATACAAGCTGATGCACAAAAAATCTCTTCTTTGTTACATAAACTCTATATAAACTGGCATATGCTTAGTTCTTCAACCTCTCTCCAATCTCCTTCTCTTTCCCCATACTCAAACTAATCTTTTTTTTTCTGCTCCTTCAACAAACCAGCACTTGTATTTACACATTAGATAAATTGCACCATTAACTTAAAAAACACAATTTCCAAGATTTTTACAAAACTGTGTCTTATAGTTTAAAGTATCTCAGCCTTTAAGTATCACTTGTTAGATAACATTTAGTTGCCAATCTTTTTATAATTTCTTTCTCTTACTCTACTCCTTAGCTTACAGTCCTTTCTGCCATATTTATCGTATTTGTATAACAGATCAAAATCTGTGGTTTTCTACTTATTTACCTAATTTTCAGCTCTCTCCACTTATTATCATATAAGTTACAAACATTTCAGGTCATATCTTCAGTTTACCACATTATACCAGTAGCTTAAATATCACATTACCCATACTAGCCACTCAAAAATATTTATTATGGAATTAATGGAACTCTAAATTTAATCTGGTCTCCAAACTAAATATATGGCATAAGTATCAATATAGGTTTCAGGTAGATAGGGTTTAGCTATAAGGAACACAGGTTGCAACTAAAAGCAGTTTTCACAGGCAAGATGTTTACTTACTTCTACAAAAGAAAGAGTACAAGCCAGGACAGGATAAGAAGAGCAGCCACACAGGGATGCTGAAGACTTGTTATACACATGCAGGGACATTAATAGCATTTCCTTAGAAAGAGGTATGATATAAGATAGCATGATGCCTGTAGCACCCTGAGACATGATTGCTCATATTGCAGCCAAGAAAAATAGGAAAGGCTGAAGCAGCAAAGGGCAAAGGGGCAAAAGGCCAAAGCCATGCAGACCAAGTTTGTGCTTTTTTAAAGGCTTTCCTAGGAAGCTATCTTATGATATCCATTTCAATGTCACAAAATTCACATGGCCACACCAAGAAACATGGATATTTTACTATCCAAATAAAAAACTAGGCAAGAGAAGTTTACATTTGCATAGCCTATCAATAGTGTCTGCCAAGATATTTCCATTTTTTAGTGTATCAGAAAATTGGGCACTCATGACTAACATACTTTATTCATTTTAAATAGAAACAAATGTGTGTGCATATATATATAAATATACATATTTATATGTGTGTAAATACGTGTGCATGTATGTGTGTGTGTGTGTAAAACCAATCAACTTCTGCTGAAAAACTTCTGTAAAACTCATTTTTTTTTCCAGTTTGTTTCCTCTGAAGGCAATCTTCACATCTAGGGAATATTAATGGTAATAATAACAGCATTGATTTATTGAGAGTTTTCCGATGTAACAATTACTATACAAGTATGCCATTTAATCCATTTCTCTAGTTTCAATATTAATATTGGTACTTAATAAATGAGTAAACTGAAAATAATAAGTTTAAAATCTTTTTTCACAGCTAGTCAGCAATACAACTGGGATTTGATATCAGATTCATACGATTCCGAAGACCCTGACCACCAAATGCAAAAGGTACATGGCAACAGCTGATTGCAATGAGAGAAAAACAACTAATAAGGCAACAAGCAGGATACTAAGATATTTTCCAAAATGAATAGCGCTGATTCTGTGAGGAATGAACATTGCCAAACAAGTGTTTTGTTTTGTTTTTCAACTCCTCTAAAAAAATTCACATGTATGCATGCCACTTTCCTGAAAAATATCTGCCTCATAATTGCCATAAGAAACTGTATGGACAACTCTTAAACATTCTGAAAGTAGTCAGAGATGGGGGAAAGCATTTGCTGTTTTAGTCTGTTCCTGGTCTTATAACAAATATCACAGACTGGGTAATTTATGATTATAGAAATGTATTTCTGAAAGTTCAGGAGTTGGGAAGTTCAAGATTATGGCACCAACATATTCATTGTCTGATGAGGGCCTGTTTCATAGATGTCATTTTGCATGACTTAATCACATGGTAGGAAAAGCAAAGGGACAAAATGGACAAATGCCATGTTGTCACATGGCAGAAGAAATGGAAGAGCCAGGAAGCTCTCAGAAGCTTCTTTTATTAGGATATTAATCTCATTCATGAGTGCACAGCCATCATGACTTAATTGCCTCCAAAGGCCCCACTTCCTCATCACTTTGAGGATTAAACTTAAACATGAATTTGGAGGAAATATATTCAAACTCTAGGACTAGTTTAAATGTAGTTAAAAAGGTTTCTTCATTCTGTAATCGTTAATATGCTAATATTTTTGTAAATATCCAAGAGGAAGCTAAAGCATATAATATTACAAAATTTATTTCTGTTTATGGATATTATGTTTTCCTCTCATTCTATCTCTAGAAATTAGTGTCCTCAAGAAACACTATATAGGATAATTGTCTTTCAAGTTCATCAACTACCGGTTCTTGATTCTTCAGTAGCTAATCCTAGATAGTAATACTTAACAGATTATAAAAACTTGGGTGCTGCTATATAAATGCGCTGAAACTCCCAGGGAGCCAAACATAGGGACTTAAAGAGAGATGTAACTAGGGATCATAATCATGAATTTCAGCTGCTTCTCTATCTTTGTCAGTGAGCAAATGACCATACAAAATAAGGTATTCAATTATTAATTCTGTGCCCATATCCCGGAATTTTGCCCAACATATTTGTAAGTTTAGATAAATAAGGCACTAATGCCAGGGATATGTAGCATTAGTTCTGGGTTTATAAAGGGATATTCACAACCTCTTGCCATCCACAGAATTTATCAGCCCAAAGTAAACTATACTCGTTAGTTAAGGACAACCTGAGACATGTTTAAAACTGAGGTAGACTGAAGAGTCAACTAATTGCAGGAATCTTTTGTTATTTAGTTGAAATGTTCAAACAAGTCCCACTCTGAATTCTATTAGAAGTCCATCATTGGCTTCTCTCTCTTTCTCACTGTCTTAAATCATGTATTTTATAACACTATGAAGAATGAAATTCAAAAGAATAAGCTAAATTTAATTAATTAAATTATTTATTTATTTATTTTGAGACAGAGTCTCACTCTGTCACCCAGGCCAGAGTTCAGTTGCACAATCTTGGCTCACTGCATCCTTCACCTCCTGGGCTCAAGAGATCCTCCTGAAGCAGGGCATTTCCCTGACCCCTTCATGGGACTCGTGACAGGGGTGCCCCATTTACTCAGCCCACTGCTCTCAACTCCTCGAGGGAGTGCTCAACTGAACAAGGCAGGAACTGGAGTACACGAGTGCTGGAACCAGTGGCCTCTTTGGTGCCAGAAGGAGTGAACTCACCCACTCTGACCTGCTGTGTTCCACGTCTTGCAGGAGAGAGCATGCAGGTGAGCAGGTACAGGAGCCAGGAAGAGAGCTTTGGGGTGTTGGCAGCAGCAAACTCCATGTGGGTCCCATAGCAGCCCCTGGGGTTAGGGGGGTGCCTGTGATTCCTGAAGCCCCAGTGGGCATATTACAGTGCTCCTTTAGCTCTGCCATCTTCAGACAGCTAAAGTGTTAGCAGCTCAGCATGCCTTTTTGTATCCACACTCACTCCTGAGCTCTCGTTTGGCATCCAGGAAAAATCAGCTCACAGGAATGAATTGAAGGATGGTAAATGCAGAGGATTTTATTGCCAAGGAAAGTGGCTCTCAGCAGGAAGGGCAGCTGGGAAGGAGATGTAGCAGGAAGGTTTCTGGCTGGACTCTTCTCCAAAGTTGCACTGTCAAGCTGTCTCTCTGAAATCAAGCTGCTTCTCTCCAACGTCCAACTGTAGTCTCTGATGCCCAGCTGCTGCTTCTCTTTTGATGTTCAGCTGCTTCTCTTTTTTGCTAGCTGAGTTTGGGGTTTTTATGGGCACAGGATGGGGGACAGGGGAGGTCATGGGTAATTTTGTAAAAGGCAACATTTGAGTGGGAAAATAGGAACGTATGTTCTCACTTTGGGCTTTGGTTCCAGGCTTGAGGGTGGAGCCCTTGCCAGGGACCTGCCCTCTTTTGCCCAGAATTTCCCTGCCTCCCTTCCCTATCACTACCACCCCATCACTCCCACCTCAACATCCTGAGTAGCTGGGATTATAGGCGCACACCACCACATCTGATTAATATTTAAATTTTTTGTAGAGACAGGGTTTTGTCATGTTGCCTAGGCTGGTCTCAAACCCTGGGCTCAAGTGATTTGCCCACCTCAGCCTCCCAAAGTTCTGGGATTACAGGTGTGAGCCAGTGTGCCTGGCCCTAAATAATATTTATATGGGCATTTTGTAATTATTATTTTTAATAATATAAATGTTTCCTTTTTAATATGAATTTTTCAAGAGTTTTAAAATTGACTGATTATTCATTAAAATTTAATGAAGGACAGGAATTGGCTATTTTTCTGAATGACAAAAATTAGGAAAGTTTTTAGAGAGATGATGAATTTATCCTAGAATATATGGAAAGAGTAAATCTTGTTATATAGAACAAGCAACTTTCCAATCTGAAGTATCTTAGAATAATAAAAATTTTTTTCTAGTTTCCTTATAATTGTTTCAAAGTAATACTTTAGACCAAAAATTGTATATCTCAGTAGGTGGCGTATATGATAATTAAAAAATTAAAAGCTAAGTTAATTAAAGTTTTAATTATTTTAATTTTTATTAATTTTAATTATCAATCTTCATTGAAGAATTCTGTCCAAAAAATGTGGACAATATGTGTCATAAGGATTAATCAGCATAAAATAGTCCCGAAAGGAAATTAAAGGACTGATTAGATAGTACTAAAATAACAATCATACAAAGTAGAAAGTGGTGTTATAAGAGAAATGTAGATAAAATATTGTAAGAAACTAAAGTAGGAAGATAATGTTTTGAGTTGTGGGAGATCAGGAAAGATTTTTTGGAAAAAGTAATGTTTAAGCTAGATCTTAGAGAGACATGACAATAGAAAAGTAAGCAAAAAATATGAATAACCCTTTCAGATTACAGGCAATACAAATTATGATAAACATAAAAAAATTCTTACTTCACTAGTAATCAAGTAATTGAATTAAACAATTGGATACCATTTTTTCTTCAGCAGACTGGCAAAACATAAGATATTAACAAGGGTTTTGCGGGTACAGGGAAGAGGGTAGGCTCAAACTATGCTGGTATCAATGTATAACCAAGATCTCCTTTGGAGTGCAATTGTTATATAGTCTACATTCTGTAAAAACTAAACACATATGTTTGCCTTTCCACTTTTGGAAATACAAGGTAGATAATCATGCAAGAATGTCAATTGCAGTATTGTGTTGTAATTTTTAAAAATACTCTAAATATTCATCAATATATAACTACAAATAAAAATAGTTGGACTATCATGCAGACTACAATGCCTCTATTTTGGCACAATAGTTAATAATACAATCTCTGAGAGCAGAACATCTGGATTTGAATAATTTGCTCTCCCTCTAAATGACCTTGAGCAAAGTACTTACAATCATTTTCTCTCTTCCATAAAATGGAGATAACAGCATTGCCAATTTATTTGCTTGTCATGATGATTAAATGAGATAATCCATATATCACACCAAGTACCCACTACATAATAAGCAACTAATTAAATTTGACTAATATTAATAATTTCATTATTATTCATCTTAATATCATGGCATGACTTCTAAGGTATATTATTAAATAGAAAAAGAGAAGTTTTAAACTGAGCCATAGTTTAGAACTTGACTTAAAGCAGACTCACAAAGCAAATGCTCATATCTAGGACAGGTAAATCTACACGTGTTTATACACACATTCACTGTATTTGGGGAAAATACACACCAAACTGGAAACACTGGTTGTCTCTGAAGAAGAGCCAGGGCTTTGGCAATATTCAAATTAGGCTTTAACTGTTTCTGAAAGTTTCAGTTCTCTATAAGGAGAAGGTATTACTTATGTAATTTTTAAAAATTACATATTAAGTACTAAATGACTGAAGCTTCTTAGAATTAATGGGGGCAGGCATCACATGGGCAGCAAGACATTCACATAATGGAGAATCATGGTCTCCTGTAGATGTCTAGGAGTGATAAAATTAACCACCTTTTAGGTGGTGTAGTTTCCTGGTTGATCTGATAATTATTAAGTTAATGATTAGTAGGTTATTTCTCAACACCAAAGAGATTATTAGTGTTTCAAAGTTTTCACTGTAATTTATCTGTAAAACCATTCAACCTACCTCCAGTACACCTCAGTAATCTGGTGATGAGAGTATTCTTGCTCACTTTATTTACTCTTCAGTGATCTAATGCCAATAATGCCAGCCTATAGAAACAATAACCAATTATAACAAAAAGCACATTAAAAAGTCAAATATAGCTGGATAATAGACATAAAAATACCTTATTAACATTTTTATAACACTCTCAACTGAAATAAACAGACCACTCTCGATTTTAGCATCTGGTTCCAAACAATTCTCGTTTGGGTGATAACTTCTTAAAAACAAATGCTGGGCATCTTTCATCGACTTTTCATCAAGTAACAGCTGTTCCTTTAGAACAAAATGTATGCATGTTGGAAGTGTGACTGATGCTCACTTCTGGTTTGTTCTGTGTGAGAAAGCTTTATGTTGGGTGCAATTCAGAAAACAAATGGTTTCAAATCTTTTGAATAGATGCCATAGCACAGTTTAAATGCAGCTTCTTGTGATTTTTAGGATAATTTCAGCCACAATTTTTACATTCGATTTATAACTATACTAAGACATTCTCCTTCAGAACAAAGGCATTTCTGTTTTCATGCGCTCTTGGGCATCTTCGGGTCATTCATTATAGCAATCATTTATCTTCGTAAAGTGTTTGGCTATGAACAATTACTTACTACACCAAAGCATGAAAGAAATAGATATAGCTCATCTGCTCTTGAATGCATTTCTACAGATTCCCTCAGGATAATTCCTGTTTCAACTTAAGCTATTAAATTTTTTGCTGAACTCACATCACCTCATCTGCTGAAACATGTGGAGACAAATAACCACAGACGTTTGCATGAAGGTTCAGGTGTATTTAAGGGCAGCTTAATTGTAAGACACTACGAAATTCTCCTAATTAATTTGGAGCTAAATATTCTACATCAAATATTTTACAAAACTTAAAGAAATATTTACTTTTCACATGATTACGATTTTGATACTAGGTTAAAAATGACTTATATTGGCATTTTTTAAACAGTTTAGGACAAATAATGTTTTTGATACTGTTTATTATAACATATGAAAAGTCTTTATATTTATGCAAATATACTCTATTTTATCGTCTGTTCATTTCATGTTGCATTTGCATGCACTCCTGAATTACTTGTTACTAAAACATACAGAACAGACAGAAAGTTAAAATTGGTTAATTTCTATCTAATCTGGATAAGATAAACACAATGAGTGAAATAAATCATTATGTCAAATAACAAAAACCTCATGCATAGAAACTTCAACATTTCTGAATAACAAAAAGTATAACATTATGTAGGGCAAGGTGCCACTTTTGTATCGACTAGAAATAAGCCCTGAATCTGAATGATGAAATTTTAATAGTAACTGTTGACCGCTGGGCAGAGTTTACTCTCTTGGTCAGATGCTTTTGTAAATGACACAAACTGTGTGTCCAGATCACTTTTCCCTATAATCACTTCAAATTACTTGACTTTTTGATCTCTTCCTTTTTTCTGTCTCTTTTTTGTCCACAATAGATATTCCAAATATCCACCGAGTTTTCTAATACTCCAGTCCATATTTGGTCTTCCCATTCCTAGCAGAAGTACTTTGTCTTCTACTTCCCAGAATAATGTTAATTCTCTTATTTTAGACTTGCTTGCTTTAATTTGTATTTGTTCTTGGCTTTTTTTCTTTCCATCTCACAGGATAAGAGGGCATCTCTTCTTCCATATTCATAAATACGTTGCCAACAGGAATTTGTTGTTATTTACACTTTCTTCTCCTAGACATTTTAAGTTTACTTACCTTCCCTGAGCACGTGGCAAAGTCAAAACACAAGCAGAATCTTACTTATGAATAGAGGCAGATTTATTAAGCCAGGGGTAGGCAAACTATAGCCAATGAGCCAAAGCCAGGCTGCCATGGGTTTTTATAAATAAAATTTTATAGGAACTCAGCCACAGACATTCCTTTACATATTGCCTACAGCTGTTTAAGCACTACAAAGGCAAAGTTGCATATTTACAACACAAATAATATGGCCTGCAAGCCTAAAGTATCTACTATCGTGCCCTTTATAGAAAATGTTTATCAGCTTTTGTTCTCTTATCCTAAGTTATGAGGCTTACATTTCCGGCCACCTCATTTGCATTTGAGTTTCCAGTTTTGAGTTTGTAGTTTTGTATTCTTGCTTACAGAGCCCCAAACCCTGACCTCCAAATTGAATGTGCTGTAGATCCCACAAAATATGGATCCAATCAAGCTGATGTCATGTCATTATCTGTAGCTTTTATTCTTTGCCATCACACACCTTCCTTGAACAGTTAGGCTTCTGCAAAAAACCTTAAATAATCACTGATATGGGTTGGTTCTGTGTCTTCACCCAAATCTCATCTTGTAGCTCCCATAATTTCCACGTGTTATGGGAAGGATCCAGTGGGAGATGACTGAATCTTGAGGGCACGTATGTCCCATGCTGTTCCCGTGATAGTGAATGGATCTCACGAGATCTGATGGTGTTAAAAATGGGAGTTTCTCTGCACAATCTCTTTTTTGCCTGCTGCCATCCATGTAAGATGTAGCTTACTCCTTCTTGCCTTCCACCATGATTATGATGCCTCTCCAGCCATGTGGAAGTGTAAGTCCAACAAACCACTTTCTTTCATAAATTGCCCAGTTGCAGGTATGTTTTTATCAGCAGCATGAAAATGAACTAATACAGTAAATTGTTACCAGTAGAATGGGGTGCTGGTGGAAAGATATCCAAAAATATGGAAGCGACATTGGAACTGGGTAACAAGCAGAGGTTGGAACAGTTTGGAGGACTCAGAAGAAGACAGGAAAATGTGGCCAAGTTTGGAACTTCCTAGAGACTTGCTGAATGGCTTTGAAAAAAATGCTGACAGTGATATGGACAATGAAATCCAGGCTGAGGTGGTCTCAGCTGGTGATAAGGAACTTGTTGGGAACCGGAATAAAGGTGAATCTTGCTACGTTTTAGCAAAGACACTGGTGGCATTTTGCCTGGCTCTATAGATTTGTAGAACTTTGAACTTGAGAGAGATGATTTAGGGTATCTGGCAGAAGAAATTTCTAAGCAGGAAAGCACTTAAAATGTGAATTCGGTGCTGTTGAAGGCATTCAGTTTTATAAGGGAAGCAGAGCATAAAAATTTGGAAAATTTGCAGCCTGACAGTGCAATAGAAAAGAAAATCCCATTTTCTGAGGAGAAATCCAAGCCAGCTACAGACATTTGAATAAGATAATGGGGAAAATGTCTCCAGGACATGTCAAAGGTCTTTACCTCAGCCTCTCCCATCACAGGCACAGAGACCTAGCAGGAAGAAGTGGTTTTGTGGGCTGGGCCCAGGGTTCCTTTGCTGTGTGCAGCCTAGGGACTTCATCCTCTGCATCACAGCAACTCTAGCTATGGCTGAAAGGGGACAACATAGAGCTCAGGCTATGGCTTCAGAGGGTGCAAGCCCCAAGCTTTGGCATCTTCCATGTGGTGTTGAGCCTACGAGTGCACAGAAGTCAAGAATTGAGGTTTGGGAACCTCTGCCTAGATTTCAGAAGATGTATGGAAACGCCTGAATGCCAAGGCAGGAGTTTGCCATATGGGTGGGGTCCTCATGGAGAACCTCTGCTAGGGCACTGCAGAAGGAAAATGTGGGGAGGGAGCCCCCACACAGAATCCCTACTGGGACACCACCTAGTGGAACTGTGAGAAGAGGGCCACCGTCTTCCAGACCCCAGAAGTGTATATCCACTGACAGCTTGCACTGTGTGCATGGAAAAGCTGCAGACACTTAACACCAGCCCATGAAGGCAGCCAGGAGGGAGACTGTACCCTGCAGAGCCAGAGGGGTGGAACTGCCCAAGACCATGGGTATCCACCTCTTGCATCAGTGTGACCTAGATGTGAGACATGGAGTCAAAGGAGCTTTAGATTTGACTGCCCTTCTGGATTTCAGACTTGCATGGGGCTTGTAGCCTCTTTGTTTTGGCCAATTTCTCCCATTTGCAATGGCTGCTTTTACCCAATCCCCGTACCCCTGTAACCCCATTGTATCTAGGAAGTAACTAACTTGATTTTGATTTTACAGGCTCATAGGCGGAAGGGACTTGCCTTGTCTCAGATGAAACTTTGGACTGTGGACTTTTGAGTTAATGCTAAAAAGAGTTGACACTTTGGGGGACTGTTGGGAAGGCATGACTGGTTTTGAAACATGAAGATATGAGATTTGGGAGGGGCTGGAGTGAAATGATATGGTTTGGCTCTGTGTCCCCATCCAAGTCTCATCTTGTAGCTCCCATAATTTCTACATGTAGTGGGAGGGACCCGATGGGAGAAGACTGAATCATGGGGGCAGGTCTTTCCCATGCTGTTCTCATAATAGTGAATGGGTCTCACAAGATCTAGTGGTGTTAAAAACAGGATTTTCTCTGCACAAGCTCTTTTTTTGCCTGCTGCCACCCACGTAAGATGTGTCTTGCTCCTTTTTGCCATGATTGTGAGTCCTCCCCAGCCATGTGGAACTGTATGTCCAATAAACCTTTTTCTTTTGTAAGTTGTCCAGTCATGGGTATGTCTTTATCAGCAGTGTTAAAATGGACTAATACAATCACTCTATCAAATGAGATAATATTTATTCCTTTACCACTGACAACTCTCTCTCTTGGCTCTTCTATTCAATCATGTTACTGATAGACGCTTTGCTTTTTGTTTTTGTTGTTTAACCTGATTGTTATAGCTTATTTTATGAATTTCTGTTCTTCTTTTAATTTTACAACAATTTTACTATTTCTCCTTACATGTTTATAAGTCATATGGAGACTCCTTCTCATCTACCCTGACCCCAGAATATTAAAACTTTTCAGAGTTTCAGGATTAATTCCATTATATGGACATGATTCCTTGAGATAGGAAAAACTGATTGGATTGTGACATTAGACTTATCGGAATCTAAGATCTTACAAAACATAAAGCTTTACTAGTAATTTCATGAACTCAGGTAATCATTAGGCATGGGCAAATCAGAGAATTATTTAGATCTCTTAATCTGATTCTTTAGATCCTTGGTTCTGTCATTAGATACTCCCTTGCCCAGGCAGATAGATGAGACTTCTAGAGAGGTATGCCGACGATTTATTTACATGGAGATACCTGTCTCAATTATCAAATATCTTAATTTTTATGCAGATAGTTACATATGTGGTATATGCGACATTTTCCAGGGAGCCCCATAAATCCACAACCTTCTACTTTGTTAACCATAAGCAATTCTAAACGACCAAGTACATTCTGCTAAAAGCATTTCTGTGATAGATAATCACTCTCCTGCTAGCAAAAAAACAAATTGTTTGTCAGGAGCTATCATTAGTATGTTTATATAAGCAAAATGGGCTTCCTTCCTTCTGTGGATCCTGGCAGGGCATCTCAATAATCAGAAAGAATCAAAGACCCTTTCCTTCCCAATCTGCTCTGGCCTTGGTCAACATCTTAGTGCCAAATATTGCTGGTGTATTATCATTATTGGCTTACACCATTTTCTGCAGTGTTTCACTTAAGCCAACTAATACTCTGACCTTGATTTGAACCATCCAACAGAGAGTAGGAATTCCCTCCACAAAGCATGTTACTCATTAACATATATTTTTCCTGAGACCCATTCCTCACTCTGCCCAGTTCAGTTCATAAGACAGAGGGGATGAACACTGTGGATTATGTAGCTCAGATTTTCTGAAAGCTGGCTTCCAGTTAGGCTCAAACAATAGGAGACACATGTAGAAAGATGAAAGGCAGGAACAAGGAGAAATCTAGATATTGTCTCAATTTCTCCCTGTCATCCCTAATAACAGTTGCATTTTTTACAGGCTCCTGCTCCTTTACATAGGCCCACTGTGGTTCCAGCTTCCCCCAAATATCCCTCCCTGCAGCTCCAGTAGTACAGCCTCCTATCCCTGTTCTCCAAGGGAAGGTGATAGTAGCCTCCCATTGTTGCTAAATTGTAGGTTGCCTCACTGTCCCCTGGTTGGCTTTAATTTTTTTAAAGTTATTTCTACCATCAATTACTTGTATCAATTCCTTTGGTTTTAAATTCTCAATGATTTCAATTTTTCTGGCTAGTTTCTGATTACTTCAGATACCTAATGGAAATCTCAAAGAAAGTATGACTCAAGAGAAATTGCTGATTTCCATCTCCCAGCTACTACCAAACCTGTTTATGCTTATCCATTTCATTTGATGGCAAGTCCTTCCTCTGGTTGCTTAAACTCAAAGACTTTATAATATCTAGAATCTACTACTTCTCACCATGTCTACTGAGGTGTGAATTACTACTGTTTTCCTCTTGGATAAAGTCAATATCTAAAGAGGGGACTTTTCCTAAAAGTGTCTCCTTACAGTCAGTTACCAACACAATATCCACAGTCATCCTTTTTACATAAAAGAGCGTGTCACTTCTCTTCTTAGGACCTGTAGTGACCCTCTCTTTCATTGAAGGTAAAATTCTAAGGCAATGTGAGTTTTAAAATACCCTGTAAATATGTACAATTATTATGTCATTTAAATAAAATATATATTTTTTAAAATTAAAAATGTATATCAAGGCCCAAATTACTTCTGTGTGCTCATCGTTAACTCCCCTTCCTCACTCATCTCCAGCCACACTGGTTTCCTTGAACCCCTTCATACAAGCCAGATATGGGGCTGTCTTGGGCTTTTGCACTGTCTCTTCCCTCTGCCTGGGTTCCCTTCTTTCAGATAGCTACATGTTTAATCCCTCACCCCCTTTAAATTTTTGCATAAATGCTAGCTTTTCAATGATGTTTTCTACGGCCTCCCTACTTAGCATCTCAACCTGTTTCTTGGACCAGCATTAGAAAATGAATATAGAGAGAGGAACACAATATATATGGCCCTGCCCTCATAGTCCTAGCAATCTACAGGGACACAAAATAACATGCAAAAAGTATTTGAATTATCTTCAGCACCTTTCTAAAGAAAAAAAGCTACTTAAAACTTACACTTAGAAGTGCTCAATATGAGTCAATACATTATGTCACCACCTAAAGTAACAAGATGTTAGGCTGCAACTGCTGTATGTTTTGAATGAGACTCATTACACTACGAAGTCACATACTTGTTTAATATTATAATAAGACAGAACTAAATTTAAATCATAATTATACCAAACACTAGCTACTCTGAATCTCTACACCTCAATGTTCTCACCAGCAAAATCAAGCTAATAATAATAATACTAGCTTCTTAAAGTTATTTAAAAGATAAATGAGCTAAGATATGTAATGCTCATAGCCCATTTAGAAAGGCAAAATATAAGGTATAGTACATAGAAACCACTGACCATTGGTAATTCTGAAACACTACAGGTCAGACAGTTTGAATGAACCATATACTAAAGGTTGGAAAAGGTATTTGATTAAACTCTGCCTTTTTTTTTTCTGGGAAGAACACATAGATTAATCACTTTGTATAATCCCAACCTCTCCCTTCTTGGGAGTGGGGACAGGGGAAACAGTTTTCATCATCTATGATCTTAAGTTTCCTCATGCTGTTTCTCATTGTTAAGACAATACCATTTATTTTAGCTTATTGTTACAATAGTATTTCATTTTTTTCTAACAACTTGGTATTAGTCAAGATGGGATATAATAACAAATGACTCTTGAAATCTTCATGGGTGCCATGGGAAGCTTCAAGAAGACAACTTGAAAGTGAATTGCATGACTTTGTTCTGTATTTCGTTGACCACTACTCATTCAGTGAGCCGGAAAGTAACTGTGTATATCACTGTTAGTATACTATGCATGCCAGATACCCAAGACTCAAACTTTTCCTTTCCTTTAGATACCACCTACTTAGTCATCAATTTTGGTTCAACCTACTCCACTAAATAGCTTTGACTTCCATTCACTTACCACTTTAGTGCTATAGACTCCTATTTTACCTCCTTCATATCAATCTCCTTAAAACTCCCAATAGCTTCCATTGTTTCAACCAAAAGCTCAAATTCCTTTAATATAAAGTGTTATATGAACTGGCACCCTATATACTTTATATCCTAATCTCTCATCTTTCATTTATTTCTTTAACTCCTGACTCATGTAACAAAAATGTATTTATCTCAGCACATATTTACTCCCTTACTTGTTATGCTCTCCCAAATGTCCCTGTATTTTTCATTGAATAGTAATTGCCACATTTTATTTTATATGCTTGTGTTACCATTTATATATATATTTACTACAGACTCTGCTTTTAGAAGGCATACACTGGCCAGGCGCAGTGGCTCACACCTGTAATCCCAGCACTTTGGGAGGCTGAGGCGGGCGGATCATGAGGTCAGCAGATCGAGACCATCCTGGCTAACACGGTGAAACTCCATCTCTACTAAAAATACAAAAAATAAGCCGGGCGTGGTGGCGGGCGCCTGTAGTCCCAGCTACTCGGGAGACTGAAGCAGGAGAATGGTGTGAACCCGGGAGGCGGAGCTTGCAGTGAGCCGAGATCGTGCCACTGCACTCTAGCCTGGGCGACAGAGTGAGAATCTGTCTCAAAAAAAAAAAAAAGAAGGCATACACTGTGATATTTGCAACATCAAACAAACAAACAAAAAAACTAAAATTGGAAGAATACCCAAAAATAACTCAAAGGAATAATTTTAATTTCAATTAATTGATTATGGCCTTTATCATTTCAAGATTTTTATATGTCTACTTTTATGAACTCTAGGCTAATTTTTTCCACTTTTATTTCTACAATCATAGGGCCTATTTTATATTTTCTCTTGCACTTGATTATAGAACAGATGGAAATGAGTTAGGAAACATGTACTTGAAACCAATAATGGGCACACTTTACAGGATTTCAAAATCTAAAAATATCATAACATAACTTCAGGGAAGAGTAAGAAGTATTGGTGTCATTTTTTTTCCTTTTATTAGATTAGTTGAAGAGGTCAATTGAACATGGACTGTGTGTCAGACTTTTTTTTCCAAATTATATTCTTAAATATATAGTAAAACATATGCTAGAGGCAGTTTTTTAATAACAAACAATATTTGAATTGAGATCCTGAAGAAAAATAAATTAACCTTGCAAAAATGTATTACTAAATATCTGCATTTTCTAGAGATGTATCCTTAAGTATGTAGGTATAAAATTACACTCTGAGATATATTTTTAAAATAATTTGGCAAGAAGAGAACAGGGATACCTTAAGCAGAAACAGCAAAATTATGATAATTGTTGAATATGTGTGATGGTTGTATGTTAATGTATTGATTATTTTGTGTGGGTATGAAAACATGATAATAAAATCAAATTACAAAAAATAAAAAATACCTCTTGCTTTTTTAGCAGCTTATTACATTGTTTATAACAGTGTCTATAGCGCTATGATTGGTCAGAGCCAGAGACTATAACATTTAATAAAATGAGTCTCTCTAGAAGCTCATGGGAGTTCATTTACGGCAGCAAAGACCTATATTAAATGGACTGAATATTTAAGGAGTAATTATGTTGAGTAATGTGTTTATTTATAGTTTTAATTATACATTATCTTTTTTGGTTATCTTTAAAATATATTAAGCTTATGCAAATAGGATATGCATCATAACCCAGGATCTATTATCTGAATTGCTTATATACTTATAATAACATAACTTTAAAAGAAAGAATCAAACCATATTGCTAGCTTACAGGTTGGATCTTTCTAGAAAATAGTTATTTACCTGAATGTTTATTTTTGTTTTGCATCTTCATCAGTTAAAACCAATAGTTACACTACAAATGAAAGTTTAAAAATAATAATATTATTGATGTGAAATTTCAATGTGCTTAGCAATAAATAATGGGAATAAGAATTATCCAGGGTGTACTAAACGCTACAAGAATTATATAAGTCTAATGAACATGATGCTTTTGAACTTAAGTAAATTCTATGTGCTTAACTATTTTTATTGTTTATAGATTTAGGACTTCTGAATGCATTCTTTTTTGCTGTTATGGGATATTATGAATTCACCTTAGTAGACTTTTGCTTACAGGACATAACATTAATTTATTCTATGACTTTTTTCTTCTTTTCCTAAAAATGTGTAAGTTCTGTGATTTCTTGGACTAAAAGATGTCTATTTACATTGTGAAAGGCCAGGCCTTATAAAGATCGTGACAGTATTCAATCCTATTCTTGTTTTTTGTTTCAATGTGTTGCTAGTTATCTTATCTCAGTGTATTGTATTTATATAACTGCATATTTGATTAAGATACCTAACCTATGAGACATATTAACATAATGAACACATGTAAGCACACTACCCAATTTAAGCATAAGAACAGTATCAATAATTTTGCAGTTATCTTTCACCCTTTTTCAGCCACACAGAGACAACTATACTCTGAATTTTGTGTTTAGAGTCCTCTATTTTCTTAATAGACAGATTGCACATGGTTAAAGGTCTATCTTTACATCAAGAGAGCCTGTGTTTGGATCTTGTTCACCCCGTTTATGCCTCTTTTGAAGTTATGCTTAAGCTTTATCTCTTGTTCCTTTATGGAAATTTGAATATTTTAGGAAAAGTAAAAAAAAAAAAAAAAAAAAAAGAAACTTTAAAGTAGAATGATAAAATCTAGTGTTTTTAGATACAGAAGTGAGAAGCTGAATACGGGTAAAGCATGATGGACTATGGGAAGAACGGAATTTCTTGTGTGTGACTGCTCATTCAATAAGCTATATTTTTTAAAGACCTGAACAGGTTATAGCTATTGGTTATCTACAAGTGGAATTCTCAAACACGAAAATGAAAGACTGACAAATAAGATGCTAATGCCATTTTCACTTAAAAAATAGAACAAGCGAAAGAGAGAAATAAAAGCACTAGCCCAGTAAGAACATCCTCTATTTGCCTTACTCATAAGCCATTTCAGGGCCATATCTGCAAAACTAGGAAGAAACTGCTAAGTGCTAAAACATTTTAACCAATCACTTTAAGAAAGGCAGAGGAAGCAAATCACTCTAGTAGATAAAACAGGAGAGACTGAAGTTGCTATATTGTAATCTTTTTAAAAATAATCTATTTGTTTTGAAGAAAACCCCAATAGGAAGGTGTTTTCATTTTTAAAGGTATCTCTCTTCAGATACTATTTAATACTCAATGTGCTAATAATGTCAAAAATTGTTAAATGCGTATATATCTGTATTTCAAATAGGATAGTTTATCAAGTCAGGTTTTCCAAGAAGCTGATACTATGCAATTATAAGTCACTCAAAAGGTTATGAGAGGAACGTTAGTTAAAGATTAAGAAGAAAAAGCAGATCTAAGTGCAGGGAGTCTTCAGTGATGCAAGCCTGGCTTCTGTCAAAGGAGGGGGAGAAGGAAGAAGGATGAGAATGAAAGAGTCACAGCCTGAAATACAGTTTAGGAAATTTTGGCCCGGACAATAGGAGTCTCCAGTCCAAAGTCTTCTGTTGGAAGGTTATCACAAATCTTAAAAATGGCCTTCATCAATACTCCGAGCATGCTCAGTCATTGGCCAGGAACAGCCAGAGAAAATATGGCCTGAGTGCAAAGATAGTCATACAACCAGAAAAACAGTAGCTGGGGCTGCCTGTCATCCATGCTCACTGAAGCAAGAGTTGTGAGTGGTGACCACATATATCAAATATTTCTATGAAAAAAACAAAACAAAACAAAACCCAATCAAGTGAAACTCCAAAATGATAACCTTTAATGCTTATTAGATGACACAAGTGTTAGGTTGGGTATTTTACTAAATATTTAATCATTATATATGCACATATTTATGGGCATGTGAGCTTAATTTCTGTTTTTAAATTCAGAATGCTTCAATAATAACATTGCATTTTATATAATCCTGATTTTCTTTTTTAAAATCAGCTCAAAAGGAGAAGTTAAATATTCAGCTTTAATTTCACCAGTAGATTTTTAATGTTTTGTAATCATAATGTTTAATTTGTGCTGTTCTTAGAACTTTAATTATGAAGCTAAATTGTACTGATACCCATTAGGTACTTCTTAATTGAAGGCACATCGTATGTCTGATGTGGCAGTACTAATTGGTGTAATTAAATTCTAATATGCTTCAGTAGCCTGATTTTTTAAAGTGAATAAAAAGCTGATAGAAATAAGTCAGCTCTTGAAGCTGCATAGTTGTATAATACATACACGTGTTTGCATTTGTAACACGCACATTTATTCAGAACAAATGACTCATTAATTTATTCCAAAACCATTTCACCTGATAACTTAAAATACAGAGTAAAACAAATTGGTCAGGTAAATATACATGTAACTTGAAAAGAAACAGTCATGTACTTTAGGCATAAGGACAATGCTTTTCTCTTTTACAAATTCTAAGTTAGGTCAAATTCTCTGAAAGTCACTACCTTTCTTTACTGTGATGTGTTTTCGGTGAAGTTACAGACTATTTGCAAATCACATCACTGGTTTGTCCAAGCAGAGGTAGATGAGAGGTAAGCTCCTGTCCTGCTAAAAGTCTCCTAAAAACAGCAAGAAAATATTTTTACATGTTCAAAAATGCTCATTTATTTATATTCCTAAATTTTCTTTTACTCAGTATAATATAGATAATTTAAAAATAAGTAGAATATTTTTATTATATATGTTTTATTTTTATACTTCTAGTTAAATTAATAGTGGAACATTATATATCTATTAAATGTTTTAAATTACATGGAATTAAAATATCAAAGTTAATTATGTTATTATAATTTTTAAATTTCAGAAAGCTTCTTTAAAATTCTTACTGTTTTATCTTAAAAAATTCATATAGAAATTGTGTTCAGATGTAAACTGTGACTCTGAGCACAAATCCCAATGCTATTGCCAATTTAATTCCAATTTTTGTGTTCACACATGAAATGTAGTTTTTCTTTTATTGAGTTTTAAAAATCTGTAAGATTTATCTATCTGAATATACACTCAGGTCTAGCTTCGTGTTCCTGTGACCTGTGTGGTCACACAAGGACCCATGTACATAATGACCTCATACTTGGCCTAATGCTCTGCTGTTGCCATCTTGAAACGCTTAACACTTTGAACGAGGTACAACATCCACTTCATTTTGCACTGGGCCCTGCAAATCACGTAGACAGTCATATATGAGTCCAGTATTTTCCTACCACCAGACATTTTAAAGTACTGAAGAAATAAAAAAAACCCACTAATAATTAGAAGTTTTAAAAGAATATTTTTAAGAGTTGTTGTTTGTTTGTTTGTTTTTTAATCCTAGATGTCTCAAGCTTGCCTTCCATTAGATAATGCAGTAAGGAACCCCCAGTTTACAACACAGGGCAGGCAGGAAGACAACCAACTCTGTCCTGTGCAGTCACCACCAGCTGAGCCTTCTTTTTCTCCACTAAGGTGGTGGCAGCGTTAACCCCCATTAAAAGGACGGGTGATCTCTTAGTGGGGATGTCTCCTTTGCTTTCTTCTCAGCCCAGGCCAACAGTCTCTGCTGCTTCTCTTGCTTTGTCTCTGGTCTGTACTTGCCAGCCAGCTTACCCCATTGAGCAGCTGTTTGGTGGTCCAAGGCCCTGGTGAACTGATTAATCACAGAAGGCACTTCTAGCTGCTTATAGAGGATGGCTCTCTGCTGCTGCAACCTAGTATAATGGGACCATTTGACAAAGCAAGTGAGGTCCCTTTTGGGCTGGATGTTCTGTCCAATGCCAAAATGTCCTGTCCAGTGCCAAATTTCTCAAATGGAAGATTCACCACTTTCATGGTCTCCTGCTTTTTCAAGACAGCAAGGGTGGGCACCACCTTCTTCCCTTTGGCCTTCTTTCCTTTTCGCACCTTGGGTAGCTGGAGAAGAGAATCATAAGATCTTGAGAGAAAAATAAGTTGAAGCCAGAGGTAAAACTGAATATTGGTAATATCTTTTTGTTTTAGGGTTGCTTTCCATTTTAGAAAGTAATTCAGAGTGTTATTTTTTTAAAATCATATATCAGAGCTCTCTAATAAATTTCAAACTTAAAAGAACATTTAACTTCATAAGAGAAGAGAAATGTTTCATGAACATATTTTAAAGATAGGGAAACTAGAATACAATTTGGAGTAAAACTAATATTTTAAGTAACCTGGAGATAGAACTCATATCTTTTAATAGAACATGCATTCTAACAAGCCAGTGATTTTTCAAAGTTTTCTAAAACACTTTTCTCAAACCATATTTAACCTAGAAGTAGAAACAAATAAAAGACACAAAATTAGAGTTAATTTTATTGTAACTGGGTTGGCTCCAGAGATTATAGTTAGGAAGTGATTACATTAAGCTCTACATATGCAGCATTCTAGCAAATTTCAATGCAGTAGACAAAATCTATAAATAATGTGAAACACATATTAACATGTTAAGCATAATATGCATTCATTGTCTTCAACAGAATAATTCTCTATTAATTTTTTAAATGTAATACAATTTTACTTTAAAAACACTGAAAAATCAACATATTTCATTAAGAAAAAATTATAACTGTTGCAAAATGATGATGAAAATACCTATAGTAATAATTCCCAACTATAACAATTTTGTTTTATCTAATACTGGTCAGCTTTCCATGTGTCCAAGCATTACAGGACTTTTCATTAAGCCTAATCCTCACAAGAACATTGCTTTGAGTGATATTCCAGAGTGGTAGTCCTTTAAGGCATTAGAAGGATTTGTGAAATCACTAAAAATACTAGGGGAAGTATTCAAAAAATGACAATAGTGCCATTATTCCTCCTCCTCAAAGAGACTATCAGAACTAAAACTCTTTGCTTCATGTTCCTGTTTACTTCTGTCACTTTCAAGTCACAGAGGTATTATCAGACTTTCATCATTTTATGACTCTGCTTTTCCAACAGAATCAATTACCTATCCCTTATCTCACATCTTGATAGTGATAGATATTGAATGCTTATGTTCTGATTAGCAAACTCTTTTTGCATTTTTAATAAAAACTTGAACTCCTGATATGTCTGGAAAATATAACCCCTTCAACAGCCCTTTCAATGGGTTGCTACTATTTTGCTCACCCCATCTTCACCTGCCTAATGATGAGGAGGCAGGGTATATATAATTTCAGTTAATTTGTAGTTATCAGTCTATTATAGTTCTTTCCTTCTGAAAACCAACAAGTAAATAAACCAGCAAGCATCACCAATAAACTTTGACAGTTTATGGTTCATAACGTACGTCTACACCAAACTTCCCATTCAAATGCTTTTTCAAACCTTTGTTTGGTTTCTTTCTCTATTAAGACAACTTTTACTTTTGGCTTTCAAAGACATTCTCTCCATTATAAACTCTGTCGTTATTCTCTATTGTGCTTACCTCAAACTGGTAACTCTTTCAAATCTTACCTGTCAGTTTCTTGACCACCATGCATGTTAATAACATTTCTTCTCTATTTTAGACAGCAAATGTTTCTCAATATTTAAAAAAAAAATCCTACTCTTTGGTCCTCTCTACCTCCCATTTCATCCAATATCACTTGTTCAAGACCTGAACTCGTACAGGTTTTTAACCTGTTGAAGACTGTCACTCTATGGACTCTACTCTCTTCTCTCTCCTCCATAGCCTTCTCATTGCCTATCTTCCCTACTTGTCCAGGAAATGATGACATGTTTCATCACTATAATTAATCCATTTCAAATGGCCTTTATACCAAATTATTTTATTATATGCTCTTTCTGTGCCATGCCTTGTTTTCCAAATTTACCACAGTACAAATTTTACAATTAGTTTTCCATTACTGAATTAGTACCAATCTCTGTCTTAAAAAATAAATACAGTAAAAACTGATAATGAATTTATTTCTTCTTATAATACTATCACCGGTGCATGATTAGAATAAATTAATCTTAAGATGATATAAGCATTTCTCCAAATGGTCTTCAAATTCATTGATTTTGTTGTGATTTCAATTTCCATATTTATTGTTCCTGTTGCAATTTTTTCAGATTTTATAAGTATATGTATTAACTCAGAACACATACCTCTTATCACACATATTTTTCCATGTAATTTATCTAAATCTCATAGAAAAGGGTCCATTTGCATTTTCTCTTATTAGGCTCCTGATTTCAAATAATATATTACTTATGAGTATTTTTCTGTGCTGTAGTTATTCATTCTTATAGATATGTAACATAATTCCTTTTTCAAAGGTAAAAATTGGGCTATCTTTTGTTGAGGATTTGTTGATCTCTGTCTAAAGTTTCAAAAATAAAGAACTTTAAAAGCAAAATGTAAATTCCTTTCAAGTTTTAGTAAAATTACTTCAAACTTAGTAGCTTAAGCAATACATATTTATTATGTTACAGTTCTGTAAGACAGAAATCTGACTTGATCACACCATGGTAAAACCAAGATACGGCCAGGGTTGTTTTTTTCTTGGGGGGGTCTGTGGGAAGAGTTCATTTCCTTTGGTTTTCCACAGCCCAGAGGCTGCTTGCATTCCTTTAATCACTGTCTCTTCCTCCATTTTTAAAATGAGGAATGGAGTCAGGGTGACTATGGTTAGCAATATTGTATTGTATATTTCAAAATAGCTAGAAGAAAGGATTTTTGAATTCTCTCACCGTAAAGATATCAAAGATGTATGAACTGAAGAATATGTTGAATATCCTGATTCAATATTTAAACTATACATACACGTGTTGAAACATCACACTGTATCCCATAAATATGTACAATAATTATGTGTCATAAAACAAGATTTAAATTGTCTTAAAGGGCCAGAAATGGCAGTTTGTGAGTTCCCATCTCATCACTCTAACTTCTTCTGCCTCCTTCCACTTGTAAATGTCCTTCTGATTATTTTGGTCCCATCAGCATAATCCAGAATAACTTTCCTATCTTAATATCAACAGATGAAGAACCTTAGTTTAGTCTACAATTTCAATTTTCCTTTGCCATGCAACTAACATATTCACAAATTCTGGGGACTAGAATGTGGACACCCGTTGTATTAGTTTGTCCTCACACTGCTAATAAAGACACAGCTGAGACTGGGTAATTTATAAAAGAAAGAGGTTTAACTGACTTATAGTTCCACATGGCTGGGGAGCCCTCAAAATCATGGTGGAAAGTGAATGAGAAGCAATGTCGCATCCCACGTGGTGGCAGGCAAGAGAGCTTGTGCAGGGGAACTCCCGTTTATAAACCCAGCAGATCTCGTGAAACTTATTTACTACCACAAGAACAGCATGGGATAAACCGTCCCCATGATTACATTATCTCTACCTGACCCCATTCTTCACGTGGAATTATTACAATTCAAGGTGAGATTTGGGTGGGGATACAGCCAAATCACATCATTTGTGGAGAGCTGTGATTCTGCCTACCACAAGTAAGATGTACAAAGCATGGAAGGAGCTACAGCCAGAAACAATTATACCATTGGGAATTTCTAGCAGAACAAATAGCAGTTATTAACTGATAAGTTAATAGATTAAGTAAACCCAAATAATTGCCTTCATTAGCAGCGAGGCTTTTGATGGTCCATGTATCACAGATATTTAAACACAAATACATTTTTCTCATTTATTCCAATAACAAAAGTGGTTTTTTTTGGTTTGTTTTGTTTTGTTTTTGAAAGTTTGGTATGAGAGAGAAAGAGATGAGCTGATTTGACTACTCCAGGCTAGAGGATATGTAGCTGAGAGTCTATGGCTGAGTGGAGGAAAAAAAAAATCACAAGCCCTGTCCAGGATAACAGAGAGAGAAGCTGTTTCTGTTGAGATTTGATGGCCCCCATCACACCAAATTTGGGCTTCTAGCTAGCCTCAGTTCTTCAGATAACTGACCTTCCTTCCTTCCTCCCTCTTGTAATAGTCTTTGTGTATTAGAAGTACCTTGAAATACTGGGTCAGAAAATGTGGCACAAAAGAGAAAAGCTTGCTCACTCCACATCTTGACCTGATCATTTCCTGAACATGATTGAGGTAGATGACTCTTTGCTCCTCTTCGGCTGACCTGCAGGAATAACACTGGGAATAAGAAAATCTCCTTTGGACTCCAGAGGGTGGTGGTCAGGAAGTGGGCCATTGAGAACCTAGGTGGAAATGCAGGCCAGATTATTGGAGTAGTTTGCTTTATAATGTTAAAATATTTATACACATGTTATGTGGGCCTCTATTTCCACTCTTATCTTAGAGCCCACACATATTATGGAGGGTCTAGCAGTGTTTCTGGAGTTTTTGGTACTATACCTTTTTCAAGATAAAGTAAAAAACATTTATGGATAATTTAATTGTTCCCTATGTAGATTCCAGTGCCAAATTCCTTTCTTAGGCACTGTTTCCAGTATAACATGTTAATATGTGACCCCTGCTTCACTTACGGATTTTTAGAGATCTGTCCCAGGTTACTTAATTCAACTCCAAGACATACTTTTCTTTTAAATGCAGTGAATAAAGGGTCAGTTACTTAGTCACTCTGGTTTTATTTAATCCTACTGTCATCTGACAATATGGTACTGATACTATTTCCTATTTCTAGATGGTTGCTAGAAATATACTGTAATATTTATTCTTGATATATGTTTGTTACTTTAACGGGAATACATAGGCTACAAATAGTCCCCTTGCCTCTCACAAGTTAGACAGTCCTGCCCAGAATGCCCTGCTGAAGAGTTGTAGCAGATCACCCTGTTCCTCCTTAACCTCTCTGTTCCTCATATGCTCACCTGTAAAATAGTGATCATAGTAACACCCTCTTGCGATGATGTAGAGAGGATTAAAGAAGCGAATTAGGGGAGGCCAGGCATGGTGGCTTATGCCTATAATTCCGGCACTTTGGGAGGCGAATCACTTGAAGTCAGGAGTTCGAGACCAGCCTGGCCAACATGGTGAAACCCACTTCTACTAAAACAAACAAACAATCAAAAAACAAACAAACAAAAAACACAAAAATTAACTGGGCATTGTGGCAATTGCTTCTAATCCCAGCTACTTGGTTGGCTGAGGCAGGAGAATCCGTTGAACCCAGGAGGCAGAGGTTGCAGTGAGCCGAGATCACACTACTGCACTCCAGCCTGGGTAACAGAGCAAGGTTTTGTCTCAAAAAAAAAAAAAAAAAAAAAGAAACCAATTAGGGTGGAAACACTTAGAACAGGGTGTTCATAGGTTGTCACCCTCTTGAAGCAATTGTTGGACACTATTTTAAAAATGTTTTACTTCTGAGTGAAATGTTGCATTTTATTTTACTAGAAGATTCTTATGTAGTTTAAGTACATTTTACTATATTGTCAAAGAGCATGAGCAAAATATTTAGGAAAGATGAGACCATATTTCTATTATTTATGACATTGCCACAAAAAAAATCAGGTAGATGAATTTGTAATAAGTTTTTGTACCAATTTCATATCTAAAATTTCAAAGAATTTTACTGCAACAAACTCTTTCTTACCATTAACTCAAAAAAATTCTGTTTTAAATTGACTTCATTCCATAAGTCTCTACACTACTAATTTGGCCAGAAGTTATTTTAAATCCTAATTGGGAACAACAAAGATCCACATGATATCCTTTCAATTTATGATGTTGAAGAAAGTTGAATTGTAATAATTCGAGTGTGCAGTCAAAGCAATTTTCAATACTGTGTATCACTGTAGAAACAAGGGAGAATGTCTTGGTTAACTATTAAGGTGGCTTGAGTATGGCAATTAAAATTTCATCTAAGCTCATTTTGATGAATCTTGTAAGGTGGCATTTATGTCTTATGCTCTGAACATCGTAAGTTCTGTTGATTTTTATGGGAAGTTTTCAAGGTCATTTTCAGAGATCTATGACAAAATGACATTATTTGAGAAAAAAAAAAGAAGAAATAGCTCAAAGTTTAAAGCATTATGGTATTCCCTAAGCCCAAAATTTTCTCCCTTTACAAAAACAAATGAAATGCAAAATAGACAAACAAACAACCCATCAAAAATACCTTGAATCACTGTTGGTGGGAATGAAAATTAGTTCGACCATTGTGGAAGACAGTGTGGAGATTCCTCATGGATCTAGAATCAGAAATCCCATGACCCAGTAGTCACTTTACTTGGTATACTATACCCAAAGGAATATAAATCATTCTATTATGAAGACACATGCACACAAATGTTTATTGCAGCACTATTTATTATAGCAAAGACATGGAACCAACCCAAATGCCCATCAGTGATAGACTAGGTAAAGAAAATGTGGTACATATACACCATGGAATACTATGCAGCCATCTAAAGAACTAGATCATATCCTTTGTAGGAACATGGAAACCACCATCCTCATCAAACTAACACAGGAACAGAAAACCAAACACCGCATGTTCTCACTCATAAGTGAGAGGTGATCAACGAGAACACATTGACACAGGGAGGGGAACAACACACAGTGGGGCCTGTTGGGGTGTGGGGGGAAAGGGGAGGGAGAGCATTAGGACTGATACCTAATGCATGCAGCTTAAAACCTAAATGATGGTTTGACAGGGGCAGCAAACCATCATGACACATGTATACCTATGTAACAAACCTGCAAATTCTGCATATGTATCCCAGAAATTACAGTAAAATAAAATAAAATAATAAAAACAACAACAAAATGTACCTTGAATCTCCAAAATAAGTTAAGACAAATAGTTAAAATTGAGCATGCTTTCATTAGAAGAAGAAAATGTCATTGAAAATATAACAGATAATTTATAGATGGGAACATACGTAAAAATGTATAAGTACTTAGATCTGCTAGATAAAGTGAGTCCCAAATGATAAGGTTACAAAAATAATGTTTTTTTGTTGAATATGTGTTTTCAATGAGAAAGTGTTGCAAAAGTCAGTCATACAGATTGGTAACTTTTATGTTTATTTTTCAAAAGCAGCTCAAAATAATTCTTTAGATTCTGTAACACCACGGTGTCCTAATTTTGCTCCTAAAATTTTGTCACAAAATTTTAAATTCACTTGCAAATTGATCTTCATTTAATCTTCCTCTAGGTGTGTAAGCTAAATCAGAGATCTGCATGAACTGCTTATGACTCTTTCATGCTATACATTCCCCCTAGGTAATTCTGATCACTGCAATCTTTTCCATCATCATTTCTACTTGAAGACTAACTAATATAGGTAGAACAAATTTCAACTTCTAGACCTATATGCTTTCCAGATATCTCAAATAAAAGATAAAATTTGGGGAGATATACCATGTTCATGATTTTGAAATAGTCAAGACTGTGTGATATTGTCCTCAAGAAAGACTAAATAGATCAACAGAACAGAATAGAAAATACAAAAACAGATTTACACATATAGTTAATATCTTTTTTTTTTTAAATAGCAAGTCAATTCATTAGGGAAAGTATCAGCTTTGAAGAAATGCAAGAGTTTTCAAAGCAAGAAATGGAAAACAGTTGGGTATTTATAAGCAATAGAAAAACAAATTTGATTCATAGCTTGCAAAATATATAAACATTAATAAAAAGCCAACCTGAATGTATTGAAATCCTAGATATAAACATAAGATAAATCTTTGTGACCTTAGTTGAAACAAATAAGTGCTGTATATGACATTAAACATTTAATTTGTAAAATAAAATATTAACTTGAACTTCTTCAAAAGTGAAAATTTTTACTCTTTTTTAAAAATTATTATACTTTAAGTTCTGGGAAACATGTGCAGAACGTGTAGGTTTGTTACATAGGTACACACATGCCATGGTGGTTTGCTGCACCCTTCAACCCATCATCTATTTTAGGTATTTCTCCTAATGCTATCCCTCCCCAAGCCCCCCACCCCCTGACAGGCCCCAGCGTATGATGTTCCCTTCCCTGTGTCCATGTGTTCTCATTGTTCAGCTCCCAATTATGAGTGAGAACATGCGGTGTTTGGTCTTCTGTTCCTGTGTTAGTTTGCTGAGAATGATCGTTTCCAGCTTTATCCATGTCCCTGCAAAGGACATGAACTCATCCTTTTTTATGGCTGCATAGTGTTCCATAGTGTATATGTGCCACATTTTCTTTATCCAGTCTATGATTGATGGGCATTTGTGTTGGTTCCAAGTCTTTGCTATTGTGAACAGTGCTGCAATAAACCTACGTGTGCATGTGTCTTTATACTAGAATGATTCATAATCCTTTTTCTATTTAGTAATGGGATTGCTGGGTCAAACGGTATTTCCAGTTCTAGATCCTTGAAGAATCACCACACTGTCTTCCACAATGGTTGAACTAATTTACACTTTCACCAACAGTGTAAAAGTGTTCCTATTTCTCCACATCCTCTCCAGCATCTGTCGTTTTCTGACTTTTTAATGATCACCATTCTAACCAGAGTGAGATGGTATCTCATTGTGGTTTTGATTTGCATTTCCCTAATGACGAATGATGATGAGCTTTTTTTTCACATGTTTTTTGGCCGCATAAATGTCTTCTTTTGAGAAGTGTCTGTTCATATCCTTTGACCACTTTTCGATGGGGTTGTTTGTATTTTTTCTTGCAAATTTGTTTAAGTTCTTTGTAGATTCTGGATATTAGCCCTTTGTCAGATGGATAGATTGCAAAATTTTCTCCCATTCTGTAGGTTGCCTGTTCACTCTGATGATAGTTTATTTTGCTGTGCAGAAGCTCTTTAGTTTAATTAGATCCCATTCATCAATTTTGGCTTTTGTTGCCAATGCATTTGGTGTTGTAGTCATGAAGTTTTTGTCCATGCCTATGTCCTGAATGGTATTGCCTCGGTGTTCTGCTAAGGTTTTTATAGTTTTAGGTCTTATGTTTAAGTCTTTAATCCATCTTGAGTGAATTTTTATATAAGATGTAAGGAAGGGATCCAGTTTCAGTTTTCCACTACTCAGTTTTCCCAGCACCATTTATTAAATAGGGAATCCTTTCCCCGTTGCTTGTTTTTGTCAGGTTTGTCAAAGATCAGATGGCTGTAGATGTGTGGCATTATTTCTTAGGCCTCTGTTCTGTTCCATTGGTCTACACAACTGTTTTGGTACCAGTACCATGCTGTTTTGGTTACTGTAGCCTTGCAGTATATTTTAAAGTCAGGTTGCATGGTACCTCCAGCTTTGTTCTTTTTGCTTAGGATTGTCTTGGCTATACAACATGTTTTTTGGTTTCGTATGAAATTTAAGGTAGGTTTTTCTAATTCTGTGAAGAAAGTCAATGGTAGCTTGATGGGGATAGCATTGAATTTATAAATTACTTCAGCAGTACGGACATTTTCATATTGATTCTTCCTATCCATGAGCATGGAATAATTTGCCATTTGTTTGTGTCCTCTCCTATTTCCTTGAACAGTGGTTTGTAGTTCTCCTTGAGGAGATCCTTCACATCCCTTGTAAGTTGTTTTCCTAGGTATTTTATTCTCTTTGTAGCAATTGTGAATGGGAGTTCACTCATGATTTGGCTCTCTGTTTGTCTGTTATTGTTGTATAGGAATACTTGTCATTTTTGCATATTGCTTTTGAATCCTGAGATTTTGCTGAAGTTGCTTATCAGCTTAAGGAGATTTTGGGCTGAGACGATGGGGTTTTCCAAATATACAATCTTGTCATCTGCAAACAGAGACAATTTGACTTCCTCTCTTCCTGTTTGAATACCCTTTATTGCTTTCTCTTGCCTGATTGCCTTGGCTAGAACTTTCAATACTATGCTTAATAGGAATGGAAAAGGGCATTTAAAAATAATTTTTTAAAAAGCTATGAACTGAGAAAACATTTGAATAGCATATATCTTATTGGCCAAGAAAGGTTTATCTCATCAGGACTAATGTTTGTCTTTAGAACTGGCACTTGGCTGGCTTTTGGAAGATAACCTGTGGGCCCTTAATATATTCTGCCTGATGACAGTGTTTCTATACATCTTTGGCTTTAGAGTACAGTGCACAAGTGGTTTTCAGCGTCTGAGGCCTTGGACCATGCTGTGCTCATTTGAACAGATAAGCTTATCCTAACAATATAATTTATAGTCAATGGCTATATTTGCTCTGACAGATGCTGTAGTCTGAGTAGCTGAAATCACTCATATAGGCACCACCTTACATGACTGATGCCCAGTAAAAGCCCTGGAGACCAAAACTTAAATGAGTTTCTCTGATTGACAACACTTCAATATGCTGTCAAATATTGTTGCTGGGAGAATTACGTGTGTTCTTGTGGGATTCCACTGGGAGAGGGCACCTGAAAGCTTGTACCTGATATCTTCTACATTTCTCCCCATGGGCTTTTTTTCTTTGTTGATTTTAATCTGTATCTTTTCATTGTAGTAAACTGTAACTATGAATGTAACATGTTTTCTAAGACCTGTGAATCATTATAGATAATCTTTGAGCCTAAGGGTGGTCATAAGGAGCCCCAACACACTAATAAATTACTTTCATAAAGAATATATAAAATCTGTCAAAAATAAAAAATAAAACAAATCACCCCATTTTTTAAAAGGCAAAAGTTTGAAAAAGACGTCATGATAGAAGACTTGGATGACAAATAAGTATATCAAAAAATTTTAACATCTGTAGTCATTAAAGAATTGAAAACCACAAAGAAATACTACTGATAGTTATTACAATGTCCAAAGTGAAAAAAAATATTGACCCTACCAGGTATAGGCAACAAAATGGAGGAACTGAAACTTTAATATACTTTTGATTGACAACCACTTTGTAAAATAGATTGACAGCTTCTTTAAAAAGTAAACCTATGCTTACCACTTAATCTAGTCATTTATCTTCTAGATATTTCCCCCTCGAAAAATGAAAAAGAAATTGTTGTATATAAATGTTCATAGGCATTTTCTCTTTAATAGCTAAAATGTGGTCATGACCCACATATTCATTAACAAGTAATTGGTGATATATACATACAGCAAAATTCTGCTCAGCAATAAAAAGGTTCGACTACTGACACATGCAACAACATGAATGAATTTCAAAAGAATTTTGCTGTAAAGCAAAAATGCCAGCCAAAAAATAGTGCACCTTATGTGATTCCATTTATATAAAACTTTTGGATGCACCAATATACAATATACAGTAATATACAATACTGAAAGATGGTCAGCAGTTGTCTAGCTAAGATGCTTGTTAGGAGAGACAATAATTGCAAAAGGGGATTATTAAAAGTAGTCATGAGGAAACATTTTGTGGATTTATATGTTCACTATCTTGACAATAATGATGATCTCATGGATGTATAAATATGTCAGAGCATATCTAATAATTTATCTTACATATTTTTGGCTTTTAATATGTTAATTATAGCTCAATAAATTTCTTAAAAACTCATTGGACTCTATCTGTAATGTGTGTATGTTTAGTTTTAAGTAAAGTGCAGCTAAATTTTTCTCCACCATTACAATTTTCAAACATACTTTCACTTACAGAATAGCATACTGAAAATTAACACATGCTTTTATAATTATAAATAAAATAGTAATATATCATTTTTGCTGAAATAAATGCAAACCAATTACAAGGAATTTATTAGTTTTTATTTTAGTTGCTTCATATATATTAGCATCTAACCCTCAAAGATTCACTATGTAATTGTGTAAATTAGTAGTAGGGTTACCTGAATCTGGCTTAATAATCAATTAATCAGTATTTATCTTTAAACATTTTTTCCTATATGAATTGTGTCACACTTTTAAAGAGCCCTTCCTACATTACAAGCATATATAAAATATATTCTTATACTATTTTAGAATAATTTCAGAAGTTAGATTGTTTTCTAGTTTTTAGTGTTTTCATTGATACCAAATTTATTTTTATGTACATAAATGTATGATTTTAAGTTAGATTATTTCAAACTGGTATCCCTGCAATTATCCAAACAAAATTTTTAAGTAGTCACATTGACTTTTTTTTTCAAAAGTTAGTTTTAAGCTATTTGATAACATATGGATCTACTTCACTAAAGTTGTATTTTTGTGTGTAATTCTTTAATCCATCTGGAGATATTTTGGTTGTTTTTCAATCAGATAGCAAGTTAAACCAGAAAGAAAAATCTTACCAAAAAGTTTCCACTTAGAAAATTTAATAGCCAAAAAAACTAATATATGAAAGAATGAACAAAAACATATTGATAAAAGTTATACATCATATTTTTATTGAAATATTTCATAATGAAATGTTTCACATGGTTAAAGAACTACAAATTCATCCAATGTAAATAAAAACTTCATGGGAAATGTATAATATATGAGGGATTATTTGATATCTGAAAAAAATTAGATAGAAAATAAATGCTTAAAAACTTCTAGAAGGTAATCCAGTAGAATATTTATCAGCTTAGGCTAACAAATGATATAAACATGATTAAAGAAGAGCTAAACTTAAATAAAAATATTAAGTTGTTGACAAGGGTAAAACACCATTCTTCAAAATATGCAATTACAAATAGGAAAGTGCTAATAGGAGAAAAAATAAGATGTTTATAATGCAAAAAGTATTAACATTCAAAACTGTTGATAATATAAAGAAAGATATTATAAGGAAAAGTATTGCAGTATTAGAGTAGCCTAAATAGAAGGCAATTTGAAGAAAGAAAAGAGGAATCATGAATAGGTTTATCAGTCCTGATTCCATCTCACCAGTGATTAGACTGGCAAATAAGAAAATGTGTGATAATACCAAGGGTAATAAAGATATATGTCATTTACATTTACAGTGCTGGTAAACATACACTGTACAACCACTTTGGAGAAAACTTGGAAGTACCTAAAATGTGAAAATGTACAGTTGCTCTTGATCCAGCAAGGGTACCTCTGAGTATATATTGTGGAAAAATTCTCACACATGCATACACAGTGAAACATGTAAGAGTGCTTATAGCAGCATTGTTGGGATTTTTTTTAAACCCTAGATTTGACCTATATATCTATCAGTAGAGAATCAAAATATAATTCAAGCTATTGTTATACAGTGGGATATAGTACATCACTGATAATTAATACAAATTAATATTATGAATCACTCAAGTTTGAATCAAATATTAGGTAATAGTATAATGAAATTATAAAACTATTTAGAGTTAAAAACAGGAAAAAATGTCACATTTATTTTAGAATTCATAATTGAATAGTAGAAGAAAGTAAAAATGCATAGGAATCATAAACATGAAACACAGGAAAAATAAATGAAACATAGGCAGGTGATTGCCTGCAGAGTAAGAAAGTATTAAGGAGGGCAGTATGAGAACTATTTAAGATATTTTAGGATAAGAAGCGGTTTTGTGGATTTGAATTCATTAAATAACACTTTCTATTTTGTTTTGTTATTCATCATTTAACATTTTTTAAAAAATATAAAGAATTCTCATAAGTATTTTTAAACTAGAAGACAAATAAGTGGAATGAAACATCTAAATGTCAAATTTTGGTGTGTACTTCCTATTAATTTCTAAGCAGGGACACCTGGCAAGCAGAAATAACTCTGAGGACATGTGGGATTTTGAATTTTTGGACACCTTTGTCCAAAAATAATAATAATAGCTACCACTTATTTATCAAGTGTTTACTAATGTACTAAGCATTGCCATATATGGTTTATTACTTCTATCCTATTTAGTATTCAAATCAATATGATGTCTATTTTTGTTCTGTTTTAAAAATAAAGAAGCTAACATGTCCAAGCCACATATTTAGTAAGTATTGGAACTACATCAAAACAAGAAAGAAACATTTCAATGGTTTATCCTACTGTCTACTTCCTAAAGGAAAATTATAAATTTACAGTAACTGATCCAAATACATTTCCAGAGTTACTTTAGCTTTCACAGCGTTGGCCAGCACAATGTGTTTTTTGTTTGTTTGTTTGCTTGCTTCCTTGTTTTTTAATTGAGAACATTCCCATAGTTGACTATTTCAATATTTAATTCTCCAATCTTGTATTTTTGGTTTATCTTGATAAACCTCAAATAAGGTGGAGGCAGTATACACTGAATAGACTTAAGAAGCTGACCTTTACAAGAAAGTTCAGATGCTTCATTTTACCACAATTTCTCCACTGCTTAGTTTTATTACACCTAGTCCATATCACGCATTTGGGTTACTTGCCTGGCTCATCTATGACAGAAACGAAGGAAAGGAGAAAGGAAGAAAAAGAGAATAAAGAACCTAAATAAGTGCTATTCAACTATTCAGAGCTGTTTCAAAAAATTAAGTAAATGTTTTCTTCAGTATTCTCAGTCAAATCTTGCTTCATACTCATTATAAATACCCTGAAGGAGTCATACCAATGTGTTCTCTGTAAATGCCACGAACAACACTTTGTTTTTGTATAATGGTTTTCATGACTATTGTATTAATAGCACATTTAATAATATTTCAACAGGTCAAAATTATGTCATATGTTTTCTTACAAATTTTTGTCATTTTTTAGAATTAATGCTACAGCCCAGAAAATAAATATTATTATGAAAGTTTGTTTGTAAAAAATTTCAGTAATTTTATATCTTTTTGGTAAGATTAGTGGCTTCTATTGTATATATTTACAATGGATATCAATGTTGATATTGAGTTATCCAATCTAATATTCTTAATAGCTCCAGCTTGAACTATGAATGGTAGATGACTATGTTCTGTACGTATACCAATATGAGTATTTTTCTATGTTAAAGATTTTACTAGAATCCTTAAATAAACCATAATCATCTAATATGATTTTCTGCTGGAATTTATATAATTTATTATCATAAAAATATATTGAATTGCTCAGATAAAAATTTTAATTTCTATAAATCTTAATATATAAAAATATGGTCTTCTTCAACAAATTGACATTCCAAATTGGTTTAGACTATCCTTAAATAATTATAGTTTTATTTTCAAATAAGCTAATTTTGCAAATTGTTATCATTTTTAACTCAACTTTTGTGTTTTGTTTTTTGTTTGTATTTATGTCTTCCCCAAATGTCCTCTTTTTTATGCAAGTGTAGAGAAGGCAGACACCTAGAATTCCATCCTAGAATTAAGACGTGACAATAAACTTTGATTTTGTAAATGCATTGTACGCTGACCTAATAGAAGATGAAAAGTGGAAAAATTTGCACAATGAGTTCAAGAACTCTGAGGAAAAGTATTCAAACAGTCTAGTTAAGAAAACCTTATTAAGTGGAAATTTCATACCAAACAAGGCTGCACAGCTTGGAAAAGCCCTGCACTTAAAATTAACTTCAGCCGGTGATGTGCTGAGGCTCTTGATTCAAGTACAGGCACACGGGCTGGCTATGATTTGGAGAAACATGGTGAGTCATATGAATGTTAGTTGATAACTAATTTTATTGTTCATGTGCGGAGGACATAGGGTCAAATGTGCCCCAAGAAGACCTCGAGAAAATATATGTGCGTCTGGATACAGACCTCATGTGACAAAAAGAAGCAATAACCGGGAAAGACTGATTCTCTCTGCTTGTCATTTTGAACAATCAAAATAACTTTGAAATGAAAAAAACTCTAGGGGTTTTGAAATTATTAAACTGGCATGTACATATTAAAAGGGAGCCAGTAAGGAATTTACTACTAATAGGGCATGGGGGACAGCAGACCCAAAGTTCTAATTAATGTTTTAAAATGATGGTATCCATTTGCCGGTTTTAAGATAAGTCCATACTGCTGAAAATTGCTCTATGTTTCCTATCAAATTTATCTATATCAGCATTTATTTTACTTCTAAATTTAATTACAATTTTTAAATTCCATTATACAAGTTATCTCACATTTAACTCTTTGTTACCTTTCTTTCTCATCTTACAATATTACTTCTCTACCTGTCAAACTATATACAGTCCAGTTCCTATTCCAATTACGGCTATAATTGCGGTACAATTAATCAATTAATTAACAAAGCATACCAAAAAATCAAAAGAACTTAAAAAATTATGTATAATTGTGATCAATATGATGTTTTTAAATATGTTCAACTATTTATAGTATTTTCCTTCTCAAAGAATCATCAGAATGCTGAACACATAAAATAAACATTGACTAAATTAAAAATAATTTTTCATTCTAAACAATCTAAAGTAATTTAAGTATAGTTCCTATTTAGACTTAACCATAACACTTGGAAAAACTTGAAAGAATTCACTGATTTTTTATAAAATTTAAAATTAATACATATTACACAATTTGTAATATGTATTTTTACTTTGAACACGAGGGCATTTTAAATTGAGCTTCTTTGAAATATAATTCACGTATAAAAATTTCAGAAAATTTTAAGGACCTTTTTCTTTTTACTAACGCTTTGATTAGGATTTCAGTCTGCATATGAATTTGTCATGACTTTAGCTGATACTCATTCAGGAAACTATTTTAATAGATCATTACCTTTCCTTATCTCTCAATGTCATTAGATATATACATTTTAATCTTAATTTCTAGGACAAATATACACATCTTTTTCTGATTATGTGCCTCTAAGTTTGATAAAAAGTTATTGATGCAACCAGTGGACTCAACAATTCTCCTTACTTTGCATTTATAATAATAGGCTTATAGCAGTTTTTTTCCCCAAATTAAAGTATAAATATTTAATTTTTACTTTTAATTTTTAAACGTTACTCAATATTATGTTTATAAAATGACTTCTGGAAAAACATGCCTATTTTCTATCATTTATTATGTCATAATTGAGAGAAGAAAGAACCCAAATTCATTTAATTATAACACATAAAACTGAATAAATATAGATGACAGATATGTGTTCTTTGTTTTTACATATCTGTTGTAAACCATATTACTCAGATTATCTCACTTCTTTCAACTTTTGTAATAAAAGCAATTACCATACCTATGTGGAATGTATTTTAATAGTAATTCGTTTTAATAAAAGTTATATATTTTAGGAGGTCAAAATAGCAATTTCAATTTATGAAATGTTGACTTTTTAATCTTATTGACATATTTTCTGGAGGCAAATTGTAGAACTATTTGAATAGCAACAGAAATTTCCAGTGGAGAGACAGTCAGATATGAAACTTCCGTGAGAAAACTGTATTTACCAGTGACTGAAAATCCTTGGATTAGGACCTAACTCCCACCTACTTGTTCTTGTAGATACTCTGTCTAAATACAGATACAGATAGATACAGATACAGATATAGACATAGACGTAGATACAAGTACAGTTAGATAGAAAAATGAAATAATATTATAAGATATCCTCAAATATATATAATATGTTAGTTTCTAACATTGTTTTAAAAGTTAGTTGTTTAACCAATCAAAGCAGAAACAACTTAAACAGACTTTACAAAAATTCATCAGATTTAATAAAGTTCTCTATTCGAAGATAGGGACTTTTTTCTTTTTTAAAAATTAAATGAGAAAGCAACTATTGGCAAATTCAAATTCCTTTCTTATCAAAATATGTATTTTGAATTTTTATTGTTTAAAACAATATAGAATTTGAATTAATAGCTATCTTAGTAAGGAAATGTCTTTCCTCAAGACTACAATGTGCTATCTTGCATACAAAATTACCAAATAAACACAGTGGCTGCTGATAAATTTTTACCTAATTATTCAATATGTTTCCCTTGAAAAATGAATGATTAAATGAATTAAACAACAGTTAAACAATTAGATTCAGTATGAATATTATGTGAATACTGTACATACTTTTGTATTTTCAAGGTCAATCATTGCATAGAAAGAAATTAATTTTTTTAAGAAGTTAAAAATATAGTACTTAATCTTGAATAAATTTGTTAATAACTAGGGCACATTAAAATATGCCTCAAAGGTAGTAAAATTACATTTTAACATTTATACAAGAGGTTGTCTAGAATATCACAAAAGAAAAATAACCTAAAAATAAAAACTTTCCCAAAACAAAGACTCAAAAGCAGCCCAAAACTGTTACAACAATAAAAATAATGCCACAATATTTGTTTCTATTTTAATTGAAAAAAGGAAAAGCAGATTTAGTTATTTCTCTAAATAGATACTTTATTGTTGATTTTTCTAGATTTAATAGATTCAATAGTTTGAACTTAAAACCGTATGTCTCAGTTTTACTCTAATTTTCTAACCTCAAAATTAAAACACAACATTTCCCTCTTTATTTTCCCACCAACCACACACACTAGCCACGTCATTCTATTTGTATTTACCTCATTTTTTTTCACATACTCTTTGTGTGTGATTCTGCTTTACCATTTTTTAGAATATCTTTTCTCAATTTTGCACCTATATTAAATATTGTTTTAATATATAGTGTATTAATAGAAAACCTAAGGTATAGTAAGGCAAACAGATCAGAAGACAATTGCCATTGAAAAGATACTCAAAATTTCCAAGAGAAGGGAGCATGTCACGCCAGGGGAGACTACAGGGAAGAACTCAGGTCCATCAGGAAACAGAGACAGGGAGGAATTCAGGAGCAAGACCCTAGACTGTGGTGCTTGCAGGAAGAAACCAAGCAGGGTAAACAAGCTTAGGACCGGCTCGTTTGAATAATTTCAGTGGGCTCTGGGGCATAACAGCTGTCCCTGGTTCTCTGGTTTTTGGCCCCAGCGTGATTAGGACAGAAGCACAGTGGCCTGGAGTGTGACAGCCCTATAGAGTATGTATTTGGGAATTGGTTAGTTTGTATTTGTAAAGCCCATCTTCATGAGGAGTTCAGGGGAGACTTCGTAGCCAGAAGCTGAGGCAAGGTGACTCCAGCATACTATCCATCTTCAAGAACAAGATGTGTCTGAATTGCTGTTATGTTATAAAGTTTCGATGTCTAATAGAGCAAATCTTTCATCCTGTTGGTTCTCTTTGATTTAATTTGCTTTTTTTCTCTCTCTCTAAGTACTGTTCTCGGAATAATCCAATCTGATATGTGTGTCACTATTCCAAGGAATGAGTAGATCACACTTTAATTTTCTGCTTCTTGTGAACATTAATTTGTTCAGTTTTCTGAAATTTTCAATGCTATTGTGATTTTTTTAAATTAACAATGTTACTTTGCTTATTGTGTACTTGTCACCAGAAATGCAAGAGCTAAGATGTCTCTGGAAATGGAATTCCTGGGTCATAGGGTTGGCACATGATCAACATTATTAGATAATGTTAAATTGTTGTACAATGTAATCACACTAATTTGTATGCCAATAGTAGTATATAAAAGTTTGAATTGCCCTACATCCAAACTCACACAAAAATAAATGCAGTCTAAAAATTTATAATGTGATGTATATGAAATTATATTTTGGGCTGGGCGCAGTGGTTCGTGCCTGTAATCCCAACACTTTGGGAGGCCAAAGTGGGCGGATCAACAGAGGTCAGGAGTTCAAGACCAGCCTGGCCAACATGGGGAAACCCCGTCTCTACTAAAAATACAAAAATTAGCTGGGCGTGGTGGTGCGTGCCTGTAATCCCAGCTACTTGAGAGGCTGAGGCAGGAGAATAGTTTGAATCCAGGAGGTGGATGTTGCAATGAGCTGAGCTCATGCCACTGCACTCCAGCCTGAGTGACAGAGTGAGACTCCCTCTCAAAAAAAAAAAAAGAAAAAAAAAGAAATTGTATTTTGTTGTTTTATAGTTTTAATTTGAATTAATAATAAGTTTTGGTACCATTTCATATATTTTAACTTTTTTATTATTTAAAAAGTCTGCTTATGTATTTTCCTATTTTAATTTTTATGTCTTTTTCTAAATCCTTAACAGAAATTAATTGTATCATGAATTTTAATAGATTGTTATGTACTTGCAAATGTTGCCATGCTGTTTATGATGATTTTTCATTTTACCAATGGTGATTTAGAAGGAACAGATACTCTTGATATGAGTGGGACCAAACTTACAAATCATCTTGCTCCAGTCAGTTTTTGTGCTGGTTTGAAAATTTTTTTCATACTCTGAGATTCAGGCTAAATTGCTTTTAAAATTTTAAAGCTTTGTGTTTCACATTTATATTCTTGATGAGATGTATAGAGTGAGAATGAGATACATTGTCTTTTTATTATAAACAATCTGGCTTTAGTAGCTACTGAAGTTTACTTTTGAAATTGTATTTCTTAAATATTTCTGTTAATTATGGAAAATTGATTTTGTATTCTATTTTATATCCATTAACTTTGCTCATTTAGTAATTCTAATAATCCTAAGCATTCTTCACAATGCATTGTAGGATAATGTATACATTTCATAGGATGACAATTTTTAGGTACACTTAATGGTATGGGACTATAGATTATTGGGATTTTCTTTGGTTTAAAATTGGCAAACTATTTTTAAGGGGAAGTTGTTAACAATCACTTTCTACAATATATGACTCTCTCTTCAAAGAGTAAATCTGAGACACATCTTTTTTTTCAAATTTCTTTTTTTGAAAATCAATAATAATGACCCTATTTTTTAGTTTGAATGGATTCTCGTTAATTTAAAATGCAAATATTTTGGACTAAATGTTTGTGTCCCTCCCACCCCAAATTTAAATTTTGAAGCCCTAATCCCCAGTATTATGGTTTTGGAGATGTGGGCCTTTGGAGGTCAAAAGGTTGAGATGAAACTATGAGGATGGAGTCCTCATGATGGAATTAGTGAATTTATTATAAAAGACACAGAAGAGCACTTTCTTGTAGACTTCCTTTGTCTCTGTCTCTCTGTGTGTTTCTCTATCTCTCTTCCCTTTGGGAACACAACAAAAGGTATCCGTGTGACAAGCATGAAGAATACCCTCAGCAGAAACTGACTATGTGTATGCTGATCATGTACTTCTTAGCCTCCAAACTATGTGGAAAAAATTTTGTTGTATAAGACACCAAGTTTATTGCATTTTGTTACAGCAGGCTGAGCAGTCTAACAAGAAAGCAATACAAAGTATAAGTAATTAAGATGAAACTAAATTTATCATCCAAATTCTCACCATAAAGAAATAACCATTTTCAAAATATGTAGAACAAGATTTCACATATTTTCCTAAAGTTTATAGACAGAGATAATTGACAAACATTTTATACAAATTGACTATTAAGAAATGATTGTATTTAATTATAACAGAAGATAAAAATAATTTTGTATAGAGAAACTGATTAACGTTTATGCATATTTGTTCCTAAAGTACATTCAAAGTTAAGAGAACAGATTATAAAATCATAAGTTAGAGTTCTTATAGTATAGGTTTCTTACAAGAAGGGAAGAAAGCAAAATAAATTTAACGCAACTAAAGCAGATCTTGCAGAATGTGATTTATATATGGACATGAGTCAGCTTCCTAAACTTGAATCTCAGTGTTATATAGATGAACCCACTCAGACAGAAACAACATTGAACTAGAACAGAACTCCTTTGACAGGCAATGCACATGTTTTTAGGATAGCAGACTGTAAGATTTCTCTGAGCCTCAGAGAGGCAGGAGGTAAGAATGATTCTGGGTTATGCATCCTCAAGTTTTTGTTTAAACGCTCTGAATAAGTACCTCATTCCATTTTGCTGGGGCAAAGTGAGTGGATGGGGAAAGCAGGCCAAGGGCATTATGTGAATGGGTCACTTCAAAGGGAAAAACATATCTGAAACATGGTAGAAGCACCCCATAACTAACTACTTTTTCATGCCTTTGGCCTATTGGACTTAACCATTATAGCAATGATGACTCAAAAACTACACTAAAGCAGTGTTAAGAGGAACATTGATGGTGCTAAATGCATTCATCAGGGGGACAAAAAGTTCTCAAGTTAATGACCTAACATAGCAACTAGGGGAATTAGAAAAAAAGCAACAGAAAAGACCCAACCCCAAAGCTAGTAGAAGAAAAAAAACTGAAGTCAGAGAACTGAAAAAAAAATTGTTATCTAAAAGTCCACACAAAAGATGAAGCCAAGAGTTTTTTTAATAAACAATACTGATAGATCACTAGCTAGATTAGAAAGAAAAAGAGAAGATCCAAATAAGTATAATCAGAAATTATAAAGATTATATTAAAATTGATCCCATGAAAATACAAAAGATATGCAGAGACTATTATGAGCACCTCTCTGCACACAAATCTAGAGGAAATGAATAAATTCCTGGAAACACACAATCTCCCAAGATTGAATCAGGAAGAAAGTGAAAACCTGAACGGACCAATAGGAAGTTTGGAAAGGGAATTAGTAATAAAAACCTACGGAAAAAAATAAAATAAAATAAAAGCCCCGTAACAGATGGATTCACAGCTGAGTTCTATCAGATGTGCAAGGGAGAAATGATACCAATCATACTGAAATGTCTCCAAAAAATCAAGGAGGTGGGGCTTCTACCTAACTAATACTACAAAGCCAGCATTACCGTGTTACCAAATCTGGCATAGACCACGGAAAAAGAAAAGAGAAAACTACAGATCAATATCTCTGATGAAAATACAAGCAAAAATCGTCAAACCAAATCCAGCAGCACATCAAAAAGTTCATTCACTATGACCAAGTAGGGTTTATTCCTGGGATATAAAGTGTATTCAACATATGCAAATTGATAAATGTGATTCACCACATAAACAGAATCAAAAACAAAAAACATAGGATCATCTCAATAGATACAGAACAAGCCATCAATAAAATTCAACATTCCAGCCAGGCGCGGTGGCTCACGCCTGTAATCCCAGCACTTCCGGAGGCTGAAACGGGCGGATCATGAGGTCAGGAGATCGAGACCACGGTGAAACCCCGTCTCTACTAAAAATACAAAAAAGTAGCAGGGCATGGTGGCGGGCGCCTGTAGTCCCAGCTACTCGGGAGGCTGAGGCAGGAGAATGGCGTGAACCCGGGAGGTGGAGCTTGCAGTGAGCTGAGATCTCGCCACTGCACTCCAGCCTGGGCAACAGAGTGAGACTCCATCTCAAAAATAAATAAATAAATAAATAAATGAAATTCAACATTCCTTTTATGATAAAAACCCTCAACAGATTAAGCATTGAAGGAACATACCTCAGAATAATAAAACTATCTATGACAAACCCACAGTCGCCATCAAACTGAACAGCAAAAGCTGGAACCACACCCCTGGAGAACTGAGACACGACACAGATGCCCACTTTTACCACTTCTATTCAGCATAGCACTGAAAGTCCTAGTGAGAGCAAACAGGCAAGAGAAAGAAACAAAAGCCATCCAAATAGGAAAAGAAATTAAACAATCTCTCTTTGCCATTGTTGTGATTCTACACGTAGAAAATCCTAAAGTCTCCATCAGAAGGCTCTTTGAACTGACAAGTGAATTCAGTAAAGTTTCAAGAAATAAAAACATTGTAGGAAAATAGGTAGCATTTTTACGAACCAAAATCATTGCAGCTAATAACCAAATCGAAAACACAATCCAATTTACAATAGCCACAAAGAAAATGAAATATCTAGGAATTCATCCAACCAAGGGGGTCAAAGACCACTACAAGAAGTACAAGACACTGTTGAAAGAAATCAGAGATGACACATAAATGGAAAAATCTCCATGCTCATGGATTGGAAGAATCAATATTGTTAAAATGGATATACTGCCTAAAGCAATTTACAGATTCAATGCTATTCCTATCAAAATACCAATGTCATTTTTTAAATAATTAGAATGAAACCTATTATAAAATTCATCTGGAACCACAAAAGAGCTTGAATAGCCAAAGCAATCCTAAGCAAAAAGAAAAGCCAGAGGTATCACATTGCCAGACTTCAAACTGTACTATAAGGCTACAGTGATCAAAACAGCGCGGTACTGATACAAAAACAGACACACAGACCAGTGGAAGAGAATACAGCACCCAGAAGTAAATTTGCCCACCTACAACTATGTGACCTTTGAAGAAGCTGACAAAAACAAGCAATGGAAAAAAAATCCCTATTCAATAAATTGTGCTGTGGTAACTGGCTAGCCATATACAGAAGATTGAAATTGGACCCCTGCCTCTCAACATAGATGAAAATTAACTCAAGATAGATTAAAGATTTATGAGTAAGACCTAAAACTCTAATAATACTAGAAGAAAATCTAAGAAGTACCCTTTTTGATATAGGCTTTGGCAAATGGATGACTGAGTTCCCAAAAGCACTTGCAACAAAAACAAAAATTGACAGGTGGGATCCAATTAAACTAAAGAGCTTCTGCCTACCAAAGGAAACTATCAACAGAGTAAACAGACAATTTAAAGAATGGGAGAAAGTATTTGCAAACTATGCTTCTGATAAAGGTCTAATATCCAGCATCTCTAAGGAATTTAAACAAATCTACAAGCAAAAAACCCAAAAAATCCACCTAAAAAATGGGCAAAGGGCATGAACAGACATTTCTCAAAAGGTGACGTAACAAGCAGACAAGAAACATTAAAAATTGCTAAACTTCACTAATCATCACATAAACTCAAATGCAAAAACCACAATGAAATACCGTCTCACACCAGTCAGAATGGCAATTATTAAAACTTACAAAAAACAAGAGATGTTGAGAAGTCTGTGGAGAAATGGGAATGCTTATACATTGTAGGTGGGAATGCAAACTAGTTCAGCCACTGTGGAGAGCAGTTTGGAGATTCTTCAAATAACTTAAAATAGAACTACCATTTGACCCAGCAATCCCACTATTGAGTGTATATACCCAAGGGAAAATAACTTATTTTATCTAAGAGACACATGCACCCGTATGTTCATTGCAGCACTATTCACAATACCAAAGCAATAGAATGAACCTAGGTGTCCATCAACAGAGAATTGGGTAAAGAAAATATGGTATGTATACATCACAAAAAACAATGCAGCCATAAAAATGAACAAAGTCATGTTCTTTGTGGCAACATGAATGGAGCTGGAGACCATTATCCTAAGTGACCTAATAGAAGAACAGAAAGCCACATACCACATCTTCTCACTTATAGATGGTAGCTAAACATTGAATACACGTGTTAAGATGGGAACAATAGACATTGGGGACCACTAGACTGGGGAGGAAAGGTAGGGGTTGTGGGCTGAAGAACTACCTGTTGGGTACTGTGTTTACTGCCTGGGTGGTAGGATCACTGGGACTCCAAGCCTCAGCATCACACAATTACTCATGTAACAGTCTTTCATTAACCTATAATAAAAGTTGAAATTAATTAAAAAAACAAAACAACTACACTGTTTCATTGCTCTAGATTTCTTTTTGTCTCCATTTAATTATGGAGAGACTTGCAGAGACAGAAATGACTGTCACGTGTTCTTATACACATAAAGCCCTAGAAACAGGAACCACAGCACATCATGCACTGGGGCCATATGGGGAAGTACCAGAGTCAGTGAAGGCAAAAGGAGCAAGACTAAAGCTTGAGCCAGAGCCTTTAATATGGTTTTCCTTGGAAGGAATGAGTGAGACAGTGTAAGCAGCTGAGCAGGTTTAAGACTGGGTAGTGTGAGTACTTTTTGTGTAATTTAGTCCCTAGTGTTCCAGCACTTGATTCTGGGGTGACGGAAGCAGAGGGATAATGTCCCAGACCACAGGAGCCATATAATAAGAGTCAAGTGAGGGTGTGGATTCTGGATTGGTTGGTTTGCGTATAAATAACATTCTCATAGGCAAGTTGTTTAGTATTTCTAGAAATTAGCTAACCCTAGGAGGAGCACTCTGTGTTGAAACCCATATGGTCTCACGATGTCAAAGCAAAACAAAAACAATAACCATGATTAATACAGCAAGATGGAATAAGCTATATATTGCCTTAAGGAAGAAGTTACTTGGCTCTCTATGGCTGATCGTCATAACCTGAAAGATTTGTTCTCTTGACTTGAGTTGGACAACTGGGGTTTTATTTCTGAAGCATTTTATAGGAACTACTCATTGTTCTTGTTTTTGTCATAGCAGTCATGATGCTGGCCAATTGCATTCAACTCAGTCTTAACTTCCTTTTTATAGCAGCCCTCTCACCAGAATATTGCCCTTACTACAAAACTGCAAAAAGTTCAAGAACATCTCATAATATGGTTGGCAATAGAGACAACTAAACAGTCTCTAAGTCATGAAGATTTGAATCTCTAAACTTCCCTGAATTGACTTGGTCAATGCCTCACAAGCTAGTTAATGACAAAATGGGAGGAGGGGTAGCCAGACCATATATAAAAATAGAGCTCTGACCCACATCTTTGTAGCAACCTGCCTGGGAAGCCAAACCACAGCTTCTGCATCAACCAGCCCCAAATGAATAAGATTTAGTTAATGATTGCCAGGTTCCCTATTTTTGCCCCCGCTGCCAACTCAGGACCCATCAGAGAAAGTCAAGTATGCTTTCTGACTGATCACATAAGATGCTCCATTTCCCCTTATTTATTTAGTCCATCTTCAGCTTCCCCATACAACCTTAAAGCAGAGCATATCCAAAAGCTTTCCTTTTCCAAGTACAAAACTTTCCTATTCCTCAGCCTTTCTTTGAGTCTCTGCAAAACATATATGATGACAGCTGACTTTCTTGTTATAAAAAGTCTGAATAAATATAGATTCTCTCTGTTATTATTAGGTGTTATTTATTTCCACAACCTACAAAAAATCTTCAGGCAGGGTACTATTTAAAAGTGCAATATTGAAAAATTCCACATAAAATCAGGAAAAAAGAATGTTCATCTCACTACTATTCTTCTACACATTACTGTAAGCACTAACCATTATAAAAAGAAGAAAAATAAAGGGCATAATGATTGAATAGGAAAAAGAAAATTGTCTTTTCTTGAAAATGAGATGATTATGGAAAAAAAATTAAGGAATACGTTTCAAAAGCTACTAGAACTAAATAATATATATATATATATGAAATTTATAGCAAACAAGGTTAATATATAAAAGTGCATGTTGAGTGTTCCTTATCCAGATATCTGAAATCTGAAATGTTCTAAAAGCTGAAACTTTTTGAGAGCTGACGTGATGCTCAAGGAAATGTTCACTTAAGCATTACAGATTTTGGATTTCTGGAGTAGCACTACTGAATTTGTAAGTATAATGTAAATATTTTGAAATCTGAAAATAATTTGAAATCTGAAATATCTCTGGTCCCAAGCATTTTTTAACTTACTATATGTGCTCATTTTTTTAAACAAATGCCTATTAAGCAGACACTATGAAAAAAAACTGTGCAAACATTGGAAATACATAAGTAAGCAAGGCAGAAGGGCCTCTTGTATTAAAAATAAATGAAGGAGGACACTAGTTAAAGTGGTAAGGACAGATTTTAATCAGTAATAATGATTGCAACATGGAAAAGAGTGCAGCATGAGTTGAATTCAACTTCAATTTGTATATTGGCAACTGATTGTTTTATTTTATTTTAGATTCTAGGGGTACATCTGAACGTTTGTCACATGGGTATACTGTGTGATGCTGAATATTGAACTCCTAATGATCTCATCGCCCATGTAGTGAACATGAGACCCAATAGATCGTTTTTCAACAGTTGGCCAGCTCCCTCTCTCTTCCCTTTTGGAATCTCCAGTGTTTATGGTTCCCATCTTTGTGTTTTTGGGTACCAAATGTTTACCTCCTACTTATAAGTGAAAACATGGTATTTAGTTTGCTGTTTTTGCATTAATTCGACAAGCATTTTGGATAAGCAGTTCTTAACCGGTAAAATGTGTTGTTGCATGCTAATAATGAATCATTAAAACATAATAATAAATTCTATTCACAATAGAATAATCACAAGCATATAATTCTTAGGAATAAAGGCAACAAAATATGCGTAGGACTTTTATCTGGAAGCTAAAAAATATTATTGAGAAATTTTAAGAAAAAATAGAAAACGTAGATCTATACATGTTCTTATTGATATGTTATTTATATTAAGATATCCATCCACCTTATATTGATCTACAAATGTATTTCAAATCTGATGAAAATCACATCAGATTTTACTGCAAAATAAAAATAAACAATGTGATGTCAAGATGTATATAAATATGCAGAAATACAAAGGAACATAGGTAACTTAACCAATCGTGGAAAAGAATATAATCAAAGAAGTAACATTAAATTATTTTAAGATTTTAAAAGCTGCATGTTAAAAAATGGAGCATCCATAAATATGTTCATGTTTAACATAGATGATGAACTGATTTTCTATGAATACGAAGGACAATAGAAAATACATATTTTTACAACAAATCTGAAACAACTAGATAAATTTATGAAAATCAAATTAATTTTTTTATTTCTAACTTTTTCTGTTGCCCAGGCTGGAGTGGTGCAATCATAGCTCACTGCAGCCTCGAACTCCTGGGCTCAAGAAATCCTCCTTCTTCAGTCTCCTAATGCACTGGGGTTACAAATGTGAGTCATCATGCTTAGCCTAAAGTCAATGTTTATCCCATATCATTTACAAATTTGTGATGAATCCAATTTGAGATGCTCATAAACATAAATATGAAGCATAAATATAAAAACTAATACTATAAAGCATATAAGAGAACAATCTTGCATGTTAGGGAGGCAAAATATTACATCTTTAGGGAGGCAAAAATATTTCAGACAAAACAAACAGAAAATGTAGCCATAAAGGAAAAAATTATATAAATAGGGCTTCCTCAAAATAAGATTTTCTACTCATCAAGAGAAAGCATTGAAAAAAATTAAAAGGCAGGACACAGAATCGGAGGAATTATTTTTAATACATACAAATGACTTAGAAGATCTTAATAAGTAATACTATTCAGTAATAAAACGTCTAACAGCCTCTCCCCAAATAGGCATGGGTCTTGAATATCTTTTTTTTTGTTTGTTTATGTAAAAATTTATTTGACCAGAATGTAGAAAAAGTAATACTATTACATATGATACAGTTGCAAGAATCTAAAGTAAAGTGTGGATTTTATTCCATTGCACAATTTGCTAGTGTATTTCCTGGGTAGTGTGGTGCTGAATAAATAGGAGTGGGGTGTGGGGTGGGGTGGGTAAGGAATTCAGATAAGCCAGAAGCAGGGTGATTTTTAGTCGGAATTGTAAACTTTAGTCGGCCCCCACACGCTGCTGGGGAATGTGGAATGTTCCAGCTCTGAGATGTTAACTGAGAAAAGAGAAGTCAAACAAAGCCGATACGTGTAGCCGATACCGGGTCTACAGAATCCTTCATTATCCAGTTTAATCAGGAGCTTCTTGGTCTTTTATTAACTTGGTCCCAAAGAAGGAATTCAAGTCCTAGATAAGTAAATCCTCAATTTGCTGTTCCCTGAAGTATGGAAATGAAGTTGGGCCAGTTTTTAATCTCTGCTGCCAGAAAGGCCCTTTCTGCTAATAGATAAAAACTCTTTTTCTCAACTTAGTAATGACTTGTAGTCTTTTGGATATGGCTGATCTGAATTGGACTGAACTCCACCATATTCCTGCTCAGTGGGTCATTACTGGAATGAGACATTTGCTCTTCAGAGAACAACTTTATTTTTATTTTTTCTTGAGATGGAGTCTCACTCTGTCGACCAGGCTGGAGTGCAGTGGTGCGATATCGGCTCACTGCAGTCTCCACTTCCTGGGTTCAAGAGATCCTCCTGCCTCAGCCTCCCAAGTAGCTGGGACTACAGGCAGGCGTCACCATAATTTTCGTATTTTTAGTAGAGACATGGTTTTGCCATGTTGGCTGGGCTGGTCTTGAACTCCTGACCTCAAGTGATCTGTCCTGGCCTCCCAAAGTGTTGGGATTACAGGCGAAAGCCACCGCGCCCGGCCAGGGAACAACTTTAGAATGAAGGAAATATGCAAAAGAACATCACATCAAGGATCTATTAATTACTATCTATTAATTACTATATGTGGGTAATTATGACTATTTCCCAAGCATTCTACGTTGACTGCTTGAGAGGATGTTTGTCCTGCATGGTGGAGAGTGGAGAAGGGCCAGGATTCTTAGGTTAATCTATCTGTGGGTTATGATTTCCCACAATAGTCACCCCCGGCCCCCACCAGTCCTTTTATTGGCTCTGGATGGAAAATCCCTACCCATGTGATGGTCCCTGGTCTCTCCTATAGTTTGACCAACAGTTGACCCAAAAGGTTATGGTCTTCAGCATTTTAATTATATCCACGACTAGATACTGGAGTCTGTATTCTTCAAAGTGCGGGGCTGCCTATTCTCCCAGGAACCAAATGACCTCTGTCTTAAGAAAGTATGCTTACTAGGAAATACCCTGCCTACCTTAGGAATAAATGCAACTTAAGGAAAAAATAAGAGAGCTGAAAAAGCTGGTGCCATTTGAAAAAAAAAAAGGGAAGGAATGAGATTTAACTGGTGCTCAAAGCTTCTCCAATACAAAATATTTGGTCATGTATCCATAATTTGCTTGACATTTCCAGCAAAGCGAAGATGGCAATAACAAAAGGAACTTCTTGCAAGAGAAGAGAAAGACCCACGGAGCTCCAGAGTTTCTGTTCGAACAAGACTCTTCTGTTTTGCTTATACACAGTTAAGTTCTTTTAGTGTCTGATCCAGTGTCTGATGTAAGCCCACATTCTCTTCTTTAGTCTGGGCAAGTTTCTCTTCCAGGTCATCAATTGTCTTTTCCAGTTTTGCAACCGTTCTCTCTGCAAATTCAGCACGGGTCTCAGCCTCTTTCAGTCTGTCAGACAGAAGTTTAATTTCTTCTTCATATTTGTCTTCCTTTTCAGAATACTTTTCAGATGCAGCCTCCAGAGATTTCAGATTGTTAGTAACATTCTTGAGTTCTTCTTCCAGGTCACCACATCTTAGTTCAGACACCTCTGCACGCACCTCTGCCCTCTCCAGCTCACCCTCCAGGATGACCAGCTTACGAGCTACCTCCTCGTACTTGCGGTCAGCCTCTTCCGCAATGTGCTTGGCCTCTTTAAGCTGCAACTCCTGAATCTCCATCTTCTCCTCATCCTTCATGGCCCGGTTTTCTATCAACTTCATTCCTCTCTCACTCTCATCTGCAGCTTTTTCTGCCTCCTCCAGCTTCTGCAGGGCCATGGCCAGTCATTCCTGAGCCCTGCCCAACTCCTCCTCAACGAGCTGGATGCATCGGTTGAGGGCGGCCACATCACCTTCAGCTTTCTCGCGCCGCTCGCGCTCGCCGTCCAGCTCCCGCTGCAGGCCCTGCGCGCGGTCTTCCGCCTCGTCCGCCTGCTGCTGCAGGGCCTGGATCTTGCGTTTCACCACCTCCAGGGAGTTGAGGCCGGCCATGGCGCGGAGGCGCAGAGGCGCACTGGCAGCGGCGGACGGTCGGCTGGGCTCAGCTCCGGCGAGAGCTGCACAGCCGCACCCCGGCCCCGGGTCTTAAATATCTTACAAAGGAAGATATGCAATGTCACATGAACAGGCTCTGGACATCATTATTCATTAGGAATATGCAAATATACATGACAATGACAGCCATTGCACATTCACTAGAAATTAAAGAAATTTTAAAATACTGACAATACCAAAAATTATAGACATGTAGAAACTGGAAGTCTTTTTGTTTCTTAAGAGTGTAAAATGGGGCAAACACTCCAGAGAACAGTTAATTATTTTCTTATAAAGTTTAAAATATATTTTTCTTAGACCCAGTAAGCTTTTTCTCTGTTATGTGTACAAAAGAAATAATAACTGATGCCACGATAAAGATTTAATCAAAACTTATTAGAACAGTTTTATTCTTAAAACTAAACCTTGAAACAACCCAAACAACCTTCAATAAAGGAATAGATACACGAATTGTATATATTCGTACAGTGGACACTACAGTACTCAGAATTAACAACAACAACAAATCAGATATTGACGTGTGTAACAAAATGTCTGGGCCTCTATAAAATATTATATTGAATAAAATAAAAAAGTTGAATATCAATTCTTATTATGTTGAACAAATTTTAAAGAAATTACATGGCATAAAGTTCCATTTATATGACATTCTAGAAGAGGCAAAACTAATCCATGGTTATGAAAATAAGAATGGATTAAAGATTTGATGTGTGAATGAGATTTAAGTGGAAAGGCATGAAGGAATTTTTGAGGTGAGGAAAATGCCTGTAGCTTGAATCGGTATTGATTATATGGGTCTTTGTATTTGTCCAAAGTTATTGAATTGTAAACTTTAGATCTGTGCATTTCACAGTTTAAAAAACTTACCTCACCAGTGAAACTCTGTCTACCTAAAGTCTGCAGAAAGCATAACTCAAGAATTTAACATAAGGTCCCCTAATCACGTGAAGGTAAGAAACAGTCATCTTTTAAACATTTAAAAAGTCAGGTGAATAAAAAATCCAGGAGTTTTTTTTTTTTTGAATAACTATTAAACTTATGCCAGTGAAAGAAAATAAAATTAATTTTCACAAAAGTTGATATACATGACTGAGAATTAAATCTATATTGATACTGTTGAGATTAAAATACAACACAATTTTAATAAACATTTAAAACATGGACATGGTGTCCCTAACAATTTGTTGATAGGGGAGAGGATAATATAAAAATTAATTTTATGAATCCCACATAAGTACTTGTTAAAAACATATGCCTCTGTTCTTTTTATTTAGGAATCACTCACGGAAAGCACACGTTCTTTGCTTCTGCACTAACTCTGGAATTCAATATTAGAAGGCTCAACTGCCATGAATATAAATCAAATTCATCTGCATCCCCTATATCAGACTAAATGTGTTTGTTTCTCACTATTCTGCTACATTCCTTGTATTAATTTTAATAGAATCAAAACTGAGATATGGAAGAGGATGTTATATATTGAACAGCTTTTCTTCCATCTAGCATACCCAATATTTGCCGCATGGGCCAGAAATATGAGAATTAGAAATGCATCTTTATTTGGGGTCCTTATTTCATTCACAATTCTAGATAGTCTTCCAGTTATGACAAAGTCTAAGAATTTTATTTTTAAATAAATTATTATCATATTTTTCTGTTACCATTTTTTGGTTGGTTTTCCATGCAGTTTGTGCCTACTTCCAGGAGGAAGACACCTACACACATTTTCTCTTCTCTGCTTTCTTTACAAATTTGAATATGAAAAAGAGAGCCAGGAATTGCCAAAAGCTGGTTACTCCAAGACCCTAGGCATTCTGTCAAAATCTAACTTGGATGATCATGTAAAATGCTTATCATTTTATTAATATCAGTATGTTCATTCAAATGGTAACAAGATTTTCACTTGATTTCTAAATCACTGATCTTAAGTGAAAAATATCAAAATAGAGGACTTCACAAATATTATCATTTAGAACATCCTCACTTTAAACAATCTAAAGTTATTTTTAATGTTGAATCAATCATACTCTGACCTTCTCCATAGGAAAGGAAAATGTAAATATCCCAGACAGCAGAGAGCAACCTGTCATAAAAATAAAACTGTACTTTCAAATAGCTGTAGTCCACAGCACAGCTCTAACCCAAATTGTCATTTCAGCAGCTTCACATTATTAGAAAATACTTACCTTCTAGCTTTGAGCATGAAAGAAAAGTACAAAGTACTCTTAGTCTATCAGTTTCCCTAAGTAGGAGATTCATGTATTTGCTGGGGTCATATAAAGAAACTGATAGTGCAATTTAATAAGGATAATGCAGAGAGGGTTTGGAGACTCTTTGCAAAGCTGTTGAAGGGATGAGAAAGAACACAAGAGACTGCAGTAACCTTTGGTTAGAGTGATTTTTATCACCCCTAGTTAGAAAGGGCCAGTGGCAAAGCAAGTTTACTAACTTTAGGATAAAGTAGACTCATCAGGAAAAGAGCAACCACCTAAGCTTAAGGGACAAAGCCAATCACCCGTGGGAAGCCAGTGTTAAAAATGCTTGATCTTGCCCTCTGCTTTCCTGAGAATACAAATCATTCACTTTAACTCATTGAATTCACTCAGCAGTCAGAAGAAAAGGAAGCCTCTTGTTGGAATTCATACTAAGAAGATCAGAAAGTGTAGTGGAAAAGAGAGGACTAGAACTGCAGGTGCAAGTAGAAGTCAGTGTCCAAAAAGAAGTGTATTTGTATTGTTCATTTGACCTCATTTATTTTAGTATGCAAGCGTATGCTTAAAAATATTTCAGCCTTCTTTTTACTATATATGCAATTCGTCATTATTTATTGAGAGATTATATATCCATCATTACTTCAATGATCTCATTTTTAGCTTTCCTCTTCTTTATTAATGGATGCAGTAACTTCTGGCATTCCCCTGAGAATATTAATTCTACTTATTTGGAAGTACTCTTTTTATTGCTCTCTGCTGTCTTTCTTTTGTATTTTATACATCTTTCATTTGCTTTATGTTATTTTAAATCTTACCCTATGCACTTACAGTGATGGCACTTCTCCGAATGACTGTTGATTTTCTTCCTTTCTTTCTTTTTTTCATGTTGTCTACATTTTTTTTTCAAGGTGAGTTTCTGCTAGACTGTTATTACTGAGCAATCCTTTGGTGGAGAAGGAGGTTCATGCTGCTACAGGCCACAATTTGCCTCATTTGCAGTCAGATCAGGCTTTTTGTCAGAGAGAGGACATGCCCATTAGGCAATATGTATTCAGATATTTCCAACTGATCGCTGCCTTTTCTTTCTGATTCAAATTCCCATTCTCAATATATTTACCTAATGTATGCCTCCCTTTTGCCTTTTTTAAGCAAGACTAAAAAATCAATACCCTTGAAAAAAATTGATTAATTTGGCTAACTTAAATTTAAAGTCTTCACTTCTAGCAAAATAGTTTTACCACATATTTTTTACTATGAGAAAATATGTAAACTATGTATACCAAAGCAAATCTATAAATAATTTAGAAAAATAAAAATATTTCAATAGAAAAGTGGGAAAATGTAAAAATAGGTACTTACTGGAAGAATCAAGAGATTAGTTCTAAAGACCTTAATTATTTATTTAAACTAATTTAATTGAAATTTTAAAAATAATTAAATTTTTCAATAATCAAGTAAAACAAATTAAACTTAAACAATAGAACCTTTTGTTTTGAGACGCAAAAGCATGAATCAAAGACATCTGTAAAGCTTAAATGTATTCAGGCTGTAAAGCTAACCCATGTAAACCAAACTAGGCCAGGAATTAGACTATATCATCGCCCCAGACTCCCCCAAGTGTCCCTTCCTAAAAGCAGCTCCTCTCACCCTAAGTTTTATGTATAATTTTTTTGCTGTGCTTCAAAAAGGTATAGCATGTATGCATCTCTGAACAACATACCTTAGGTTTTTTGGCCTGCTTTGATAATTGATATGAAATCCTCTTTCTGTATTATTTTGTGCCACACTCCTTTTGTTCAACATATGTTTATGAGTGACAGCCCTGTTGTTGCAAGCAGTTGTAATTTATTTATTTTCACTGCTCTATAATATTTGATTGTTTATACAGATGAGAATTTTCTATTTTATTCCTTATATACATTTGTGTTATTTTAAAGTTTGGGTGCTTAGGAGCAAAGTCAATATGAAAATACTTGGACATATGCTCTCAGAATTATATGCATAAGTTTATCTACAACATGTAACTATCCAAGGAATTTTAGGAGCAAATATATGTGGATACTTATTTAATCACAGACTAACTTTTTCTCAAATCAGTTGTATCAATTTATACTTCTTCCTGTGGTACCTAAGATTTCATAAAATTATACTTTCAATCCATGGGTTTAGCAAAATAATTCAAAGTTTAATAATATCAAATTGACATCTATAATTTAAGACCACTTTAGATGAAAATTTTTGATATCTATTAAATTTTACAATGTGAATAACTTATAAGCACAATTTTCCTTAACTCATCATCTGTCTTATGAAATACTAACATATGTGCAATAAAATGCAATAGGATGTCAATTACAGCTTTTTAAAAATAGTCAAAAGCCCATTAAATAGATTAAATGTCCACCAATAGAGAAATGGCTAAGTAAATATGACACATCTAAGAGTTAAAGAAATGATAAAGATTAACATGTGTTGAATCACTAAGATTTCCAATACATATTAAATTGAAAAATAAAAACATATTATTGTGGTTAAAAATACACAAAGTATTAGATTATCAAATCAGACTCAGGTGCATCGGAGATCTTATGCAAACTTAACTAATAATTTTATGGATAAAAATTATTGTGAGGTACAGGTGGAGCAAGGTAAGGTCAGATAGCACAGTGAGAATCCCTGGGTCCTTTCCTTGCACATCAGATATGCTTTGAACAAGGATAATAGATGATGATTCTGAGTAAGATGTGCGGTCATCTCACTTACACAGAGGAGATATTTAGATCACAAAGTATCTCATTTTGTCTTTAGATGGTCCAGGAAACTATGCCCCATGAGTCAAAGAGATTTAGGTTTTATTATAAACAACCCTAGAAAAGAAATCACAGCACATACATTCCTCTAAAAGCATTCTGTAGGTAAGATATTCCTTCCTGGAAACTTCTTAGTTTGTTTGCCAAGAGGTTAGCCAGTTATATGGTTACCAAAAAACCTGCCTTCTTTGCGTCCAGCATGTTTCTTATTAAAGAGAATGAATGAATTGGAGAACTATTGTTTGCACATTTACTTTTAAATGGTTTATCAGTAAAATATGTGAGAATACATTTTTAAAATAAACTTATGTGATTGCTTTGGAAAATGTCTGGAAATACGCAAACCACACTGATAATAATGGCCTTCTGGGGATGAACCAACACACAATAGATTTACTGGTAATCGTTTGATTTTTTCAAAAGTACTACATTCCTGTATAACTTGCATGATTAAAATGTATTTAATATAATTTCCGCCCGTGATAATTTTCTTGTGTATAAATAGGACATTGCTCTTGCTATTAGCAGCTATATACTGTAATATTTATAGTTGAACCACAGGGTTTAGCAGACTTCAGCCGATACACTGAACCTGTCCTATTGCCTGTTTTTGTACAACCTGCAGCTAAGAATGTTTTTATATTTTTTGAATAATACAAAAATATCAACAGAAGAATAATAGTTCGTAACACAAAATTAACAAAATTTAACATTTGTGTCTATGAATAAAGTTGATAATATTGTAGCCACAGCCATTTGTTTGCATATTGTCTACTTTCTTGTTACAACAGGGTTTAGCAGTTGTAACAGAGACTTCTACAATGTTCCCAAAGCCTAAAATATTTACTGTCTTACCCTTTATAGAAATACTTTGCTGACACTGTGACTTATAATGTTTGCAACTACTTTTTGAATAAGCTCAAAAGTTTACACACACACAGACACACACTCCTAAAATATTTGTTATATTGCTCTTTATAGAAATAATTTGCTTGTCCCTGTGAATTATAGTGATGTATACAACTGATTTTTGAATAAGTTAAAAAATTTAGCTGGGGCGGTGGCTCACACCTGTAATCCCAGCACTTTGAGAGGCTGAGGCGGGCAGATCACCTGAGGTCGGGAGTTCAAGACCAGCCTGACCAATGTGGAGAAACCCAGTCTCTACTAAAAATACAAAATTAGCTGGGTGTGGTGGCGCATGCTTGTCATCTCAGCTACTCGGGAGGCTGAGGCAGAAGAATCACTTGAACCTGGGAGGCGGAGGTTACAGTGAGCCAAGATTGCACCATTGCACTCCAGCCTGGGCAACAAGAGCGAAACTCAGACTCAAAAAAAAAAAAAAAACTTTACACACACACACAAACGGATTATGGATTGAGTTGCATGTATTTGAATATTAGTTTTGTTATTCTTGCAACTTATTGGGGGTTTGACACTTTTTCTAAATTACAATTGGGTGAAATTTTTGCAATTGATAAATTGCTAGATAACATAATCTAGCTCATATTATATGATAACTTTAGATGTTAAATCAGTAATAAACCTTATGAAGATCTATGTTTCTAGGAAATAATTACTTCAACAAGAAGACAAAGTAAAGACAGAAGGTAAAACAAAATATAAGATGAAATAAAATAAAGATGGGAATTGAATGACATAGAAGTGTGGAAGTTGGAGGAAAAGTTTCTAAAATTATTTGGATAAAAAGGAAGCCATATATTGTACTGAATCTTCTAGATGGGTTTTAATTCTGTATCCTTTCATACTCATGTACTATGCCATTTTTTTCAACTTTTCATTCCACTTGTACTTCCTAACTTATGATGAATTTGCCTATATAGAGTCCTTTTATCATTTAGACTAAAATTGTATTTATTTGAAGGTAAGAATGGTCATATACTTCTTAGTTGTTTTCAGAATTGAAAACATGGTTGAGGCCAGGCACGGTGTCTCTCATCTGTAATCCTAGCACTTTCAGAGGCCGAGGCAGGGGGACTATGAGATCAGGAGTTCAATACCAGCCTGACCAACATGGAGAAACGTGGTATCTACTAAAAATACAAAATTAGCTGGGCATAGTAGTGCACACCTGTAATCCCAGCTATTTGGGAGGCTGAGTAAGAAGAATCGCTTGAACCCTGGAGGCAGAGGCAGAGTGAGCCGAGATCACGCCATTGCACTCCAGCCTGGGCAACAAGAGCAAAACTCATCTCAAAAGGAAAAAAAAAAAAAGAAAAAAAGAAAACATGGTTGAAAGTCAGTATCCATGTGATAAATTGAGTTAGAAAGCCAATGAGAGCTTAGCTAATATAAAAGTGATGGAATTCACTATCAAAACTTTTCAGAGACTTAGAAAAAATATGGAAAATTAGTGAAAATGTAAGAGAATGAGGCTCAAAATCAAGATAATTAAACTGCAAACTTTAAGAAGGCAGGAAAGATATCCTTTACTTAGTTTGTCTTGTCCAACTAATGGTTAGTTGAATGCCATGCACATAACACATCCCTCTGAGTACTTATTGAATAAATGTAGAATGTCATTCTGGAATAAATTGAGGCAAGAAACTAGAGGGATAGCAGTGTGAAAAGTGAGATTAATTTATTTGGTATAGAGTCAGTAAATTTAAGTGGGCCATTTGAAACAACAAGCTTAAAAGAAAACCAAATAAGCATTTTCAATGCATAGAAATGCAACCACTTTTCTCCTTCTGTACTTTGTCCATTCAAACATTGCTTGAAAAAAAATATAACTTTCAGTCTTGCTTTTTTATCTCCACCAAACTCAGATAATTTTGTTCATTGATGACCTTTCTAAGCTAATTCCTATTTTAGAATGCTATGGACGAATGAATCTCAAAACTTCTTTTAACCAATTTATTTTATTCCATTTCCTAAGGAATAGAAACTTTTTACCTCCAACCCAGGGGAGCTATGAAACAAACTCCCCATTTATTTCCAATCTAAACACATTTGATAAAACAGGCAGAGGAATTTTTTATCAGATCTGTATTTTAAATTTTCATGACTGTTGTTCAAGAGTTTCCATTCTTCTTCATAAATATGTAGAGGCTAAAAATTCTTTTCTGAAAAATAAACTGCTACTTTAAATGATTTTAACTCATCTTTATAATACCTTTTTTTATTCTCTGATGATCTCTTGCTGTTTTTCTTTCTCTAGAAATGTTCTAAGAATAAATTAGCTGATATACTAAGAAAGGTTCACAAAATGAGTCCTTCACCTCTACAGCACCTCTTCTAAATAACAGAGAGATTACAAATCCAATGTATTTAAACTCTGAGTTGTCTATATGTGTAGTGTTAAAAAATGTAGCTGTCAGTTTTAACAGCTTTTCCCCTGAGATTTCAGTGGCTAGCTAATGATCTCTTTTAAGGATTAGGACAATTTCTAGATAGTGAAATGGCAGGAAAATATATCAAATACATATTTTTCCATTATAGTATTCTGAGGACTGTAAAGTCTTACTCAATGTATATCACTTTTAATTTTTAGGATACATAGAAATATTTGCTAGTAGAAATAAATGGCAAGTGTTTACTTGAAGATGGTTTAGAAAGATGCTTTTCTCTTTTAATTTGAATTGCTACTGTAAATGTCATCACATGTATTTCAGTATTGTCTATGCCAACTTTGTACCTGAAAAACATTATTATGAATTGAGCATTATATTCCATCTTCATAAATTAAAAGAGAAACATAATAACTAGTGAAGTGGAATGAGGAAGGTGTGGGGAGACACAGAATTTTTCAAAAGTAGTAACAAATTCAAGCATGTATTAGCTTAATATATCATAACTTAAATGATTTAAATTAGGTATATGTTTATACCAATAAGTTTTAAATTCTTAATTCTAACCTCATCAAGTACCAACAGAGAATGCCCTTCCATATTAATACACTTTGGGAATTAAGACAAAGTGTATGTAATTAAATCATCAAACTCCTTTTGTTGTTTAGCAGGTAGTTTGATATAATAAGAGAAATTGTGTTCTCATTATATATTTGTCACAATGAATGAATGTAAAACCTTAATCAGGCTATCTGACTTCTTTTAGTGACATTACCCTTTTTGCAACCAACATATCAAATTAGTAATATTTATCCTACAAAAATAATGTGAAGATAAATGAGATAAGATATATAATAGTCACAAATACTTATTGAATAAAGCTGTTTTTATTTATATATTTCTATGTACTTACTAGATATGTTCTTATTAAATATTTTATTATGGTATATGTCAAGTCTTTTACTTCTTTTTTTATACTTAGTATATTATAGAACTCACCATCCAATAAAATTGTAATACAATTTTCTTGATTTACTAATCCTAGGTGAAAAATATATATATATATGTATGTTGTCTTCTGTTTGAATTATGCTTAGTTGATGGCATTTTCAATAATCTCTCTGATTCTTCCTTTTCCTGTTTAAACTACTCTCATTCTCATTGTGGCCCAGATTTCTTTTTCCCTAATATTGCCTTCAGAAGGCTAAGTTTCTAATATAATAACAATTTGAGTCTTTACCACTTCTCTCTAGAATCGTGATTTAGACTAGGTTATTAGAGTAAACAATATGATTCCAAATTTTTTCTTTTTTTTAATGGGCTAGCATCCAAAAAGCTTAAGAATTCTGGGGGGAAATGACATAATTAAGCTAGATTATTTTAATTTAAATTCAGAATTAAAAATCATTTTCAATAGCTTCTTTGTCTTAATTTAACAAGCTTTTGTTGAACATTGATTATATTTTGAATTCTATTTTGTCTTTTATTTTTAGTTGGCACATTATTATACGTATTTATGGGATACAGAGTGATATTTTGATACATGTATACAATATGAAATAATCTAATCAGAGTAATTAGCATATCTATCACCTTTTACATTTGTCATTTCCTTGCGATGTGAATATTCAGAATTCTGTCTGGTACGTTTTTAAAAAAATTCACTAAATTATTGTTAACTTAATTCACCCTACAGTGCTACAGAACACTAGAGCTATTCCTCCCTTCTAGCTACAACTTTGTTACAAAGTTAACTTTGCTTACCAACCTCTTTCCATCCTCTTCCTATTCCCATCCTTTCCAGCCTCTGATAACTACAATTCTACTTGTTACTTTTATAAGCTCATTTTTAGCTCCCACATATAAGTGAGAACATGTGGTTTTTCTCTCTCTGTGCCTGTCTTATTTCACTTAACATAATGTCCTCCAGGCTCATCCACGTTGTAACTAATAACATGATTTCAATTCATTACAAAACTTAAAAGGATACTCAACAGTGCCAAACATTCTATTTTAGTTTCCCAATGCATTCACTCCCACAGCATTCATAACAATAACCTTCTACAAAGTTACCACGTCTTATGCTAAATTGATGAGATCTCCCAATATTAAGTAAATTCTGTCCCTTAGCTCTCCCTCTCATTTTAGTATTATCATTCTCATTAATGAATAATTCCCTTTTTGTTAAAAGTTTACATTGACCTACCGTTGTCCTTCAGTTATCAACTTACTTTGTATTCTTTCTTTGAAAGAAATCAATCAAACAATAGACAGTCTCCTTCAATATTTCCTGTACTGTCTTCAACCCACTTAGCTGAGTACTTTCTTTTTTCTCTACTTACTCACTTTTTCCCCTGAGTGTTCTCAAGCATTTTCATGGGTTTAAAGGCTAGTTACATGATAGCATCTCAGAATATTTCCAATTTTGGTATCTTCTCTGAGTTAGAGCTTTGCATAGTCATCTACTTACTTAATATCAAATGTGGATTGTTTTATAGACAACTGAAATTCATAATGTTTTAAGTAGAATTTTGTTATTTTCTCTGCTTCCCAGTTTGTGTGTGTATGTTTGTTTGTTTACTTCAGCTGGTGTTCCCATTGATTTTATCTTATCTAATACACCAAATCCCTATCAGTAGCTCTTTTCTTCAAACTTGCACATATCTTAAATATGTATTTCATTATTTTGAACAAGGTCTCCACCTTCTTGTCCTTTCACTTTAATAGTTTTCTAATTCATTTCCTTGTGTTTATTCTTGTCCCTGTAAAAATTATTCTTGGTTTAAGAGGCAGAGATATATATGTATTATAAACACAGGGAAACAAATTAGATATAAACCAATTATTATAAACCAATGTAATAATAATAATATATATTACTTTTTTTTTATTTCTTCTTTTTCTTTTTTCTTTTTTGTAATGTAAGCAAGATTCTTTCCCTCCTCTGCCTTAAATCCTTTAGTTACTTGTGGAGTACAATTACAAATCTCCAGGATGGTAAAGCTCTGCTCTGCTGTCTACAACCACAGGCACCATTCAAGACCCTCACTCCTAATGAGACAGGGCTCTTTCCACTCTTGAAACGCAGTTTTTCCCCATGTCAGGGTTTTGCACAAGGTAACATCTTGTCTTTGAAGCTTCATAGTTTGGCTTGTTAATCAAATGGTTCCTTTTCCATATTTAAGTCATCACTTTACATTTCATTTTCTTGGAGAGGTCTTTGCATGACTCCAAGCTGTCACCAGTTATGTGCTATCGTAGAACATGGTTTATCCAGAAATAGTGATAACTTTCATCACTATTGATCATTCTTTGGTTTTCTTTACATTTATTTTATATCTTAAACACTGTAATATAAAAGACCTCAGGGATGGACCATGAATTTCATATTTAGCACAATACTTCAGAAGATCCATACTATCCTTTTTCTTTTTTATTCATTTTATTTTAAAATTTTCATTTTGAACTACTTTAAAGCTTACAAAATATATTTTAAAAAATCAAGAATTCCTATATATTCTTCACCCAGCTTCTTGACTGCTAACTCCATATCTAAGAGTACAGTTACTCACATTAGGAAATTGATATGGAATTAGTTACTTACCTACAGACCTTATTTACATATTTTGTTCATGGTTCCACTAATCTTTTTTAACTAGGATCAAAATCAGGGTCACATATTGCATTTATCTGCTACATTTCTTCAGTTTTCTTTATTCGGGTGTGGTGGCTCACACCTGTAATCCCAGCACTTTGGGAGGCCGAGATAGGTGGATTATGAGGTCAGAAGATTGAGACCATCCTGGCTAACACTGTGAAACCCTGTCTCTACTAAAAATACAAAAAAATTAGCCGGGCGTGGTGGCAGGTGCCTGTAGTCCCAGCTACTTGGGAGACTGAGGCAGGAGAATGGCATGAATCCAGGAGGCAGAGCTTGCAGGGAGCCGAGATCGGGCCACTGCACTCCAAGCTGGGCGACAGAGAAAGACTCCATCTCAAAAAAAAAAAAAATATATATATATATATACACATTCACACACAAACATGTGCGTCTAGGTCTATTTATATATCTACACATTCTTTTCAATTTCTATCTAACGTAGAAAAAAAGTAAACTTAAGTATATATTGATAGTTTTGATTCTGATTGAACACCATAAGTGTTATTCTAGTCTCCACTCCCCCTCATTTCTAAATTCTTTTTCTAAAACGGAATCACTTAGTTTTGTTTTAGTTAATATACTTAATATAATTATTTGCTTTTTATTTTTATTTTTTTAAATTTCAACTTTTAGATTTGAGGATATATGTGAGGGTTTGTTACAGAGCATATTGCACGATGCTGAGGTTTGGGGTATGACTGAACCCATCATCCAGGTAGTGAGCATAGAACCCAAGAGGTATTTTCTATGGCACTTTACACATTCTAGGAAACTGGTTGTTAATTAGCACAAGCACCTATAATAGTGCCTGATATATTTAGTACTCAAAATATATGTTAAATTAAAAACAAATGTATAAATTAATGGTTGAATATCATAATAATTACTCAAAATGTAACATAATTCCAAAGGAGAAAACTTTTTTCTAAAAAGGCTCTCTCAATTGCTCTTTCTGGTTTACTATTTTCCCCAAATCTGTAGTTGCTTCATTATTGTTTGGAATTTTGCATTAGTTGTCAATAAACAAAAAATATGGATCCTATCACAGCTCTTTCATTGCTTTCATTTCTTGAGACATATGAATGTATGTGATATCTTTGATGTCCTGTATTTTATCTTTATTGCTTTTTGTTACTTAAGAACATCTAGAAAATAAGATAAATATTAATCATGTCAGAAACTATCAAAGGTTGATTACAATAAAAATTTCTCTAATGTGATAACCACTCAAAAACTTCCTTCTTCATCAAAACACAGTATTTTTTTAAAAAATACAGTGCTCCATTATCAAGAGAGTAGTCAGTTCTTAACTTTAGAATTATTGCATATATAGATATGAAAAATAAGGAAACAATTATTAAGAAAACTAATCAAATTTTTTACTAACATTTAGTAATTTTAACCAAATTATTGTGCATTGTATTTTGTAGCATTTATGCAGAGGATATACTAACCTGTTTAAATTTTTAGACAGAAATAGTAGAAAATAGAGCATCGTCATTTTCAGGAGCAAGGAAGTAACCTGTGAAAAAGTGAATGCCTTTCTTCAAATAATATGCTAATGAAAGGCTGAGATATTAATGTCTAAATATTATAAAACTTTCATTTTAATATAATGTTTTACTTTATATTTATATTGTATTGTATAGCAAAGAAATGTGAGTCTTGTTACACCTGATAACTTGAACTGGCAATCTACATATTGTTGTTGAAACAATTTTAAATTAAACATACAATGAGAGGGAAAAATGATTCTGTTGCCTCAATTTTAAAAGGAATATTTTGAAGAAATAATTTTCCATAACATGGCTTGTTATGATCTTGCCTTTTAGCCTCCCTGGATAAAGAAATGCATAGTTATAATAATTGAAGGGAGAAAATTTTCCTTGTTTTCTGCAAATTAGGAATATATTAGGCTATTAGATACATAATTCAAAATATACAGAATAAAGGTATTATAGAACCTAAGAATTATATAAAGAATTATATACATAAAGTAATGAATACATATACAAATAATATAAAAATACTAAAAATAGTATTTGCTTATTGATTAACTACTATGGGTATTATATAACTCTTAGTTTCTACATTGCCTTTCTATTCTTAGTTATTATAATAGGTATATTATAATTACTAATATGTATAAACTACTTATAGTTTATATGAATGTGTTATATGTACATGTATATTATAATAACTAATACCTATAAACTATTTACAATTATACATATTATAATAACTAATAAATATAAACTACTTATTGTCAAAACTGTTTTTAACTATTAAAAGATAAAGCACACAGATATGTTTTCTTTACTAGGTATTCCCAGAAGCACTCATAAAACTCGGGGTTTTCATATAGCAGTGATTACAGACTTGCTATTTTTATTATTCCCATTTTATAGATTAAGAGCACAAGACTCATATTAGTGTTATTTAGCCATGTCATAGAGCCAGTTCCCAGACATTTTTTCCACTTGTTTTGTCATGAAGAATGAGAAGCAGAATCAGCATCAAGTTTGTGCTAAACATGTACAATAATAAGAAGCACAGCAAATGCTGACTAGACTGTAAGAATATTTTTGCCTTTAGGCCACCCAAAAAAGATAAGATATATGAGGTGATCAAAGTGAATAATTATATAAACAAGAGGAATTAGAATATGAATAAGCCAGGAAAAATAGGAATAGGCCAAAAAACACACACACCCATTTCTTATTTAAACCTAAAGGGAGACAAATTCATTCAATCTATACATATTTATTTTGCTACCTCAATAGAGATAAATATCTTCTCTAAGAAAAATCCCACTTTACTTAATATGTATCACATTTACCTAATAAATAACATATTACTAAAACAGAGAGCAACCAGTGTTTTACTCTCTTTTTTTTCAGAGATTTTTTGCTCTTGTTGCCCAAGTTGGAGTGCAATGGCATGATCCCGGCTCACTGCAACCTCCACCTCCCAGGTTCAAGCAATTCTCCTGCCTCAGCCTGCCAAGCAGCCGGGCTTACATGCATGCACCAACATGCCTGGCTAATTTTTGTGTTTTTTTTTTTAGTAGACACGGGATTTCACCATGTTGGTCAGGCTAGTCTCAAACACCTGACCTCAAGTGATCCACCTGCCTCAGCCTCCCAAAGTGCTGGGATTATAGGCATGAGCCTTTGCGCCTGGCCTCATTTATTTTCATATAAAATATAGGGTCAAGTATGTTGAGATATTAGTTATGCTATATTTTGCTCAGTATTGCCTGAGAGTTGGATTATTTTATCATTGTAGAGAATAGCTTCTAGATTATGAGAATATTAAATAAAATAAACTGGAGAGACTCTCAGCAGCAAACTATGGTATGTACGTACATATGTAAATATGTATCTATCTATCTATTTATCTATCTAATCTATCCTATCTATCTATCATCTATCTATCCATCTATCTATCTCCTTTTCTTTCATTTATGTCTGGATCTGTACCAAACACCAGGCAGAGGAGTTAGGAGAAGTAACTGAAAAACCCATGGGTGACATCACCAACTAAAACAGGTGACAAATAATCAGCATAAAACCCAGAATACAAGAGTAATTGTCCTAATCATTGGCAGCATAGGGCCAGTACCAGATGGAGTTAATGGCAAAGATAAAATGAAGATAAAAGGAAGTATTGTAAGATCTTAATATCAATAAACTACAACAAGAAATCATCAATAATGCTCACTCCCAAAAGAAGAATACTTACCCTGAAGAAAAACAATTGGAACAAAATCAAAATTAATCAGAGAATCAGATAATCTGAGACAAGTAAGATAATTTTTAGAAAATAATTTTTAGAAAAAAATTATTTGAAGGTACATAAAATCAAATAGAAGTGGTACAAACCATAGTAAGGGATATAGAGTATAAAAATAAGAGTAAAAAACATAAATTGAGAGATTGAAAACATCTAAAAATTTTCTAAACATAGAACTTAGGCAAAGAATAGTAATACCCATGTAATGGTTATTTCTAAGAACAAAAATTAAAATAAAAAATAATATTAATTCTTTGAGCATGAAGGTAAAAGGATAAGAAGTTTATATTGATAATAGACTCCTTGATAGCAACATTTTATACAGGATGATAATCAAGAAATGGTTTAATGATTATGAAACAGATAACACAGTAGCGAGATGAGATTTTATTCATCCAAACTGTGAATCATGTCTAAGGAATGTAGAAGATCATGAATATTTATGATTTTAAAAACATTGTTCCTGTGATGGCTTTTTTAGAAATGTCCTACCTACTGACAAGAAGACAAACATCATGTGAAGCTTCTGGATAAGGACTAAATATGTTTAATTTTATAATTAAGAACAAGTAATGGGGATTAAAGTGACAAAACATGATGCTATTAAGTGTGTTAAACATGAAGAAATAATGCAACTCAACAACAAACAGAAAAAAGGAGAAGAAAAAGAAAGTAGACAAATCTTAATGACTATCTCAGCAGTATCTGCCATTAAAAAATATGGAATTAAAGTAAATGTTAAGCAAAAAGAGAGAAGAAAGGAAAGAGAGTTTACTAGAGAACAGTATTACTACTCATTGAAGAAATCAATAGTATTAAAGCACACTAGAGGACTAGTATATTCTATTATAATGTTATTATAAGATAAGAATAAACATAGAAACATTTATAAAAACCAAATGAGTATATCCTGCCCCTCAAATTAAAGTGTAAATACAGGGCAAGATTTTATATAAATTATTTATATAGCAAAAACTTATATAACAGAACTTAAAACCAGCATAACAGGTATATCAAAGACACAAATGGGCTTAATTCACCATTAAATGGCGTACTTTTAGATTGGCTAATGGAGCAGAATCCAATCTATTCTGTGTGCAAGAAACATATTGAACAAGGCAATTCAGAATGGTTTCCTGTAAAAGGAAGAGCAAAGATAGATCTTGTATGATAGCAAGATCATGAAATAGTTGTCAGAATTTTGCTATGAGACAAGATAGAATTTAAGACAAAATAAATTTAACAGGATAAGGAAGGAAAATTTATTCTACAGAAGGATTCATGCTTCATTCTACATTAAAAATAAAAAATATATTAATAACATACACAAAATTACAATTTTCATAAAGCAGAAATAACAGAAGTTGAAAGAAGAAATAGGCATTAAAACTGGAGATTTTAACATAGCTTATTAATTGGTAAGTCCTTGAAGAATGCAAATAAGCCTCACTTTTAGTAATTAAAAAAAATTAACGCAAATACTGACAAAGACTCTCTCCTTCATCAAACTTTAGTCAGATTTTTGAGCTCTCCTCTCAACTAGATCTTCACCTAGGCCCCTTGCCTAGTCTCCATAGCTCACTTTTAACAAGAATCCTTAAGTCCATATGGAGAGAATCTTGATATCTGATCACCCTGAGCTGCCTTCAGCAAGAATCCTGTTAATTTGGTTTAGCAAGATTTCCCCTACTTTTGATGTCTCCTCTTAGTAATTTTCTATCCACTGACCCCCTCACACTGCTCTTTTGCTATAAATTTCCATGTGTGCTTGTATTTGGAATTGAGCTCATTTTCTCTACTAAAGTCTCTTTTCCTGTGTTGCAATAATTTCTGAATAAAATCTTTCTTTACTGCTTTAATTACCCTCTGACTCTGGTTCTCTTTGACATTACTCTTTGAAGAATCACTTTAGGGGAAAAGAATAAATGCAAGAAGACAAAGTCAGAGACTATTATCCAAATATAGAATGGAGATAATGATATCATACTGAATGGGCAAAAACTGGAAGCATTCCCTTTGAAAACTGGCACAAGACAGGGATGCCCTCTCTCACCACTCCTATTCAACATAGTGTTGGAATTTCTGGCCAGGGTAATTAGGCAGGGGAAGGAAATAAAGGGTATTCAATTAGGAAAAGAGGAAGTCAAATTGTCCCTGTTTGCCGACGACATGATTGTATATCTAGAAAACCCCATTGTCTCAGCCCAAAATCTCCTTAAGCTGATAAGCAATTTCAGCAAAGTCTCAGGATACAAAATCAATGTACAAAAATCACAAGCATTCTTATACACCAATAACAGACAGACAGAGAGCCAAATCATGAGTGAACTCCCATTCACAATTGCTTCAAAGAGAATAAAATACCTAGGAATCCAACTTACAAGGGATGTGAAGGACCTCTTCACGGAGAACTACAAACCACTGCTCAAGAAAATAAAAGAGGATACAAACAAATGGAAGAACATTCCATGCTCATGGGTAGGAAGAATCAATATCATGAAAATGGCCATACTGCCCAAGGTAATTGATAGATTCAACGCCATCCCCATCAAGCTACCAATGACTTTCTTCACAGAATTGGAAAAAACTACTTTAAAGTTCATATGAAACCAAAAAAGAGCCCACATTGCCAAGTCAATCCTAAGCCAAAAGAACAAAGCTGGAGGCATCACGCTACCTGACTTCAAACTATACTACAAGGCTACAGTAACCAAAACAGCATGGTACTGGTACCAAAACAGACATATAGATCAATGGAACAGAACAGAGCCCTCAGAAATAACGCCGCATATCTACAACTATCTGATCTTTGACAAACCTGAGAAAAACAAGCATTGGGGAAAGGATTCCCTATTTAATAAATGGTGCTGGGAAAACTGGCTAGCCATATGTAGAAAGCTGAAACTGGATCCCTTCCTTACACCTTATAAAAAATTAATTCAAGATGGATTAAAGACTTAAACGTTAGACCTAAAACCATAAAAACCCTAGAAGAAAACCTAGGCATTACCATTCAGGACATAGCCATGGGCAAGGACTTCATGTGTAAAACACCAAAAGCAATGGCAACAAAAGCCAAAATTGACAAATGGGATCTAATTAAACTAAGGAGCTTCTGCACAGCAAAAGAAACTACCATCAGAGTGAACAGGCAACCTACAAAATGGGAGAAAATTTTTGCAACCTGCTCATCTGTCAAAGGGCTAATAACCAGAATCTACAGTGAACTCAAACAAATTTACAAGAAAAAAACAAACAACCCCATCAAAAAGTGGGTGAAGGATATGAACAGACACTTCTCAAAAGAAGACATTTATGCAGCCAAAAAACACAGGAAAAAATGCTCACCATCACTGGCCATCAGAGAAATGCAAATCAAAACCACAATGAGATACCATCTCACACCAGTTAGAATGGCAATCATTAAAAAGTCAGGAAACAACAGGTGCTGGAGAGGATGTGGAGAAATAGGAACACTTTTACACTGTTGGTGGGACTGTAAACTAGTTCAACCATTGTGGAAGTCAGTGTGGCTATTCCTCAGGGATCTAGAACTAGAAATACCATTTGACCCAGCCATCCCATTACTGGGTATATACCCACGAACTATAAATCGTGCTGCTATGAAGACACATGCACACGTATGTTAATTGTGGCACTATTCACAATAGCTAAGACTTGGAACCAACCCAAATGTCCAACAATGATATACTGGATTAAGAAAATGTGGCACATATACACCATGGAATACTATGCAGCCATAAAAAATGATGAGTTCATGTCCTTTGTAGGGACGTGGATGAAATTGGAAATCATCATTCTCAGTAAACTATCGCAAGAACAAAAAAACCAAACACTGCATATTCTCACTCATAGGTGGGAATTGAATAATGAGAACACATGGACACAGGAAGGGGAACATCACACTCTGGGGACTGTTGTGGGGTGAGGGGAAGGGGGAGGGATAGCTTTAGTAGATATACCTAATGCTAATTGACGAGTTAATGGGTGCAGCACACCAGCATGGCACATGTATACATATGTAACTAACCTGCACAATGTGCACATGTACCCTAAAACTTAAAGTATAATAATAATAATAATAATAAAAAGGAATGGAGATAATGATGATGGTGATGTCTTGGATAGTGATTGCAATGGACTGCATGGCTGTTGCCACCCTGTCTCTGAAACTTATAGGTGGAAATCCTAACCCTTAATATGATGGTATTAGGAGGTGGGACTTTCAGGAGGTGGTTATATCATGAGGTTGGAGCCCTTCTAAATGGAACTAGTTCCCCTATATAATAGACCCAAGAGAGTTCTCTCACTCTCTGACATGTGAGGATACAAGAAGAAAACGGTAGTCTGCAACTTAGAAGAGAGATATCACTGAAACCTGGTCACTCTGGTACCATGGTCTCAGACTTCTAGCCTTTAGAACTGTGAAAAAATTGATTTTTGTTTTTTCTAAGCCACCTAGTCTATAGGTGTTTGTGATAGCAGCCAGAATTGACTAAAACAGTAGTAGTAGCAATGGCGATGGAAAGAGTGAATGCATTTGACATATACTTTGAAGAAAGAAATAACAGGACTATCAGTCATGTGGACGTTTGGCATGAGAGAAATGCAAGATGGTAATTAAACAACTTTGTGTCTAAGTCTGAAGGTTGGAGAATAGTCAAAGGTAAAAGTAAAGCTATGGGAGTTACCGACACTTATGAGCCTTTTAAAGGAATTATTTATTTTTATTGTTAAATCACCAAGGAAGGGTTGAAACAGACAATAGAAATTAATGCCAAATGAGCTGAAAAAAAATGTGTTGCAATTGAGTTGGTAATAAAAAGCTGAGGTGGCAAGAAGCAAAGCAAGGTTGGCATATTTTTAAAGAACTCTATAATGAATAATGTTTTGAAGAGGAAGAAATTTTCAACAATTTGAAATGCTGCTGAGACTTTGGGAAATGTGAATGGTGCCCACGTAGAAGTTATTGACAATCAATGAAACAACACTCCCTTTAGCATTATGTATAAGAAACTAGATTAGAATGAAACAAATGGATTCTTAATTCCAGAATTGTGGAGAAATAGAAAATCTAAAAACTTATTGGAAACACAAGAAATGCAGCATGAACTATAATAACCATCCATTTCAATAAAATTAGAGGATTTCAGGTTCAGGCCATGATAAAGTAGCACAAACTCACACCCTGAAGTTGGCTATAAAAGCTGGGCAAAATATGTTAGACAACTGTTGGAAGACACTGGAGAACAATCAATGTATACAGAGCTTGAGTGGGATTATTATTAAAAAGAAATAATTATAGACTATAAATTACATTCACTCAGACGTTTTTCCTCTAATAACATTTCCCAAATACTGATGTGAAGAAAGAAAGCATACACAGAAAGTGAAATCTTACTGTGTTGAGGTGACAGAGATTAGAGTTCAGAGTATCTAGTGTGTATGGGGCTCACGAGACAAATTTCCAAGAAGGAGGTAACCACAGAGAGAGAGCCTGAATATCTGCATACAAATGCCCCTTAAGTGTGGCCAGTATCAAAGATATGTATGCACAAGGTGAGACGTGAAGAAGCCTAGCAGAAATCAATAAATGGGAGGTTGGAGTGCTGAGTTTAGATTTCAGCTAGTGGTTTAGAGAAGAGGTTGTGGTTCAAACACTGGTAATTATAGAGGATGAGATGGGAGTGAGAAACTATATGGCTAAATGTGGTCATTCTTCAGGTTTTAGCTTTTATGCAGGGTGCTATATGCTGGTTGTTTCCAACACTGTAAAAGTTATTATTTAATTACCTACATATAAAAGATGACCATGAATAGGCATAAGATGAAAGTATGTCATTAATCAAAATGATGATTAATTCAATTCTCTATAATTGAGATTCAATTAAAAAGAATATTATTCATCACATTCACAGAGTAAATGAGAAAAATCACATAACTTCAGTAGATGCAGATACATAAGATCTGTATCCTAACAGATATTGATACAAAGAAGTATTTGATAAAATTCATCATTAATTTACTGTATATATATATGCTCTTATTAAACTAGGATTTAAAAGGCACTTCATTAAGTTGATAAAGTGTATCTTTTGAAATCCTATAAACAATATCTTATGACATAATAATATGGGAATGTTAGAAGACTTGCTTTTAAACCTGGGAACAAGAAGAGATTCTCTGTTATTTTCCTATGCTGCTGTAACAAATTGCCACAAAATGGGTAGCTTAAAGCTACACAGACTTTTTCTCTTATAGTTCTGAAGGCCAAAAATTCATAATCAGTATCAGTGGTCTAAAACCAAGGTGTGATCAGCACCCTATTTTTTCCAGAGAACTCAGGGGAGAGTAATTCTAGAAATTATTCCAGAAACGCAGCTTCTAGAACTACATTTCTTGTCTCAAAGGCCCCTTCTTCTATCTTCAAAGATAGCAGCTTATAATTTTCAAATATTTCTCCACTTCCATGATCACATAACCTAGATTCTATGTCAAATCTCCCTCTCCATCACTCTTATAAGGACACTTAAGATTGCATTTAGAGCCCACCAAGATAATTCATGATAATCTTCCATCACAAAATTCTTCACTTACTCACATCTGCAAGTCTCTTTGCCATAAAGGGTACATTTACAGGTACTAAGGATTAAGACCTGACGTCTCTTGAGACCATTATTCAGCCTAACACAGACGTCCTCTCTTGCTGCGTGTTTTACACATTGTACTTTTCTGAATACTTTTGAGAAAGTTTGCTCTAAAGAAGAAAAAAGTAGTTCTATATTTGTGAGACATGTAGACTGAGGAGAATGACTATTTTTCTAATGTGATAAATAAAAGCACATTTATGTGACAATAGCAATAATAGAGAAGATAAATGAAAGTTATGCAGAAGGGAGAAGATTTGAAAATAGCAAGCATGAAAGTCCTGCAGGAGAAAAGTTTGGATGGGATACTGAATACAATTGTAATATTACTTTTTGATGCATACATTCACACCATTTTTTCACAATGCTTCCTAGATTGCTCTGTATTTCTTTCCCATCTATATATATATACGCATATATATATACGCATATATATACACACACATATATATACACATATATATACACATATATATACACACACGTATACACATATATACACACATATATATACACATATATACACACATATATATACACATATATACACACATATATATACACATATACACACATATATACACACATATATACACATATATATACACATATATATATACACACACATATATATATATACACATTTTGACTGAAAATGATTGGGATGAAAGAAAATGAGAAAGAAAAACGGAACAAGGAATTCTCAATTATATAAATAGAATATTATAATTAGTAAACCATGAATAAAAGAGGGCATATGGGCTGGGCGCGGTGGCTCACGCCTCTAATCCCAGCACTTTGGGAGGCCGAGGTGGGCGGTTATGAAGTCAGGAGATCGAGACCATTCTGGCTAACAAGGTGAAACCCCGTCTCTACTAAAAATAGGAAAAATTAGTCAGGCGTGGTGATGGGCAGCTGTAGTGCCAGCTAGTCGGGAGGAGGCTGAGGCAGGAGAATGGCGTGAACCCAGGAGGCAGAGCTTGCAGTGAGCCGAGATCGCGCTACTGCACTCCGGCCTGGGTGACAGAGCAAGATTCCATCTCAGAAAAAAGAAAAAAATAAAAAGGAATACTTGATAAAAAAGGTATCCATACATCAGATAAGAAGATGTAAAATTTATGTGCTATCTACTTCTGGAATTTCCACCATAAGGGAATAATAATGATGTAGGCTTTCACTTAAAGGGCAGAACTTGTACTTGGTTACTTATGTACACAATCTCTGCCTTACTCGCTTTTGGTGGATCATATTGTGTCATTTCAATATGGCCATTATTGTCTTTTATGAACATATACAACAAAGTAATATACCTTTACATAATGTCTACATCTCTACTGTAATTTAAACTTTAATGGCTCAAAAACGCTAAATTACAAAATAGAGAAAGATGTGTGTTAAATGCAGATTAATATAATTTAAATAATATTATATATGATAAGGGTTTGTAAAACTTAACCATTAAGATGGATAGATGAGAAAGATAGAAACCTAGAATACAATACTAGAAAATCTAGAAACATAGTAGAGATGAGTTCAATAATTCCATTCTATATAAGAGGTCATCAAACTACAAAGCACAGAGCTAATCAGGCCACTGATGCATTTTGGTAAACAATGTTTTATTAGAATAAAGTGACATCCTTTTATTTTACATATTGTTTACGGCTACTTATGCACTACGATGGCAAATACTGGTACTTGTGACAGAGATCACATGGCACATACATTCTAAAATACTTAATAGTTGGCCCTTCATGAAAGGTTTTGAGAGCTACTGCTCTAGGAAATCTCACGTTCAATGTCAGTTATGAATCAGCGTTGCTTAGCGTAGCCATGTTTGAAATCCTTTCCAATGACAATAATTGTTACTGCCTCTAGACAGAAGAGTCCAATTATTTTAAGGTTTCACTATTAGGAATGGTTCATTTAATTAAGCCATAGTTGTTACTTCAAGTATAATTAATTAGTGAAGGTATGTTGATTTTATGGGATATAATTAATAGGAAAATACATTACTGCTCTGTGGCATAGTTATAATTTAAATGCTGTGGCTTTATAGAATTTAAAGGTAGGGTCTGTTTATTATGAATTATGCCTCCCATCATCTAGCTCGTGTGAGGTAGTTCTGGAATAGCACATTATTTATGTTTGCTGATGATTTATTTTAGATATAATGGTTGGTTAGGAAGGAGTTCATGGTGAAGAAGGTAGATGTCACAAAAACATGCCTGAAATGGTGATGGAGAAGACGAATCCATGTATTTATTCATTTAATAAATTATGTTGTCATTCAAGCAAATAAAAATAGTCTTTACTCTGAACATTCATATAAAATATCTGTTGTATAATTAATCATGTGCTTCTGAATAAAATGGATGAAAGCATAGTTTGCATTATAAGCATTAATTCATTAAAATTTACCCTGAACATTGTTACTTGGTTTTATTAGCAAGAAATATAGCACTTGGAATGGTTTACTAAATGCATGTGAAGAACTCTAGATCATAAAGAACCTAAAATACAGAATTTTCAGCATTATTATAATCTATTTAATTACACATTCAGGTTTATTTGTTACTGAAACTTAGTAACTTGATTTTGGGAGTTTTATATCGCTTCTGTGTCTTGTTTGTTTGCACAAGTTTGTTTTATGGTGAAGTGCAAAGTATTTTAGTAAAAGGGATTTGAGCCACAGATGACAAATAATTACAGGAACATATAACATAAACTACACTTGGACTTTAAAGCAGGTTTAGATTATATTACTTTGGTTATTATTCTTTGTTTTCAAAAGGGAATGATGGGTTATAGCTATATGCCCAAATATTTAGGCAAAACATGACAAAAGAAGGGTGAAGAGACCTTTTATCTAATGGCCAAAGTAGAAGGTAGCACTCATAAAATATACTGTTTTGTGTAATAAGTGAATGGAATCTTTACACAATTTTTTGCTAGGGTTAATTGTTTAGGAAACTTTTCTAATTGGCAACTACTTCATAGAAAAACTTGATCCAGACCTATATGTGGAACTTCCCTTTATATTAACTTGCTGAAATTATTAAAGTTAAAAGCTTGTTTTTCCAGGTTGATACTCTCAAGACCTACAAAGACCAGCACATTGAGGCAATCAGTTGATTACCGTCATGATGCCTGCGTATGTTTATTTCATGTCAGACACACCTGAGGTCAGTAATTGAATACATAAAGAGTGCAACCATGGAAGAAACAAGGTTGGCTTGTGGTGTTCCTATGGCAGCATCAACACAGCTTCAAGTGCGCCATGAGCATGAGCACTGCCAAGAAAATATATTGGCTCTCAACTCTCAGAATACTGCCATGTCTAGAACTTTTGGCCTTGCCAACCACTGGGCAGTAAGAGACAGTAACAAATCACAGCAGATACTGTTTCCTTAGAGCAATTAAATTACATCAGAAAAACTAAGCTGAGTGATAACAAAACAATTTCTAAATGTCAGGAGGCTGTATCAATTCATTCATAAGTTGCTCATTTCACATGTCCTTGGTGTTGCTTATGATTCTACTCATGGGTCATTGTCACCTTTATACCAGGATCTAGAGGACAAAGCAGCCACTCCAGAACATTGAAAGTTACTGTAGTCAAGGAAAAAAAGAATGTTGTGAGGCACGCTCTGAATTTTTGCCTCTAGAAGGAAACAGACACTTTAGTCTACTAACATTTCAATAAGCAAAAGGAAATCACATTCCATAACGGAATTAAACAGGGCAGTGAGCTATATCCTACCATGTGTATGAAGAAGCCAAAAAATATGTAAGCAATCCTAATGTTTATCACCTTAAATTTATCCATGCATGCTACTGTGGTCACTTTCACTGTAAAAGCAGTCATTGCAGAATCATCACTAGTATCTCAGTATATTAGTCAGGGCAATTAATATTAGTTTCTGAACCAAACTGCAAATATCTGTGACTTAACACAATTTTCTTCTTCTCATTCATATAATAATTCAGTAGAGGATTAACTTTCTGAAATTCCTTAAACGTTTTCACAAAATCCTCTGCATTTAATATAAAGAGGAGTATGAGAAGCATTGCATGAGGTATCTTATAGCTCAGTCTAAAAGTGGGAAATATAACTTCTACCTACATTTCATTCACCAGTGAAATGGTCTCATCCTACCTGCAATTGAGGCTGAAAAATACAGCATTTTCTTGTGGTCCAAAGAAGGAAATAATGTTATCTCACCAATCTCTGTCAAGGTCAGTCCTTCTGATGCCAAAATACCTGCTTTAATCTTCCTCCCATTATAAAACACACCGACTTCTCTCAAAATGAAAAATGCAGAGTTCTTTCAAGGTCTGGCATCCAGCTCAAAATGTAGTATCTCTGGCCACTCATAATTCTCCCAGTGAAGTCCAGATAAGGTCCTCATTTCTCAGTAAAATCTAAACTTAAAAGAATAAATATGTGTCCTGTGTACAAATATGCAACGGTGAAGTGGGAACAAGGTGGCAGCAACAAATACATCTCTATCACCACAGTCATTTGTTCTGGACTATTTGCAAATCATTTCAGGAAGACATGGTGAAACATCCTACACTGTGAGTGGCAGAACCCCACGTGCACTGCAATCTCATTTCCTACCCTCCGGAGGAGTATATAAACTTTTCCTACATAAATAATGGCCACATTTTTGTATCGATACATTGTAAGTTCTAAGATGTGTGTGTGTTTTTTAAGAAGAATTAAAATAGAAAAGCATATACCTAAAAGATGTTCCTCGGGATATATCTGCATATATTCTCTACTCTTGTCATTTTAAATAAAAATACAGTGGTCCCTTGATATCCTCAAGAGATTGGGTCCAGGACCCCAGAAGATACCAAAATCAGCACATATTCAAGTAATCCTGTGGAACCAGAGTATACAAAAAGTCATTCCTCCATATCTGCGGGTTTTTCATCCTGTGGCTACTGTATTTTGATCCACATTTCAATGCAGATGCTGATTTTTTTAATTAAAAGAATCTCTATATAAGGGGATGCACACAACTCAAGCTCATGTTGTTCAAGTGTCAACCGTACTTTTTTATTTCTGTCCAATATAATTTAAATAACATAATTCTGTGAACTGCATGTTATTAATTACATATACTAAGAGGTGGCATAACAATGTGTTTAAATTCCAAGAAATGGTGGCTAGCAAATTTAATTCTCATCTCTGCTCTGCCACAGACAAGTTCTGAAGTCTTGAGCAAATCATGAGTATCTGTCTCTAGCTTACTCATCTTAAGAAGGAGCCAGTAAGTAGCAATTATCTTTCAGTGTTCTTATGAGGAGTAAATAACCTGTACACATCAATGCTTAGAACAGAGATTGCCATGTGGTATTATGTCCGGAGTTGGTTCCTGCCTGTGGGTTTGGTGGGCTCGTGGTCTCGCTGACTTCAAGAATGGAGTCATGGACCTTTCCTGTGTTACAGATCTTAAAGATCGCGTGGACCCGACGAGTGAGCGGTAGCAAGGTTTATTGTGAAGAGCAAAAGGAGAAAGCTTCCACAGCATGGAAGGTGACACCAGCAGATTGCCGCTGCTGGCTGGGGTGGCCAGGTTTTATTCACGTATTGGCCCCTCCCATGTTCTATTTTTGTCCTATCAGAGTGCCCTTTTTTTCAATCCTCTCTGCAATTGGCTACTTTTAGGATCCTGCTGATTGGTGCATTTTACAGAGCGCTGATTGGTGCATTTCACAATCCTCTTGCTAGCTACAGAGCACTGATTGGTGCATTTTACAATCCTCTTGCTAGACAAAAAAGTTCTCCAAGTCCCCACTCCACCTAGGAAGTCCAGCTGGCTTCACCTCTCAGTATGTTCTGAATAAATTGGGCTATTAAATATGTGATATGAATTAATCAAGCAGAGAAAAAGTTACTAGTGACAGGGAAAAGGAGAAAATATGTATTCAATATTATTTTGTAAACAATTTATAAATATACTGCACCTATGAGTTTCTTCTCAGTACCTTAGAAACTATAACACCATGGAAAATTTTGGATAGTTTAGGGAAGTGCATTATTTGGTAATGTGAAAAATAAGATGGTCATGATAAAGCAACTTGGGAAAAAAGAAATGGCGTGAATCTTGAGAACACGTACTTTCTGAGAATTTTCATGTTTAGAAAAGAGCAAGCTAAAAATCTGGAAGCGTATTTGTTCACAGGCAATTTTCAATTGGTCTCATGCATTTCTGTGCATCTTGCAAATACAAAGGCACTAGCTTCACATTTATTACAGGTTTTCCTTTTTAAAGATATTTATATAGTGGATAGCCCTGGAAGATCAAGATATTGTTTATTTATGGATGAGAGAACAGATTTGTTTATTTTCAAGTAAAATGAAGATAGTGTTTCCTCCACAGAAAACATCAGACAAGTGTGCTTACTGCTCATTTATTAAAGATTTAAGTTTCCTTTACTTGGAGTTCTTCATCTGTGACACAAACTGTGTGTAGCATCAAGTTGAACTCCTTGTCATCATCTCCAGTAAACTTGAGGGAAAACAGGAACCAGAGCAAAGATGAAGCTCGTGCAACTCTGTGCTGTGCTGCAAATAATGGAAGTCTTTCTGTCTCTGACAAAACAGTTATGTGGCTTCTGCCAGCATCCATAAAACTGAAGCAGGCTAACTTGTAAGCTCAGATCCTTCACAGTTCTTGACAATAGTCCCTTAAAACTGTCTGAAGATGCACATCCCTTGGAAAAATTTTGCATCCTTTTAAGAATAATTAATATCCTAGTTAATGACAACTATATGACAAGATAGATCACTTTAAGCTTCTACCCAGCTTACTATAACTTTTAGGTAAATAATGTATATGCCACTTTTTCTAAGCTTATCTAGCCATTTTCTATGTAGAAAACAATATTGTGTAAGATAAGCTGAGCATATTTTTCACTTCGTTTTTGTTTTGCGAAACAATTTTATTGGTTTTGTTAATGCCCCAATCATCAGTACTGCTTGGTATAAGAGCTGAGTTTGAAGAATTATCATGTTGCAAATGTATTTTGCTCAGTTATTTCAAATTAGTAGACAGAATTGAAAGGTGGAAAATTTTAGAAAAATCTTGGTTAATCATACTTGGAATTTGGTTATGTAATATCTCTTTCTCTTTGGGGGAATACAAAGGTTCATAAACTAGTGATAATCTTCACTCTTGGAACCATTAGACGCTATCATGATGTTAGCACAGAAGATAAATTTATAATGTTGCAGTGAGGTAAGGAAATAAAACATGTAAGTCTTTGTAAACAACACTATGAGAGACCTTGCAGGCTAAAAATTAGACACCAAAGCATTTTTTGTTACTTTTGGAGAATAAAAGAAATGTGCCCCTCAATGTCTTGTGGGAGAAAATATATGGTTTGATACACTTGTCAATATCTCTAACTCAAAAATGATGAGTATAAGGAGTGACCCTTATTGTGGTCTTATATTTCTCTCCAACAATCAAGAGAGTTGGTGGGGATGTTTTTTCCATGAGTTCATCCCGGGCCCCAGGAGATTTTCATCTTGTATTCGCTTTATAATCCTATCTTAGTGTTTCATCCTTATGGCTAAGTTCAGCAATACTTCTGCATTCCAGACAGTAAAATGTGTAAGAAGAGATGTAAAAACAATCGGCTTTGTCTTTATGGAGATTAACTTAAATTTATGCTCATAATATAATTCATATTATATTTGATCAAAATTAATCACTGATAAGAGACTATAGAAGGTAATCTCCTGCTTGTGGTCATATGTACTTAGGATTCTATTACTAAACAAAATGAAAGAATGCATTATATGGACAATTAGTGGTCTCTAGTACAAAGAAATTACCAGGTCATTTCCAATTCTCAATATTAAAAAACGTTTATTTCTTACTGCACTATCAAATTGGAAAGGTCAGTACAGGGGCATTCAATAATAGTAAAAATATGAATAACAATCATATGTATAACAACAGAATCATTTAAAAGGATGTATATTTAAAATGTGATTATTGCATTTTATTTCCCCTGGCAGAAAATAATAAACTGGAGAAAAATCACATTGGATTGATGTCTGTTACATGGATTTTTAAAATTTGTATCAATGAATGCTTTTTAAAGGTAAACTAATTGAGGCCTACCGAAGGTAAATAAATCTTTGGTTATTTTGGTAAATATATTTTACAGTTTCATTCTTTTTCAACTTAAGTTAGATAATAGGTACTATATTCTCTCCTAATGTAAATGTTTATGAGCATTGAAACTCCATCTGGAGAAAATAGAAACACTTTTAATTTAAATGACGTTTGAAGAAGGAAATGTATAAATGTATTCAAAACTGTAAGTGAAAATGGGAAGGTCCTATTAAAAAAAAAAGAAAGGACAAACACTTTCCAATGGCCTTTGTATAATATTAGCAAATTTATTATGATGTTATGAAAGACTGTTTTGCCTTCCTTGTTTCTACTGTCTCAACTCCCTAAGTACTAATTCAATTGAAAAGTAACTTCAGGTATGGGTCCATTTTAATGTCCCTCTACAAGATCTGCAGTGCCATTAATTACAATCATATAATCTTAGAGCCAAGGACCCTTAGAGATTATCTAATCCTATTCTATTAATGCATGATGAAATGGGCTTAGCAATCTGTCTAAGGTTACACAAATTCAAAAACACATAGAAAGTTTTCATAATCAAATTAAATTAAAAGTATAAAACAATTAATGTCACTAATTTATGTATAAGAAAATATTAAATATCATTTTATATGAAGTGATTCTGATAATTTTAATGGGTTCATAACAATGCTTCTAAATATTTCAAAATTTTAGTTTATCATCCAAATATGATAATAATATACACTTTTATAAGTGAGTCTTCTACGGTGAAAATTACTAATTATAGGAAAGAGAAAATCATGGATAAATAGGGTTGTATCAAACTCTTAAAATGTACATGTGGAAATTTAAAAATATCCTCTTGCCAAGGGGATGTTGATGTCATTCCATAACAGGATTGACATGTGTAATTAAAACAAACAACAAAAATTAAGAATATATAAATAATATTTTTAATGCTTGAATTTGTTATTTATAATGAATATTGAAATTTAGTGAGATAAAAGGTTAACAAATTCTTGAATATAATTATACTACTTTTATAATAAAATGCATCCAAGCTGAAATATCACTTCTGTTGTCAACTGCTTTGATGGTTCTAGACTCATTTCCCTATTTTTGGTGAGTCATAAGATGGATGACGCAAATGCTCAATAGCAGGTTCTGTTCATGGCTAAGGTTTATCATAGCAAAAAACTACAGAGCAAAACCAGTTCTATTCATATTTTTAATGAATAGTAAACTAATGATATCTTGTTATTCCTATGTTTTGTCTATCATACCTACACATAAATATAAGCACTGGTAAGTTGTGGTTCCAAACATAGCTTATATATGAATGCCATAATCATTAAATATGCATACATTAGCCTTGAATTTTGAAGATTAAAAATTGTTTGTAAAACTATCTAGAAAAAATTTATTATGATTACAGCTACTATTGGATTTCAAAAGGGTTCATCAGAAATCTCTGAGGTACATAATGGGGAAAGAATATTTTGACTACCACTTTAACAGGTCTGCTATTTAATAATATTAGTTTCTTTTTAATTGATGTTTCATGGACATCCAGAATACTAGCTATAAAATTATATATGCTGCATAATGCAAGCAAAACAAAAGCACCTGTAAATATTACAGAAGACTATACATGTATGTATATCATTGCCATAAAATACCTATATACATATATGTATATACACACATAATTGTTTTCACAACCATGATATTATTACTTACAAAAGCATGCAAATTTAGGGAGATGGCTAAATAAGTTATGGCTTTTTCATAAATTGTAAGCCTATTCATTATAAAATATTATTGAGGATCAACTTTCATTTGTTCCCCAACAAATTATTGAGCATCTACTATGTATATTCTAGGCCCATTTCTAGGGACTGGGGAAAAAATAGTGAAAATAACATTCAGAATGTCTTGGCTTCACAGAGCTGTTGTTCCAGTGTTGGGAGAAAAACAGTAATTAATACCACAAAGTATGTGTTGTATGCCAGATGGTTTAAGTTCTATTCTAAAAAATGTGGCAAAGAAGGGGAATAGAAAGTTCTGGGCACAAGAGGTGCTGGATACTGAACAAGATGGTTGCTGAAAGCCTCACTGGGTGGTATCATCTGAATACAATGAATGGTTATGAGAGAATGAGCCAAGAGCATAATTGAGAGAACATATTTTCAGGGAGCAGAAATAGCAAATGAGGCCTTGGTGTATGAACACACCCGTGAGGTTCCACTAAGGATGCCAATGTGATACAGCAGAGGACATGAGGTCACACTCCATGGGGAGATGGTCACATAAAGCTTCTTAGAAAATGGTAAGAACTTTTGTTTATTTAATTGGCAGCCATGAAGGGTTTTAAACAGAAAAGCAATCGCCTCTTTAAAGAATTAGCAGTAACAGTTTGACTGATCTGTGAAAATAGACCATAGCATAGCAAAAGAGAAAACAGGGAAATTAGTGAGGAAACTATCGTGTAAACTATTCCTGAAGCTGTTCTAAACTACAAAGTATGTAAATTATAAATTGAAATTGTTCTATGCAAACAAGATATATTTGAACCCTGTATATTAGAGGCAAAAGTCCATGATATTGGCAATGTTTTGGCCTGAACTATGGGAGGAACAGAGTTGGAATTACTCACCTGGGTTTAAATTTGGGAGGAGCAAATTTGGGATTAGAGGATAGGAAAGATCAATAGTTTTATTTTTAACACGCTTAATTTTAAATAGACAATCATATAATATATTTTAAATAAATTATTAATCATAAAATAATGTCAGGCTATATTTTAATACTCACCTATCAATTATAAATAAATAAAATGATAAGAAAATACATAAAAACTGCAATAGTTGTTGTAATTAGACAGTGGAGTTACTTGTGATTTTAATGATGTAGGAATTATTCAGTTTTTAAATAATAAATCTTTATTAATTTTATAATTATCAAAGATGCTATAAAAAGAATTTTTTTATTACTATGCTACTGATGTATTTCCATTGCATTGACTAACAAAATTAATACTAGAATTTTCAAAAGTATCCACAGTGGTTACTTTATTTGCGCTGTTAATTCAGCTCTTTTTAAGTATGCCTTCTCGTTCCCTAATTGATATAATTCAGAGACTACTCTTGGACACAATTTAATGAATAAGCAAATTAGGTCCAGTTATTCCAATATGAAATTCCTTTTAATTTTGGGCTACTTTTGGAGATGTAGAATAATTTGAGTGTTTAATTTGGTGACTCAGTATGACCTACTTCACATTGTTTTACGAGTGGGTGAAAAATATAAGTGCTAGGAAATGTGTACCAGAAATAATTTGTCATCTAATTACATTTCAGAACATTATACCTCCTCAAAGCCTTGTTTCAGCATATATCTCATTTAAAAAATCTATGTTGTATATATGTTTACTTCTTTAAAATTTTAAAAATGTTTGTGGCATTCACATAAAATACAGAAGAGACTAGCAATAAGTGACATACATATACTTCAGGACCTGAACATTTATATGACTACATTTTTTTCTTTCCTTAAGAAGAATATATTCAAATACATCATGAGAAAAATGTATAGCTTTATAGTTAGGATAAACCTTTAATTCAAGTGCTGTTACTTGAATTAAGGATGGACAAGCCCAGACTCTACTCCACAAACCCCACCCGCTCTTCTCACCACATAAATACCTAGGGAGAGGGATCTGTCTGAAGGAACTTTTCCCACAACAGCCTTTATTCAAAATGACACACCTGCCACTTTCCTGATGCCTACTCTTGTACTCCAACTGCAGTATGATTCATTACACACAGTTTGCTTGTATGTTATATGACAGTGATTACATCAAGGATTTGGGTACTAGCTAACTGAATTGATATATTTGAAAGTACTTTATAAAACAGAAAGTGCTGAACAACCATTAAGTATACAGAATGATTTGGCAACAATCATATGTAGTACCATATTTTTTGAAATATCTATTTCTTAAAAAACAAGTTTCATTAAGTGTATTATTTGCTGAATAATCTCTCAAAGGCCATGTTTTCATACAGCTACTATTATTGCATTTTGAAATCAAACGTTATTTTCTTTGCCATTTCAGAGAAGCCCTTGGTAATCCAGCCCGCAAATGCAATTCATGCGCATGGCTCTAAAGAGAAATGGGCAAACAAAAAGAAGATTAACCACACATTCAATAATCATTTATTTATTTTCTTAGAGATATCTACAGTAGCTCTCTCATCCTTATTTTAATAAATGCTGACCTACAGAATTAGTGAGGTTTTTGGTAATAATATATTTTTTTTTTTGAGGCAGAGTCTTGCTCTGCCAACCAGGTTGAAGGGCAGTGGTGCAATCTCCACTCCCTGCAACCTCCACCTCCTGGGTTTAAGCGATTCTCCTGCCTCAGCCTCCTGAGTAGCTGACAGCTGCGCACCACCACGCCCTGGCTAATTTTTTTGCATTTTTAGTAGAGATGGAGTTTCACCGTGTTGGCCAGGCTGGTCTCACTCCTGACCTCAAGTGATCTGCCTGCCTCGGCCTCCCAGAGTGCTGGGATTACAGGCATGAGCCACCGCGCCCACCCGGGTTATAAATTTGTTATTATTCTTGTGGTTGTTTGGGATGTGTATTTGTGTGTGTGCACATATACATATTATTGAATTTACTACGTTACTCCAAAGGCTTTTCTTTAACTATTTTGCTTGATGTATATTCAACAATGATAGTCTCAAACAAACAGAAAACAGAAACACATCTGATTTTTCATCAATACTGTTTATAGAATGAACCTGTATAGAGTCTGAGGCTATTCTGATGATAAATTGAATATAGGACTAGAAAAAACTATTTTGCCGTTTTACAAACTCTCACTATGCACCTTATATAATAGTGCCAAGTTAATAAATTTGCTTCTATGTTTATAGTCTGCAACAGAAAAAACTTACGAGGTACTATTTTCCAGATGAATGTGAAGTGATGACAGATTTTATTTCTTCACTTAAATTATTAAGATACACCTTTATTTTGTGAGCATAATCGACTTTATTGCAGGGAAGGCCCTTAATTCAGTAAAAAAGACAGGATTGCTTCTTGAATATTAAAACATTTTCATCTTTTCAGTTTTGCTTTTCTTGATTATCTATTTTTCTTTTTACTGAGTAATGTATATCATTGTTTAATTAAATGTAATTTAAATAATATTTTACAAAAATCTAAAATGCTTCTGAATAATTCGTCAATAACTTTTGGATGTTCAATAACATTAAGAACGATTGCATTTTTCAAATATTATTTTTGCATTATTTATATGTTTGCATTTTTACAAGTGTTCTAATCGCATATTGCAAGGCCAAATCAGAATTTTTAAAGACTTTATTTTATTAACATTTAATTATAGCAACAATTAAGAAATAACATAAAATGACATAAAATTTTAAATCATATGAATTAAACCTATATATTTAAATTACTTTACAATTTTAGCATTTTTCATAAATATACAGAAATTTCATTTTGTGTCTTGTTATAATTATTACAATATTAAAATTATGTAATGGAAAAATAAATTAAGCATCAATTAAGACAGCATACATCTGTTGACAAAAGAAAGAGAAGGTATATTTGATTTCCTTGATTTTTTCCTCTCAAAATTGAGAAATAGTTTAATTTTATAAATCTATATCCATTTAAATTACTTGTCACCATTTTAGCCTAATTTTTTCATTTTCTAGATAGATTTCTTTTTTTTTAAAAGGTATCATTTATTCTGGTTACAAGTAAAAGACAATTTTAGATGTGCAAATATTTAGATATATAATCACAATTAGTATTTTTACTTCATGAAATCTTTAGGCTCAAACTTTGCTGTTCTAAACTAAAATTTGGATTCCAATTCAAAAGCTAAAGACTATCATAGTGTGATTATCCCAAATGAACTCTTTTACCTAACACTTACTGAAATTTCAAGATAAGTAGTATGGAGACTCTACAAGTCAGTAAGAGGTCTTCTCCCTGTGAACTTTTAGGTTTTAAGGGCACAAGGAATTTAATGGCTACTGGGCTAAAGAATGTAATAAACACTATTGTGCATATGATTTTAGTCATATAGGCAAAAAGCCTAGGAGTTACATTGTTTGGTCAGATGGCATAAGTACACTTAATTGCAATATAAATTGTCAGATTGTTTCAAAAAGCTCTACAATAAATTATTCTTCACCAGAAATATATGAGAGAACACTAGAAACAATATGTCCTATGGTTATCTTTAAATGCCACCTATTTGAGGTTTTTCTGGTGACATTCCTGTGTTATTTTAATTTGTATTTTCTTTACCACCCATGAATCTTAACAGATTTTTCTATGAAAGTTCAGCACTTTGATTCATTCTTCTGTGGACTGACTGCCTGTGCCTATCCACTTCCCTGGCTCTCTTGCTTGGTGTGTGCATGTGGCTTAGTTTTAGCAAATAGAATATTTGCTGTCCCTGAGCCTTAGTCTTAAATCCTTATACAAGCACTTTTTCCTGTTATCTTACCTGTTTGTCTGACTTGGGTGATGATTCTTAGAGTAATTTTGGTTGCCAAATGTTAAAGTTAGTAGAACTACTATAAGCCTCTGAGTGGCTAAATGGTAGTTATTTCTGTGGCCTGAATACTCTTATGAGATATTCAGAGAGATTGAGAGGGAAGAATTATTTTTGAAGAAATGGAATTTTTATTTTCTATTCCTTAGAACAGTTTAGTTTACCCTAAATAGTAACTACCTATTATTTTCCTCTGCTAATTTTTCTTGAGGCTCCTAACTTTATCAGGTGAATTTTAAGACATCTGTGAGGCTGGGCACGGTGGCTCACACCTGTAATCCCAGCACTTTGGGAGGCTGAGGCAGGCAGATCATGAGGCCAGGAGTTCAAGATCAGCCTGGCCAACATGGTGAAACCTCGTCTCTACTAAAAAGAAAAAAATTAGCTAGGTGTGGTGGCGCTCGCCTGCAGTTCCAACTACTTGGGAGGTTGAGGCAGAAGAATTGTCTGAACCCGGGAGACGGAGGTTACAGTGAGCCGAGATCGTGCCACTGCATACCAGCCTGGGTGACAGGCAAGACTATATCTCAAAATAAATAAATACATACATACAAACACATATATGTAATTTATAAATATTACCTTTTTGTCATCTATTTAACAAAATATTTGCTCAAATATATCCTTCCATCTGACAACTATTTAACATTATTTTTCTAATATGTTAGAAAAATTACCTTATAATATGTTAGAAAAAATACCTTATTGCTGCTGACTTGATACATTTTTATTCATTCCACTACATCCTTGTTATTTTGGAAGATCTATCCTTTATTTCTTTATTAAGGGGTATCTTCAATTTTTTGACCTCACAATTAGATGAATAATTTTCAAGTACTATTTGAAATAAAGATACCTTCTATTGTCTTAGCAAATTAGTCAATTTCTCTACTTACCCCTCCTCAATAAGTTGACAAATTCAAAAAACATAAATTTCCCCATTTCTTTTTCACCACTCCCCTCCAAGAAACCTTGGAACCAGTTTGTTCCAAGGTTTGTTCCCACCAAAGTCTAGATTATACAAAAATGTTTTAGGATGTTAATGATATATTGTTAGTAAAATTCTTCTATTGAATAGTTTATGATAATTTGTCAACGTGAAATGTTAGGCAGACATTGAATACCAACTAGAGCTATTCATATTCTCTTAACGGGATTTCCATTGAGTTATCGATGAAAGATAAAGTGATATAAAGAAAATGTGTATACACCGAGTACAAAATATTTTATACCCTTTATGTGGCCATGAATATTAAATCATAGTTATGGGAGGAAATTGCCAAATACATATATTAGGCTGTTAAAAACTGTTTTTCTGAGCTCTGGAAACTGATGAATAGGCATAGCAGAAGAGAGAAGTAGCAAGCCAAGAAATCAAGGAAATGATACTGCTATATAACAAGAAATAAAATAAAAGTACATAATGTAATTCCCTTAGAAAATGAAGTCGGGTGACTGAGAAGATGTGGAGAACCTTTATACCAATTTCCTTTTTCTAATCAGATTTGATGATAAAACATTGACATAAAATCAATATATGTGTATTATATTCATTTCAATTTTAATTTCAAGACCTAATTTTGCTGTCTTAAAGATCATGAATAACTCCATCTTATCTCAGTGTTCAATCTATAATTCATTAAAACAGTTTTCAAAAGAATTTTCAAAATACTTTATTATGATTACAACCATACTTAATCTTAAATTAGGACATACTATGTGATAAATACTATGGTGAAGTACTTCTCAATAATCCATATTCTTAAACACAGCCAGTTCTAGGATCAAACTGCTTAAATTTATATATTTGCTCAATCATTTGCCACATAAATATTTTACAGATGAAGAAACTAAAACACTTTTTTTTTCTCTGAAACTGTTTCAGGGCTAACTAACTTACTCATGAGCTTGGTAAAAATAAAAATTATTAGATACCTTGTGGATCCGTTGCATATATTTCAAATTTAAGCTTTTGAAGCACTTTTTGAAAAGACTTCTTTATGTGACATTTGTTCATGAAAAACACAGTGATTCTTTTTTTGAAATACGAACCAATTGTAAAATATCCTGTGTCTAGAAATGAATTTATTTTCCTAACAAAAATGAATTAAATTAATTAATTAAATTCTCAGAACCATTATTTAAACCAAGTGTGTGGATCCTACAACCAGTGAAAATAATCCCTACAATGCTAAAAATGTGTGTGCTATTATCCATCTATTTCCTAGTTCATTAAAGCCAAGTTATCATAATCTGGACTTTTTACCAAAGATTTTCAGGGATGTCAAAGGTTTTTAACTCCTAAATTTAATATGCTGAAATATTACTTTATGTTCTGTTTATTTTTATTCATTTAAAATAACATTTTTCTCTATGTTGCGATTGCAAAAATTAACTTATTTACATATATACATGATATCATGATATAATCTAGGCATAGTTTTGGGTATTTCCTTTTCCCAATCTGTTTAACTTTCACAGGTAATCGATATATGTAATCACCAAGCAAAAGACCTTCATTGGTTTCTATTTTGTTATTTTTTCCTCTGGAAAAGAGTTTAAGATAGTTTTAACATGAAGAATAGCAACCATATTTTTTGCATACTGTTATTTCTTCAAAGATGCTTAATCTATATAAACAAATTTTAAAAACCCTGGTATCAGTTAGGTAAAATCTCTGAGATTTAAAATATTTACTAAGCTACTAAATGTTAAGCAACACAGGATTTTGAGAAATTGGCCAATGGCAAGGATTGTAAGGGAACAAAAACTTGGAAACAATGCTGTTTGTCGACATCTTGAATAATTTGCTGTGCTTCTATTTTATGTCACAGTATTTCCACTTCCAGGCCTATACAAATAAATAAAATCAGTGTTATACACAGAATAGGTACACACACACACACACAAGCGTTCAGATATAAAGATTTCAACTGCAGCATCATTTGTAATAAACAATATTGGAAACAATGTTGGTATATATTGCTAAGAAAATGTGTTGAGATCAATTTAGTATAATTATATAATGAGATATATGATTATTTCATTTCTTTATGGAATTAGTGTAATGGGAAAATCCAGTGGAAAGCTTACGTTAAAGCTAAGAAAGTTAAATCTTTAAGACCTTTCATGTGTATGGGTCTTTCTCGGGGTCATATGAGTTTTGCAAAATTTGCTATGTAAGATGCTTAATTAAAAATAAGAAAAGCCACACCTGTTTTGACTCCCATTTGCCTTTAGTCATTTATCTCCCTGTCAGGTAGTGTGAGTCCACCCTACAGCACTTTTAGTATTCAGCTAAGGGGAAGTTGAATAGAGACATATTTAATTTCAGTTCATTGAGGTTAATGTGTTTGATTTAAAGCCACTTCCATGTAAAATGAAGTTGTTTCTGGCAGTTCAGAGACTTTCTATGGCTCACTCCATAGATTCATCCAGTGTCATAGCACAGAGGTGCAGAGGCAGAGAATGTTGTGAGACACATGTCATGCAGTACTTGGTACCAGAGGCTGCAAAGAAGGAAAGAAACAGCTGCCCTTAACCTAGCTCTCCTTTCCACTAATTCTTAACGTGGTGGTGATGTGGTGAGAACCAAATGTCCTACATGTAAGGGGATCTGCTGTAGGCAAAGAACTCTGGAAAAAAGAACCTGAGCATTTTTGTGGAAGAGTGACCCACTTGCTCTGACCCCCTTCTGAGTGTGTCTCCATAGTCACAAAATGGAAAAAAATCTGAGTTCTTACTCGAACCATTTGGATAAAAATAAATCTCTCTAGGGGAAAGATAACACTAGAGTCTCCAGCTTTGTAACTTCTGGGATGCATCTACTGGGTCTCATCTTCTCTTGAAATGTAAATATATATCCCTAGTGAGGTAAATCCTTCAGGATGGCCCCTAACCATGTTCTTTCTGTGAATTAATTTCCAGAGCTAGTTCTTAGCGTAGAGCAGAAGTCTGAGTAAAATTTGTTGGGAAAGTTCTTACTATGCATAAATAACTTTATTTACAGCCTAACACTATCCATTAAAATCAATAAGAGAAAGACAAACTAATCCAAAATGACCCTGCAATCGGGGCTCTAAAACAATGCAGGTTGACTGTAATTGTTAAAATGAATTTGGAAAGTATTTGACCTTATCTGTTAAAATTAAGTATATGCATACCCTGTGACCAATAATTCTGCTACTATCATCCAACAGGAACACATAAACATATTCAGCAAATGTACAAAATTGTTTATTAAAGAATTATTCACAACAGCTTAAATTGGAAGTTTTGCAGTTATCCATCAAGAGTAAAATAAACACATCATAGCATATATATACATACATGGAGTATTATCAAGCAAGAAGGATAAATGGTATACCCAAGAGAGCTTTGATGACTGTCCCAAATACATTTCTGAGTAAGAGAAGCCATGCAGAAAAGAATATATATTGTTTAAGTCTATTATAAAAGTTCAAAAATAGGTTAAAAAAAGTCTATGTTATTAGCAATCAGAATAATAATTACTTGCAGATAGAGCAGATGGTAATTTAAGGGAATTTTATTGTGAAATATGTACAATCACTTTGTTAAAATTAATTAACTATATACTATTTGTGTATTTCAATAAAAATGTTTAATAAACTATCTCGTCGTTGTTATTTACATTTCTTAAATAGCATTTAGGCATGGGTGAAAAGGTTCAACTTGACTGGCCTGAATTGCTTAAATACTGTACATTCCAAAGAGGGGCCCCTCTGCAGGACTAGACCTTAGTCTAGGAGTTCATCTCTGAGCCCTTGGAGTATTTTGCTTGATAAAAGTGTTCTTGTTTTCCTGAAGTCTTGGGCCATACTCTCCCAGTTCGACCAGAAAAGGTTATGTTATCAACGTGACTTATGTGAACATCTGTTTTTACTCTGGGTGTAGGAAGAAAGTTGTGCTTGAATGTCATGGAGCTGAGGTCAATCATATGGGCATTACATGACTATGTGACTGATCCCAGTAAACACCTTCGACAACTAGGCTCCAGCGAGTGTTCCTGGTTGGCAATGCTTTGCACTTTACATATTGTTGCTGGGATAATTAAACATGTCCCCATGCAACTGCTCTGGGAGGGGACACCTGAGAGCTTGGACTTGGTTTCTCCTGGAGTTCACTTCATTTGTCTTTTCTCTTAGCTGACTTCTATCTGTACTGTTTTTACTGTAATATACTGTAACAATGAGTACTACAGCTTCTGATTCCCTTAGAGACTTCCAATAAATTACCAGGTCTCAAGTGGTCTTGGGAACCCCTGACATGTTACTGAACTTAAAGTTTTCAGAATATCTGTATTTGATATATTCCACGGCAAGCACTATATCCATCATACTTTTTCATTTATTGACATAACTCCAAATACTTCCACATATCTAAAATTCAGGAAAGTAAACCTATCCTTACCTCTAAGGATAAAGCTTTTTAAGTATAGGTAAACCATGATAATTTAAATTCACCTGTTTGTGATGGACTTTTTTAATGACTGTTTTTAGTCAAGAAAATGTGAGGGTAGGTCTGCCAAGAGCTACTGAAAAGAGTTACATTTTCTAAAAAAAAAAAAATCCTCGTCTTTTCTCTTTGAGAATAATTTGTGGTGTTTCTGAAATCATTGCCTGCCCATAAAGAGAGATTACTTAAACAAAAAGTCTGTATAAAATATGACTACAAAGAAAGATGAGAAAAAAATCATATTCTTGATTAATTTATTGATCTATTAAATTAATAGTCTTGGAAGTAGATCCCTCTTTGGACTTCCAGTTAGAGACAGGGCCTTACTCTATGGCCCAGGCTGGAGTGTAGTAGTGCCACCATAGCTCATTGTGTAGCTCACCACAACCTCAAACTCCTGGACTCAAGCAAACCTCCTGCCTCAGCCTCCCAAGTGCCTGGAATACAGACAGGTGCCACCATGACCACACCTGGCTATTTTTTTTTCAATTGTAGAGCTAAGGTCTCCCTATGTTGCCCAGGCTGGTTTTGAACTCCTGGCCTCCAGTGAGCCTCCCACCTCAGCCTCCCAAAATGCTGGGATTCCAGGCATAAGCCACCAGACCTGGCCTATTTATAGTTTAAATTTTCTCATCGTCTAAATAAAAGATCTAAAACTAATTGTCTAAGTTGGTGGAGCAGTCAGAACACACACATTTATTGATTAAATTCATTGTCTTATATGGATGTGGTTCATGGTGCCCAAAACAATTACAATAGTAACATCAAAGGTCACTGGTTACAGATTATCATATCAAATATAATTATAATTTAAAAGTTTGAAATATTGTGAGATTTACTTAGATATGGCACAGAGATACAAATGAACACATGCTATTAAAAAGTGGTGCCAATAAAGTTGCTTGATGCAGGGTTGTCATAAACCTTCAATTTGTGGAAAACACATTATCTGTGAAGCCAAGTGAAGCAAAGCACAATCAGTTGAAGTATGTCTATATTCCACTGCCTTTGCAGAGTGTATATAGTTGTATTACATAACATACATAATATATATACAAATATATATATAATATATATATTTGGGTATATGTAATATATATTATATATTTGTATATATATTATACATATATTATATATTTGTATATATATTATACATATATATTATATATTTGTATATATATTATACATATATATTATATATTTGTATATATATTATACATATATATTATATACATATATAGTATACATATATATTATACATATATATTTTTTATATATATATATTTGTTATGGACTGTGTCTTGTTTCCCCAAAATTAATATATTGAAGCCTTAACTCTCAATGTGTTAGCATTTGGAGGTGGGACCTTTGGAAGTAATTAGGTTTAGATGAGCCCATAAGGATGGGGTCTTCATGATGGGATTAGTGCTCTTACAGGAAGAGACAAGAGAGCTAACGCTTTCTATTCGCTATGTACGTATATAGGAAAAAGGCAGCCCTTTGAAAGCCCAGAAGATGACCCTCCTCAGACTTGCCAGGTTCAAGAACTATAAGAAATAAATGTCTATTGTTCAGACCAGCATCTATCTTATTTTTATATAGCAGCCTGAGCTTACTAAAACAATTATTAAGAAAAAACAGCAAAGCAAACAAACAAAAGGAACTGTGTTTAAAACTTCTGGAAAAATAATTTATCCTCTGTGCAGCTGATTTTTAAGATTTTCCTTTAATGTATTTCCTCTCATTTTTCTTGCGTCTTATCTGGAGTCTGTGGTAGCATAGTTCTTAATTTGCTTATCAAGTAATTTACATCATGTTAAACATGAATTTCAACCAGCAAAGAATATTATTAAAACTTCCAGGCTAATGTATTCTTTCCTACTACCCGGAAATGCTTTTGCTGGCAATGATTTCTCCTTTGATGTTGTGAAGTTTTGGGCCATTGTTAGAGAAACAGGTCCACTTGACGATTAGCAGGCAGTAGGCTTTGTGACCTAAGTTCAGTAACAGAAAATCATTACTTTCTCTGGCAATTTGATGCAACATGCTTCATATATTCCATAATTCATCAATTTTCTGCTCTGTTGATGTTCTCCTTTATTATGTTAAAGAGTTGCCACAGTATAGTTTATTCATAATGCTATTTTCAGTTGAATTACTAGAGCTCCACTTTAGCATTTTAAAATCATATTATCGCATGTTTATTTCCAAATTAACAGGGCAATAAAAATCCTCTCTTAAAAATCAGGGATATCAGTATTCATCTCTTTTTATGTAAAAATATTAAAAAATTAAAAAAAGTGAAATATCACAGAAGATATTTTAAATATGAAGACAAATAATGAAATAAGGAGAATTTTAAAAGCCAAATATTTTGGATCAGAGTAAGAAGTTAGTGGTAAAAGATAAAGGTTATCCAACAACCTTTTGCAAATGAAGCCAAAAAAGTAGGTTTGTGCAACAGTGAATAACTAAAATTACAACTCTTTTATATTTCATTAAAAAACATGCCCTTTTTCAAAATGTCAGATCGGTTTAATCACACTATAAAATTATTTACCCAAAGTTAAGGAAAAATAGCATGCTGTCATATAAGTAGAAAATTTAAATGCACAATTGATATTTAACGTTCTCTAAGCAATGTAAAGATTGCTTTTAAGCCATCTAACAGAGTTGTATTTATTATTAGGGTCAAAAAGTGTGTAAATTAGCACAATATATTTTATATAAAATGAATCTGATTGTGTTTTCTCTTATGAGTATACAATTATAATTCTGAATTTTGAATTTATTCTTAAACAAATAAAAACAACTGCTATATCTGAATTCTTGTTTTATGTCACTCTCGTGCATATTTTTTACTATCTATATTTTAGGCATTTTATAAGTTAAGTATGAGCAGTTGGTGCTTACTAAATATAGCCTGGCAATGCTCCGTTTCTTTTTTTTAACCTTTAATTTCAGGGGTACATGTGCAGGTTTGTTATATAAATACATTTGCATCATGGGGGTTTGTTTTACAGATTAATTCATTACCCAGGCATTAAGCCTATGATTCATTAGTTATTTTTCCAGATCGTCTCCCTCCCCCGACCTTCTGCCCTCTTGTAGGCCCCAGTGTCTGTTGTTCCCTTCTTTGTGTGCATGTGTTCTCATCATTTAGCTTGCACTTACAAGTGAGAGAATGTGGCATTTGTTTTTTCGTTCCTACATTCATTTGCTAAGGATAATGGCCTTCAATTCCATCCATATTCCTTCAAAACACATGATCTCTTTCCTTTTTATGGCTACATCTTATTCCCTGGTGTATATGTTCAACATTTTATTTATCCAGTCATTACTACTGATGGCCATTTAGGTCTATTCCATGTCTTTGTTAATGTGAATAGTGCTGCAGTGAACATATATGTGCGTGTGTCTTTATAATAGAACAATGTATATTCCTTTGGATATATACCCAGTAATGGGATTGCTGGGTCTGTAGTTCTGTTTTTAGGTCTTGGAGGAATCACCACACCGTTTTCCACAATGGCTGAATTAATTTACATTCTCTTTAACAGTGTATAGTGTTCGTTTTTCTCTGCAACCTTACCAGCACCTGCTATTTTTTGACTTTTTAATAATAGCCATTCTGACTGGTGTGCTTACTGGTTCTTAATCTCACCCACATCTTAGAATAATGTGGAACATTTCAAACTACCCACACCTCTTTCTAAAAACTGAAGTTCTGTTTTAATTGGACTTTAGTAGAGCCAGGAAATGAGTATTACTTAAAATCTTGCCATGTGATTCTACTAGGAAGCCAGGGTTCAGAGCCATGGATTACATTTTTAATATAAATACACATTATTAGTTGAAGCAGTTTTAAGTTAGGATAGCTGTAACGTTGATTGAAAGGGGAATACTTAAAACAGAACCCTGCCTTGGGTCGTCAAGACTTAAAAAATTCTTCTGTTTTTATTCTATTAAATATAATCATGCATTCATTTACTTTAGCATTCGTAATTCTAAAACACATTGCAAATTTCACAAAACTACCATTTTCTAAATGTCAACACTCTAAATACACCATTTATTTTTTAAAGTAGTATATTCACTTCAAATTCCATTGCTGTGTCAAGAGTTAGTTGAACTTAAAATATAATTAATAGTTACTCAGCAAAAATAGAAAGATGTTAGTTGACTGTGTCAAAAGAAATATTTTAACACTGATTTCATTTTTACTAAATGACTGAATTTTTCTTTATGTTTTATGCTTAATCTTCTCTGCTTTCTTTCTATTTTTGTGGTTTAAATAAAGAACCATGATTATCTGTATAACTGATTGCTCAAAGTAATTAATCATTTTTCTTATGAAATTACCAGGGTAAATTAAGAATCTTATAATTACAGAGTTTTCTCTTGTCTAGAGGAAACGTACTGAGAAACTGTGTTAGGAAATTATTATTTCAAAACCCAGTCTAAGTTCTTAGCCACTGGACTTTAAAAAAATACATATTACATATACTTTTTCTAACATGATTGAGAATATAGTTTGTTTCAGATTTCCACATTTCTTAAATGAAAACAACAAAGAATACAAAAGGCAAAAGGTACTGTAAAAAAAGTTATTTGATCACATGTAAATGAAAATTCTACCTTCTTATTGAATTTTACTAATTAGAGGGGTAATTATTCTCGCATCAGATTATTTGCACAAGATACTATTTCTGATCTATGTTATTAAAAGTCACCATTTATTATTGGTTTTCATCTCATGTTATATATGCAAATGAAACTCCTTTGAGTATGCAATGGTTATTTACTGCAGTGAATATTGTATAATCATATTTGTCAAAATGTTCTTCGAAATATTTTCCTGATGCTTATTAGCAAACGGTTTTTATATTTGAGAAAGTGAAACGTGGACTTTAGAATCAGATTTAGGCCATATGTTAAGCCAGTTGCCTGAAAAATCTTCATAACAAATGCTAATATTGATGAATTTTGGAGATGTCATTATATATGTATACCTAAAACTACAGGAAAATAAAGAAAATTACCAATGCCAGAAACACAGGCAACACTTAAAACCAGCAAGACCAGTTGCTCTGACTTTTCTGGATGGCAAGAGAGATGGACCCAGCAATTTATAAATTTGGATTTTCTTAAGGATCATCAGCGAAGGGGTGATGCATAGCTGGACATAGATTGAAAGAGTAAAGAAAAATACTTATTAACCAACCCAGTATAATTAAGAAGTTTGTCTGTAAATACTAGAACAATTGGTAGAGAAAACAAATATATATTCTCCCCTGAGAATCTGTAACTTCAGGATTATCCATCATGTGCTGTTTGACTTCAAACTTATAAATTCTACAGCCTTGAACCATGAACCATCAAATTAACATATAGATTATTTTCTGGCCATTGATACACAGGAAGCTTGGTGGAAGAGATGCAAAATCATTCCAGAGCAAAAGCTGAAAATTTTTTTCTACAAAGGGCAAGATAATAAACATCTTAGGCATTATTGACCATTTTGAAGAGCAGCTTATAGTCACCAAAAGGAATATCAACAAACTAGAAAGTGAAGATGAAGAATTATCCAGAATGCAGAATATGAACCAAAAGATAGAACATAAGATAAGCTGAAAGACATGGAGGATTGAATAAAACTATCCAAGGAATATCTAAAAGAAATTCTGAAAAGAGAATAGTAGGAATAAAAATAATGGGATTATAATAGCTTGCTTCTACTTCTGGGATGAATGTAGTAGTTGTATAAGACACATACTCTTATTAAAATGACAAGAAAAAGCTCTTGATATATCTGCTTGATAATGTAGCACCTATTATTTGGGGCCATGAGGACCTTGGCAGAAATTCTGGTAAATGTAAAGAAACCACATTTAACATCCAGTTAATTTAATTTTTGTTTGTTTGTTTTGTTTTTGTTTTTGTTTTTGAGACGTTGTCTTACTCTGTCACCCAGGCTAGAGTGCAGGGGTGTGATCTCGACTCACTGCAACCTCCACCTCCACCTTCTGGGTTCAAGCAATTATCTTCCTCAGCCTGGGATTACAGGAACCCACCACGCCCACCTAATTTTGTATTTTTAGTAAAGACGGGGTTTCACCATCTTGGTCAGGCTACTCTTGAATGCCTGACCTCGTGATCCACCTGCCTCGACCTCCCAAAGTGCTGGAATTACAGGCATGAGCCACCTTGTCTGGCCTCAATATTGTTTTTAATAATTTCTGCTTTACTTGCAGTTAATCCTGTCAGGCCGTCTACCATACCCAGTTGTGTCAGCAAGAAGATCTGTACAATGATAAGTAACACATGGCTCCCAGGGCTAATATATTCCTAACACTTATGTAAACACTTTTTCAGAAATTTGACAATATTTTATAATTAAACAATATCTTATTTTACAAGAAAAGATATGGTATCACAATACTCTGAGCAAAGAGTTAATTTGCTTCTCAAATTTCCTAGATAATGAAGTAGTCCTAAAATATTTAACTCAGTATTGGTAATAGTTTCAATTTGAGGAAGTGTTCTGAATAGCCTTTTTAATGCTGATGTCATAAGATTGTGTTACAAACACAGACTTTCATTTAAAGACACTTTATTTTTAATTTTGTTCTAAAAAATAAAATTATATATAAATACACATGTATCCTAAACTACATATGTATAATACACATATATGTATATATATACACACACAGAGAGAGAGAGAGAGAAGGAGAGAGAAACAGAGACAAAGAGAGCCATAAATCCTGAATTTGTTGTTGTCAGTGGTGTTTGACAGCATCACTTTGTAACTCAATAGGATGTATCTGCACAAAGCTAAAATTAATTTATTTTTGCCATACAAGGCAAGTGTATCTTGTTGACGTCTATATAGAAAATAAATCACCCTCTAAAGAACTGTTTATAAATAAATAATTGATATCCAAAAATTCAGAAAAAGTACCACTATCATTTTACTTACCATATTGCATTGAAATTATATGTTTATGCTTCTCTTGCTTCTACCTCTCTGTGAATTCAAGGTTAGAAAAGGAGAAATTTTTATCTTAGCATTCCCAGGACCAATCACAATATCTAATACTTAGAGCATGCAATAAAAGTTGGTTGAACTGAAATAAATCTGATATAAAAACAAATAATGCTTTAGGGAAGTGATTTTTCATTTGAGATTATTTTCTCAGAAAAATTAATATGACCAGGTGGTCATCCTATGCAAACATTAGTATGCCTTATTGATTTTTCACTAAGTTATATAGCTTATATTATAAGACTTTTTTATGGGTGTCTCTACCTATAGATTCCAGGCACTAACAAACCTGTAGAAATTCATAAATTTAATGCATTTTATCAAGTTGATTAATATAGCATGAATATTTTTCAACTGGCTTCACAAATCATTTATTGTTAAATGTTATTCTTATACCTGTATCAGAGAGAAAAAAGCCAAAGGTGGCAAGGTGATATACAGATCAACTGGAAATCCACAAGTTTTGGTTTGGAACTCTTTGGAAAATTGAATAAAGAGTCACACCTTGCTCAAAACTGAATTAGTAAAAGCGATGTACATATCAATAAACAAACTTCTCTAATAAAAAAAGCATTAAAAATATAGTCAGCATATATTTTTCTGGAATATAAAATTGAGGAACTAGAATAATTCAACTTGAATAAATGTAACTAATTCATTTTCTGCAAAATATTACCCAGAGTTTGAGTATTTTTCTATTTATTCTATCGGAAAAAAATGATATACCACTGTACTGGAAATATTCAGAAAAGTTTGTCTATTTTTTAAAATTGTACTTATTATACCTTTATAACCGTGAGATAATATATTTATTATTTGAATGAAAATTAAATGTCTATGGTTCAGACAAAAATGCCTGACACAGACTACTATGCCCACAAAAGTTGAATGGTTGTTTTTAGCTTATATATACCTATACAGGTTAATAGATATATCTTTACTTCTTTTTTCTTTCTTTTTGAGACGGAGTCTCACTCTGCAGCCCAGGTTGGAGTGCAGTGACATGATCTCGGCTCACTGCAAGCTCTGCCTCCCAAGTTCACGCTGTCCTCCTACCTCAGCCTCCTGAATAGCTGGGACTACAGGTGCCCGCCACCACGCCCGTCTTATTTTTTGTATTTTTAGTAGCGATAGGGTTTCACCGTGTTAGCCAGGATGGTCTCAATCTCTTGACATTGTGATCCGCCTGCCTCAGCCTGCCAAAGTGCTGGGATTATAGGCGCGAGCCACCGCACCCGGCCAATATATCTTTACTTCTTATAAGAAATGAGTAACTTTATTAATTCTACCAACAGATAACATTCTTCCTCTCAGAGAGTAATATGCAATCATTTCCTAACCTTATTTTATTGCGCTATATTTTAAATATAATAAACGTGTCAAAAATGTGGTTTCGTGCTTTTTATAAATTGATATATTTACCTAATTACACTAAATCTAGAAAATACTATTGTGCTTATTCAAACTTCTCTTCTCTTCTTCAGAGGCAAACCTGTATAATTTCTTTGGTTTGTTTGTTTGTTTTAAGACGTAGTCTTACTCTGTTACCCAGGCTAGAGTGCAGTGGTACAATGTGAGGTCACTGCAACCTCCGCCACCCTGGTTCAAGCGATTCTCCGGCTTCAGCATCCCAAATAACTCGGATTAAACCCTTATAATTTCTATCATGATTGATTAATTTTGTTCATCTTCAAATTCCAATAATTAGAATTCCTACAGGATGTGTGTGTGAGTGTGTATCTGGTTTATTTTCTTTAGCATAAATAAATATTTGAGATTTAGCCAAATATTTGTGTGTATCATGTTTATTTTTCCTCATATTTCTGAGTTGCCTATGTATTTGTCAGAGTTTGCTTATTCATTAGTCTGTTAGTGAATATTCAGATTGCTTTCAGAATTAGCTTTTACAAATACAGGACTTAGGTGCATTCTCAAACAGGTTTTTGTGTAAATATATGCTTTTATTTTTGTTGGATAAATTTCTAGAATTGAAATTGCTGTGCTATAGGGTAGATGTATGTTGGCCTTATTGAGAAGCGAATTATTTTTCAAAGCGGTTGTTCCGCTTTTTTTTTTTTTTTTTGAGACACAGTCTCGTGCTGTCGTCTGGGCTGGAGTGCACTGGCATGATCTGGGCTCACCGCAAGCTCCACTTCTCAGGTTCACGCCATTCTCCTGCCTCAGCTTCCTGATTAGTTGGGACTACAGGCACCCGCCACCACACCCGGCTAATTTTTTTTTTTTTTTTTTTTTTGTATTTTTAGTAGAGACGGGGTTTCACCATGTTAGCCAGGATAGTCTCGATCTCATGACCCCGTGATCCGCCCGCCTCGGCCCCCCAAAGTGCTGGGATTACAGGCATGAGCCACCGCGCCCAGCCAGTTGTTCTATTTTACACTCTCACAAGAAATAGACACCACTTCTAGTTTCCCCACGTATTTGCCAATATTAGTATTATCATTTTAAATGGTAGTCTTTCCAGTTTCGATGCATTTTGGTTGCATTTCCCCTTATCTAATAACATTGAGCATCTTTTCACATTCCTATAAGCCACTTGTATCTCTTGTTTTGTAAAATACCTGTTCAAGATTCTTATAACTATTTAGTGGATCTCAGGAGTACTCTGTGCGTTTTGAACACGCAATTTTTTTCTCATACATATATGGAATAATTTATCACAGTCTATGGCTTAAAATTATATTTTCTTATATTTTGCAGTTTTATTAGGATACATTTTTAATTAATATCTACAATTTATCAAGTTTTACTCTTATGATAGTGCTTTCTCTGTTCAGAAATATTTTTCCTATTATAATAGCTCGCAGATATTGTTTATTTTTTTTTCTTTTAAAAGCTTTCTGAATTTTGCTTTTTCATTTTTATGCCTACATTAAAAATATTGGACTAGTTTTGTGTATACAAAGGACTGATGCATGTATTTTTTAAATGTGAGAATGCATTTATTTCAAAAGCCTTTGCTAAAGACTTACTTTCCCCACTGAATTATCTACATGCCCTTATAAACATTTAATTTACTGCATAGGTGGAGGTCTAATTTTGAACCCTTCCTTATCCTTATTATTTTTGTGTTATGATGCTTTGATACTGCAGCTTTTTAGATGTCTGAAAATTGGCTCTATTTTTTCTCAAAATTCTAGGTCCTATGAATTTTCCAAACAAATTTTGGAAACAGCTTGTGAATTTCTCTCAGAATGTTTGCCACAATTTACTACAGAGTTGTAGTAAACAGATATAGAATTCATAGTAGTCAATAAATTACAAACTATAGATTGCATTGATGCTTTTTCTTTTTTTTTTGAGACAGAATCTCACCTTGTCACCCAGGTTGGAGTGCAGTGGCACAATCTCGGCTCACTGCAACCTCAGCCTCCCAGATTCAAGCAATTATCCTGCCTCAGCCTCCTGAGTAGCTGGGACTACAGGCCCGTGCCACCATGCCTGGCTAATTTTTTTGTATTTTTTTTTTTTAGTAGAGACAGGGTTTTATCGTGTTAGCCAGTATAGTCTTGATCTCCTGACCTTGTGATCTGCCCACCTTGACCTCCCAAAGTGCTGGGATTACAGGCAAGAGCAACTGCGCCCAGCCCCTACTGCATTGATTCTAAAGATTAACTTCCAGAGAATTCACATCAAACAATGTTGCATCTTCAAATCTACGAACATGGTAGATCTTTACATTTATTTAAGTCTTCTGTAATGTTTCTCTACAAGAAATTTTAAAAAGTTTTAGTGTGAAAGATTTTTAAAGGTTTCACTTAAATTATTCTTAACTATTTTTATACCATTAAAATTTTACTTTTAAATGCATTCTCAATTGTTTATTTCTAGTATTTAGAAATTCCATTAATTTTCCATATTGTATTTTGTGTATTGACCTTGCATTCTACACATTCTGCACCATTATTGAATTTGATTCTTATTATTCACAGCTTTTTAAATAAATATATTAGGATTTTCTTCATATACAATATACATATATATGTTCTGTGAATAAAAATATTTTTTCTTTTCACTTTTCAATTTTTATGCTTTTCATTTCTTGACCCCATGCAAGTCCGAAATCCAGAGGGGCAGCCAAATCTTAAAGCTCCAAAATGATCTCCTTTGACTCCATGTCTCACATCCTGATCATGCAGATGCAAGAGGTGGGTTCCCATGGTATTGGGCAGCTCTGCCCCTGTGGCTTTGCGGGATATAGCCTGCCTTCTGGCTGCTTTTGTGGGCTGGTGTTGAGTGTCTGTGGCTTTCCCAGGCACATGATGTTGTTGGTGGATCTAACATTCTGAGGTCTGGAGGATGGTGGCCCTCTTCCCACAGGTCCACCAGGCGGTGCCCCAGTAGGGACTCTGTGTGGGGGCTCCCACCCAACATTTCTGTTCCTCACTGCCCTAGCAGAGGTTGTCAATGAGGGCCCCATCTCTGCAGCAAACTTTTGCATGGGCATCCAGGTGTTTCCATATATCTTCTGAAATCTAAGCAGATGTTCCCAAACCTCAATTCTTGATTTCTGTGCATCCACAGGCTCAACACCACGTGGAAGCTGCCAAGGCTTGGGGCTTCCACCCTATGAAGCAACAGCTCAAGCTGTACTTTGGTCCCTTTTAGTCACAGCTGGAGTGGCTGGGATGCAGGGCACCAACACCCTACACTGCACACAGCATGGGGACCCTGGGCCCAGCAAAACCATTTTATTCTAGGCCTCTGAGACTGTGATGGGAAGGGCTGCTGTGAAGACTTCTTACATGCCCAGGAGACATTTTCACCATTGTCTTGGGGATTGACATTCAGTTCCTCGTTACTTATGCAAATTTCTGCAGCCAGCTTAAATTTCTCCTCAGAAAACGGGTTTTTCTCTTCTATCACATTGTCAGGCTGCAAATTTTCTGAACTTTTATGCTCTGCTTGCCTTATAAAATGAATGCCTTTAAAAGCACCCAAGTCACTTCTTCAATGCTTTGCTGTTTAGAAATTTCTTCTGTCAGATACCCTAATTCTTCTGTCAAGTTCTAAGTTTCACTAATCTTTAGGGCACGGGCAAAATGCTGCCAGTCTCTTTGCTAAAACATAACAAGAGTCAACTTTGCTCTAGTTTCTAACAAGTTCCTCAACTCCATCTGAGACCACATCAGCCTGGATCTCATTGTTCACATCATTATCAGCGTTTTGGTCAAAGCCATTCAAAACGTCTCTAGGAAGTTCCAAACTTTCCTGCATTTTCCTGTCTTCTGCTGAGCCCTTCAAACTGTTCCAACCCCTGCCTGTTACGCAGTTCCAAAATTGCTTCCGCATTTTCAGGTATCTTTTCAGCAGCATCCCACTCTACTGATACCAGTTTACTGTATTAGTCTGTTTTAATGCTGCTGATAAAGACATACCCAAGACTGGGCAATTGACAAAAGAAAAAAGGTTTAATTGGACTTACAGTTTCATGTAGCTGGGGAAGCCTCACAATCATGGTGGAAGGCAAAGAGGAGCAAGTCATATCTTACATGGATGGCAGCAGGCAAAGAGAGCTTGTGCGGGAAAACTCCCCCTTATAATAACCATCAGACCTCATGAGACTTACTCACTATCAGGAAAACAGCACAGGAAAAGCCTACCTCCATGATTCAATTACCTCCCACCAGGTTCCTCCCACAACGTATGGGAATTCAAGATGAGATTTGGGTGGGGACACAGCCAAACCACATCAATGAAGCTCTCTGTTGTATATGTTAATGCTGATAATGTTTTTTTGTTTTGTTTTTGAGATAGAGAAGGAGATCTTAGAGATGAAAAAGGGGAAGCTCCATTAAAATTGGTAAAGGAAGAAACATAATATGAAAGGAGGGAAATAATGAGGTAAAAGATGCAGAGACTGCTTTCCAGACAAAGTAAGAATGAACTTCACTTTGGAATAACAAAGCAGTGCTTGCTTGACAAGGTGAGTCTTAGAATCTGACTAACATCAATAGGGCAGAGTCTCAGGTAATTAACAAAACCAGGAAGGAACAGGGAGCAGCAATGCTAAAACACAAGAAACCAGGTTACTTTGTCCTACTTCATAGTTGTTATTTTCCTAATCATTGGAGATAAGCTATGATTAACAGAAAAACTACCCATGTAAAATATTGTCACCCAACTTTTAAGAAAAACAAGAAAGAAGATACAAAACTTAGCAAACAGAATAAGTAATTTCAGAGAATCAGAATTAAGACAAGAAACAAATGTAATTACAGTAAGTGTAATTCATATCTTCAGAGACATGCAAGAAGAGGTTGCATTTTAGAAAATACTGATAATAGCTCTTGGATTAAAAACTCAACAGATGTTCTGAAGAGAACAATAGACATAGTTAAATATAGATCTAGCAAGTTTGAAGTTTAAAAGTTGAATAATTTTCTCTGAATCCAATGGCTAGGAAAAAATGAAGAAAGGTAAAGGGAGGTAAAGTGAAGATAAAGAATTGTTGATGTAAAGTTGTTTAAAATGCTAGAAAAAAAGGAAAGTAAACATAAAGATGGAAATAATTAAAGAACTAATTTAAATATTTTTTAGAACTAGAAATACTGTAGACTTGAGATTTAAAGTTTTCATAGAAGTATGAACTTATATTAATGGAGAAATTCTACTGATAGACATCTCTTGAAGAAGCAATGGGATACTAATGATTAGGACAGAATCATAAAGACTTCCAGAGTAGGAGGATAGAAAGGTAATTTTCAATGGAATAAGAAGTAGATAGAAAAGAAAATTTATTCTTAAACATGTAGATGTTGTTAATAACTGGAACAAGACCATCAATGTCTGAAGAAATAAATGTTTTTACAAATAGTGTCCTATAAGTACCCAAATACACATTTAATTTTGTGGACAAAGAAAAGACAATTGTGCATATCTCCCAATTCCCAAGCATTTAAAAATCCAAAAATAAAATAATAAAAGTAACAAACAGATTTTTAGAATTATATCTGGCAGGAGTTTGGATCAGTCATAGAGCGCAATAGCATACTTGAAAATAAGGACAATATGGCCATTTTAATGATATTGATTCTTCCTATCCATGAGCATAGAATGTTTTTTCATTTGTTTCATCCTCTCTGATATCTTTGGTGTTTTTAGTTCTTACAGAGATCTTTCACCTCACTAGTTAGCTGTATTCCTAGGTATTTGATTCTTTTTGCAGCAATTGTGAATCAGATTGCACTCCTAATTTGGCTCTCCACTTGACTCTTGTTGGTGTATGGGAATGCGAGTAATTTTTGTATGTTCTTTTTGTATCCTGAGACTCTGCCAAAGGTGTTTTTCATCTTAAGGAGCTTACGGTCCTTAAGCTTTTGGCCTATAAAGTTTTCTACATATAGGATCATGTAATCTACAGACAGGGATAGTTTGACGTCCTTTCTTCCTATTTGGGTACCCTTTATTTCTTTCTCTTGCCTAACTGTTTTGGCAAGGACTTCCAATACTATGTTGAACAGGAGTGGTGAGAGAGGGCATCCTTGTCTTGTGCACAAAATACACTAAAATAAAATTGCTTAAAACTAGTGATAAAGAAAAATTCTCAAAGTGGCCAATGACAAAAACACGGTTTGCACAGAGGAACAAAAAATGCCAGCAAACATTTTATTGGAAACAAAGAAAATTAGAAGATAATGAAGCAACATCTTTAAAGTACTGGAAGATAAACATTGTCAGCTGGGAATTGTAGACTCAAAGAAACTATCTTTCAAGATGCAGGTGAAATAAAGATTTTGTTCAGGCACTTAGAACCTGAAAGAAATCATCACCAGTAAAACAACACTATAAAAAATGTTAAAGAAAATGTTTCAGGCAGAAGTAAAATAATATCAAAAGGAAATTTGCATCTACATAGAAGAATGAAAAGCACTGGAAATGGTATCAACATGGTTAAATATACAAGATCCTTTTATTTCTGTTTGAATTCAATTGATTGTTTAAACAAGGGGTCAGCAAGCTATAGCTTCATGGGTGGACTGCCTGTTTATGTGAACAAATTTTTACTGAGACACATTCATGCTCATTTGTTTATGTATTATCAATGGGTGCTATAGAATTACAAAAGCAGAATTAAGTAGTTGTAACAGAGCCTAATGGCACACAAGCCTAAAATATTTAGCTTTTAAGGAAAGCATGTCCGGTTCTGGCGGCTCATGCCTGTAATCCCAGCATTTTGGGAGGCCGAGATGGGCGGATCACGAGGTCAGGAAATTGAGACCATCCTGGGCAACATGATGAAACCCCGTATCTACTAAAAATACAAACATTAGCTGGGTGTGGTGGCATGTGCCTGTAATCCCAGCTACTCGGGAGGCTGAGGCAGGACAATCGCTTGAACCCGGGAGGCAGAGTTTGCAGTGAGCTGAGATGGCACTACTGCACTGCAGCCTGGTACAAAGCTAGACTCTGTCTCAAAAAAAAAAAAAAAAGAGAGAGAGAAGAAAACAACATTATTAACCTCTAATTTAAACAAGAATAGTAATTTATAATGAGTTTACAACATATATAAAAATAAATTAATGACAATAACAGAACAACAGTTAGGATAAAATAATGAAAATGTTGTTACTTCATGATACTGTATGTAAAGTTGTATATTATAATTTGAAGGTAGAATGTGATGAGTTAAACATGTATACTACAAACTCAAAAGCAACCATTAAAATTAACAATATAGAGAGTTTTAATTCTCAAGTAAAAAAGGAGATAAGATGAAACCATAAAATATATTTAATTCATAGAAAAGAAGGCAAATAAGAGGGAAAATAAGCAAAAAACAGATGGGATGGTAGGGGAAGCAAAATTTTATTACCATCTTCTTAGTTTTTTTTTTCCTCTGCTAAGCCTGAGAATGAAATTGATATAAGACAGATCAACAAGAAAATGCATACAAATTTATTTAATGCATGTATTATGTGGCATGAGAGATTCTTTAAGGAAGGAAGACTCCATGACATAATCACTTATGTTCTGAAGTAGACACAGAGTAGTAAATTGTGAAATATGACAAGACAAAGGAGCTGGAACTAGTGTAGTTAATTGGGTGAAGAGGTGATTAACAGGATAAGGGTTGGTTTAACAAGGTCTGTTTGTACAGGTTTCCCTTGCCTCAACTTCTCATCCTGGGTGATGAGACTGTTACTTTCCTTCTTGTATAAAGAGGGCAACTTTCATGTAGAAATTTTACCTCCTACTTTTAAGAAAAAGGAAAATCAGAGTGCCTTAAAGGAAAATCAGAGTGCTTTTCTTGCATCTGCTATTTTTCAAGTGTCTTTAACTCAAAAAAATCAATATGCCAAAGTGGCATGTTTGGGGGTATCTGGTTCTGAATTCCTTCAGGAAAGATAGAAAGCGAAAGCAAAATAATAGGTTTAAAACTAAAAATATCCAGGTGCGGTGGCTCACACCTATAATCCCAGCACTTTGGGAGACTGAGGTGGGCAGATCATGAGGTCAGGAGTTCGAGACCAGCCTGGCCAACATAGTGAAACCCTGTCTCTACTAAAAATACAAAAAAATTAGCCAGGCATGGTGGCGGGCACCTGTAATGCCAGCTACTCAGAAGGCTGAGGCAGGAGAATGGCTTGAACCCAGGAGGCAGAGGTTGCAGTGAGCCAAGATCATCGCATTGCACTCTAGCCTGGGCAACAGAGCCAGACTCTGTCTCAAAAAAAAAAAAAAAGAAAAAGAAAAAAAAATATATATATATGCACACAAAACCACATTACATATAAATGGTCTAAATATACCAATTTAGAAGCAGATTGGATCAATAAAACAAGATCTAAGTTATTACTGTCTAGAAGAAATTCAACAATATCCTAATAAAACATATCTATGTAAAAACAATAGCTGGCATCATACTTAATGAAGAAAAATCAGTTTATTTCCCCCTATTTCAGGAACAAGATGAGTCCATTAACTCTTAGCACTTTGTTTTAACATTCCACTAGACGTTCTACCAAGTAAAATAGACAAGAAACATAAACAAAAGAATTACAGACGGGAAAGGAAAATGTAGATTGGGTTTATTTATAGACGGCATGTCTATGTAGAAAGTCCACTGAAATCTACAAAAACACTGCTGGCTATAATAAGTGAGTTAGCAACATAAAAAAGAAAAAAAGCAACATATTAAACTAATATTTCCATATACCAGCAATGAACAATAAAAAATTAAAATAAAAGTACTATTAATAATATCATGAAAAATGTAGAAGAATTAGGAATTAATCTATCAAATGATGTGAGAGTCTGGTACACTAAAACTCAAAACACTGCAGAAAGTTAAAGAAGACTTAAATAAATGGAAAGATGTAATATGAATATGGGTTAGAAAATTCACATGGTAAAATGTGATTATCCCTAAATATAGATTCAATACAATCCCAATTAAAATATTATTAGGCATTGTTTTATAGGAATTTACACACTAATTTTAAAACTTCAGTAGAAATGCAAACAGTCTAAAATAGCCAAAATAATTCTTAAAAATAAGAATATTTTTGAAGGATTAGCACAATCTAATACCAAAGCTTATAAGGCTACAGTAATGAAAATAGTGTGATATTGGCATAAAGATAGACAGAAATGTCATTGGAAGATAATAGAAAATTCAGAAATATATGTACAGAATTTTGGTAAATTGGTGTTCTCCAAAGATACAAAGGTAATTCAGTAAATAAAAGACAGCCCTTCAACAAATTCTGCTGGAACAATTAGATACTCACATGCAAAAAGTAGAACTTTAACATGTAACTCATGATAAAAAAATTAATTTAGTACAGATCATATGCCTAAATGTAAAATGTAAAAACAAAGTGAAAAAAAGGAAGAAAAATTACGTATAGGAGAAAATATAGAAAAGTCTTTGACCTCAATACTACTTAGACATGACACAAACACCATGTTTCATCAAAGTAGAAATTGACAACTCGAGTTCATCAAAATGTAAAACATATGTTCTTCAGGAAACACTGTAAAACAAATAGAAATATAAGACCCTACTGAGAACAATATTTGCAAAATATATGTCTGGCAAAAAAGTTGTGTCCAGAAAATATAAGAACTCTCAAAACTTGATAATAAATCTAGCAACTCTAATAAAAGTAGGCAAATGACTTAAATGAATACTTCTTCTCTAAAGAACACATGCAGATAGAAAGTAAACACATGGAAAGATCCTCAATATCATTAGTCATTAGGGAATTAATCTGTGTCTGTCAAAAATGGGTTGGGTACAGTTGCTCAAGCCTGTAATCCCAGCACTTTGGAAGGTCAAGGCAGCAGGGTTTCTTGACCCCAGGAGCTAGAGAGCAGCCTGGGCAACATAGTGAGATCCTGTCTCTACAAAAAAGAAAAAGACATGGCATGGTGTCTCTATTTAGCTAAGCATGGTGGCACATGCCTGTAGTACCAGCTACTCGGAAGCTGAGGTGGGAGAATCACTTGAGCCCAGGAGGTGGAGCCTGCAGTGAACTATGGTTGTGCCGATGCACTCCAGCCGGCGTGACAGAGCAAGAACCCATCTCAAAAAAGAAAAAAAGAGGCCAGGCGCAGTGGCTCACACCTGTAATCGCAGCACTCTGGGAGGTCAAGGTGGGTGGATCACCTGAGGTCAAGAGATCCAGACCAGCCTGACCAACATGGTGAAACCCCATCTCTACTAAAAATACAAAAATTAGCTGAGCATGGTGATGCACGTCTATATCCCAGCTACTTGGGAGGCTGAGGCAGGAGAACTGTTTGAACCCGGGAGGTGTAGATTGCAGTGAGCCGAGATTGTGCCATTGCACTCCAGCCTGGGCAACAAGAGTGAAACTTCGTCTCAAAAAAAAAAAAAAAAAAAAAAGAAAGAAAGAAAAAAGAATGGCTAAAGTTGAAAAGGCTGGCCATGCCAAGTGTTGACAAAACTATAGAGGACAACCAACATACATGCACTGCTAATGGTAATGGAAATTAGTACAATGACTCTGGAAAAAGGCTTGTCAGTTTTTAAAATATTTTGATGTATGCACCTATCATATGACTGCCAATCAATTTGTAGGGAAATGAAAGTATATGTACATAAAAAACTTATACCAAAACATTCACAGCACTTTTTTATGGGAGAGTGGGGCTAATAGTGAAGAGCATGTAACAATCAAATATTCATTAACAGATAAATGAATAAGCAAGCTTTGATGTATCCATATTTTGAAATACTACAAGCAATAAAAGAAATGAAACTTTCATCCATACTATAAAATAGATTAATCTCAATAAATATGCTAATTAATAGAAGCCAGATCAAAAGAGAACAATATGATATCATTTATATAAAAAGAGGCATTAGAACCTAGTAGTTAAGAGTGCAGCTTCTGGAAGCAAAATCCTTAGTATGATGTTTTGGCTCATTGTCTGCAGCATTTATTTTATGGGCGCTCTTGAGGTTTTTACAGAAACAATATGCCTCAGTTTACTCATCTATATAATGACTATATCGATAGTCATCTACTTTATGAAATATAGTATTTTATAATGTAATACTTTATAATATATATTTGATATATATTTTAAAATGTCTTTATTATATTTTATAAAGTATAAATAATATAAAATAATGTCTATAGTTGTTGACTTATAAAAATAAAGATTAAATGAACAAAAATATGTGAAGCACTAGTTTACTACCTAGAAAATGGTACATTCTAAATATTTTCATGATTGTAATAAATAAATAAATGTATCCTTATAATGTTATTTTATTAATAATAAACAAAAATTTATTTTTAGAATAATGAATATTATAATTATTTTTATTTTTAGAATAAATAATAATGAATAATAATATTATTATTCATTCTTATATACCTTTGAAAAATCATAGGGTAAGATGATTGAAATTCTGTGTATAGCATCTCAGCAGATGAGATCTATAAGAAAGAACCATTGCACCCCCATTTACTTAAATCAGTTATAGTTTAAGTTGTTTGAAAAAAGTCATTTATTGGAATCACCACATGACATCAATCAAGAGCAAAGTGTGTAGAATACTGTCAAATTTTTCTCCAAGAATTTATTTCTGTTTTCAATTTGCAACTCACTGAAGCATTGAACATTTTATGAGCTCTACAACTAACAATGCCTGGGAATTTAAATATTTTCCATGGAATATGATTACTTCAAATGAAAAAAAAGGAGCGGATATGATAATGAATGATTTACCATGCGTATATGGTACAAAGTAGAATCTTTAAAAATAAAGACACAAACAGCAACAACTACAAAAACCTCAATTGTTTCTGCTTTTGTTCTATTTTTAGTGAACTTAAAATTTTAAGAGAAACTCTTTCTCCTTGTTTTTAACATGTGTAGAGAGAGGTGTGGAATATTGTAAAGCTTTTTATCTGACTCGGCCTGAGTCTCAGTAGATGAAGACTCATCGAGTTTAGTAGGCCGAATAGTTTTTTCTAAAAGATATGCGACACGTTAATCCTTGGAATCTTTGAATATAATGACACATTAAACAGTGAATATTACCTTATGTGGCAATGCTTGTGATTAAGTTAAGGACTTTAAGGGAAGGGGCTTATTCTGAAATATACTCACGGGTCTTTAATTCAATGACAAATGTTCTTCTTCTTTTTTTTTTTGAGATGGAGTCTTGTTCTTTCGCCCAGGCTGGAGGAGTGCAGTGGTGCCATCTCTGCTCACTGCAACCTCTGCCTCCCGGGTTCAAGCAATTCTCCTACCTCAGCCTCCTGAGGAGTGGGATTACAAGCGCCTGCCATCATGCCCAGATAATTTTTGTACTTTTATTAGAGGAAAGGTTTCACCATGTTAGCCAGGCTGGTCTCAAACTCCTGACCTCAAGTTATTCGCCCTCCTCGGCCTCCCAAATTGCTGGGATTACAGGCATGAGCCACTGTGCCTGGCCTGACAAATGTTTTTTTAAGAGTGAGTCAGAGGGAGACTTGACACACAGAAGAGGAGGCAATGTGACCAGGGAGCAGAGATTGGAGTGGTGCAGCCCCCAGAAGCTGGGGAAAAGGAATGCTGGCATGAGTAAAGGAATGCTGGCAGCCCCCAGAAGCTGGAAGATCCACAGAATGGATTCTCTCTAGGGACCTCAGAGCGAGTGTGGCCCCACTGTATTTAGGACTTCTAGCCTCTAGAACTGTTTTAGAATACATTGCTGTTGTTGAAGTCATTTAGTTTGTGTCAATTTGTTGTGATAGCCTAGGGAACTAATATAATGAAGCATGGAGAGAGAGAGAGAGAGAGAGAGGATAAAAGGTGAAAATCATGTGCCAAAACTAAAGAAAAGAGATGCTGACATTTGTGATTAAATAGAATAATTACACTATTTAAGATTAATCACTTGAGCCTGGGAGGTGGAGGCTGTAGTGAGTCATCATGGTGCCACCGCATTCCAGCCTGCATGACAGAGAAAGACTCTGTCTTAGGAAAAAAAAAAAAAGATTAAGGTGGTCCAGAATGCACCCAAGGATAAAATGCAAAGATGATCTTGCCCCATGTATATTTTAGCATACTACTTAGGTGGCTATTTATTTTTTAATTATCTCCTTTTTACATTTTGACAATTTTACCCCAGTGGTCAAGCCTTGTATTAGAAAAGACAGAAAGAAGGAAAAGAAAGAAGGCAGGAAGGAAGGCAAGGGGAAAGAAGGGGAAGGAAAGGAAGTGGAAGGGAAGGGGAAGAGAAGGGGAAGAGAAGGGGAGGGGAAGGGGAGGGGAGGGGAAACGTTGCTTTGGACAGAATAAATGGGTAAGGGTTTCTATTTTAATTAGATTAAGATTAATTAGATTAAACCTCTGAGGAAGTCTTACTTGAGCTGAGAAACTAAATATGAGAGGGAGGAGTACCACTGCATTGGTTATAGATAGGGTAGAACTCTACAAAAGAGTTCATTGAAGAATAGAGTAGTAAATAAGTGACTTAATGAGTTTGTGGTCAGGCGCAGTGGCTCAGACGTGTAATCCCAGCACTTTGGGAGGCCGAGGCGGGCGGATCACGAGGTCAGGGGATCAAGACCATCCCGGCTAACACGGTGAAACCCCGTCTCTACTAAACAAAATACAAGAAATTAGCCGGGCATGGTGGCGGGAGCCTACAGTCCCAGCTACTCGGGAGGCTGAGGCAGGAGAATGGCCTGAACCCGGGAGGCGGAGGTTGCAGTGAGCCAAGATCGCGCCACTACACTCCAGCCTGGGCGATAGAGCGAGACTCTGTCTCCAAAAAAAAAAAAAAAAAAAAAAAAAAAAAAAAAATAATAATAATAATAATAATAATGAGTTTGTATTGTTCTTATTTTGCAAAAGAATGCAAGATGTGGGTAGAGAAAGGGCAAGAGGGAGGACTTCCCAGATTGAATCAATAATATTAACAGTATCAATCTGCCACTAATAATTATTTGAGAAAAGTATTTTTGTGCTTTCAGTTTTATTTATTAAATAGTTTCTACTAGCCTAATGTTAAAGTCTGCCAACTAGTTCCTTCAAGTTAATCACATTCACTTTTGATTCCCTCTTAACACATTAAGATATTTTATAACTCTGTGAGTTTAAAATCTGATGCAAATTCATTGTGGTCAGGCAAGATGCAAGACCAGTCAGGCAAATACACTTCCCTTATTTTTTATGGGTCTGAAATATCTTTTGTCTTGGGAGATGCATTATTATACAAAAGATCTATTTGGCAATTTATAGTTTGCTTTTTATCTATTCAATTGTTCCCTGGTATTCTTAGAACAGAAAAGCAAAACTTTTAAGAATAATAACATGCCAATTACCTTTAATTACTCTCTAGCTCTTTCAGTTAAACAAAAAAAACCTCTCATTTTAGGTTTAGTTTGTAACTGAATAGAACATTTTATATCTATACCCTTAATGGAAAGGCTTTCCTATTTCCCACAATTTTCTTTTCTATTTAATGTATTCTCTAAATTTAACACATTATTTAAAATGCCATCCATATACCTGATCAACTTGAAAAGATGGAGAAACACACAAGTAAAGCTTATTATCTGTTCACATTTTATTCTGTTTCCATTTTCATAATCAAATAAATGTAGACTGTAAAATACTTATTTACAAATCTGTCTGATTTATATAATAAACTCTGAGGAAACTGGAATGAAGTAGTGCTACAAGCAAGGGACAGAATAAAGTTTTGTGTATTAATTACCTGATTTATACTTTAATCCCTTTAAGTAAAAGAATGTAACAAATAGAAGGATAGTTATTAATATATTTGGAGGAGAAAGAAGGATAAAATGAAAGATACAATGTTCTTAAAAACCAAGAGTTTTATCTTTTTTCAGAAGTTTGAAAAGTATTTAAACATTTCCCTTTATGTTAGTGCATATTTATGTTATACATTTCATTTACAAGTAATTGTATGGTAAATAGTTACAAAAACAACAAGGAAAAGCTTTGAGTTAAGGAGCTCATGATTTTCAGTGTAAAATACATGTTATTTGAGTAATTTGGGAAACTGACAGAAGCTTTCTTGCAGTCAAGAATGTTGCTCAAATATTAATTTTAAAATAAAAATAAAAGAAAAAAAATCCTGAAAGCTTATGTAGCAAAACAAGTATTGTAGTCCATTGCAAAAATTAGCCTTTTCTGAAATCATGTTAAAAAGCAAAAAGATCTTAGAGCAGAATTTCATGTACAGTTCATTTTGGGATTGATCTTACTTCCTTGATAGGTGGTCTTACTTCATCCTGTTGGAGCCCATCATGGAGAGCTGTTTTACAAATATTCTTAGCTCTACTACTCACATAAAAATTCAACCTATGACTCCTGTTTCTGATAAAGTAGCTATTTAAATTCATTAAGAATGTTTCATCATTTTAGTATGCAAAATGCATTGTTAGATTATGCAAGTGACACATGCTATCTTAAAAGTTAATAAATCTCCCAGAAGAAATTAGACTCAGATGCTATATTTATTATGGAGAATTAAGAAATACCTAAGGTTACTGTGATCATCACTTAGGAGTTTCGAATCAATTATATGAGAAACTAAAGAAGAAACTGTGACTGGAAAAAAAATGAACCAACAAGAAAAAAATTATATAAAGTCATTTTATTGGACACACATGCTAAAAATTAGAAAAACCATACATTTTACTCTATGAATCTGTTAGGAAAAACTATAGAATATGATAGTGATTGCATTGATTCTACTTAGCAAATTAAATGCAAAACTAAGATATTCACCAAATATAAAATATAGTTATTTTCTAAGAAATAATACTCACACATACTGGTGGCAACTGCCATTTTTAGCAGAAACCAAAACTATTTCCTGTTAACATGAAGGAAAAATCATCATTGAACACTCAAGTAATAATCAGGGGACTAGGATGGACTCTCAGTAAGAAACCACTGGAATATACCTGGACTAAATCTATTCTAACAAAATTAAGCATACCAACCGAATAGTTTTGTGTGTGCATTTGTTTTTACTATATACTTTTATAATCTCAATAGTACCTAAAAGGAGGCAAAACAAGAAAGGATTTGTCTACAGAAAGTAAAAATAAGAATGATTATAAAATATTGTTAAAGAAAAGACACTGCACAGAATAGTCATGGAGATTTCTGTACTAATCACCTTGATCATAATGAATAATCACTGAATTTCACTGGCCTATTTTCCTCCACAAGATTCTATGTTAGGTAAGCAACTTTGGGTAATTCAATAATAGGAAAGATGTTTCTTTTATAACATATCTGATTTCTACAACTATTTGAAATACATTTTATGCTATAAAATAAAAATGGTAACTCTTATTTACACAGCTATTTATTGTGAATTTGTATAAAGACATCTCATCCTTAGAACATAATAGACTAGGATTCTTGGTAAATTATATATTGTATATCTGAAAAATGTAATAGTGACAATATTAAAGTATTGCCACTTAGTGCTGTGTTACCTAAAGAAATTGTCACTTTCTGTCAGTCCTATCACTGACATTTAAATTTCAGATATAGGTGAATTCAATATTGAAGTGAATAGAGCTACCGACATTTGCTTTCCTAATATTCATGGAAGTTGTTGTTGACCTCTCATAGATAAATAAGCAAATAATATCTTCAAAAATATATCTAACTTGACTCAAATACTTCTAAGTATTTTGTCATTTGAAGGGATATGAGCAAGTTGAGAAGAAGAAATGTGGAGAGAGAAATATTCATGAAAACTAAATTTAAAACATTCAACTATTGCTCAATTCTTAGAAATTTAATCACTACTTATATTTTAAAGCAAAATATTTTTGAACTTATTTAGAAAAATATGACTTCCTCTCTCATATGTCCATTCAGTTTTAAACAAAGTATAAAAGGAAATTAAACAGTGGAGGAAATGAGAAAGGTCATAGGCATTCAAGAGGTTTCAACAAATTTCTGGAGGAATGAAAGGTAATTGAAGGATGTGTTAAAATAATTTCTATTATTATCTTTATAGATTTAGTGTCCAGTAAACCTTTTATAAACAATCCAACTTGCTGTTTTGTGTTCTTGAACTTTAAACTGAATTATATTGTACATATCCTTTTGTGACTTAATCATACCACTGCATATTACGTTTGTGAAAGTAAGCCACATTAACATATCTAAATAAAGTTATCTATTTTTTTCTAAAGTGTAGTATTCCACTGTATGAATCTACCACATTCTACTGTTGTTTAACTTTTGCATTGCTTATAGTACTTAACTGAGCCTGTAAATATTTTGGATCACATTTCTTAATGACCAACCATGTACATACAAAATAAGGAGTGAAAGCCAATTGCTGATTAGAATATATGGTCATCTTCAATATTACTGGATAATACAAGCCTCTTTTTAAAACGGATATAATTTCCATTTCCAGGAAAGCATATGAAATTATTATTGCTCTATATCTTTGCCAGAAGTCTTTCTTGTCAGACCTTTTTTGGTCAATCTGTTGTATAAGTAATAATGTACATATAAAACATTTTCATTTGCATTTTTGTGTTAAAAATAAGTTAAAGTGATTCTAAATATGTATGGTGGACACTTACATTGTACATTTTATAAAGCACATGTACAAGCCATTTTCTTTGTTTTACTGTTGGGTTTTCTGTAATTTTTGCCTGGCTTTACATTTAAATATTGATCGCCAAGGAATTGATTGTTACATATTATATAAGGTAAAGAATCACTTTAATTATTTTCCATATGTATAGCCAGTTTTCTCACTCTCACTTATTGGCAAATTTATTTTTCACCACTGATCTATAATACTAGCTTTCTTACATATCATGGGTTCTTATATTTTCCTTACTGTAGTCTACCTATTCCATTTCATTGATTATTTATTACTTTGTTAATACCACATTGCATTAATTAAGTCTTATAATATTTCCTGTAATATATTCTTCCTTCCTCAACAAATTATTAACTGAATTTTAATATTTTTAGAGTTTACATAAATTCTAGAATTAGCTTGTCAATATCTAAATCAAACCTTACTGGGTTTTACTTTGGATGCACTAGTTACAAAGATTCATTTTGGGGAGAAGTGATTTCATTAGTCTTTCAATTCAAGAATATATTTACGTCAATGTTATGTCTATGTTTATTTGAACTTTATTTAAACTGAGTTATACTGTACATATTCTTTTGTGACTTAATCATGCCACTAAATATTATGTTTGTGAGAGTAAGCCACATTGACACATCTAAATAAAGTTCTCTACTTATATGAAATGCATTTCAATATTGTATAATACGTTTGTGTCAAAACATCTTGCTAAAAGCTCATATTCATTAGTATAATGTATCTTACAATCATTTTGAATTTTCTGTGTACTTAGTGTCATCGGTAACATAGTAATCTGTTTTCTCTTTCATAATTCTTATTTTTTTAATATTTACAATCCTATCCCAGTGTCTAAGACCTGCAAAAGGATAAATAAAATTGCTTGTACCGTCTATGTTTATTTTGTTCCCAATCACAAAGGAAATATTTTAACATTCCATTGTTAAGTGTTATAATTTCAATAGAACTTTTGAAAACAAATGTTATCAGTTAAACTAGATTCTCTTTTAATTTCGGGTTGTTAAAATGTATGACTTTTTAAGAAAATAAAATTAAACACGCTTATAATATTGTTAAGTTATTTGTTGTGGTGTATCATATTAATTGATACCTTTACACGAGGCCATTATTGCTTCCCAGGGTTTCTTAGAATAAACACTGGCTGTGATGTCTTACATTTTAATGCATTGCTTATTTCTGCATGGAACTTTTTTAAGTTTTCCTTCATTATTTTCATAAATTACATTGGTGTTTAATTTACTTTCCCTTTACTATCCTTGTCAGGTTATAATATCAGAGTCATAATAGCATAATAGCATAATAAAATGAAATAGAGTATGTTCTTTCCTGTTTCATGCTCAGAAAGAATTGTAAGATTGGAATTATTGTTTTGTTTCATGTTTGAAACAACTTGCCAGTAAAGTCATCATGGCTTGAAATTATCTTTATGGTATGATTTCTGACTACTGATTACATGCATTTGTTGTAGCACAATTCAGATTTTTCTTTTCACTTCAGGTTACTTTTGGAAAAATGCATGTTTCAAGTAATTGTACACATTTTACATATATTTCCAAATTTATTGAATTAAACGTTTTCATACTACACTAATTTACCTTCTTGATATTTGTATTATTTATAACAAAACTCAATAAACTGTGGCAAATAAGCCAGACAGTATTTATAAATAAAGTATTACTGGAACACTGTCATGCTCATTCATTGACATACTGTCAATTTATGCCACAACAACAGAATTGATTAGTTGCAACAAACCATATAGCCCAAAAACCTAAAATATTTACCATCTGATCCTTTCCAAAAAACAAAAAAAATTCTTGACACCTGATGTATAATTATTTCCTATTTTGATTCCTGAGATTGCATACTTGTTTCTTCTCTTAATTTTATCAAGCCATTTCTCCAGAGTTTTGTTATTGTATGGCTCCTACAACAACTAACAAACTTTTGGCCATATTTCTTGACTTTTCTTTCCCTGTATTCTTAATCACTATGCATGTATTTTTTATTTCCTTTTATTTCTGTTGATATTTCTAACTTCTTCCAATAAATTCAAAACATTTTAAATATTAATTTGTTGTCCTCATAAAATAAGAATTTAAGGTCCTACGTTTTCCTCTAAAATGACACATTTTATAATGTAGTATACATTTTTTAATTAAAAATATTTTATAATTTCCATTATGATTTGCTTTTGGGTGTTGAGTTACTAAGAAGTATATTTCTTCAATATGACTGACTATAGATATTCGACTCTAGTTATTCTCAGAAAGAGAAAGCAAAGTTATGGATAAATAATCGTTAATTCCAATATCTATATTGACGGAAGAGTGCTAGAGCACCACAAGAAGAAACTTGAACACAGAAAAATAAGGAAGCAAGAATCCAGCAGAGATTATACTCTGAGGGACTTGATGTTCCATGGAAAAGCATAGGTGGGGGTGTCTTTTGCTCCTCTCACCCCTGCGGCAGACTGCTTGTTTCTGAACTGTTGGAGAGCCCTCCATTCTCACAAGCCCAAGCACTGGTGACGGCCGCAATCGTGGAACAACTTGAGGACAGAGAACAAGGCTACTATTTCCTGCAGTGCCACTTGCCCTTCACCCAGCCCCAAGATGAGGTGGTGGGCACCATACTGGATATGCCTCTGTGGTGGACCTCTATACTGCCTTTGAGTGACAGAGATACTTGCCCCATCCCGTTGACGGCGTCCTTCTCCGTCCCTGCGTCGAGCTGCGGCTAGATTCCGCGATGAGGGCAGAGGGCGAGAGGCGTGAGAAGCATCTTCTGGAAGGTCTGCGGGCACCCTCCTGCGGGTGGACAATGAGCGCTTGGGAGGCCGTTGTCCTTGGTTGGGGAGTGGTCGTCTGGATCTAGCCTAGCAAACAGGCTGCTCCGGATGGGGAGGGAATGAAAACCCCTGCGGCTCCGACGCAGATGCCCACGTTGCCCAGGCCTTCACAGACCCCCAAACCGGAACCGCCCGGAAAACGATTGCCAACCGGCCACAACACCCAGGCAGAGACGCGGGGAGAGGCTAACCAGAAGAAAGGCCGACGTGCAAGAAACCCAGCCTCCGGTGCACAGGGAACATGTGTCCCAAGGCACACGCACACTCAGGCGGACAGAGACAGAAAGAGAGGGCGACGGAAAGAGCGAGAAGGGGGAGAGAGAGAGAGAGAGAGAGACGTAAGAGAGAGACAGAAGTGGGCACACAGACACGCGCGCGCGCACACACAGACACACAGACACACACACACACCCCCATAAGGCACACAGACATACAGCAGGTAACACCCACCCCCAGGCAGCCCCTGAAGCTGCTGGGTTCTGCTCTCCGCGACTACGAGCCACCCGTGAGAGAGCAGCCCACAGGCACACAGGGAGACCTGTCCTCGACATCACAAGGGCGCCACTTCTGGGGAGACTCACCCGCACACCGTCCGCGCACGCCTGAGGCTGGGATCCCGCGCTGCCTCCCCGGCGATCTGTCTGAGGTTTCTTCCTCCTGGGGTTTCTTCCTGCTGGTGGACCCTCTGAGAATCCCGGCCTCCGGAGACCGTCCTGGTAACTGCCCTGGCCAGGGCTGGTCTCAGCCCCGACTCTGACGCACGATCACACAGGGCTCCTACTTCTCCAAGTCTCAGGGACCCATCCCCGGGCAACGGTGGCGGTCACTGTGACCAAAGCGGTCGCTCGGGCCTTGCGCATGCGCGCTGGCGAGGCCGACTCACCCGCCCCACCACCCGTTACTGGGCAGAGTCAGGCTGCGGACCCTTTAAAAAATGGCGGCCACGCGGCGGCTGCGGGGACTGGGGCGGCGGTGCTGGAGGTTGCGGCGGCGGCTGCTGCGCAGCCCCAGGCGGCGGGTGGGAAGAGGACTACCAGAGGGGCCTGCGGGAGACCCACGGTCGGACCCATAGGAGTCCTGTCGTCAGGACCTCCTTGATCGGTCTTCTGCTTGGGTTCCCGGTGAAGGAGGAGCTTCGGGGTGTCGGCTGGGCTGCGCGGACTCCTCTTGGGATCCGATGATGGATCCCACCCGGTGATCGGGAATGGGGTTACAGTGCAGTGAGGCAGAAAGGCTCTCGCCGGGGCACAGAAAGATCCCCAGGGCCGCAAGGCGTGCTGTCGGCTGCAAAGGCACTGACCCACGAGCCCACTGCCTCCCTCCTTCCTGGGTGGAGCAGGGGCCTGCCTTCATCTCCAAGGCCCGGGGGCTCCGGCATCTCGACGTGGCTTCCGGCGACACGGGCAAAGAGAGACAGAGGCTAGTCCGAGCCGGAGCCAGTGTGACCACACGTGGCACTGACGTCCCCCAAGAGCACATGCAGTGAGCCTGTGTCTCTGAGGCCGCAGTGGGTGACGACGAGACGGAGAGTGATGTCCAGACCTGCCCCTCAAAGCGGAGGAAACGCCAAGCGCACCTGAAAACCTGCGAGACAGGGCCTGTGCGCGAGTCCAGTACTCCTACTTCGCCAAGTCTCAGGGACCCATCCCCCAGCAACGGCGCCGGCGCAGGCGCAGAGAGACAGGAGGCCGATGGGGGGAAGTTGAGGCACCTGGAGCAGAGAAAAAAATGCATCGCCAAGCGGTTTCTGGGTCATCCACGGTCGAAAATGTCTTCCCCTCAGCCCTTGCGCTGTTCCCCAGGGTCCCTGGCATCCGTCGTTGGCGCCCAGGGTGTGCGTCGGGCCACTACGGGTATCCCAACTCGGACAGAAGGCCCATGAGTTGAATTTGAAGTTTGTGGGAATAGAGGTGAGGCACCAGGGGCAGAAAAAAAACAAGAGACGTCGCCTCAGACAAGCGGGGCCTGGGTCCCCCACGGATGAAAGTGCCTTCCCATCAGCCCTTGCCCTGGGCCCCATGGACCCTGTCAACCCTGGTTCGAGCCCCAGGTGCGCCTCGCGCCCGCTAGGGTTACCCAGAAGCCGGCAGAAGGCCCATGAGAGGAAGGTGAGACACATGGGGCAAAGGAAAAAAAAAAACCGCGCTGCAGAGAAGCGGGGCCTGGCTCCTCCACGAACGAAGGTGCCTTCCCATCAGCCCCTGCGCTGGGCCCTGGGGAACCTGGTGTCCCTGGCTGGAAACCAGGGTGCACCTCGGACCCGCTAGGGGTACCTCAAGGAGAGCAGAAAGCCCATGAGGGGAAGGTGAGGCACCTGCAGCAGAGAAAGAAGAAAAACCGCGCCGCGGAGAAGCGGGGCCTGGGTCCCCCAATGACGAAAGTGTCTTTCCGTCAGCCCTTGAGCTGGGTCCCGAGGACGCTGACATCCCTGGTTCGAGCCCACGCTGCGCCTCAGGCTGCTACGAGTACCCCAAGGAGGAAAGAAGGCCCAAAAGTTTCAGCTGAGGTTTGAGGGAGGAGAGATGAGGCACCTGTGGCAGAAAAAAAAAAAAAAAACGCGCAGCGGAGAACCGGTGCCTGGGTCTCCCAGGGACGAAAGTGCCTTCCCATCAGCCACTGCGCTTGGCCCCATGGAACCTGGCCTCCATGGTTCGAGCCCAGGGTGCGCCTCGGGCCGCTAGGGGTACCCAAAGTGTGCAGAAGGCCCATGAGGGGAAGGTGAGGCACCTGGGGCAGAGAGAAAAAAAAAAAAAAAAACCCTCGCCGCGGAGAAGCGGGGACTGGGTCCCCCCCACGGACGAAAGTGTCTTCCCATCAGCCCTTGCGCTGGGCCCCAGGGACCCTGGCTTCTCTGGTTCGAGCCCACAGTGCACCTCGGGCCGCTAGGTGTACCCCAGGGCAGACAGAAGGCCCATGAGGGGAAGGTGAGGTTTGGGGGAGGAGCGGTGAGGCACCTGTGGCAGAAAAAAAAAAAAGCGCCACGGAGAAGCAGGGCATGGGTCCCCCACGGACGAAGGTGCCTTCCCATCAGGCCCTGCGCTGAGCCCCATGGACCCTGGCGACCTTGGCTCAAACCCAGGGTGCGCCTTGGGCCATTAGGGGTACCCCAAGGCGGGCAGAAAGCCCATGAGGGGAAGTTGAGGTTTGAGGGAGGAGAGGTGAGGCACCTGTGGCAGAAAAAAAAAAAAAAAAAAAAAAAACCGCGCCGCAGAGAAGCGGGGCCTGGGTCCGCCACGGACGAAAGTGTCTTCCCATCAGCCCTTGCGCTGCGCCCCGGGTACCCTGACGACCCTGATTTGAGCCAAGGGTGCGCCTCGGTCCACTAGGGGTACCCCAAAGCAGGCAGATGGCTCATGAGGGGAAGGTGAGGTACCTGGGGCAGCCAAAAGGAAAAAAAAACTGCGCCGCGGAGAAGCGGTGCCTGGGTCCCCCACGGACGAAAGGGTCTTCCTATCAGCCCTTGCACTGGGCCCCGGGAACCCTGGCGTCCCTGGTTCGACCCCATGGTTCGCCTCGGGCCGCTAGGGGTACCCCAAGGCGGGCAGAAGGCCCATGAGGCGAAGGTGAGGTTTGAGGGAGGAGAGGTGAGGCACCTGTGGCAGAAAGAAAAAAAAAAAACGCGCCACGGAGAAGGGGGGCCTGGGTCCCCCACGGACGAAAGTGCTTTACCATTAGCCCCTGCGCTTGGCCCCGTGCACCCTGGCGACCCTGGTTCGAACCCAGTGTGCGCCTCGGGCCGCCAGCCATACCCCAAAGTGGGCAGAAGCCCATGAGGGGAAGGTGAGGCACCTGGGGCGGAGAAAAAAGGAAAAAACCTCGCCACGGAGAAGGGAGGCCTGGGTTCCCCACGAAAGAAAGTGCCTTCCCATCAGACCCGGTGCTAGGCCCCAGGGACCCTGGCATCCCTGGTTCGAGCCCAGGGTGCGCCTCGGGCCGCTGGGGGTACCCCAAGGTGGACAGAAAGCCCATGAGGGGAAGGTGAGGCACCTGTGGCAGAAAAAAAAAAAAACCGCGCCGCAGTGAAGCTGGGCCTGGGTCCCCCACTGACGAAAGTGCCTTCCCATCAGGCCTTGCGCTGTACCTCGCGGACACTGGTGACCCTGGTTCGAGCCCAGGGTGCGCCTTGGGCCCGCTAGGGGTACCCAGAAGCGGGCAGAAGGCCCATGAGGGGTAGGTGAGGCACGTGAGGCAGAGAAAAAAAAACTGTGCCGCGGAGAAGAGGGGCCTGGGTCCCCCACGGAAGAAAGTGTCTTCCCATCAGCCCCTGAGCTGGGCCCAGGGGACCCTGGCATCCCTGGTTCAAGACCAGGGTGCGCTTCGGGCCTCTTGGGGTACCCCATGGCGGGCAGAAAGCCTATGAGGGGAAGGTGAGGTTTGAGGGAGGAGAGGTATGGCACCTGTGGCATAAAAGAAAAAAAAAAAACGCGCCACAGAGAAGCAGGGCCTGGGTCCCCCAAGGACGAAAGTGCCTTCTCATCTGCCCTTGTGCTGGGCCCCGGGGACCCTGTCGTCCCTGGCTCGAATCCAGGGTGCACCTCTGGCCTGCTAGGGGTAACCCAAAGCGGGCAGAAGGCCCATGAGGGGAAGGTGAGTCACCTGGGGCAGAGAAAAAAAAAAAACACAGCGCTGCGGAGAAGCGGGGCCTGGGTCCCCCACGGGTGAAAGTGTCTTCCCATCAACCCTTGCGCTGGGCCACGGGGACCCTGGCGACCCTTATTTGAGCCCAGCGTGTGCCTGGGGCCACTAGGGGTACTCCAAAGCGGGCAGAAGACCCATGAGGGGAAGTTGACCCACCTGGGGCAAAGGAAAAAAAAAAAAACGCGCCATGGAGAAGCGGGGCCTGGGACCCCCACGGAAGAAAGTGTCTCCCCATCAGCCCTTGCGTTGTGCCCTGGCGACCCTGGCATCCCTGGTTCGAGCCCAGGGTGCGCCTCGGGCCGCCAGGGGTACCACAAGTTGGACAGAAGGCCCATGAGGGGAAGGTGAGGCACCTGGGGCAGAGAAAAAAAAACTGTGCCACGGAGAAGCGGGGACTGGGTCCCCCACGGACGAAAGTGTATTCCCATGAACCCTTGCGCTGAGCCCCAGGGACCCTGGCGTCTCTGGTTCTAGTCCAGTCTGCACCTAAGGCGGCTAGGGGTACCCCAAGTCGGACAGAAGGCCCATGAGGAGAAGTGAGGTTTCAGGGAGTAGAGGTGAGGCACCTGTGGCAGGTGTCCATCTGTAAACTGCTTATCCATGTGAGCCCTGATGTCCACCAGGGGCTGGATGTCCCCCTGGGGCTAGATGTTCGCCTGGAGCCTGGTGCCCACCTGGGGCCTGATATCCAGGAGAGGCTTAGTTATCCACCTATGGCCATCTGGAGCCAGATGCCCACTTGAGGTCTGGTGTACACCTAAGGCCTGATCTCTACCTGGGGCTTGGGTGTTCATGTGGGGCCTGATGTCCACCTAAGACCATGTGTTCACCTGGAGCCTGGGTGACCATCTGGGTTATGATGTTCAGCTGGGGCCCAGAGTTCAGCTGGGGACTGGGTCAACCTTCTGCCTGATGCACACCTGGGGACTAGGTACCCACCTGGGCTCCAGTGTTCACTGGGGCCTGATGTCTACCTGGGGCCTTGTATTTACCTAGGACCAGTGCATCCACCTGGGGTCTGAGTGCCCTCATGGAGCCTGGAGTTTTCCTGGGGACTGGGATCTGCCTTAGGCTTAAGTGTACATCTGTGGCCTCGTGTCCACCTGGGGACAGATATTCAGTAGGGGCCTGAGTGTCCACCTGGTTTTTGATGTCTACCTGGGGCCTGGTGTTCATCTGAGGTGTGATATACACCTGGGGCCTGGACATTTGCCTGGAACCTGATGTACAGCTGATGCCTGAAGTTCATCTATGCCTGGTGTCTCCCTGGGGCCAGGTAGTCAATACAGGGCCTGAAGACCTTCTAGAGTTCAGTGTTCACCTGGGGTCCGAAGTCCACCTAGGGCTTGGGTGTCCAAATAGGGCCTGGTGTCAGCTTGAGATTTGTGTATTTACCTAGGGCCTGGTTGTCCACTTGGGGCTTGATTTTTTACTTGGTTTTTGTGTTAATCTGGGGTCTAGTGTCCACCTGGGGCCTGGGTATCCACCTAGGGACTATTGTCCAGCTGGAGACTAATGACTACCTATGGCCTGGTAATCACCTAAGGCTTTGTTTCACTTAGGTACTTGGTGCCAAACTGTTGCCTGCTGTTCACCTGGGGTATGGTGTCCACCTGGGGTCTGGATGTCAGCCTGGGGCTTGTTGTATACATGTATCTTAGATATCCAGATAAGGGTCTGTTTTCTGCTTAGGTGCAGCAGTCCATCTGGTGCTTGAGTGTCAACCTAAGGCCTGATGTCTATGTTGGACCTAGGGTTCACCTGAGGCCTGATATCCACCTGGGGCCTCGATGTCCAAATGGGGCCTGATGCCCATCTGGGCCCTGGGTGTCCACCTGCAGCATGGATGTCCACTGGTACTTTATGTCCACCAGGGGCCTAATGTCCATCTAAGACCTGGTGTTCACCTGGGGTCTGATGTTCAGCTGAAGACCGGATGTCCACCTGGAGCCGAGGAATCCACTCAGGGACTGGTGTTGAACTGGGGCCTGATGACCACCCGGGGACAAGGTACACACCAGGCTTGTTGTCCACGTGTCACCAGATGCCCACCTGAGTCCTGATGTCCATCTTGATCCTGTTTGTCCGCATTAGGCCTGATGTCCAGCTGGGGCCTAGGTACCCACTGGGGGCTTCCTGTTAACCTGGGGACTGGTGTCATTCTGGGGCCTAATGACCACCTGGGTTGTATTATTCACCTAGGGCCTGGTGTCCACTTGGGGCTTGAGTGTAACCTTGGACCTGGCATCCACATAGGATTGGGTATCAAACTGGCCCCTTGGTGTCCAGTTAAGACATCATGTGAACCTGGCGCCTGAGTGTCCACTTGGGGACAAATGACTACTGGGGGCCTGAATGTCAACCTAGAATCTGAGGTTTACTAGGGGCCCAGGTATCCACCTGGGGCCTAATGTCCACCTGAGCCTGGGTGTCAACCTGGGGCCTGATGTAAACCTCTAGTTCAGTGTCCACCTTGGGCTTGATGTCAACCTGGAGCCTGATGTCCACCTGAGTACTGATGTTCACCTTTGACCTGATGTCCACCTGTGGACTGTTTATCCACCCATGGCCTGATGTTCACCTGGGGCTGAATGTCCAACTGTGACTTGTTGTGCACCTGGAACCTAGGCATCCACCTGCAGCCTGATGTTCAGCTGGGCTGGGACCCGGAGTTCACCTGAGGCATGATGTCCACCTGAAGCTTGATGTTCACCTGGGGGCTGGGTGTCCACTTGGGGCCCAATATCCACCTGGACTAGGTACGCACCTGGGATCTGGTGTTCACTCAAGATTGGTGTTCAGCTGTGGCCTAATGACCACCTGGGTCACAGTGTCTACCTTGGACTGGGTGCTCACCTGGAGCCAGTGTTCACTGGGGGCCTAGTGTGCACCTGAGACTGGGGGATGCACCTGGGGCCTGGTGTCTACCTGGTGCCTAGGTATCCACTTGGGGCCTAATGTTCATCTGGAATCTGATATCCACCTGGGGCCTTGTAATTACCTGGGGTCTGGGCATCCACCTAGGGCTTGAGTATCCTCCTGGGGCCTTGAGTTTTACTAGGGACTCGTGTCTGCCTTGGACCTGGGTGTACATCTGTTGCCTAATGTACACCTTGAGAGTGATGTCAACCTGGGGACAGATGTCCTCTTGGGGTCTGAGTGTGCACCTGGTGCCTGACGTCTGCCTAGGGACTTGTGTTCACATGACACCTGATATCCACCTGGGGCCTGGGTGTCCACGAGGGGCTGATGTTCAGCTGGAGACTGGATATCCACCTGGGGCTTGGGGATCCATCCAGAAACTGATGTCAAACTGGGGCCTGATGTCTACCTGCGGACTAGGTATCCATGTGAGGCTTGATGTTCATCCATGGCCAGACATCCATCTGATGCTTGATGTCCACCTTACTCCTGGGTGTCTACTGGAGACCTCATGTCCAACTAGAGCTTAGGAACCTACTGTGGGCCTCGTGTAAACCTGGGGACTGGTATGAAGCTGGGTCCTAATGATCCCCTGGGTCATATTATTCACCTAGGGCCTCATGTCCACTTGGGGCTTCAGTGTCAACCTTAGGTCTTGTGTTCATCTTTGACCTGGTGTACACCTGGGACACCTGAGGACTTGGTGTCCAGTTGAGGTGTCATGACCACCTGGGGTCTGAATGTCAATCTGGAGTCTGATGTAAACCTCTAGTTCAGTATCCACCTGGGCCTGGTCTTCGCTTGGGGCCTGCTGTCTACCTGGGCCTTGCTGTCAACCTAGGGCCTGATGTAAACCTCTAGTTCAGTATCCACCTGGGGCCAGATGTCTTCCTAGAGACTTATATTCACTTTTGACCTGATGTCCACCTGGGGACTTGCTATCCATCCATGGTCTGATATTCACCTGGAGACAGATGTTCAACTGTGGCCAGAAGTGCTCCTGGGGTCTGGGCTTCCACCTGGAGCCTGATGTTTAGCTGGGGCTAGAGTTCACATGGAGAATGATGTCCACCTGAAGTGTGATGTTTACCCAGGGCCTGATACCTGCCTGGTGCCCAAGTATTCTCATGTGCCTAACGTCCACTAGTTGGCCTGGTGTTCATCTGAGGGCTTGGTGTCAACCAGTGGCTTTATGTACACCTGGATTCTAGTGTCCTCCTGGGGCCTTATGCCTACCAGGAGTCTGGTGTACCCCTGGGGTCTAGTATCTGGAGTCTGGGCGTCCACCTGGAGCCTAATGTTGAGGTTAGACTGAGTGTCAGCCTGAGGCCTGATGTCTACTAGGGCATAGGTATTCACCTGGGGATTGTTGTTTACCTGGGGACTAATGTCAACCTTGAGCCTAGGTATCCACCTGGGGAATAGTGTCCAGTTGCAGCCAGATGTCCACCTATGGCCTGAAGCATGGTTGTTATCCTAAGGCCTTGTATTAGTCCATTTTCACACTGTTATAAAAAACTACCTGATATTGGGCAACTTATGAGGAAAAGAGGTTTAACTGACCCACAGTTCTTCAGGCTTAATAGGGAGCATGACTGGGCGGGCTCAGGACACTTACAATCATGATGTAAAGCCAAGAGGAAGCAAGCCTTTTTACCATGTGGGAGGAGGAAGCAGACAGAAGGGGGATGTGCTACACACTTTCAAATAACCAGGTCTCGTAAGAACTCTATCACGAGAACACCAAGTGGGAAGTCTGCCCCCATGATTCAATCACCATTCACCAGGCCCATTCTTCAACCCATGGGGATTACAATTCAACATGAGATTTGGGTGGAGACATAGAGCCAATATCAGGCCTGATGCCCACCTGGAGTCATGTCTACCTGAGGCCTAATGTAGACATGAGGCCTGGGCATTCACCTAGGACCTCATGTTAAGATAGGGGCTGGAGTTCTTTTGGTGCCTAGTGTATACCTGGGGCCCAGATGTATAACTAGAACCTGATGTTTCAGATGGAAACCTGGGCCCCAGGTGCTCATCAGATCCCAGGCGAAAACTCAGGCTTCAGGTGCACATCAGACTCCAAGTGGACACATAGGCCCTAGGTTGATACCAAGATTTCAGGTAGACTCTGGGTCCCAGAAAAACACCCCGCCCTAGGTGGACAGCTGAACCTGAGTAGACATCAGGCCCCAGATCGACATCTGGCCCCAGGTAGATTCCTAGGCCCAAGGTGAATACTCAGTCTCCAGCCCTAGGGGAATTCAGTCTTAGGTGATTAAGGACTGGTGTTCCTCTGGGGCCTCATGTCTACCTGGGCCCTGGGAGTGCACATGGAGCCAGATGTCTATAAAGGGCCTGAGTGTCCACTAGGGCCTGAGGTTCACCAGGAGCATAGACATCCACCTAGGACCTCGTGTCCACCTAAAACCTGGTGTTCACCTGGGGCCTGGGTGACAACCTGGGATCTGATGTTCACCTGAGGCCCAGAGTTCAGCTGGTGCCTATGTCAGCCTGGCACCTGATGCACACGAGAGGACTAGGTGCCCACCTGAGGACTGGTGTTCATGGGGAACTGGTGTTCAGCTGTGGCTTGATGAGCAACTGGGTCCTGGTGTCCTCCTGGCAACTGATGTCCACCTGGGACTGCATGCTTACCTAGGGACTGGTGTTCCCCTGGGGCCTGGTGTGCCCCTGAGATCTGGGGTCCACCTGGGCCTAGTATCCACTTGGGGCCTCATATCCATCTGGAACATCATGTCCACTTGGGGCCTTGTAGTTACCTAGGGACTTGGTGTCCTTCTGGCACTTGAGTGTCCTCCTGGGGCCTGGGGTTCTCCTGGGGCCTGGGTGTACATCTCTGGACTGATGTCCACCTTGGGTGGATGTCCACCTGGGGATAGATGTTCACTTGTGGCTTGAGTGTCCATCTCATGTCTGATGTCTACCTGGGGCCTGGTGTTTGCCTGAGGCCTTATATCCACCTAGGGCCTGGGCATCCATTTGAGGCCTGATGTCTACCTAAGACCCGGTGTTTAACTGGGGCACAGACTTCTTCCTGGAGCCCGACGTTCATCTGGAGCCTGAAATTCACCTGTGCCTGTTGTCTACCTGAGGCCTATGTGTCAACCTAGTGCCTGATGACCACCCTGAGTTCAGTATTCACCTGGGGCCTGACATCTGCCTGGAGTCTGGGTGTCCACATAGGGCCTGATGTTGGCTTGGGACCAAAGTATTTACCTAGGGCCTGGGTGTCTACTTACAGCCTGACTTCTACATGGTTCATTGTGTCAACCTGGGGCCTGATGTCCACTTAGGGCCTAGGTAAGCTCCTTATGACTAAAGTCCACATGGGGGCTGAAACCATCTCACACCTTGAACCTAGGGCTTAGTGTCGACCTGAGACCTGGTGACCCCCTGGGGTCAAGGTATCCACCTTGGGCCTGATGACCAACTGGGGTTTAAGGATCTACCTAGAGACTGGTGTCAACCTGGAACCTGATGTCCACTTGGGGTCTGGTGTACACCTTGGGCCTGATGCCCACCTTGGCACAGGTGTACACTTTGGGCCTAGTGTGCACCTGAAGCCTGGCTGTCAACCTGGGTCTTGATGCACACCTTTAGTCAAGTGTTAAACCGGGGCCTGATGAAATACTGGAGCCTGATTTACACCTGTGTACTGGGTCTCCACCTGGGGCCTGATGTCCACCTGCAGCCAGATATCCACCTGGCACCAGATGTCTTTGAGGAATCTGGGTGTCCACCTTGAAAATGATGTATTCCAAGAGACTAGGCATGCACATTGGGCCTGGGGTGCACCTGGGTCCTGATGTCTACCTGAGGCTGGTATTGAACTGGGGCCTGTGTGTTCACTTGGAGCCTGATGTTCATTTGGAACCTGGTGTTCACCTAGGACATGGGTATCCACCTGGATCCTGATTTTCAAGTGGGGAGTGGATATAGACCTGGGAACTGATGGCCACCTATGCTATAAGTAACCCAACCACCTGGGGCCTGGTGTTCACCTGCAGCCTGATATCCACCTGGTACCTGTGTGTCAATCTAGTGCCTGGTGTCCACTTGAGGACTAGGCAGACACCTGGGGCTTGGTGTTCACCAGGGGCCTGGTGTTCATCTTGCACCCAGTGTCCACCTGGACCCTGTGTATCAACCTGTGGCCTAGGTGGCCACTTGGAGCTTTATGTGCACCTGGGGCCTGAGAGTTTCCTAGGATCTGATCACCACTGGGGCCCAGGTATCCACCTGGGATATCAGGCTTCAAGTGTACACCCAGGCTCCATGTGGACACCAGGCCAGGAGAACGCCAGCCCTTATCTGAACATCAGGTCCTAGATGGACGCCCAGGCTCCATGTGTACATCAGGCCCCAGGTATACACTGGACTCCAGGTGGACACCAGCACTCAATTGGATACACACACTTAAGGTGGATACCAGGCCCCACGTGAATTCCTACACTCCAGGTGAACATCAGTCCCAAGTGGATACCTGGACCCCAGGTGGATACCAGTCTCTAAATTAATACCAGGCCTCAGATGGTCCTTAGGAGCCATGTGGGCATTAGTCATCAGGAAGTTACCTAGGCCCAAAGTGGACATCAGGCCCCGTGTTGACACAAGTTCTAGTTGGAAGTCAGGCACCAGGTGGACACCCAGGCCCTAGGTATATACTTAGGTCCCAAGTTGACAGCAGGCCCTATGTGAACACTCAGAACTCAGGTGGACATCAGGCCTCAGGTGGACATCTGAGTTCATCTGGAACCTCATGTTACAGGCCCCATGTAAACACCAGGCCTTAGATGGATACCCAATCTCTAGGTAGACATCAGAGCTCAGATTGACACAAAGACTCCAGTAGACATAATGTACCAATGAATATCCAGGCCCCCGGTAAATACCCAGGCCCCAGATTGACACCACGGTCTATGTGGACACACAGGCCCCGGGTAGTAAACAGGCCCAAGGTGGACACTGGACTGGACATCAGGTCCTAGGTTGACAACCATGCTCCAAGTTGACATCAGACCCCAAGTGAACATCTGGCCCCAGCTGGACACTAGTCCCCTGGTGAATACCTAGTCTCAAGGTTGACATCAGACCCTATGTGAACACTAGACCCCAGATAAACACTTATGCCCTAAGTGGACATCAGGCCTCAGGTGGTTACCCAGTCCCAAGGTGAACATCAGGACCCCGATGGGCACCAGTTATCAAGTGGATTCCTAGGCCCCAGGTGAATATCAAGCCCTAGGTGGATACCGAGCCCCAGGTGGACACCTGGATCCTGGTAGACATCAGGTCCCAAGAGGACACTAGAACCCAGGAGTACATTAGGCCACAGGTTAACACGAAGGCCCCAGATGAATACCAGGCCAACTTGTGGACATCAGGCCTGAGAAGGGTCCAGGTGGATATCAGGCCCCAGGTGAACATCCAGCACACAGATGATCATTAAGCTTCAGGTAGGCATCATGCCTCAGGTGAACTCCAGGCCCCAGCTGAACATCAGGCCCCAGGTGGATGCCCAGAATCCGGGTGCATATCTGGCCACAGTTGGACATTCAACCCCAGGTGACCATCAGGCCATGGGTGAATACATGGTTTCCAGGTAGACATCAGATCAAGGGGGAACATCAGTCCCCCAGTGGACATCAGGCCCAAGGTGGACACTCAACTAGAGGTTTACATCAGGCCACATGTTGACACCTAGTCCCAGGTGGACATCAGGCCCCAGCTAGATACCTAGGCTTCCAGTGAATTTCAGACACCAGGTTGACATTCAGGCCTCCAGTGGTCATCTGGCCTCATGCGAACACTCAGACCCCAGGTGCAAATGATGTCTCAACTGGATACCAAACCCCTTGTTTGATAACCAAGGCCCAGGTGGACACCATGTCCAAGGCTGACACTCAAGCCCTAAGTGAATACCAAACTCTAGGTGAATAATTCAACCCAGGTGGTCATTAGGACTCAGCTGGATACCAGTCCCCAGGTTAACACAAGGCCCCCAGTGGGCACCTAGGCACCAGCTGGACATCAGGGCCTATGTAAATACCCAGGCCTCAGGTGAACACCATGCCCCAGGTGGATATCAGGCCCTAGGTGAACACGGGGCCACAGGTGGACATCTAGCCCCTGGGCAACCTCCAGCCCCAGGCGGACATAACCATTTCCATGGATAAACCATTCCCAGGTGGATATCAGGCCTCAAGAGGATGGCAGTCACCAGGTAGACATCAGGCCTCAGATAGACACCAAGGTCCCAGATGTACAGCAGGCCCCAACCGAACCCCAGACTCATGTGGACATCAGGCCACAGGTAGACACCAAGCCTTAGGTAGATACCTAACTTCAGGTAGACATCAGACCCAAGGTGGAGACCCAGTCTCCAGGTGGACAGTCAGGCCCCAGGCACACATCAGGCCTTAAGCAGACACCCAGGCCCCAGGTTGATATCCAGTTCCCAGGTGATCACCAAGCCCCAGGTAGACACCAGGCCATAGGTGAGCAACAGGATGCAGTAGGTCATCAGGCCACAGCTGGATACCAGTCCCCGGTGATCACAAGGCCCCAGTGGGACATAGATCTAAGGCAGACATCAGGCCTCAGGTGGACATACAGGTCTGAGGTGGAATTCACCCTGAGGGGGACATTCGGCCCCAGGTACGCATCAGGCCTCAGCTGAATAACCAGTCCCCAGGTGGACATTAACCCACAGGTCAACCACAGTCTCCAGGTTGATACCTGGTCCCCAGGTGGCTACTCAATCTGCAGGGTAACATTAGGCCCCTATAGGATCCCAGGCCCCAAGTGGATTCCTAGGCCCCTGGTGAACATCAGGTGCAGGTGTCCAAGTAGGCCCTGGGTGGACATAACTGTGTACAGGTAAGGAGTTGACCTGTGGGGAGGATGAGCAGTCAGCAGCCCACTGAGGTCCTGAGTAGGTCTTCTGAAAGGAGGAGGCTGAGGGGATGGAACCTTAAAGAAGCAACCTCACTTCCTGGGCAACAGACCCTAACAGAACTTAGAATTCTGGTAACCAGGCCAGGCACGGTGGCTCACATCTGTAATCCCAGCACTTTGGGAGGCTGAGGCAGGAGGATCATGAAGTCAGGAGATCGAGACCAGCCTGAACAACATGGTAAAACCACATGTCTACTAAAAATACAAAAAGCAAACAAGGTCAGGAGATCGAGACCATCCTGGCTAACACAGTGAAACCCCGTCTCTACTAAAAATACAAAAATTAGCCGGGCGTAGTGGTGGGCGCCTATAGTCCCAGCTACTCGGGAGGCTGAGGCAGGAGAAAGGCATGAACCCAGGACACGGAGCTTGCAGTGAGCCCAGATCATGCCACTGCACTCCATCCAGCCTGGGTGACAGAGCGAGACTCTGTCTCAAAACAAACAAACAAACAAACAAAAAACAAACACAAAAAAACTAGCCAGGTGTTGTGGTGCGTGTCTCGTGCCTGTAATCCCAGCTACTCAGGAGACTGAGGCAGGAGAATTGATTGAACCCAATAGGCGGAAGTTGCAGTGAGCCGAGATCATGCCACTGCACTCCACCCTGGCCAACAGAATGAGACAATGTCTCAAAAAAAAAAAAAAAAAGAATCCCGATAACCAGGCACCCACATCCTAGAGTTAGCCCCACAGCCAGCTCACTTGGTGGGAGATGCTCAAGAGAGCAAGATGTTCTTGTGCTGCATCCCCATATCTCAAGGCTCCTGCTTCAGGAATGGCAGGAGTGAGAGCCTTTCTTTTCCAACGATGCCCTTGTAGGCTCATCCCTCACCCCAGATGCCTCTGGCCATTTGAGAGAAGGCCCCCCCAGGTAGCACAGGACAGGAGTCACCAGGTAGACATCAGGCCCCAGATGGAGCTACCAGGCCAGGCCTCACCAGTGATCCCACCAGGGCCACATCTGCACATTGTCCTTGTCCAGCTGGAGCCTCTGGAGCTCATTGAGACACAGGCACATGGTGAGGTCACCTGCAGTCTGGAAGTCTTTCCAGGGACAATGTTTTCAGGCTGAAATTCCTTTAAATTCAGTGAGGTTGTTTTCATGTTTGGAAATTCCAGTGGAAAGTGAGTGATATTGGTGACCTCTCTCCTTTTTCAGCTCCTGCTTCAGGTGCAGAAACACAGCTATCTCCAGTGCCAGCTGTTGAGCCAGTGCCAGCACCAGGGGCAGAGCCCCTTCCAGGGACAGCGCTGGAGCTAGAAGAAGCTCCAGAGCCCTCCTGCCGCTGCCCTGGGACTGCACAGGACCAGCCCAGTGAGAAGCTGCCTGACTTCATGGCACCTCCTGTAGAGCCACCGGCCTCAGCCCTGGAGCTGAAAGTGTGGCTGGAGCTAGAGGTGGCAGAGAGGGGGTGACCAGTACAGCTCCAGCCAGCAGCTCCCACACTGCTCCCAGTCCTGGGCACAGTGGAAGCTATGGAGGCAGAGACCAGGGTGTGCAACCTGGGCTCCTCTGCCTCACTGGAGAGGGACTTCTATCATTCAGCAGAGCAGCAGCCCTGCTGCTGAAGGCCCTGCTGCTACTGCTGCTGGGGGTGTTTGCCTGCCTGCAGGAGGTGCTGGAGAGAAAGAAAAGGAGCCTGTGAGCAGGGGTTCCAGCAGGTCCTCCTGCTCCCAGAGGTGACCTCCTCCTCCAGGAATGGAGGTTTGCCCTCAGCTGGGCATCTGGGCCATTTGCCTCTAATGTGCTACCCAGGATGGCCTCTTCTTGACAAGTGGACAGGGGTTGAGGGGGCCGGGGGCATCTCCAAAGGAAGCTCTTAAACTCAGCAGCAGCACTCCAGAATCTCCATGCCTGCACCTGCCCAAGGATTTATTCATAGCTTAACTAAGAATTTCAAATTTCTACCATAACACTGAAATAAAGTTTGACTTTTTGAAACTTCCATGACTTCTTTCACTCCCTAATATTGTAGATGGTGTTTTTGAGGTGATGTTGAAAACCTCTGATAGTTGTGTGTTTTGTTGTGGTTCTTTGGGTGATTAAATTACCATCTGATCAAGTGATATTGAAAACCCTTCAGGTATGGCTTTTAGAAGACTTTGACCTATTTTTGCTTGTGTTGACTCTCCCTCCAGCTTTGTGGAAAGAGGGATCATGTAGGTTCATTTCTCAGGCAGATCAGTCACCATTTGCCATCAAAGTTTTAGCATCCATTTCCAAAATTTGGTGTACAAGTTGATATTTTGGTGTTTTTAGCTAATCTGGGGTCAAAACAGAATTCCATAGATGAGGAAGCTTATAAACAAATTTGTTTCTCTCAGTTCTGGAGATGGCAAAATTCAAGGTCAAGTGGTTAGCAGATTCCATGTCTAGTGTGGGCTTGCTTTGTGGTTCATAGCCATGTTTCTACCATGTCCTCACATGACAGAAGAGATGAGGGAGCTCTCTATGGTGCCTTCAATAGGGGCTACTAATCCCACTCATGTGGTCCCTGCCTTCATGATCTAATCAATCATTCCCCAAGGCCCTACCTCCAAATATCATCACATAGGGAATTAGATTTCAACACTTGAATTTGAGGGGGACAATAACATTTGGTCTATAGCATCAGGTTACCCAGAGCCTTATGCATTCGAAGGAAATCCAAAATCTTCTATAAGTATTTGCTGGTCCCCTCTGGGCTTAGAGAAATCTTCAATTGCAGCTCTTGATTCAGCTTGGTCCAAGTCGAAATTCTACGTTTGCCTGAGTAACTTGTTCATGGGACAGAGGGAAGTATAGAGGCAACTGACCATTTGGAGTTTTAGGACAATTGATGGAAGAGGGCTTGGCATCTGGATGAGAAGTGGAGGGAGAATAGAACAAAGGCACAGAAGGAGAGAGCACAATGAGAAAGGGGAAGAGGGACATCTGGACATAAGGGCCAACTGGAGGGCAGGGAAGGTAATTTTCCTTGCATTTTAAACTCAGACCACATATCACATCAGAATCACCTGAGGGAGATGCTTTCAATGCATATTCCTGGGTTTCTTCTCTTGGAAATTTTTATTAAATCTTGAGTTGTGCTGATTTATCCATATTTATCATAAGAATTTTGGATAATTCTTACTTTGAGAGGCCCAGGCAGTGGATCACTTGAGGTCAGGAATTCAAAACCAGCCTGGCCAACATGGTGAAACCTCATCTCTACTAAAAATACAAAAATTAGCCAGGCATGGTGGTAAATGCCTGTAGCCCCAGCTACTTGGGAGGCTGAGGCAGGAGAATCACTTGAATCAGGGAGGCAGAGATGACAGTGAGCTGAGATCACACCACTGCACTCCAGCCTGGGCAACAGTAAGACTCCATCTCAACAACAACAACAACAACAACAACAACAACAACAACAACAACAACAACAAAAAAGAATTGTGGATAATTCTGATGCAATTAGAAAACAAAGCAGAGCTTGACAACCACTGGGTTGGGACGTATATCAGGATGACATTTGATTATGTAAAATAACTGCAAAACAAACTGAAGGGGAATTATTTTAAAATGCTTGAATATAATTATATAATTCAACTCTTCCTATGTATGTAGTTTGACCACATATTTGATGTCTGCTATACTAAGATTGGAAATGTGTAGAGGTTTTTTTTAAAATTCAGGGAGAAGCACAGAAAAAAGGAGTTGGAGAGAAAAGAAAACTAGCTATGGTCTGGTAACAAGAGAAGAGAAGGGAAACGAAGTAGCATATTTTTGTTCATTGTTTGATGGCATCTAAATTATGATCCCAAATATTTTTTTCCTAAGAAATCCAATAATACAAGTATTCAGAGTGGAGTACAACACTGATTTACTGGGAAAGAGAAGTGTACTCTGTTTTGCTGCATAATGTTGAGGGAGAGGGAAAGGAAAATTAGTTGAGTAAACAAGTAAGAGACTGGTCCTCAGGGAAGCTGTCTGCCTGAAAAATCACAACTACTGCACCTACAGATAAGCCCTGAACAGATAAGCATGCAGGGTCCAGCACAGATGCCTTCTGTTCTTTGTGTAATTGGCAAGCTCCCAGGTAAAATTTTCCTCCCTTTTTCAGGCATATACATGGCGGCCTCTGTGGGAACTTGCGCAGGGAGGAGGGGGGCTTACCTAAAACAAACCCACAGTTATACAAACAAGAGAAGCCCACTTTGTGCTTGACTAGAGACATACCCACAGCTGGATATATAAAGGGAATTGTGCCGACAGTTTTATATATAGCTGAGAGGAGTTTCTTATAAAAGCTTTTTGATTCAACTGTAAAAACGGCAATCCACTTGGAAGCCCTTGTCTGCTGCAGAGAGCTTCCTCCTTTTGCTTATTAAACTTTCACTCCCACCTCACCTGTGTGTCCCCGTCCCTTAATCATCTTGGTGGTGAGATGAAGAACTCCAGGTGATACCTCACAAGAGAGACTGCTACATTGTGGTGCATTGGCGAGACTGCAACTTTAAGAAGTGTGACTTTTATTGTTGCTGAATTATTTTATCTCCTACCCAATTGAAAATAAAGGATATAAAGTGCTTAGGTTGAACACAAAGTCCTCTGCTCTAGGTAACATCTTCAGCAGCCACATTAGCAGAGGCATGGGTGGTAATGGTGGAGTAGATGTCTCTTTGCTTCTGACAGGGTGTCTGCTTACGTGTGAAACAAAATAGTATTCTATATATTTCATTAAGAAATCTGCTAAAAATGAAGTAAAACAGGTTCATGTTCTTAAGAGGCACAGGATTTGCTACAGCAGCAAGACCAAAAGGCTTAAGTAACAAAAATGTGCATAGTAGTTACAAACATTTTCATCTAAACAAAACAATGTGAGCATCTGCATATAACAATAACTTATGCAAAAAATATTTTTAACTGAGATTGAAATCATTTTATACATAACAAATGTTATCACTGTATTCTCAGGTAATATATTGTTTGTATATAGATGTTATAAATAATAACTTATTTAAGTTATTCATCATTTATGCAACAAATAATTCTTTGGAATCTACAAAATGCTGGTTTTGTTGTAGGCACTGAATGTACAAATTGATTTAAAATATATGTTCTTAGAGTGTGGTAGATTAAAAAATACAAATAGGCCGGGCACAGTGGCTCACACCTGTAATCCCAGCACTTTGGGAGTCCAAGGTAGGTGGATCACCTGAGGTCAGGAGTTCGAGACCAGCCTGACCAACATGGTGAAACCCCATCTCTACTAAAAATACAAAATTAGCCGAGGGTGGTGGCACAAGCCTGTAGTCCCAGCTACTCGGGAGGCAGAGGCAGGACAATCGCTTGAACCAGGGAGGTGGAGGTGGCAGTGAGCCGAGATTGCACCACTGTACTCCAGCCTGGGCAACAAGAGCAAAACTCTGCCTAATATATATAGATATATTATGTATAGATACATATATACATATGTGTATATATAGAACATATACACATATGTGTATATATAGAACATATACACATATGTGTATATATAACATATATATAACATATATACACATGTGCATATATAACATATATACACATGTGCATATATAACATATATACACATGTGTATATATAACATATATATAACATATATACACATGTGTATATATAACGTATATATTACATATATACATATGTGTATATATAACGTATATATTACATATATACATATGTGTATATATAACGTATATATTACATATATACATATGTGTATATATAACGTATATATTACATATATACATATGTGTATATATAGAACATATATACATATGTGTATATAGAACATATATACATATGTGTATATAGAACATATATACATATGTGTATATAGAACATATATACATATGTGTATATAGAACATATATACGTATGTGTATATATACACATATGCATATGTGTGTATATATACATATATGCATATGTGTATATATGCATATACATATGTGTGTGTATATACATATATACGTGTGTGTGTATATACATATATACGTGTGTGTGTATATACATATATACGTGTGTGTGTATATACATATATACGTGTGTGTGTATATACATATATACGTGTGTGTATATATATACATATACATAATATATAATATATGCATATGTATTATATACATATATACATAATATATAATATATGCATGTGTATAATATACATATATACATAATATATGCATATGTATAGTATACATATATACATAATATATAATATATGCATATGTATAATATACATATATATCTGTCTAATATATATACATATATGCATATATTAAATATATATACACATATATATTAGAAGTTGTACTGCTGAAAACAAGAGCTACCAATAAAAAATTTCAGGAAACCTAGTGTGATTATTTTTAATAGAAATGGATATTTTAATACAGGTCTCTTGTTTTTTCTTGTGGAAATAAATGACAAGGTGGAATTTCTGGGTGTTTGGTATCTGAATATTTAAGTATAGCAGGTATGGTCAGTTTTTCAAAGGCATTTTACCATCTTACTTGTCCATCGGTAACTCATAAGATATGTGGAACAACATCCTCTCCAACAACCTCTAGTATCAGTCTTTGTAAAGTTTGTCAATTAAATGGGTGTTTTTTTGTTTTTGTTTTTCTTTTTGAGACCGTCTCACCCTGTCACCCAGGCTGTAGTGCTGCTGCGTGATCTTAGCTCACTGCAGTCTTTGCCTTCCAGGTTCAAGTGATTCTCCTGCCTTGGCCTCTCAAGTAGCTGGGACTACAGGTGCCCCCCACCACACCCAGCTAATTTTTATATGTTTAGTAAAGACAGGGTTTCGCCATATTGGCCAAGCTGTTCTCAATCCTGACCTCAGATGGTCCACCTGTCTCAGCCTCCTAAAGCGCTGGGATTACAGTCATCAGCCACCGCACTTGGCTGGGTTTTCTTTCTCTCTCTCTCTCTCTCTCTCTCTCTCTCTCTCCTTTAAGTTCTGGGATAAATGTGCAGAACATGCAGGTTTGTTACACAGGTATACATGTGTCATGGTGGTTTGCTGCAACATGGGTGTAGGTTTTGCAGGTAATTATTATATTATTAAAAGATAACAGAATACCTAGCTAAAAAAAAATGCGAGGAGGCATTGATGGGCACATGTTTACTGAGCACATCCTGACTCCAGAATTAAAAATCCAATTTATGCCTCTGCAGTCCAATAAAATTTTTCCTTAAGAATCCAGGGATCAGACTTTCATCTCAGCAACCACTCCAATATGGTTTCTCACCTACTCATTCCAACGAGCTGCTCATATCAAAATATAAGTGCTATCCATATTGTTAAATTATAAATTGAACCATAACTTCTCAGCCTTCACCTTAATTTATATATCAGCAGCATTTCACACAGTCGATCTCCACCTTCTCTTTGTAAAACTTTTTTATAGAATTCCAGAACACTTAACCTACTTTCCCCCCACCACGTTTTTGATAATTACTCCTAGTCCTTTTTTGCAGGTTTCATCTTTACTATTTTTTAAATGTTAGAGGACCATTAGGCTCAGGACTTTGACTTCTTATCTTTCTTATCTTTGCTTTCTTACTAATTTTTGTGTCATTAATTTCCTGATATTTCATATTACACCTAAACACTGGACACTACACCCAACACTCCCTGACTTATCCACGTGGATGTCAGTTAGGAATATCAAAATTAATATGTCTGTATGGAGCCACTGAAACTCCCCAAATTTGCTCTTCCCCATTCTGTTTAATGGCAACTCCCATTTTATAGTTTCTCAGCTCAATATTCTTGGTGTCCCCTTTTAATTCTGTCTCTGTAGCTCTGTCACTCTCTTCCTGTATCTGTCTGATTCTCTCCCTCTCTCTCCTCTCTCTCTTGCTCACTGTCACTCTTGCTCTCTCTCCCTGCTTCACACACACACAAACACACACAGACAGACAGACAGACACACACACGCACATTTTCAGATCCGATGTGTTTGGAATTCCTGCCAGCTTTACCTTTAAAGTGTAATAATTCCAAATGTTGTTTCCAAATTCACATTTCCACCCCCACCACTTGGTAACTATAGCGCTTCCCTCACAAGGCCAAGTGCAGAGATTTCTTGGGGAAATAATGAGAACTATTATACATTCTTATTTCAAGGACCTTAAAATTATAGGATTGCCATATTTGATACTAATTTAAGCTTCTGTCATTGCCCTTTTTTCAATCCAGTCTCCACACAGCTACCACAGTGTACAAGTAGAAGTCTCAGCCATATCACCACACTCCTGCTTTAATGTCCCTACTCCATTGCTTCTTTTCTCCTTCAGAAGAGTTTAAGCTTAATGAAGCTGGGCAACTTTACATATTTTTCCACGAGATGGAGATCACTTGGTGTAAGGTAAATGATCAGTAAATATTTTCAAATAACAGAATCCACGAATAATAGTTTTGTTTCTTTGAGAGTACATTGACTTTTAAAAATCAAGAAAATAGATTGGTCAAGAGAATTCTGCTTGTTTTGATTGTGTTATCACTCGATTAGATTAACTGTGTTAGTATAAATGTCAGGATGGAAAGCTATAAGCATTTCCTAAACTTTAAAATGAAAGGCATGGAATTTAAATATCTGCTCCTTTTATTCGAGCAACCAAAAAACACAACTTTTTAAATATATTTTATGTATGTATGAAATCTAAATTTTTTTTGTCTTTATCCCTGAATACTTTTTAAAGTTATTCATGTCCTCATTATTTTTTAATCCACTTCAGTAACATTTCAAAATATATTTTCGACTTCATTAAGAATATCTTTGTGTTCCACTGAATAGCTTGCCAAATAATAAAACATTAGCAGTATAATTTCCTCATAAACATTATTTAATTTGCTTGGTTAAACATAGATTTCCTTCTTTCAACTCATAATTTCATTCAAGTATAATACTTGAATTTGTGGGGTTTTCATACCATATTACTTGACATCTGCGGGGTTTTCATACCATGCATTTGTCATTGAAATTGGCTTTTGATATTTGAACCACTAGTTTATAATTGTCTTGTTGGTTAGACTGGTCTGTAGAATCTTTCTTTGTTTTGATTCTGTGGTTTATTCATTACGGAGTAGCTGTGCTACTGTAAATTTTGAGGTCAAAAGCTTAAAACATTTTATGTATTTTAAAACAAAGTGGATGGCATTTAAATATGTATTCCTTAAAATTTGGAAGAAAGGTTAACACCATATAAACCCAGAGCCTGTATTTCTAGATTAGTAGGACGTAGATATTTTCAATTTCTTCTAAAGTTGAAAAAAATAAACATTTTGTATTCATAGAGTGCTTGATAACAGAAGGTAAATATTTAATTTTCACTTGAAAGAAATTTGGTTACATTGAAAGGAAATTTGGCTAATATAAGTTAGATACATTTCTAATTAAAACAATAATTTAAGATAAATAATGCTCAAAGAACAGTGGTCACTGCATTTATTCCAGAGAGAGGACATTTATCCTGATCTGGCTGTAATAACGTAGTAGGTAGAACTGCTGGCGTGGACACCCAAGCAAGGAAGGGAAGCTGGTGTCCCAAGGGGTCCCACTGAGATGGAAAGTGGTCAGGGCCCAGACTGTTGATGTCACCTGGACCCAACCACCATGTCTCAGAAGAAGATGTGACCCTCTCCTCCTGGTAGACTCTGACAGAGTCTACCAAAACGAGAAGGAACCAGAAAACCAACCCTGGTAATCTGACAAAACAAGACTCTTCAACACCCCCCAAAAAATCACACCAGTTCATCACCAATGGATCCAAACAAAGAAGAAATCACTGATTTATCTGAAAAAGAATTCAGGTTAGTTATTAAGCTAATCAGGGAGGGTCCAGAGAAAGGGGAAGCCCAATGCAAGAAAATCCAAAAAATGATACAATTAGTGAAGGGAGAAACATTCAAGGAAATAGATAGCTTAAATAAAAATAAAAATTAAAAAAAAAATCAGGAAACTTTGGACACACTTTTAGAAATGTGAAATGCTCTGGAAAGTCTCAGCAATAGAATTGAACAAGCAGAAGAAAGAAATTCAGAATTCAAAGAAAGATGTTTGATTTAATCCAATCCAATAAAGACAAAGAAAAAAGAATAAGAAAATATGAGTAAAGCCTCCAAGGAGTCTGGCTTTCTGTTAAAGGATGGTGGTGGCAACCGTGGTGGCATCCAAGGAAGCAGCAGTTCTCCTTTCCTTGGAGTCCACACTCCAGAGAGTGACCTCCTCTTGCTCATACTGGAGCATGACAGGTACACAGTGTTTCCTTGGGAATCCTGAGCATGGCAGAGCCCCCATACCTGCGGTGCTTCCTGGGCCCTTGCACTCTGGGTCTATGCCACAGAAACTGCCTGGCACCCGCAGATATGGAGTAGCAGCCACCACAGGGGACAGTGTCCTGTGTGTGGAGGCATCTGGAATGGGAATTGGCACCTGGGTGCAGACAGTTGGGTGGGTCTGAGTTTCTGCTGCTCCTGCTCCCCCAGGAGTGCAGCCCGGGTGGGCCCAGCAGTTCCTGTTGAGTGGGAAGCTGGATGCTGTGGTGTCTCCAGCACCCACCCTAGGCCCCAGTTCCTGGACAGCTTGGGCCAAAAGGAGAGGCTGGACTTTGGAGGGTGGGTGTGAGTCCCTTTGCTGAAACCAGTCCCTGCCACCCAGTGGCCGGCATGGCAAAGTGAAGCTCTGACGCTACCACCCCTTGCATCTTCCTCTAGGCTTTTCTGGCTTTGCCTGCCCAGGTGCTCCATGCCAGGGAGAGGAGGAGACACCTGCCATATGCTGGAGGATGGAGCCTGGGACACCGTGGCTCACCTTGCTGTGAGTTCATGGTGGTGACAGATACTACAGCACGCCGGAGTGGTAGGAGGGCAGGCAGCCGCTGCAGCCAGGGTAGGGGCAGGCCTGCAGCAGTGGCCAGGTGGTAGGAGCCTTGTAGGGAGGGCTGGTGCATTGGCATTCGGCCTGGTCCTGCCCTGCCCCTGCCCTGCCTGTGCCGTGGACCTTGCCCTGCAGTGCCCTGCCCTGCCCTGGACTTGCCCTACAGTTATCTGGCCTGTCTTGGCCCTGCCCTGCCCTGGCCCCACCCTGGCCCTGTCTTGGCCCTGTGTTACCATGTCCCTGCCCTGTCCCTGTCCTTGTACTGGCCCTTACCTGGTTCAGGCCCTGGCCCTGCCTCTGCCCTGGACCTTCCCTGAACCTGTGCTGGCCCGGCCTTGGCACTGGCCGTGCCCCTTCTCCTGGCCCTGGTCCTGCCATGGCCCTGGTGCTGCCAATGGTCGTGGTCCTGGTTGTGTTCTGTCCCTGACCTTGACTTGGACATGTCCTGACCCTGATTTGTCCCAGCTGTGCCTTGGCCTGTCTCTGCCATGGCCCTACCATGGCCCTGCCTGTTCTGCCCTCTCCCAGCAATGACCTCGCCTTGCCATGGCCCAGTGGTGCCATTGCCCTGCCTTACCCTGCCCTGGCTGTGCCCTGGCACTGCCTGGTGCTGGCCCTTCCTTGAGCCTGCCCTGACCCTGCCTTGGCTTTTGCCCTGCCCTCACTATAGCCTGACCCTGGCCCTGACTCTGTCCTGGTCCTGCCATATCTCTGGCCCTGGCCCTGCTGTTATCCAGGCCTTGTCCCTGCCCTGGCCCTTCCCTGGATTTGACCAGGCACTGCCATGGCCCGCTCCTGCCATTCCCATGCCCTACTCTGCCCTGGTACTGCCATGGCCCTCCCTGGGCCCTAGCCCTGCCTTGACCCTGGACCTACGCTGACCATGCCTCACCCCTGGAACTACCCTGACCCTGCTTTGATGTTGGCCCTTCCCTCTCTATGGCCTGGCTCTGGCCCTGCCTTGCACAGGACATGATCTGCCCTGTGCATCCCAGCCTGGGCCCAGCCCTGGTCCTACCATATTCCTCGCCCTGGCCATACCCTTGTCCTGGCCCTGACCCTGCCCTGGCTCTGTCCTGGCCCTTCCTTGGTCCTGCCCTGCCCTTCCATGTCCCAAGCTTGCCCTTGCCCTGCATTGGCCCTGAGCTGGCCCTGGCCCTGCCTTCTCCCTGGTCTTGTGCTGGCCCTGGCCCTACCCTGGCCTGACCCCAGGCCTACTCTGTCCATTATATGGCACAGGACCTGCCTTGCCATCCTCTGTCCTGGCCCTGTATTGTCCCCACCATTCCCTGGTCCAGCACTTGCCCTGGTCCAGCACTTGCCCTGGCCCTGTTTCTAGTCCTGCCCCTGTTATGACCCTGCCCTGCTTTTGGCCATGCCCTATGCTACCCTAGCCCTGCCCTGACCTGGCCTTGCCCTTCCCAGGCCTTGCCCTTCCCTGGCTTTGCCCTTCCCTGGTTTTGTCCTACTCTGGCCTTTTCCTACCCTGGCCTTGCCCTGCCCTGGCCTTGCCCTACCCTGGCCTTGGCTTTGCTTTGTCCTGGTCCTGGTTCTGGCCTGGCCCTGCCCTTGCTCTGGACCCTCCCTGGTTCTGCCTTCTCCCCGGCCCTGCCCTTGCTCTGGCCCTGTCCATGGCCCAGCCTTGATCCTGGCCCAGTCCCTGGCCCTGTGTTGGTCCTGGCCAGGCCCTGGCAATGCCCAGGCCCCACACTGGCCATGCCTTGGCCCTGGCCGCTCTTCGGCCCTGCCCTGCTCTGTCCCTTCCTTGGCCCTATGCTATCCTAGTCCTGCCCTGGCCCTGACCTTGCCCTGGCCCTAAGCTCACCCTATCCTGTCCCTGCCCTACCCTGGCCTTGCCCTGCCCTGGCCCTGTCTTTGGCCTGCCCTGGCTCTGGTTCTGCCCTGGCTCTGCCTTTGTTCTGGTCCCTCCCTGGCATTCTTTTTCCCTAGTCCTTCTCTGGCCTTGCCCTATCCCTGGCCCCTTTCTGGTCCTGCCACGTTTCTGGCCCTGCCCTGTCGATGTTCCTAACCTGGCTCTGGCCCTGGACTTCCTTGTCCCTGCCCTGCCATCTCCTGGCCTGGTCTGTGCTCTACACTGGCCCTGCCCTGCCTTGGCCCTGTGCTACCCTAGCCCTGGTCCTGTCATGGCCCTGGTCCTGACCTGGCCCTGTCCCAAGTTCCAGCCCTGCCATATCCCTGACCTGGCCCTGGTTCTGACCTGCTTCTGGCACTGTCCTGGCCCTGGTTTTGGTCCTGTCATGTCCCTGGCTGTGACCCTGCCCTGGTTTTCCCCTGGCCATGACCCTGCCCTGGTTCTGCCCTGGCCTTGGCCCTGTCCCGGTTCTGGTCCTGCCCTGGACCAGCCCTAACTGGGCACTGCACTACCCTGGCCCTGCCCTGCCCAATGATGCCCATGCCGGGGCCCTGCCTTGGCCCTCACCCTGACTTGGCTATGCCCATGGCCCTGCCCCTGCTCCTGCCATGGCCCTTACCTTGCCACTGGTCCTGCCATAGCCCTGACCCTGACTTGGCTCTGGTCCTGACCTGGCTCTGGCCCTGTCCTGGCTCTGGCACTGCCTTGGCCCTGCCCTGCTTCTACCTGCCCTGGCCTTTTCTTGGCCCTGTGCTACTCTGGCCCTTCCATGCTGTGGTGCTGCCTCTGCCTTGGCCCTGCTTTGGGCATGGCCTTGGCCTTTGGCCTGGCCCTGCCCTGGACCTGCCTTACTGTTACCTGGCCTGTCCTGGCCCTGCTCTACCCTGGCCCTGCCCTCGTACTGGCCCTTCTGTGACCCTGGCCCTGGCCCTGCCTCTGCTCTGGACCTTCCCTTAACCTTCGCTGGCCCTGCCTTGGCTCTGGCCTTGCCCCTTGTCCTGACCCTGGTTCTGCCAATGGTCATGGTCCTGGTCCTGTTATGGCTCTGACCTGGCCTTGGTCATATCCTGGCCCTGATTTATCCCGACCCTGCCTTGGCCCGTTTCTGCCCTGGCCCCAGCATGGCCCTGCCTGTTCTGCTCTCCCCTGGCGCTGACCTCACTCTGCCATGGCCCAGTGGTGCCATTGCCCTGCCTTACCCTGCCCTGGTTGTGCCCTGGCCCTGCCTGTGCTGGACCCTCCCTGGACCTGCCATGTCCCTGTCTTAGTTTTTGCCCTTCCCTCACTATGGCCTGGCTGTGACCCTGTCCTGGCCCAGCCCAGGCCCTGGGCCTGCCATAACCCTGGCTCTGGCCCTGCCCTTATCCAGGCCCTGCACCTGCCGCTGCCCTGGCCCTGCCAAGTACCTGCCCTGACTCTGCCATGGTCCTGGTTGTGCCGCGAACCTGCACTGTCCTTGCCCGTGTTTTGCTCCGGCCCCGAACCTGGTCCTGCTCCTGCCATGGCCCTGGCCCTGGCCCTGGCTGTTCCCTGGCCCTGCCCTGGTCTTGGCCCTGTCCTGGCCCTACCCTAGCTTTGACCCAGCCCTTGCCCTACCTTGGCCCTCACCCTAGGCTTGCCTGTGCCCTGTTTCTAGTCCTGCCCCTGTTGCCCTGCTTTTGGCCATGCCCTATACTACCCTAGCTCTACCCTGCCCTGATCCTGATCTGGCCCTGTCCCTACCCTGGCCTTGCCCTACCCCTGGCCTTGTCCTACCCTGGCCCTATGCTGGCTTTGTCCTACCCTGACCTTTTCCTTCCCTGGCCTTGCCCTGGCCTTGGCTTTGCCTTGTTCTGTTCCTGGTTCTGTCCTGGCCCTGCCCTTACTCTGGACCCTCCCTGGTTCTGCCTTCTCCTGGCCCTGCCCTAGCTCTGGCCCTGTCCATGGCCCAGCCTTGACCCTTGCCCGTTCCCTGGCCCTGTGTTGGTCCTGGCCTGGCCCTGGCCCTGACAATGCCCAAACCCCACACTGGCCATGCCTTGGCCCTAGCCCTGCCTTGGCCCTGTGTTAGCCTAGTTCTGCCCTGGCCCTGGCCCTGACCTCACCCTGGCCCTGGCCCTGACCTCATCCTGGCCCTGACCTTGCCCTTGCCCTACCCTTACCCTACCCTGGCCCTGCCCTGCCCTGGCCTTGCCGTGCCCTGGCCCTGCCACTGCCCTGGACCTTCCCTGAACCTGTGCTGACCCTGCCTTGGTTCTGGCCCTGCCCCTTGTCCTGACCCTGGTCCTGCCATGGCCCTGGTCCTGCCAGTGGTCATGGTCCTGGTCTTGTTATAGCCCTGACCTGGCCTTGGTCCTGTCCTGGCCCTGATTTGTCCTGGCCCTGCCTTGTCCTTTTCCTGCCCTGGCCCTACCATGGCCCTGCCTGTTCTGCCCTCTCTTGGCACTGACCTTGCCCTGTCATGGCCCAATGGTGCCGTTGCCCTGCCCTACCCTGCGCTGGTTGTGCCCTGGCCCTGCCTGGCACTGTCCCCTCCCTGGACCTGCCTTGACCCTGCCTTGGCTTTTGCCCTGCCCTCACTATGGCCTGGCTCTGACCCTGTCCTGGCCCAGTCCAAGCCCTGACCCTCACCTTAGTGCTGCCATGCCCCTGCCACTGCCCTGGTCCTGGCCTGGAACCTGGCCCTGCCAAGGACCTGCCCTGACTCTGCCATGGCCCTGGCCCTGCTCTGCCTTGGTCCTGGCACTGACGCAGACCCTTTGTTGGCTCTTCCCTAGCCCTGGCCTTTCCTCGGTCCTGAGCTGGCACTGGTCTGCCCCTGGTCTTCGCACCACCATGCCCTGACATGCTCTGGCTGTGTCATCACCCTGCCCTGGCCCTGCCCTTGCCCTACTCTGGCTTTGACCCTGCTCTGGCCCTAACTTGGCACTCACGCTAGCCTTGGCTAGGCCCTGCTCTGGACCTGGTCCTGGCCCTGGCCTTTGTCCTGCCATAGCCCTGGCCCTGCCCATGAACTGGACATGGAGATGTCCTCGCCCTGAAGTTAGCTGGTCCTGCCTTGGTCTGTCTTTGCTCTGCCCCTACCATCGCCTTGCCCTGTTCTGCCCTGTCCCAGCACTGACCTGGCTGTGCCACTGCCTTGCCCTACACTGCCTTGGCCGTGTCCTGGCTTGGCTCTGGCCCTGGCCATGCCCTGGACATGCATTGGCACTGCTTCAGCCCTGACACTAGCCTGGCCCTGCCTTGGCATCAGCCCTGCCCTCTCTATGGACCAGCTTTGGTCCTGTCCTGCATTGGCCATACCATGCCGTGGCTAAGCCCTAGCTTTGGCCTTGCCCCTGGTCCTGCCATATCCCTGGCCCTGTCCCTACCTTGGCCCTGACTTTGACCCTTACCCTGCTCAGGCCCTGCCCTGGCCCTGGCTTTGCTCCTGTTCTGGCAATGCCCTCAACCTGTCCTGGCTCTGGCCCTTCCCTGCTTGAGCCTTACCCTGGTTCTACCCTGGTCCTGACCCTGAAATGTCTGGCCCTACCTTGGTCTTGCACTGCTCTGGCCCTTGCCCTCACTCTGGCCCTGCCACTGTCCTGGCCCCAGCCTTGTCTTTGGTTTCTCCATGGCCCAGACCCTACCCTGAACCTGTTCTGGACCCTGGCTGTGCCACGAACCTGCACTGTCCCTGCCCTTGTTCTGCTTCTACCCCAAACCTGGCCCTCCCCTTGCCATGGTCTTGGCCCTGTCCCTGCCCTGGCCGTTCCCTGGCCCTGCCCTGGACTTGGCACTGCCCTGGCCCTATCAGCCTTGGACCTATGTTTCACTGGCACTGCCCTGGCCCTACTCTGCCTTGGACCTATGGTTCCCTGGCCCTGCCCTGGCCCTACCCTATCTGTGACCCTGCCCTGGCCCTACCTTGGCCCTCACCCTAGCCTTGGCTGAGCCCTGTCTTGGACTTGGGTGCAGCACAGACCTGGCTGTGGCTCTGGCCCTTCCATGGCCCTGTCTCAGACCCTGGCCCTACCAGGTACCTGTCCTGGCCCTGCTCTGGGCCTAGCTTTGTCCCTGGTCCTTAGATGACCCTGGCCCTGCCCTGCCCCTGGCACTGGCCTTGGACATGACTGTGGTCCTAACCTTCACCCTGCCCTGGAGCCACCACTCTCTTGGCCCTGCCCTGGCCCTACACCTACCCTGCTCCTGGCCCTGCCCTGGCCATAGACCTGCCCTGGTTGGCCCTGCCCTGCCTTCGCTCTCTGCTACCCTGGGCCTGCTCTACCCTGCCCTGCCCTGAGTTTGGCCCTGCCCTGACCCCGCCTTGACCCTCACACTGGCCCTAGTGCAGACCTGGTCCTAGCCCTGGCCTTGGCCCGGCATTGACCCTGCTCCTGGCCCTGGTCCTGCCACGGCCCTTGCTTTGCATGGCCATAGTCCTGGCCCCCTCCAGGAGCCCCTATTGTGAGCCGCAGGTCCCGGAGATGCTACAGTGAGCCTGAGAGTACAATGATCTTTGGCCTGGCACAGTGTTTTAAATAATATTCTGATGTAATCTTTCAGGGTCAGGACCAAGACAGGGCCAGGGCCAGGTCTGACAGGATCATTGCCATCTGCCATCATCCTCGGTTAATTTTTATATTTTTATTAGAGAGGGGGTTTCACAATGTTGACCAGGCTGGTCTTGAATCCCTGACCTCAGGTGATCTGCCCACCTTGGCCTCCCAAATTACCCAGCCAGAATATTGCTACTTTTGCAAACAGCTACAGTTAACCCTGATCTGGACACCTTGAGTTGATTGTAGCTTTGTAAAAGAGGATAGCATTGTAAAACTATAAAATTAGACTAATAATAAATAACATAGAATGCTTTCAGATTAGGAAATAATACTGTTCTAAACAAAAATAAATAAATAAAAACAAACTGGAGGAATTATATTATCTGACTTCATATTATACTACAGAATTATAGTAACTAAAAGAGCATGGTACTGGCATAAAAACAGACCCATATATCAATGGAACAGAATAGAGAACCCAGTAACAAATCTACATACCTACAGTGAACTCATTTTTGACAAAGGTGCCAAGAACATACACTCGTGGGAAATGGTGTTGAAAAAAACAAAGAATGAAAACAGACTAGTATCTATCACCATATACAAAAGTAAAATCAAAGTTGATTAAAGATGTAAAGATAAGACCTCAAACCATAAAACTAACACAAAAAAACTTTGGGGAAAATCTCCAGGACATTGGTCTGGGCAAAAATATCTTGAGCAATACCCCACAAGCACACGCAGTCAAAGCCAAAATGGACAAATGGATCACATTAAGTTAAAAAGCTTCTGCACAGAAAATGATACAATCAACAAAGTTAGGAGACAATCCCCAGAATGGGAGAAAATATTTGCAAACTACTTATTCAAGAAGGGATTAATAACCAGAATATATAAAAAGCTCAAACAACTCTTTAAGAAACAATCTAATAACCTGGTTAAAATAAAAGGGGCAAAAGATTTGAATAGATATTTCTCAAAAGAAGACCTACAAATGGTAAACAGGTTTAAGAAAAGGTGCTCAATATCACTGATCATCAGAGAAATACAAATCAAAACTATAATGAGATATCATCTCACCACAGTTTAAATGACTTGTATGCAAAAGACAGACAATAACAAATGCTAGCAGGGATGCAGAGAAAAGGGAACACTTGTACACTGCTGCTGGGAATGTAAATTAGTAAAACCACTAAGGAGAACAGTTTGGAGGTTTCTCAATAAACTAAAAGTGGAGCTACCATATGATCTAGCAATCCTATTGCTGGGTGTATACCAAAAATAAAGGAAATCAGTATGTCAAATATATATCTGCACTCCCATATTTGTTGCAGCACTGATTACAAAGCTAAGATTTGGAAGAAACCTTAGTGTCCATCAAACAGATAAATGGATAAAGAAAATGTGGTACATATACACAATGGAGGACTATTCAGCCATAACAGTGAATAAGATCCAGTCATTGTCAGTAACTTTGATGGAATATTATGGATCATTATGTTAAGTGAAATAAGCCAGGCACAGAAAGACAATTGTCTCATGGTCTCACTTATTTGTGGAATCTAAAATCAAAAGAGATTCATGGACATAGAGAATATAAGGATGGTTATCTGAGGCTGGGAAAGGTAGTGGGGGCAGTTGGTGGGAAGGTGGGGATGGTTAATGGTTATAAAAATAGAGAGTTAATAAGACCTACTATTTGCTAGCATAATAGGGTGACTATATTCAATAATAATTTAATTGTACTAAGACTGTAATTGAATTTTTTATAACTTGAAGGATAAATGCTTGAGAGGAGGGATACCCCATTCCCCAAGATGTGCTTATTTCACACTGCATGCTTGTATCCAAACATCTCATGGATCATGGACCCCACAGATACATACACATACTATGTACCCACAACTTTTTTAAACAATCTAATACAACTATTTAAATGGCACTTACTTTTTGTTACCTTCAACTATTGTAAAATATATTCTATTATTTATGATTAGCCCTGTTTGAAAACAAATTTTAAAAACACCATTTAAAACCAAATAAATGGACTAGGAGAAACTTGCATAAAAATGACAGAAATTGCTGCTACTTCTTCTGATTATTGAGATGGTATTTCTATATTTGTGAAATTATCTGTGATAGAAAATTGAATTGTTTCCAACATTATTATTTTTCATAATTGAACATGTTATATTGCTACTTCTTTAAAAGTAGCCTGTAAAATATTACCAACCTATTTTAAAGTCTACTTGCCAAAATATTAAACTATTCATAAAAAGAAGTAATTTATTTAATTACCTAATTTCCTCAAGCAATGTTCTAATTTTCTCAAGCAATGTTCTAATTTTCTCAAGCAATTATCTGATTTTCTCAAGCAATTGATACTATCAAGTTGCGCTAGTTAACTGCTGAGAATCATTGTCTACATATGAGATAAATCATCTGTCAATCCTTTAAAAAAGACTTTATGAGCCTTAGAGATTGTAAGTCCAATCTGTATCACTGACTTTAAATATTGGATGATTGACACTCCATGTTGCCTGTAAGCCTATCTCACAGCAGCTGAGTGATGCTAATAGATGCTTCTTGGAGTGCCATTTTCCTTATAACCCGTAGATTAATTCAGATTGCCTGAGTTCTGTGTCAGTGGAAATTGCCAGAATTATATCATTGTGCTTTGGATCCAGTTTCAATTTTCCAAAAGCCTACACAGATTTCAGATATTTAGAAAATAGCTCTTGTTTTCCTTCTGGGTAATCTTTTTCATGTCACCACTCTTGTCAGCATCTGCATTGGGCAAATTTCCTAAGACCTCCCTTTTGCTTCTTTTGAAATATGAAAACAAAATTGATGTAGAGCAGCAAGCCAGGGAAAGCCTGTTTTGATTGACTTACTGCCATAGTCACCCAGTAGTTCCTTCAGATGTGGCTTCCCAGGTCAGCCACTGAGCCCACGCGCTGTCCTCCTGCCTGCAGAAGTGCCTCTGTGAGCCCTTTGAGGAGAAAATGGGGGACTTTGGGTTTCAGCCTGAGGAGAACACGGTAGAGATGGAGGAGCCCCTGGGCGTCCACAGGTTAACTGACATGAGAGGACACAAGCATGGGACCAAGTCTGTCACTAACCTATAAAGAACTCTGACCAAGCTGACTGGGCACTCTGTCTGCACGCCTGCCTTTGCCACCACCGTGTGCGGGAATGCCTGGGTCATGACTGGGCCACCCCAGTGTTCTTATTTCTAGCCATTCCGAGGTTACCCCTCAGCAAAACGCTGAGGCTGGCAGACACAGTGGAGCATCCTGCAGTAGGGGTCTGAAGCCATGGAATCTCCAAAGGGCCACTTGACCGCGTCCCAGAAGCTCCAGCTCATGCTGGACGTCGCCCAGAAAGCCCAGATAGTCTTTGGCAAGACCTACCAGAGACAAGGAACTTGGTCCGGGCGCGCGGCCTGAGATCACCCCAAGCTCTTGGGCGCCTTCTGGCCTGCTTCTTCCCCGGCCGCCTTAGGGGGCTCGCCTCGCCGTGGGTCTCCCTGCCGGCAGCATGGTGGTGCTCCTGGATATCATCTCCAAGCACTTTTGAGACTGCGGCCTGCACCCGGCACTGCACCGATGGATTGGCCTCCCAACCCCCGGCTCAAGGACCTCCAGCGTGCCGTGGTGCCGGCTGTAGGTGACCTCAACATGGAGCTGCTGCCAGCACCGCAGGCCCCAGGGAGGCCCAGGATGCTGCCTCCCGGCCCCAAGAAGGGCAGTTTCGGAAAGTCTTTGGCCTGATGGAAGGCGGCACCCACCGGTGGGGCTGAGAATGGCTGGAGCTGCTGCCTGGTAAGCGAGGACAAAGAGGCCCACGGCCTCCATCAGGAACCAGGTGCTTCTCCAAATCTGGGACTTCAAGGAGGAACAATGGAGTCAAGCTGGCGGACACCAGGAACACCCAGAGGTCCCCAGTCCTGTCTGCCTGTCCCACCCCGAGGACGACGGGATCACATCAGCGGCAGCATCCCGTGCTGACACTCAGTATTGACTTTCGCCGGACATTGCTGGATTTTTTTTCCTTTTTAAAACAATTTTGCAATGGGAGAACAAAAAAGGGCATCCTCAGAGCTTTTGCAAAATTCTTCTGGACCTGTGGGTCCATGGTGTTCACCTCTGCGTTTTACTGACCACCAACTGGCCAGAGCTCCTAAGACCTATATGGGTATCCCTGCCCCACCCTGCACTTTAGACACCTGAAGGACACCCCCGGGTCAGGAGGATAACGGTCCTCAGGGGCCTGCTGCGAGGAGGACATGCAGCCCCTCGGCCGCCGCGTCTTCCTCCATTCCAGCCTGGAAAGAGAGACCTTGCCCTCCACCCCACGGATGCTGATGACCTTGGGACCCACTCTTTAGAGGCCACGCGCATTTCCACTGTCAAAGCAATGACACAGGAGATGGAAAGAAATTCTTTTGCCTTCACTATCTGCCTAAGTAATTTCCCTGTTAGAGCCCAGAGTCGTGAGGCCCGCACCGCCAGCTGACACATGAAAGGGTGGCAACGATGTGGTGGTATCTCCATGTGGCAGCATGGTGGTGTGTTTGTGTGGCAGTGTGTCCGCATTTCTGTGTGGTGGTGTGTCCGTGGGGCAGAGTGTCTGTGTGGTGCTATGTCCATGTGGTGAAGTGTTCATATATCTGTGTGGTGATGTCTCCATGTGACGGTGTGTTTGTGTATCTGTGTGACAATGTGTCTGTGTGTCCTTGTGTCCACGTGGCAGTGTCAGCGTGGTGGTGTCTGACAGTGTGGAGGTGTGTCCATGTGACAGTGTGGCGGTGTGTCTGTGTGTGTGGCAGTGTCCATGTGGCAGTGTGTCTGTGTGTTCGTGTGATGTTGTTTCCATGTGACTGTGTGGTGATGTCTCCATGTGTCTGTGTGTCCATGTGTCTGTGTGTCTGTTTGTCTATGTGACAGTGTGGTGATGTCTCTGTGTGTCTGTGTGTCCCTGTGATAGTGGTGTCCTTATGGTGATATATCTGTGTGTCTGTGTCCATGTGACAGTGTAGTGCTGTGTCCGTGTGGTGATTTCTCCGTGTGTCTGTGTGTCCATCCATATGACAGTGTGGCAGAGTGTCTGTGTGGTAATGTCTCCGTGTGTCTGTACATGTGACAGTTTGGTGGTGTGTCCATGTGTCCCTATGGTGATATTTCCATGTGTCTGTGTGTCTGTTTGTCCGTGTGACTGTGGGGCGGTGTGTCCGTGTGGTGGTGTCTCCGTGTGGCGGTGTGTCCATGTGACAGTATGGTGGTGCTCCCTCCCTGGTGTGCAGAGCTGACACCTTCCCCTCTCAGCCCAGGACACCCCAGGAGGCACCAGCTTGGCGGGCAGGAGGCAGCTTCTGTGGAGGGAGGTGCAGGCAACCCCGACAGCAGAGTTTGTGCAGTCCCCTGCATTGGGTCGGAGTGAGGAGAAAGGCGCCCGGGCAGCCAGGACAAGCCTGGGCCTGCCCAAAGGAGGTGACCCGCTCTGGACCTGCATTTCCTGGGGCGAGTACTCCAGCTCGGTCATCTTGTCCTGAGTCCTTTATGTGCCCTGGATATTGCTGAGTTTTGAAGAAGGGAAGGTCATCTTTGTCGCAGAAAGCCTGATGTGTTTCTCTAATGCTGTCACTTTTCAGCCTCATCTGAACCTTCTGCCAAGGTTCTTCAACCTTCTGCCAAGAAAACTCCCGGAAGTAAATGGGACTGGCAGTATCCAACCAGAGGAGTCACACACCGATTTCTGTTTGGTTGGAGATCAGCCGTTTTTCCCTGTGGGTGGCGGAAGCGCAGCAGCTCTGCAGCGGGAAGGAAGGTGGGTTCTTTGCGGCCAGGAAGGGCCTGGCCTGGGGCGGAGGGGCGAGAGGGGATGTGCGGTGAAAAGCTGTGCAGGGCAGCGGGCCTTGTGCATCGCCCCTACTGACGGGCGCCCAGGAAGAAGACAGGTCCCAGCCTGGTGGGAGAAAAGGCGGCGGGGTGGAGTCCCCGCACCAGGCATAAAGGCCAGCAGAGCCGCAGGCCGTAGCCCAGGGGGACTCCCGGGCACCTGGTGGGCGTCCTCATGACCAGGACGCACACCGGGCTCCGGATGCCAGGAGGACCAAGCTAAGGGCGCCAGGGGAGGCTCGGGGTTCCCGCGGTGGGAGGTGGGTTCCTGGACCCTGATCTCCTGCTGCCGTCCCGCACATGGTCCGCCTTAGCTCAGGGGCGCCCCGCCAAGGTCGCCTATCTGGGACCTCAGCACGGCTCCTGGCGGGCGGGGGGCTGGGGCAAAGGCCTCGGGGCCGGATCTGCAGTTTCCACCACTCGCGGCGTGGGGTGAGCTCAAGCTGTGCCGCCCAGGCAGGAAACCCTCCGACCTTGCCAGCTTTGGTGCCAGCTTTGGTGACTCTCTCCAGCTCAGCTTCAACACCTTTCAACAGTTCTGTGTTCTCTATTATCACAAGAATTCTTTCTGTATTTGCTATCCTTTATCAAATAAGAATTTAAATACGCATATGGAGTGATAGATATCACAGTTGAAACACTGAACAATATACAATTTCAAGTGTCGTTTAATGATTTTGTTTAATGTATAATTTTCTAAGAAGTAAAATTATGACTCTACTGAAAATATAAGATAAACACAGATCAACAATGTTATTCAACTCAATAAGCGATGAGGGTTCCAGTAACAGGTTCAAATCATTGCGAGAAACATTAAAGGAGCTTTACAGCCAGTGATAAGGTCAGATCGTTGGGTAGTTACAATACTGGTTAGTATCCAACATAGCCAGAAGCTGTCATCTTTGTGAGTTCTCTCTTCCATGGCACAGAAATTACGTGTTTTTCTACTGTACAAAATATTTATCTTTTCTACTACTTCTGCACATAAAAATATTGCTAGTCAGAAAAGACCAGGATTGCACTGAAAAAAAAATCTCAGTAATATCTCTCACCTGTATTCATACTTCTTTTCTTCCTTTATGAAATATCTTTCAACTGCACTTTCTATCTGAAGGTTTATGGAGAGAGGAAAATGAAGAAAAGCAGAGTAAGTGAATATTTTGATAATATTTTGCAGCTTTATTCATGTCTAATGAACATAAAACACACTACCAGTGTTTAAAGTATAAATGAGATGAATTTGCTATACACATGTGCCCATTAAACAATCACCATGAAGGGGTCAATGAGCATATCCAATACTCTCAAAACTTCCCAGTTCCCCTTTGTAATGCACACTCATACCTCTCAGGTGTGAAGTATTGAGCTACACACAAACACACAAATACATACTGGGATATCCAATTGTTTCAGAAGCACTTGTTGAAAATATTATGTCCATGAATGGTCTAAGAACTTTATTAAAATTTAGCTGATAGCTGATATACATGTGTATATCTATATTTGTACTACATTCTCTTAAGTACTGTAACTTTATAAGTCTTGAAACCAGGTGCTGTTAATTCTCCAACAGCACCTGGTTTCAAAGGAACTGTTTCCTTTCAAAGTAATTTGCCATTATAGGTCCTCTACCCATCGATGTACATTTCAGAATTTTAGTTTCTCAATTTCTAAAGTAAGAAATCCAGCTGCGATTTGGTTGGAATTGTAATAGATCAATGTGGCAAGAGCAGACATCTTAACAATATTGAGATTTATAACTGATAAATTCCATTTATTTAGTTCTCTTATTTATTTTAGCAATATTTTGTAGTTTTATAGTTTTCAAATGTTTCTCTTTTTTGCAGGTTTATCCCTAAGTACTACACACTTTGATAATTACAATAATATCAAAATTCTGGTAATATTAATGTAAATGTTTTATTTTTTCCTCCGTTAATTGTCAGGTAGCTTTAAATCATAATTTACTTGTATGATACAACTGGGCTTTGAGAAACATATACATATTGTGTATATACATTTTTTTTTTCAGTTTGGCAGATTGACTCCACTATCATGTCATAATTTAAAATGGCACTAATTACCACTCAGCCTGCTCTCAAGGACAATATATCAAAATATATAGCATGTTTCAGTTTATTTAGCATCATGAAACTCTCATATTGCACTTACTTTTGGAAACCTGGAAAAATAAAATAATGTAGATATCAGCTCACAGGCGAAATATGAGTACATGTGACAATTTTCTAAATATTGACCTATCCCTCTTTAATTCTATGTTTATATTGTCAACTTTTTCCTCCTCTTGAAACTCTCTTATGCAGCTTGTTGACTTTTGGTTCAATTCCTTCCCTGTTTTTTCCCCTAATCTACTTTCTAATATTTTACTGACGTTGTGCTTCTTTTAATTTGGACACTTTTTAAAAGCTGTGTAATTTCTCCTTTGTATTATAATGCAAATCCATATCCAAAATACATGAGCACAGTGACCAAACAGATGTTTGTGCAGCCTGTCCATTAGCAATATTATTCACAATAATCAAAGGGAGGGAGCAGCCCATGTGAATATTGATGGATGAGTGGTTAAACAAAATGTGGTATATACAGCAACATAATAATATTCAGCCTTAAAATATATTCTCACTCATGCTATGAAATAGATGACATTTGAAGACATGCTAAGTGAAATAAGCCAGTCAGAAAAATTCAAACATTCTGTATCATGCCATTTCTATGTGTTACTTAGTGAAATCTGTAAAGACAGAAAGTAGAATGGTGATTGCTAGGGGGAGGGAGAGGCAGAGGAATGTGAAGTTGGTATTCAATGAATACAGAGTTTTAGTTGGAGAAGACAAGTTCTGGAGGTGCATGGTGGTGACTGTTGCACAACAGTGCAAATATACTTAATGCCACAAAACCGTGCACTTAAAGTGATTAAAAAGGTAAATTTTATGTTCTGTGTATCTTTCCAGAATTATAAACCTGCAATCACAGTATAGAAATAGAATATATTATTTAGCTTTAGCTGATGATATATTACACATTTGCACATAATTAGAATTTCAAAGACTTAATTTCAGATAAGGTAGTCTAGGACATAACAATATTGATGTAAGAAAGCCATAAGCAATGTTTATTTTCAATCAGATTTACTAGAAAAATTTTATTAAACCGGTCAATTTTCTTTGCCAATATTACTGTATTCTTATTTCTAGTAATAGAAGTGTGAAAAACCATCAGGGAAACCTAAATTGCATTCTCATACTGACTGCATACAATAATTCTGAAAACAGCAGAAGTTATATATATCCCCCATAAGCAAAACATGAGTAACAAAACAAAACAAAAATTAATAGGAGACAATTCAAATAATGGTGACCTGTTATTCTTGTCTAGTTAAGTACTATTCTTTTCTAATAGGAATTTGTTATTTCAAATATATTATCTGAGATGTCTATATTTATATTTTGAGATGCTATACAAACTTGAGTCAATGACATGGAATTTTACAAACCAAGAAGCTTATTCTGGGGCCATTTCTTTTGAAGTTTTCTCTAAACTACTAAAGAGACATTAATGACCATAAATTACATTATCTACATTTACAGCATTTAAAATGTGTTCAGCATGAAATATTAGCTACAGGGTAAGCTAAATAAATAAAACATGGAATAAAGATTTGTCCTTAAATATGATTTACAAGAAGATTTTATATTTGTTTTTCACAAGTGAAGCATTCTTATAGAGCGTCATAACCTTTTGGGGGAAACTCTGGGAAAAATGGAGAAACTCTGAAGTGTTTTAAGTATCTTTTCTGAAGCTTCACTCTCCATAACCTCTCTTGATAGGGAGCTCCTGCAGCTCCTACAGAAATGAGTGGCTGAGATTGTTGACTGCATAGCAGAGCTTCTCATCCAAACCCTTTCCCTTTTTAGTGTCTGTATATCAGAGGAAGAGTTCTATAAACTGTAGTTACTTGTTTTAATCCCAAAGTGCAGTAACAATATATTATTCGACTTTCTTCGCAGTATTGGAAAAAACTACTTTAAAGTTCAAGTGGAACCAAAAAAGAGCCCGCATTGCCAGGTCAATCCTAAGCCAAAAGAACAAAGCTGGAGGCATCATGCTACCTGACTTCAAACTATACTACAAGGCTACAGTAACCAAAACACCATGGTACTGGTACCAAAACAGAGATATAGACCAATGGAACAGAACAGAGCACTCAGAAATAATGTCGCATATCTACAACCATCTGATCTTTGACAAACCTGACAAAAAAAAAAAAAGAAATGGGGAAAGGATTCCCTATTTAATAAATGGAGCTGGGAAAACTGGCTAGCCATATGTAGAAAGCTGAAACTGGATCCCTTCCTTACACCTTATACACCTTATACTTATACTGGTTCCCGGAAGATGAAGGAAAGGTGGTGCAGATCCTCACTAGGTAATTCACCCAATGCAAGCCAGAAAATAATAGAACTCCCTCCAGTCAGTAAACTGCAGAAGCACAAGTTCAGTCAAGCCCAACTAGGTTCAACCTAGATCAGCTTGGTCTTAGATGTTTCCAGATACTTGAGCTGAAAGGATAAATGATTATTTTTTTGAGCTGTGGGGTGGTTCGTTGTGCTGCAGTTGATAACCAACACAAAATTGTAAACTCTTTCCCCTGCTTTTTGCAGATGATAAAATGAAACACAATGTCTGCTAGGAGAAGCTTACAGAAGTGTTGAAGTATCTTTGCTGTCTGTGCATAAGAAAAGTTCAACACTAATGTTAAGAGGCAGAAAAGACTGGGTTTAGGTGGCTTGTTAGTTTTTCTATCTGTAAACAGTACTCGATGTTCTCTATTAATCTAGGACAAAAGATGAGAACCAAACAGAAAGGATAGCATACATGATGTACTGTAGTGACATGCCAGGATACTTCTGACTATATAAATGTAAAGAAGTGTTTTGACTCACTCCTCTCTTCATGCCCTGATGGAAGAAGTAAAATATAACAGGCAAGGCTCACTTTTGTAAGTAACCGTGGAAATTTTAAACGTTCCATCATGGACTGACAAACGATAGCCCATAAGCCAAATCTAGCCTGCTACCACTTTTTATTAAGTTTCACTGAAGAAGACAGCCACATCTTTCATTACATATTGCCTATTGCTGCTTTTGCTCCACATTAGCAGAGATGAGCTGTTGAGAGAGATATTAAGGCAATAAAACTTAACATACTTACTATCTGGTTCATTTTAGAAAATGTTTGCTGACCCTTGCTGTAGAGTGCTGTAGGAAGGCAAGGCTGGAAGTTGTTAGACTAGAGCAGGAAAGTACAGCTGATCATGTGAGGAAATTGTGTAGGTGTAGTTGTGGCTGTGGTTGTAGTACTGTGGTTGTACTTAACAAATGGGAAAAGAGACATGATTTCAGGGAATTCTCACTGGGGTCCATTGTGAAATTTGAGGTCAATGCTTCTGCCATTCACCTGCTCTAGAAAATTATTGAATGGCTTATCTACTTTAAAAAACCTTATTTTGATGCAGCATCTTAACAACATTAGTGTCATCCCAAAGACTTAACTTAATTTCTAGGTAGAAATTTGAACCAAGAGAGATGGGTCATTCTGGAAATGTAGCCAGGCCCAGATATATTTTGTATAAAACATCATGTGTGTGTTTAAAAGGTATCAATCAGATTTTTCTCCAATAATGTGTATGTTTGGATCAAGCACAAAGTGTAGACATAACTACAAGGCATTTGCTGTCTGACCATATTTCAGAGCACTCTAAATTGTTTATTTGTTGTGTGCATCCTCCAGCCCTGACAAATCCCCAAGGACCAAATAAATACTACACTCCTCTCCGCTTCAAATTTCCTCTGAGTTTTACCGTTCAAATTATGGTGGTGGCTGCTTTCCCCCTCTCTCTTTGTTTTCACACTCCTCCTGGCTGTGTAATCAATCATTCTTTCTCATTTATCACAGCCTTTCCCGGTCCTGACTATGCTATCTTCCCATTTTTGTCATGGTGCACTGGTACATTACAAATATAATTAAACTTCTTACAGCATTGCAGCTTTTGCCCAACACATCCATCTTCAAGGTTGAAAGATTTCTAATATTACCTCCGATATCAGTTCTTTCCCATTTATTGGCAGTGTCCAGACTAATGCAGTAGTGTTGCAATAATTAAAGGAAGCATCTGGTAATACTGCTGATTTTGCCAGTTTGACACTAAATCAGGAGTCTAATGCCTGCTCATGTTTCAAGAACCATTTATCACCTGTGTCATGCCAAAGCAGCCAGCTGTCTGACCCAAGCCTCATTGGCATTTCATCAACCACAGGCACTCTTTCCCCATCTCACTCTCATGTCTTTGTATTGCAGGTTTAATTTTTTAAAGCACATTTTTCAAAGAAGGAGCTTAGCTAAAATTACTAGGCTCCACAGAAAGTTGATTTCAATACCAGACACAAGTATCCATACTGATCATGGCCAAAAGGAGTAACACAGACTGTGCCTTGAATTTGTTCTTTCTCTTGGTCAGGTGATGGAGAGATGGGGAGAGCTGTAACCACTACCTCACTCCCAAAATTGGTGCAGAAATTTTATTGATATTTGCATTTGATAGTAAATATACAAATTCATTTTCATCTTCTGATTATGAAAACAATTTATTACAGTAACAAATGAAATATATTTGATTTCATTTCATAATTCATTTTGAACTTGGCCCTCTGTTCTTCCTACTCTCTCCAATCCCACATTATATAACTTCCCTACCCACCAAAGCCTTTTAGACATATCTTGACAATGGCCCACATTTCTCAAACCAATGGAAAATCAACTAATGAAACTGTGCAATTTGAAACTATTTCAAAATAAAATCAGCATTGGTCTTCAAAATTTCAAAATCTGTGTAATTAATGTACACATTTTCTTTTTTTTACATATGTCTTTACTAGATCCCTCTTTTCTATCTATTGATCCAAATTTTAATCTCTTGAGAAAATTTAGCTTTTCTTTCCAGGGCAAAAATAATACTTCTGCCTTTACTTGAAACATTTTTATAGTAAATGCCTTTTCAGGAAGCTTATGCAGAATGTGTGTGTATGTGTGTGCATTGGTGAGGATTGTTGGTTGAGTTTGTGTGTATGGAGAGTGGGGTGGAGGAGATTATGTTAACTCACTGTACTGTAGACTTATTCAATCTCAATGTTTGGCGTAAACCAAATCCCTGGAGGTAATATTTTAGGGGCAATCATCCCTTTTTATGTTCTTGCTTTAAACCCAGATGGTCAGCAACAATGGGCACCTGTCTCCCACTGAGACCATTTGATAAAGGTCATTTAACAGTTTTTCCTGATAATACCCTTCAGTCACCATGCGGTTGGTTTCAGATTCCACTCAGTGACCTAGAAACTTGAAAGCTCTATATCCATAACTAATCCTTTGGGATTTCTGGTCCTCAATAGGTAATTATTTCAACAAGTTTCTTTTTGAAAAGTAAATGACCTTTTGTAATTTTTATTAAATTGAATGGGAAAATAAGAATTTTGTATGTATTAAATCTAATTTACATCTCAAGCACATTTTAAGATGAATATCACTTAAATTTTAATCAACCCTGTATCATTTAGAGCACAAAAACAAATACTTTCCAATAAACTATGTAAAAAGAGGTTTTAATTTGATTAAGTGTAATTTATTATTACGTATTTGATAATCTTCCTAATCCGTTTTCAAAACACCTTACATTTTCAGAGCTGCAAAATGTGCTTCAGTAAGAAAAGTTATGTTCTAAAATCCCTTTTAATGCAGTCAGGATACTATAAATTATTGCATAAACACTGTACACTTATTTTCCACTGACTTGAAAATGCCGTATTGGTACTTCTGAACTAACATTCATCTTGCAAACAGTAAACTGGTTTTCTGTAGCTTGTATGTTGTCATATATTCACAAAGATTTATAAAAGAAATATTTATTCTTTTACATGTTTTCATATCTCTTAATGCCTTTATTTTCTCTTTATTTTCCTTCAGATTTATGAACTAAAACGTTAATTCTTGAAGCTGAAACTTTTTCAGTCAGCTTTTGTACATATAAATCTCGTTTTATATTACAACTCTTCCTGCCATGTTCAAGGTAATTAAAATATGTTCACATTTTTGTAGATGGATTGTTTTGCTAATAACATTTTTGTAAACACTTTCACTACTTTAATTTGCTTTTGTATTTTTTCATAATCCTTACAATATCATGAATTTTGAAAACATGGAATAAGGGCTTCTGTCATTAAGAAGAATGGGTTTAATGAAATCAGCTTATTTGACTTCTGAGTATATTTTGCCCCTCCTTAGCAAAAACATCATAAAATTGTGATAGAAGATGTTTGTTAGTTTTATGGATTGATCATTTTAAACACTGGCTGGGTATGTACATATAGTCTTTTTTTTTTTTTTTTTTTTTTTTTTTTTTTTTTTTTAGACGGAGTCTCATTCTGTTGCCGAGGCTGGAGTGCAGTGGCGCAATCTCGGCTCACCGCAAGTTCCGCCTCCCAGGTTCATGCCATTCTCCTGCCTCAGCCTCCCAAGTAGCTGGGACAACAGGCACCCGCCACCATGCCCCGCTAATTTTTTTGTATTTTTCATAGAGATGGGGTTTCACCATGTTAGCCAGGTTAGTCTCTATCTCCTGACCTGGTGATCCGCCCAACTCTGCCTCCCAAATTGCTGGGATTACAGGCGTGAGCCACCGTGCCCAGCCTATATAGTCATTTTTTAAGATAGAATTTTAATTTTAGAATAGCTTTAGATTTCTAGAAAATTGACTATAACACAGAGTGTTCTCCCATACCCCACACTCTGTTTCCTAGCTTGGTAACTTATACTGGTATGGTACCTTTTTTGAAACTAACAAACCAATATTTCTACATGATATTAATTAAAGTCCATACATTGTTTAGATTTCCTTAGTTGTTATCAAATGTTATGATGCCATTTTGATAGGAGAAAAAAATAACTGTTTATATGTACAGATTGACCACCTCCAAAGAAAGAAGGGAGGTGAATAATAAGAGAATCTGATGTTTTGCTGTAATTTTGACAACCACAGTTTTAAATCATGGCATTTTCCAGAATTTACAAGCTATGTAATCACAGTCACTTTACTTTGCCTCTTTAAGCCCTACTTCCTTTATGTAAAAGTGAGCAAAACAATAATATATTTCTCACAGCTTGGTGATGAGCATTAAATAAAATGTTGCAGATAAAGTTCTTAGTAAAGTCTGGAACATAGTTAGTTCTCAATAAATGTTGCCTATTTTTGCTATTATTACCAAATTTAAAGGCTGAACAAGCAGACTGACAGTATTCAGAATTACTCATAGAATGTTTGTATTGGTTCAAACTGAGGCGTATCACAGAGTCAATATTCACATTTTCTCCAGGTACAATTTGCCCTATGAGACACCTGATATAGTAAGTAGCCCATCAGGTATCCAGCAGTAAAAACTAAATTAGAGGAGGGAAGTCCTGTCACAACTGGTTTGACATGTTGTGGCTGAATTTTTAGGTTTTAGTGAAAATAATAATGATGGTTTGGTCTTCAAAGTTTTGTTTTACTATTTCCCAAGTAGCTTGGGATTATTGTAGTGTAACCACTTAAAATTCTGATGAAATGTTGAAAGAATTAATTTTTCTAGTTGATACTTTGTGCGTGCAACTACTTTGCATTGTGTAGAGAGAGAAAAATATATATTCCGGGCATTCTCCAAATTGAAAATGGGTGAACAGGTCTCTAAATTTCCTCCTGTCCTCAGACTTGCACCATAAAGTTTCAGACCAAATAAAAATTTGTTTTTTCAATGTTTTTCTTTGAAGAGAAAAAAAGAAAGAAAGAAGTGTTTTGAAGGGTAGAATTTTGGCAAATCTATCAGATTGAAAAATCCAAATGTGGATTAGCTTCAACCCATCAAAGATTCAAGAACTGCTACAGTTCTAAGAATAAGCCAAAAAATGGGTATGTGTTGAGGGGTGGGAATTAGACAGGGAATTTATAGCCATTCAGACATTTTCCCAACATTAAGCCTTCACGAATTTTGCATTGGAAAGAAAGATTTATAAATTAAGAAACTCAGTATCCAGCCCACCATTGGATAAGTGCTGCGATGTGCCCAAGAATTCCTATTTGAGTATTTCTTTGTGCTTTGCCAATCATAACAATGGGTGATAGAAGTAATAAGAACCTGCATGAAGCACTGTGCTAAAGATAATGTTCCCAGTAAGAACAAAAGAGAGGCCATTACTTTTAAACATCATTGAATATAATCAAACACTGGGTAGGCTTGTCTGTATTTTGATTTTATAACTCTACATTTATAGCTATACAATAAAAAACAGGAAATTTCTGTCATTAAGAAAACTTTTATTGCAAATGTGAATTTCTCTAGACGGTAAATTCTTTTGAATTAGTTGACTTCACGTAAATGGATTAGTTCGGTAACACAGAGCAGACTTCTTGTAAATAGGAACAAGGATGCATTTGATCAAGATCCACCATTTTCTTATATGTATATCCCTTTTCTGCCCTCCCTCAGAATACTATCTTTCACAAAACAACACACATCTCTTCCACCAACTTCTCCCCAGATTACTGCATATTCAATCAATGTCCACAAACGTTAGATACAGAATGTTAAATTTCTATTAGGTTGGTGCAAAAGTAGTTGTGATTAATGGCAAAAATCACAATTATTTTTGTACCAACCTAATAGTAACATTGAAAAACAGTATTAGTTATTCAACATCAGAAAGATCTTCCGGAACAGTCATCACCACGGATGGGCTGAACTATTAATTGTAGGGCATTGTAGTAAGTTAGAATTTTATCAAATCCATAAATTAATGGATATTTTGTTAAGGGATATGAACAGCCTGTAGTATAAATTTGAGCTATACACCGTTGGGAGAACAAAACAATAAAAAATGTAATATTTATTGCAATCACATGGTGACCCTTCCATCACACTTACAATTTTCAATGCACTTGTCTATTTATTATTTCATGTGTGGCTGAAGTAGCTGAGTGGCTGGGCCATCAGATGTCCTGTATACAGATGACTTCCTTCTACACCCCATTCTGCCATTAGTTGATGTGTATTTTACTTTTGCTTTTCCCTTCCCATTTCACTACTAGTTAAAAACCCTAATCTTGAGTTGTAAATCACACCTAGTTTTACTCATGTGTAGTTGTACCTGACAAAGAATTACACTACATAAATTCCATCCATTAGAGGTGTGGCAGAATGGACAGAAAACCATTAACATTGATTACTTCAGTGCAGGTAGGATTGCAGATGAGGAGAAGACTTTTATGTTTTCTTTATATAATTTTACCTTATTTGTTCTAATACAAGTCTCAAGTATCATTTATAGTGAAACATTAAAACGTTCTTAAAAAGTTCATGTCCCTAATGTTCTGTAAAGGAAGCATAAACTCTTTTATTGCAACAAATGCAACAATTTATTTCATTCCTCAGATTATTGATCCTGATATAAATAAAACTGTTCAGAACTTGCACAGAGATATTTAAACAAACAAACAAAAACTAGAGAAAAAGTGAAAAAAGGATGTTTTTTAAATTACTTAAAGATTGTTGATGGACTGAAAACATCCAACTTACATCTCCTGAATTAAATCTGATATTTTCTTGGAGAGTAGTGAGGAGTGGTTGAGGGTAGATAGAAAACAGAGTGTATTTTGAAAAATATAAAATTTAAAGAAGCTTAATTTAAATGCTCCCTGTGTGTCAAAGAGCTATTAAATATAATTTTCATGATTTTAATATAAGTAAATCTGAAGAGCATATGGTCTAAGTTTCTTTTAAGTTGCACATGGATTTAAAATGAAGGGGAAAAAGATCAATTGGCAAATATGCTTTTGGTTTTGAAAAGCTTCCAAATGTTTAAAAAATACTTTTCAAATCAACCATAGCCGTATGAATCCAGATTTTCTCATCCTCACTATTGAAGGATAAAAAGAACTAGAATTAAGTCAAGTTGGATGGAGAGGTGATACATATGCTGTAAAACTAAAAATCAGTTGATTCTTTAGGGAATTGGTTAAAAAAATAAATTTGGTCTTTATGGCAATTTAACCCAAAGAATCTAACACTTATTCTTAGCGACTTAGGATCACAGATGCTATCAATCTGTCACAAAATGATCCTATGACTATTTCCAGAATCGGAAAAGTGCAGAAATAGAAAATGCATATGATATTACTATTTATTTTGTTCCAAGTCTTGTTGCTATCTGTGGAAAACAGTGTTCCAAAGGAATGAACATTTAGATAAATTATGGCATGAAATATCATTTTCAATCCTTTATGCATAGATACATGGATAATAACTGAACATCTTTGGCATCTGTCTTCCAGATACAGTGACGAAGTGATGATTCTCTCACAGCATCTAGAAATTAAATAGATGTGTATGAACACTTTAAAAAAAATGTAAAAACATTAAATGTCAGTTATTTTGAAATGTTATTTTTTAATAAGAAGCATTTTTAATTAAAAATTAGAAAATAGGGAGCTATATTTGGACAATTAGTTACTCAGTGTTTTTTTTCCAAATAATAGATGAAATATATTTTGACGTTTTCTGTTTTAAATAAATGCAAATATATAGATACAAAACAAATCAAATATTGCTACAAACAAAATATGTGTTGTCTGTAATTCTTAAATATTGAGTAATATTCAGTGAACTTCAACATATGCCTTTGATGCTCCATTAAAATTCATTATAATGAATTTTGAATTAGATTCCAAAATGAACACACTATTTTCTTAGCTTTTAGTGTCGTTGTTTTTTTCTATTTTCTTTCTTTCTTTCTTTCTCTCTCTCTCTTTCTTTCTTTCTTTCTTTCTTTCTTTCTTTCTTTCTTTCTTCTTTCTTACTTTTTGTTTCTCAGGTGGATTCTCACTCTGTCACCCAGGCTGGAATGCAGTGGTGCAATCTCGGCTTACTGCAACCTCTGCCTCCCAGATTCAAGTGATTCTCTCACCTCAGCTTCTCAAGTAGCTGAGGTTACAGGTGCGTGCCACCACACCCAGCTAATTTTTGTATTTTTGGTAGAGATGAGGTTTCACCATGTTGGTCAGGCTGGTCTCGAACTCCTGACCTCAGGCGATCTACCCTTCTTGGCCTCCCAGAGTGCTGGGATTACAGGCATGAGCCACTGCACCCGGCTGTTTTTTTTTTCTATTTTCATTACTAAGACTAAATAATACTTATGTGACTGAATACAGTTGATCATTTTACCAACTCTTTTCAGCAAATTTATTTTTTGTCATTTTAATTAAGTACAAATTTTGGAAGTGAATAAATATAGATACTATAGCACATATATTTCTCAAAATATAATATATTAAGTGTGTGTGTGTGTGTGCACATTTGGGAAATAAAAGAGTATTATATTTTACTCAAACAGCATCAAAAAAACATGCGGTCAGGTAAGTTTGATGAAGAAGGTAATATTTTAACCTAAGAATGGGAATTCTGTAAGACAATGTGTTACTTTATAGTATCAGTTATGTGACCCTTCCAAACTGATATTTTAGGTGCAACTGCACCCTCTTTGCCCTACAGTCTTGGGAGAATAGAAGATTCTTCACACTTTTCCATTCATCATCACTTCTCCTGTAGGACAGCCCAGAAATACATTTCCTGGAATATATTAAGGAAGCAAAAACAAACAAATATAGAGAAAAAAAAAGGTAAGTGTCTGGGAGGGTGAGAAATCAAATTCAGTGGGGTTTAAACTATATCCCATACAAGTACCCCAAAGTTGTGGTTTTGGAGATATTCACCTTGGACAGAGACATGGTCAAGTGATATACCCCCTTTACCTTTTTATTTAAAAAAAAAAAATACATAGCTGTATCCTTGGAAGGGAGGCAAGGAGTGCAGTAGGGTGACTGTCTTTGATTTCTGTTGTGTTTCAGAGGAAGTGTAACCTTCCTAAAAGATACCTTGACATTTGTCACATTTAGCTATTTGTTCCTTTTTATTTAGGAAAAAAGCCTGAGCCTTCGTTGGCTTGGGCTCTTATTACCTTTTCTTGGGCTTCTTGGATCTCATAAATGATAACTCTACTTTTAGTATTGCCTTCTCCAAAGGAATCTCAGTACCAGCATCACCTTCATTACCCTAAAGTATGATTCTCTGCCTAAGAAAACTGCTATAGTTTATACTTACATTTACTTTATGCCTCTCTTAATCTTTTGTGGAATACCTCTCTATCTATTCTGCATGGTAAAGTTCTAATTTATTACAACTATGAAACAGATATTTCCTTCTTTTCTTATTTTTTGTATATTGAATTACTTTATTATTGCTAAGCACAATCTGCTTTGTTAAATTATTCAATGTAAGCTTGCCTCTTCCATTAGACTTTGGGATTCCTGAGATAAGAAATTATGTTTCATTCTGAAGGTGTGCTTTAATCAATTGAAAGATGGTTTGTCCAAACATGATATAGAAGAATAGTTATTCTGTACACAGCCACCTTTAGTTGCAAGACAGCTAGAAATAGGAGTTATGCTACTGTGATACTCTAACTTGTTTTAACCTGACTGTCTCTCTCTTAGCTGAGAGAGCCGGACAGACTCCATTTTAGTTCCTTCACTTACAACCCCTTTACATCCCTCCCTTAAGGGCATAACTAGTGCAAGCTGACTCCAAGCATGTCCAGGAATGCACTTACTGATAAGATATTGAGGCAAGCTGAACCAGCAGCTCCTGGGGACGTGCTCGTTGGATGGCATCTAAAACCCCTGCATTTATCTATTTGTGATAGGTTAAGCCCCTGCACCTAGAACTGTTTATTTTTTTCTATAACTGCTTCTGTAACCAATTATTTTTTAACTTTTTGCCAGTTCTTCTTCTGTAAAAATTTCTTCAGCTAAACTCCCCCTCCCCTATTTAGACCACGATATAAAAAGAAATCTAACCCCTTCTTTGGGACCTAGAGAATTTTGAGAACTAGCCATCTCTCAGTAGCCGGCTAATAAAGGACTCCTGAATTTGTCTCAGAGTGTGGCATTTCTCTATAACTCACTCGGTTACAATACTACCATGACATTACGTCTCTTCCTTTATGATTATTTGGTTGTCACCTAGATGTGCTGATTTGTGCTATCTGTTTCCTCCAGACTCTAAGAGTTGGAGTCTTGAAATGCTTATGACTTCATACCAGTGCTTTTCTGTTTAGTGATGTTTTTATTACTTGAATTATGTTTTTATTACTTGAGGATGGTTTAAACCTATAATATTGCTGACTCCTCAGCCGATTTTATCTTACCCTAGAGAGAAATTTCTTTGGTAAGGTGCCTGGGGGAGTCAGTAGTCTCAGAACTACTAATATTTAATACAATTTTAAGTTATTAACACCTCAATACTATTTTTTTAAATAGGAAATGTGTCACAAATTTACATGTCATCTTTGGACAGGGGCCGTGCTAATCTTATATGTGTTCTTCCCATTTCAGCATGTGTGCAACCAAAGTGAGCATATTGGTACTGCTTTAAGGATTGGTGTCTCTACACTATAGTACATGTTATGGCAAGTTTAATTCTGTTTTATCCTTTCAGGAAACAGTCTTTTCAGTTTCTGAAGCTTTAAAAACAACTTTCTTCCCACTAGGTCCTTGAGGCTCCCAAATGTGCAGCTCAGACTTTTGGTGGCTTTCTCCAGGAAAGCACATTCCCTGCCATGAAGAGTTCTGAAGGCTCAATTCCTCTTTCTAGCTTCTTCTGATCCTATCTAAATTGCCACCTGGTTATGCCCTACTATCTCACTAGTTCATTGATGCTATTAATAAAAACATAAAAAAGAAACAAAAACACATTTTTGTCCTATTATTAGAAGTCCAAGACTGGTGGACTGATATTAATTCTATATTGTATTATGTATAAAAGTTTGAAATGATGTGTCCCACTACCATGTTTAAAATAAAGTATACTGTTTTCACCTATTGCTTAAAACTAGGAGACCACAATGGCCTCAACTTTCCCCACAGCTAGACAAAACTTTAAGCAGGTTTTCTTCTGATGCTAGGCCCATCATTTGCATTTCCTAAGATCACTCACTTCAGTAAAGATGAAATTGGCCCTTTGAGATGTAAATCATTCCCTAGTCTCTGTCCAGTTTTACAACACAGAAATGTCACTCTCAAGGAACTGGGAGCTGTCCCATTGAAAGATAATCATCTAGAAAGATAGCACCTCTATCTTCCAGTCTTTGGGAGAGCTTAGAAATGTAACTTTCCTAAGCCTCAATTAGTAAACACATCTGGCCTAATCACATTGACCAACCTCTCTCCTAACATGCAGTAGATTTCACTAGCTCATGCAAAATTATCCTGCCTTTTGTTTCAACGAGTTGAATTCAGTCTTTCTCCTCTATTGCAATAGTTTTAACCTCTTTTGAAATAGTCTTAAGTAACATTTTGTTCACCTCCTTAACAATATCTCTTGCAATTTTTCTTTGACATTCAATTAAAGATTAATTAGTTCTGGAGATTTTTAAAAAATCTACTTTCATTAAACATTAAAATGGAATAAGGCAATTATTGTTTTAAGATCCTTGAAATTGCATTTAATAAATGAATATCTGTCCCCACACCTGACATATTTCACCCCTACTTTATTCTCTACTCTAGTGAACCAAAAATATTTTTTAAAAAAATCAGTGGTCTTTGTAAAAACACCTCAAAGAGGTTCTGGTTACTACTAAGGTATTACTTAAATGCAAACATCTGAAAAATAAGACAATGAATTTTTAACGTATTTCTGCTGTCTTTTGTTCTCTTCAATCTACTCAGAATGGTTCAACTGAAAGTATCTTGACTGAGGAATAAATTGGTGTGATTTATTGTTTAATTTGCCATTCAAGGCTGGGCAGTGATTCCCAAACCTGGCTTCCCATAGGTATCATCTGGGAAAACTGCTGCAACATATTCCTGGGGCCCTTTCAGACCTAATGAAGCGTCCCCTCCACCTCCAACCTCCCCTGGGGAATATGGAGTTAGTCTTGCAGCCTAACACTTGGGATAGCTAAAAGGACAAAGTTAGAAAGGAAGATACTGTGTTTCCACAGGTCCTAGCTCACAAACTTGGATCCCGTAAAAAAACATAAACTGTTGAATTGGAATTAAATAATCAGTGAGTAGGGTGAAGGGGAAACTACCCTAGTACCAACCAACCAAATACAACAGGCCCTGTTGCTCCAATCCATGGATGTCAGCACCTTTCCCGACCCCATAGAGCCTAGGCAAGCAAACAGTGGTGGAGCATGAGGGCTACAACTCAAAAAGTAAATCTTCCCACACCATTTCTCTCCAGCTCTACTTCTCAATTTTCCACACTCTGATTCCACCTTTTCTCTTACTCAGCCCTTTGCCATTCACATTCTTAGTCCTTTCTCTTTCCTCTTCCTTTTCTCACTTCCTCTCTTTTCCTTCTTTTTTGATTCAGTTACGTCATTCTTTTCTTCTCTGCTTTCTCTTCCTCAGAAACACTTCGTTACATAAAATAAACAAATTCATACTGGAGATATATGTCAGAAAATATTCAGCCTGAGTAAACTGAATGCCCTGTACAGAAACAACAGAGCAAAACAGCACTTGAACAGTAACACTGGTGTGGCATAATTGAAGCCATGCAGAATGCTTCCAAATCCATTATCTCTTCTGAGTCTCATCTTGTGAGGTTTGAATGGTATACTGATTGATTGTACTTAAAAACCTAAGGCACAGAGAAGGTTAAGTAATATGCAGTTACTAACCAAGAAGAGAAGAATCCAGACCTAGTTCACCATCTGGTCTTCTTTTCACCATACCAATAATATCTGACTGTAGGCAAGATGAGAGGGCAATGAGTAAGCACTAATATTATTTCAGGGCCTTATAACCCTTGTATATTATGAACTACTCTTCATAAGAAAAAAGTATGCATTTTTTAAAGTATAAATTACAATACGTAGTTTTAAAGGTTTCCTAAGTTCTTTTGTACTTCATACAAATGAAGTTTGACTGCATATTAAAGGCATCCCACTGGTAATACTGTAGCCCAGAGATAGTTCTGGGGTCAGAATTAATACATACACTCAAAGAATAAACATTGTGATTTATATAAACTGCATAGTTATACTATGTTTTATGAAAGTCCATTTATATGAAAATCTAATACATTCTCCAAGTTGTCCATCTATAACTTAACCTCTCATTAACTCTGAGAACAGCATTTCTTTAGAATTAAAAAGAAGAGTTACCTTGTCTAAAGATAAAATTCAAGAAATTCATTTAAAAATTATTATAGATATTTTGTGATAACTTAATTTTAAGTAGAAATGGCCCCTAACAGAGAGCTTTAACTGTAATTCAATTTATGGCAAAATGATCAATTAGGCTGAATAAACCAAATGAAGAACCTTCCAAATGATCCACAGTGTAGAGTGTGTGAGAGTGTAAGTGAGCCACAACGCGAGTGAGACAATGGCATACAGTCCAGTTGGATTAAACTGTGACCATGCTCTACACAATCCCAATCAATTAGAACCCATGGGGCCGAGATTCTATGTTCACTGAGAAAATTAAATCTTAAGGAACTTACTAATATAAATTTATATCTTGTCAATATCCCAAATGCTTCCTCTAATGTAATATTTCAAGATCACATTTATAATCCACCAACTGTGCCAAGAATTGGGCACCCTATCTCCAACTTTCTAGTTGGTAAAATAATTTCCAGTGATTCCCAAAGTAGCTACCCTCAAAGTCATTTGAGGTGCTTGTTAAAATAAAAATCTTCATGCGACTTATATTCTGTACCCTGATTCTAACAAACCAACTAGAAGATGGTATATTTGAGAAAATCAGGGAAATTTGCTTAAGGACTGGATGTGAGATGAAGCTGAAGACCCGCTGCTGCTCTTGTTAAGTGTGATATCACGGTACCCACCAAAAATGTTCACAGCAATGAAATAATATGATGCCTGGGATTTTCTTTCGGATATTTCAGCAAAGAGAAAAGGGACTGATGAAGCAAACATGGTAAGATTGTGATAAGTGTCAGATCTGGATATTGAGTACCAATGCACTTTTCTAGTTTTGTATAATTTTCTTTATTTTTTGAGATGGAGTTTTGCTTTTGTTTCCATGGCTGGAGTGCAATGGCGTGATATTGGTTCATCGCAACCTCTGCCTCCCTGGTTTAAGCGGTTCTCTGGCCTCAGCCTCCTGAGTAGCTGGGATTACAGGCATACCCCACTATACCCGGCTAATTTTGTATTTTTAGTAGAGATGGGGTTTCTCCACGTTGGTCAGTCTGGTCTTGAACTCCCAACCTCAGGTGATCTGCCCACCTCAGCCTCCGAAAGTGCTGGGATTACAGGCATGAGCCACCACACCTGGCCCAGTTTTGTATAATTTTTGTGTCTCTTCATTAAAAAATTTTTTGCAGACTCCATCCTAGACACAGCATACCAGAGTTGCCAAAGGGCTAAGCTCCGGAATCTACTCTTAACCTCTCCAAGAGTCTTATATAGTCAGGCAGGCAATGATCATACTTGGGGGCCATTAGAAATGATCTAATACATAACCTTCAAACTTAACATTTTTAGTATTCTCATTTTCTGCTCAGTAAGCTGAATTTCAACACTGTTCACAGTTCCTCATATCCACCATGGCATTCTGCCAAGGAACTACAACTCGTGTTCTCTAAGCCCATCTGTTCTGAGAATGCTAGACCTGTTAGTAACTTCTAATGTACCTTGCTTAAACTTTGCTCTCTCAAGGTGTCCCTGACTGAACTGCAGAAATCAGAACAACTGTACTCACCATCTCTTTCTGTATATGCCATGTCTCCACAGAGGCCACGGTGTTGTCACAAAGCTAACTGCCACGATTTTCACAGGTGATATTTTTTCTTCATGATTTTCCACTTTCTACTTGAGCATTAAAATATCAGGGAAAAAAAGAAGATAATCATTTAGCAGTTGGTAAAATAAGATATCTGCCCCAGCACAGTACATGCTAAGTGTTCAGAATCTATAGTTATAATAGATAATTATAAATTAGATAGCTGTTAAAATAGTTTTATTAGATAAGTAATATTTTTCTCATCTTCAAGACTTAAAAAATTAACTGTTTTAAGTGATATTCAAAAAAGGAAGATACTCACATCATCCCAATTAAAACCAGATTTTCTATAGCTGGATGTAACAATCTTAATCCAAATCATTCACCAAAGTTGTTTGACTTACTTAAAGTAAAGCTGTAGACATTTGCTTCTTCAAAAGTATCTTGCAAAGCCATTATGAGTTGGAAGAAAAGTTTAAATGCACCACATTTTTCTACTCCATTGTAAGTAAAATTACTACTCACAGGAATTGTATAGCTTCTGCATTTTGGTCCATCACATTTTCCACCATTATATGAGTGTACTCTTAAGGTTCTCACTTTATCATCAGCCTAATATGTTTTGTTTCCAGAATGCCCAGTAAAGCTGAAATTTTTCATTTAAAGTGATAAAAAAAAATTCCCCATATATCTACTTAACACTCTTAGATCTGAGTTCTGGCAAGACAGTTTAATGCATACAAAATGAAAACACTGCATTTCTCTCTCTCTCTCTCTCTCTCTCCCTCTCTCTCTCTCCCTCACACACACACACACGCACAAATGCACAGATTAAAACCTCGAAGTTTTCACTATATTTCCTCTCTCTTATACAGCTCAATTTTTAACATGTAGCTTACTTATAATCTAAAAACAATTTTAAACATGATTGTCATAAAAATGTCTTAAACAGAGATGAAATGTATAAAAGCACACATAAATTGTCAATGGTTACATTGGTTACATCACATTTCTTTAGAAACATAACGGTTTCTGCTCCTGTAAACAAACTCTTTCTCTCATACATTTAAACTGAAGTAGAGCTGACATAAAATTATTGCCCTTCTCACAGTCCGAGTGTTTGCACTGTTTTGAGGTACATTTTCTCCGTCTTCACAGCCCCACCACTCTTACTTGAGAGTATGAGTCAACAGAAGTTTGCAGGCTAAAACCATTCAATAATATTTTCATCAATACTGGAATGATAGTAAGTAACATTACAAAACATCAGAGACCAAAAATGTTTCTTTGTTGGAGCCCAAGATTTTAACTTATTCTTCATTACCTGAAAATACTGCTCATCCAGCCTCTTTAAAAAAAAAATATTCTGGAGATGAATAACTCCTTCCTTAAGACTTCACCCAGGACTATTCCTTCACACTTACAGTCTGATGCTTTGTTGTTTTCATCCATTTGATATTGCAGGCACCAAGAATCACCTTTCCTTTGGTGATCTAGCATAACAATCTCTTACGCTTTTTGCTAGTTGTTTGATAAATATTTTGTAAATTTTTCCACGGTATGTATGCACTGTTATTTGTAGTTCCAGTTCTAAAGGTTTTATTAGGGAATGAACGTTGTCATCTTAAAAGAACAATTTCTCAGTGCCTCATAAACAGCCCTAAATGCTGGTTGCTTATCATCATGGTAAACACCCCTGTTCCCATGAAGAATAAAGATTCCTTCTTCTGCTTCTTGGCAACTGCTTCCATATAGAGTATGATCTGGATGACACTTCCATTGACGAGGAAAAACAAAAAGGCTTTCTGGATTATGAAAAAACATGATATTTAACAGATTTTGATCGCCCCTGTAATGTCTAGCTTGTATTTTTTAAGCCATGTCATAAGTATATCTTCCCATTGTATTCACACAGTTGTCATATCATTTTCGAAACACTTCATTCTCATTCGAGTCATGTTTGTCAACATAACTCCAGAGTTTACTCCAGTTTTTCCACATTATGGATGACTAGCAAAGAGACTATACCATCCTATTCTAGGTTCCCCATGTTCTGGTGCCATTGCAGCAACTTGTGTGGAATTAAATTTCTTTAATAAAGACCAAGTATCATCAACGGGTCATAAAAAAGGCCATCAGTGTCGGCATACAATAGGGAGTCAACTTCTTTCGGGATTAAAGGCAAGAATGATCTCTGCGAAGCACGTGGTTTAGTTTTTCCACTCTGCTGCATTCTCACATGGAAAGGTTATGGGGTATATTGTATAATTAAATATTTGGAGAAATGACCCCTGTCACGTCTTCCTTTAAAGCTATGATGTAGCTGAACTTCAGCAAAAATCTGGAATTGAAGAGGTTTGATGCTGAAAATGATAGCTGACTTCAACATGGTCATAGTTTCTTCCAGTCTTTCACCACAGGCAACTACAGCTAGAAGCATTTTCTCAACAGGCTGTATTTTCAGTCTACACCTGTCCCACCCGCCAGAATGCGCCACAGGGCCCGCGCTGCCCGTGCCTCTCACTGCACCGCGTCCTCCGCCCACGAGCCAGGAAGCCACAGCAGCCTGCGGCTTCCAGCCACAGCCGCCCGCTCCTTCCTCCAGGGACTTGGCCAGCTGGCTGAAGGCATAAAGGAGGGAGCAGAAGCTGCAGGTCAGACACAGCTCCACCATGCGCGGGTAGCGCCGCATCGCCCCAGCCGCGCTCCTCAGTCTGTCTCGCCGCGCCTTCCCTGGGTGAACTGGAGCGGAGGGAGCCTACTTCTGGAAATTTTTTTTCTCCATGGATTCAGCAGCAGTGTCTAAAGGAAAAAATTTCATCAACCAATCATTTATATTTATTTTAATATAAAGATAAAACACTGCGAACCAGTGGAACTGGATAGAAAGTAATTCAATTTTACAGAATACAGCCTTTTTTCAGGCTCTTTTATGTTTAATAAAAGAGCCATATATATATTTCTGTGGAATTCTCCTTTTATTTAAGAATTCATTATCACCAAAATAGTTTAACGAGACTGTTTTGTAAGAGGCAGTTGTTGCATTCAAAAATTAGAATAGGAACAATGACTTGTAAAAATTTAACATTTTATTTTATTTTTGAGATGGAGCCTCACTCTGTCGTCCAGGCTGGAGCACAGTGGTGCAGTTTCGGCTCACTGCAACCTCTGCCTCCAGGGTTCAAGTCATTCTCCTTCCTCAGCCTCCTGAATAGCTGAGATTACAGATTTGTGCCACCATGCCTGGCTAATTTTTGTATGTTTAGTAGAGAAGGGGTTTCGGCATGTTGGCCAGGCTGGTCTCGAACTGCCAACCTCAGGTGATCCACCTGCCTCAGCCTCCCAAAGTGCTGGGAGTACAGGCGTGAGCCATCACACTCGGGCAAAATTCAACATTTTAAACTACCACTTATTATATTCACTCTATGATTTGACACATCTTTTTTGGTGGCCACAAAATTATAAAATGGATACAGAATGGTCTCTTCAAAAAATTAGGGAAGTTCTTTCTTTTCTTTTCCTTTTTTTTTTCTTTTTCTTTTTTCTTTTCTTTTTTTTTTTTTGAGACGGACTCCCTTTCTGTCACCCAGACTAGAGTGCAGCAGCGCGATCTCGGCTCACTGCAACCTCTGCCTCCCAGGTTTAAGAAATTCTCTGCCTCAGCCTCCCAAATAGCTGGGATTACAGGCTCGTGCCACCATGCCCAGCTATTTTTTTTTTCTATTTTTAGTAGAGACGAGGTTTCGACATCTTGGCCAGGCTGGTCTTGAAATCCTGACCTCGTGATATACACCCCTCAGCCTCCCAAAATCCCAAAATCACGCCTGGGATTACAGGCTTGAGTCACCGCGCCCAGCCAGAAGTTCTTTCTTCTTAAAAGGATTATAAAAATAATTCACACTGGCATGACACTTTAACTAATACAGATTGACATTTTTTATTCAAATAACCCATTTGTACATGTAAATTAATTTTGGTCCCTATGTGTGTGTGCATGTGTGTGTGTGTATGTGTGTGTGGATGTGTAGATGTAAATGGCAGTAAAGGGTAAAACGGAAGGTGAAAAAAAGGGAAATGGTCTAACATTTTAAACACATTTTTTAAATACTCAAAACATATGTACTAAAAACAATGGTGTGGTAAAAACAAATATTGCAAACTAGAAAAAAGACTTAGCCCCACCCCGTCCAGTCCTGTCCCATCCCGCTGCCACGCCCGCCAGCCATGAGCTCCACGCAGTTCAACAAGGGCCCCTCCTACAGGCTTTTTGCAGAGGTCACGAACCGGCTTCTGTCCAAATATGACCCCAGAAGACGGCAGAGCTCCGCAGCTGGATCGAGGGACTCACCAGCCGCTTCATCGGCCCCACTTCCAGAAAGGCCGGAAGGATGGGATTATCTTACACACACTCATGAACAAGCTGCAGCCGGGCTCAGTACCCAAGATCAACCGCTCCGTGCAGAACTGGCACCAGCTAGAAAACTTCCCCAGCTTCATCAAGGCCATGGTCAGCTACAGCATGAACCCCGTGGACCTATTTGAGGCCAACGACCTGTTGGAGAGTGGGAACGTGAGGCAGATGCAGGTGTCTCTTCTCGCCTTGGCAGGGAAGGAAGGCCAAGACTAAGGGGCTGCGGAGCGGGGGGGACATCAGTGACAAGTACTCGGAGAAGCAGGAGCGGAATTTCCAATTCGCCATTATGAAGGCGGGCCAGTGCGTCATCGGGCTGCAGATGGGCACCAACAAATGCTTCAGCCAGCCAGGCATGACCACGTATGGCACGAGGAGGCATCTCTACGACCCCAAGAACCACATCCTGCCCCCCATGGACCACTCGACCATCAGCCTCCAGATGGGCATAAACAAGTGCGCCAGCCAGGTGGTCATGACGGCTCTCGGGACCGGCGGCACATCTATGATACCAAGCTGGGAATCAACAAGTGTGACAACTCCTCCATGTCCCTGCAGACAGTCTACACGCACGGTGCCAACCAGAGCGGCCAAGTCTTCAGCCTGGGCCAGCAGATATATGACCACAAGTACTGTCCGCAAGGCCCAGTGGCCCACGGGGCTCCCTTGGGCGCCGGCGACTGCCCGGGCCCAGGGGAGGCCCCTGAATATCCTCGTTACTACCAGGAGGAGGCCGGCTACTGAGGCTCCCAGCACGCTCTCTCCACACATGGTCTCCCGTCTGGGTGTTTGGGTCTGTCTGTTTTCTTTTCTTTTAACCTGTTCAGTGCTGCCAATCAACCGAGGGTCTGTGAATGGCAGCGTGGGATCAGGAGGCAGGGCTTTTTGCCCCTCTTACTTTGGTTCCTTCTCAAGACTGAGCCACTGGGCTGTAGGAGAAGAGGTCAAGGCCATATCCCGATGCATGTAGGGTGAGGGTCCCCGCTGGCACATCCAGACTGCGGGCCGAGCTGTGCTGGGGAGAAGAGACCTGGGCATGGAGGGAACTGGTCCCCAAAGGTTTCTGGTTGCCTCTTCTCTTCCCCCTTTTGTCAGCCGATCAGTTTGTGGTTTCTGTACCCGCAAAAGTTTCAGGACGTATTATGAAAAGAAAAAAAAAAAAACTTTTTTTCCCTGAGGAATTGGGCGGAGACAGTGGAGAGGGTGCTGGAAAATGAGGGTGCTGGAAAAATGAGTCCGCTGGGAGAGCAGGCCCGGCCACGATGCTAAAATATCTCAGGATCCTGAGTGGCTGGATTTCCCTAGGACCCTCAGACCAACAGAACTCAGACCCTCAGACCTACGCCGGGGCCCGGTAGAAAATTGAGGCCCGTACAAGGTATTGGAATTCTGAGTTGTTAGTGCTAAGCCTGACCCCTCTCCATGCTAGCCATTCCCCTGCGCCGTGGCCCTCAGTGGGGTTTGTTTGTTTGTTTGTTTTTGAGATGGAATCTCACTCTGTTGCCGAGGCTGAAGCATAGCGGTGCGATATCGGCTCACTGCACCTCTGCTTCCAGGCTCAAGCAGTTCTCCTGCCTCAACCTTCAGAGTAGCTGGGATTACTGGCACGCACCACCACGCCCAGCTAATGTTTTGTATTTTTAGTTGAGACGGGAGTTTCACCATGTTGGCCAGGCTGTCTGGAACTCTTGCCCTCATGTGATCTGCAGAGGAGAGTTAGTCTAGATAAGCCAGAGCTGCTTGTATTTATTCAGTAATTGTATAATGTCCAAGGCCCGGAGCCAACACAATTGCTGGGTAATTAACATCATTGCTCCCCCTTACAGGGAGCAGTCTCAGGCTCAGAGGTTCAAAAGTCAATTTCCTGATGACATAAGTAAACAAGCCTATTTAGATAAACTCCTTTACTTTTCCTTGCACCTACTTCTTGCCCTTAGCCTCAGAGTAAGAGAATTATCTTCCTTCACCTTTATTCTCTCATGAAGCTTTTGCAAGACCTTCCAACCTTTCAAGAGGGCTTGCGTCTTTCCTTATAGCTTCTCCCACCACCCTGACCAATCTCCTACATCACTGGTCATTAGAGAAATGCAAATCAAAACCACAGTGAGATACCATCCCATGCCAGTTAGAATGGCGACCACTAAAAAGTCAGGAAACAATAGATGCTGGAGAGGATATGGAGAAATCGGAAGGCTTTTACACTGTTGATGGGAGTGTAAGTTAGTTCAACTATTGTGGAAGGCAGTGTGGTGATTTCCCAAGGATCTAGAACCAGAAATACCATTTGACCCAGCAATCCCATTACTGGGTTTCTACCCAAAGTATTATAAATCATTCCACATTTTTTTTTTGACATGGAGTTTCACTCTCGTTGTTCAGGTTGGAGTGCGATGGCATGATCTTGGCTCACTGCAACCACCACCTCCTGGGTTAAAGTGATTCCCTTGCCTCAGCTTCCTGAGTAGCTGGGATTACAGGCACCTGCCACCATGCCCAGCTAATGTTTGTATTTTTAGTAGAGACAGGGGTTCACCATGTTGGCCAGGCTGGTCTCAAACTCCTGACCTCAGGTAATCCACCCATCTCAGCCTTCCAAAGTGCTGGGATTACAGGAATAAACCACCACTCCCAAGCACCCGCATTTTTTTTTATAGCTCATACTATGTTAACAAATTTTATCAATAGTAATTCAAAACATCTTCAGATTCTGTTCCTGTCTCACCACCATCACTACCACCCTGATCCAAACCACCATCCCTCCACTCTCCAGTTAGGTTTACTGATATAGCCCCTAACTGGTGTTCCTGCTTCCTTGTAGCCCCTTGCCTTCAGTCTATTCTAGTCTCTGCAATTAGGTTGGTTCTTTAAGAATATGTCAGACTGAGCCTTTCTTCTGTTTAAACCCTCCAATGACTTCACTCTCCATCCCACTCAATGCATTAGTTTCCTCAGGCTACTGTAACAAATTACCACCAACTGAGTAGCTTAAAAGTACAGAAATTTATTCTCTCACAGTTCTGGAGGCTAGGAGTTGAAAGTAAGGTGTCATCAGGGTCATGGTCTCTTTGAAACCTCCAGGGGAGGATCCTTCCTTGTCTTTTCCTAGCTTTTCACAGTTGCCATCAATCCTTGGCATTCTTCATCTTCACATACCTTATCTACTGTGTGTTTTTCCAAATATCCTCATTCTTCCAAGCACACTAGTCATTGATAAGGGTCCATCTGAATCCACTTAAGTTGACTGACTAGGCAAGATTTTATTTCCAAGTAAGGTCATATTTACAAGTACTGAGAGTTGGGACTTGAACATCTTTTTGGGGAAGACAAAATTCAACCTACAGTACTCAAATCCAAAGCCCTTACCGTGCACACATCTCCAGTCCTTTGGTATTCAAAGTGTGATACACAGACCAGTAGCACCAGCATCCCCTGAAACTTGTAAGAAATATAAACACTCCAGACCACCTGAATCAGAATCTTTATTTTAATGTGAAACCTAACTGATTTATATGCGAATTAGAATCTGAGAAGCATACCCCTCAAAACGACATGCCTACTTTTCTTATTATTTCATCTGCTTCTCACTCCATATCACTCTGTCATTACTCTGCTCATGTCATATTGGCCTTTTTGATATTCCTGTAGTGCCTGGACTATTCCTCCTCCAGATATTCGCATGGGTTATTTACTCACCTGCACCAGATATAAAGATATAGTTATTATATATAGTGATACATAATTACACATATATTATAACTTCAGTGCAGTTGTTCCTGGATATTCTATTTTAAATTTACATCCTATCAACCCATTCTTCTTCCTTGCTTTTTCTTTTTTTATTCAAAAGTATTTATTTCCACAAATTTTTATCCACAGCTAAATATTAAAGTGACTATTCCAAGCATTGTTCTATAAACAAAGGTGTAGTTTACAGATTTGTTCAAAGTGGAAAAATATTTTCATCAGTAGTCTGTCCTCCATGGTGTTAGGTTCACCGCCGAATATGTTCTGAACTCTTCCGGAGAGGCAGCCCTTCCTCTAAATGTCAGTGGGCGGCAAAATGTTATATTAAAATCTGGATTATTCTGATACAGTGTCACTTCAGAAAGTAGGTGAGTTTCATTTCTGGTTGATCCTGTTTGGTAGAATTAGGAACTTTTTTTTTTTGAAAAACAATCTTTTGTATCTAATGACCTTTACAATAATAAAAAACCCTGTTCTGTGTTTGTCATTGGCATTAACCTCTGTCTACACTCTCTAATTCTCTAATTATGGCACCAGTGGGTACAAAAGGTGAATTATGGTTATTTGGTTCATGCAGCAAATTAATTGGAGAAACTGATGACAAATAGTCTGTGAAGAACTGCAAGGTCTTGCCCCATGCTGTCCCATTTTAGTTACCATTTAGTTATGTAGGCATTATACAACTGCCTCAATTTAGGACACCCTTACTGTCTTAGTAGGTCAAGTGTATGAAAATTTACTTTATGCAGAAGAAATAAATTCTAATTTATTGGTTACTGGAACCTTAATGTATGAAGGCTCTAAGTAAATATCTGATGAATTGATGGTAGCAGCATTAATGTTTAAATATTCCAAGCTCTGAGTTTTGTTTTCTTTTTGTTTTTACAAAAGCCTTAAAATTTGGTACTAGGGAAATCAAGGGAATCAACTCCCAACATCATGCTTCATGGAAAGGGAAAAATGTCTACCTTTGGGTCTAATCTGCCTCCCAGGAGAACCTACAGGTACTAGAACTCTAACTGCAACTATGATGGCACAGGGAAAATGCATGTATGTAATATGCTTGCCGGCTTCAGCAACAACTCATGTATACATACACATTTACTATAAGTAAACATGTCCCGTATAATACTTAAAACACAAGTGTTTGATCTATAAATATTTGATTCTTAATATTTAAGATGCTTCTAATGTTTTAAAAGACAAAACTCCACCATGATATCACTTTGAACATTAAAATTATTCCCACAGAAACACTTATTTCAGAGAAACAATTGAGAAGTCAGTTATCTTAGTCACCACTAAAGGCACCTGGTGGGAAAAGTGTCATCTAAATTTTAAATATTAAGAAATTAAAGAGACATCTAGTGCAGAGTTCAAACCTTTATGATGAATTGTGAAAGAGTCATTACTGATTTCATGACGCTGATAAGTGTTTGAGTTGAAATGATTTTTAAAAATGCAGAGAAAATGCTAACAAAATATTATATAGTTCCCCTAAAGATGCTTCTTCTAACCTCCAAATATTAAACAAGACAGATCTAAATATTAAGTACATATGAAGTATATATTTGTTAGTCATCTATAAATTTTAAGTACAATTCCAGTGATATACCTGTATCTTTTGGAAGAGAAGAACTAAACCTGCCATTTCTTAGGCTAAATGGACTATTCATAAGGTCCTCCCCTCCCCATTTATTCTAATTGCCAAGCTTTTATTCAGTAAGCTCTTGGCACCTAGTGATTAACCAGTGACAGCAGAGAGTAGTGACCAAGAGACATGGAGAGAATGATGGTGTAAGACAGTATATAAGGATAGTAAGCCATTGTGTTTGTGGAACCACTGCATGTCAAAACTCCTTAACACTCTAACAAGGCATTTTTGGTTTTTAAAGATTAAGGACAGTCCTTACATAAGAGACTCAGTTTCAAACTAAAGTGCATCAAAAAGCAAATTATACTTCACAAACAACTTTAAAGAGGTAGCCACAAACCCTGTTGTTTTAGGTTGGCCTTCTAAATGAAGTCAGCACATGGATCCATGTGTGAGTGTCATGGACGTCAGTGATTATGTAACTGTAAGTGAAAGAAAAAGGCACAGCTCTGCAGACACCCAAGAGAAGCTGGCATGTTTAATGTGGATGTAGAGGGTATAATGCCCATGGCAACTGATTGGAACACAACTGTCAGCAGTGTTAACACAGGCTAACACTGGGTTAAGCCCCAGGAGATGCAGAGAATGACTGAGGAAGCTGTGGTCTAAGGGCATCTGGGGCTCCAAGTCTGTCACCAGGTTGAGGATGAGGAGGGCCTCGCCCTCTTTGTGGAACTCCAACATGCCCTGGAAATCCTTTTCTTTCCACTGAACTGTGACCTGCCTGTTGAACTCATGGCGCTTCCTCTCACTCTGGGCCAACGCCTGGGCAGCTTCTTCATGTAAATCTTCAGTTGCTTTTAGAGCTTCCTCTCATTCTTTTCCTCTGACTTTATTTTTCACCACAGAACTTCCTATCAACTAGTATGTTGAATATTTTGCTTATTAACTTTGCTTATTGTCTTCTCCCTCGATTAGAATATTAGCTACTTGAGTACAAGGATTTGAGCCTGTTACATTCACTGCTGAATTTCAGGCTCCGGGAAGATATCCAGCATTCAATAGAGACCACACAATAAATATATGTCAAATAAATGAGTCTGTAAGTTCATCAATTTATTTGCCCATATGCATTAACTTTTGCCCATATACATCCAATAACTCTTGTTATATGAAATCAGCTGTACTATTTGCTTCATGTAATACTTTAAAAATATATATGTGTGTATATAAATATATACAGAGATCATAGACCTGACTCCGTCTATATATGTGTGTATGTGATATATATAAATATATACACACAGATATATGACTGATGTATATATATAAATATATACACACACATAAGTATGACTGATATATATATCTATCTTGTGTAAGTGGAATCAGGAAGTATTCAAACATACTTTCAATTAGTAATGACTATAGTTTAACTAAGAGAAAGTTTAAAGCTTCTGATAGTTTAAATAAGAGAAAGCAAACATCACTACTACTAGTATTTGGGGAAAAAGATTACAAATAGAGATATTATGATAAAAGCGTACAATATTTTTTATGTCTGTACACTTAGATCCATGTTCAAACTTTGGCTCACCTATATATGTATAGCACATTTGAATATGTGCTACAGTATGCCATTTATAAAGACTGAAAATAATAGTTTATAAACATTAGTATTTATTTGGCAACCTCATAAGCTTGGCTTCAAAAATACCTGAATTACATAGCATAATCCCAGTGCTGGAGAACAGATTGGTGGCTGCCAAGGGTTAGGGTTGGTTGGAAGATGTGATTAGTGAGGGATAACGTGAAGACATGTACTTTCTTTGTGGTGATAGAGCAGTTCTGCATCCAGATTATGGTGATGGTTACATAAATCCACACTTCATAGATCTATACACACACATCACACATACATTCAAACACATATGTACTTGTAAACTCCTTAGAAATATGAATAGGGTCTGAACCTGAGTTAATGGCATGGCAACAATGTCAATTTCCTGATTTTGGCAACATACTAGGTTAAGTTAGATATAATTATTGGGGAAAGTTGCCTGAAAATAGCACGGTCATTCTTTTTACTTCTTTTTTTAACTTCTTATGAGTCAAATTATTTTAAAACAAAAGGTATTAAACAAAGACAAAAATTTGAAAGTTCAAAAATCAAAGCCCATATGAATTTGGACATATTATTTGATTTATTTTTTAGACCTTGATTTCTTCACCTGTAAAAATGGAATAATAGTATGATTCCTATCTCATTATTGTCAGGCTTAAATCATACCACTTATGTAAGTGCCTATATATATATATATATATATATATGCACACACACACATATGTCTATATATATGACTGACTTTGACTGACTTAGGTCTATGATTTAAGATGTGGAAATTGGAATTTACTAGAATATTTGTGAATTGACTTGTTCTTATGCTTCGCCAACTGTCATGGTAAAGGACACCTTAGCCCCAGTTCATAGTACGAAAATACATAAATGCTTCTATGTGCCCTAAATTTCTCTTGGTTAAGCTTTATACATTTTTTTTGTTTATGACACAGAAATATGATCACAAAGCACATGTGTACCACAATACAAATTTCATGTATTTTGTCTCTGCCTTATGTTTTCTTTCCATTTATGTCTTTTCAAGCTAACAATTCCTAATCTCCTAATACAATGGGCCTTTCAAGCACTTACTTCTTTAGATAGTCATGTTCTTTTAACTAGAATCCCACAGATAAAGTTATCAAAGCATGGGAAAGGATGAAGAAGCTTGACTTCTTCCCCTCTCCATCCCCCACTGAATTCAATTCATCCCAACTTTGTATTTGTTTTGTTCTTCTGGAAAAGAAAATATAGTCATCACCCTCAATAAATATACAATCTAGTTAGAGAGATATGACTTCAGAGTAGGATTTCTTAGTTTTGATTTTGTTTATCTTCCTTTAGATATTTGGAAAGACCAAAATGCTGTATGCTTATGGACTGCAAGCAGTATGAGTGGAAAACAAAAGTAATAAATGTTACTTATGACTTTATTATAATGTTAGGATTGTTAATAGTTAACAATTACTTACTGAAGGAAGATTTAAATTGAATATTTCTAAATGGGAAAATTTTAAAAAGCAGGTGAGTCCATAAAGTTTAGGACCCAGAATCTACTGAGCTAAAAACTCAATGAGAGTTAATTCTCTGTTGGTGTTGTAGCAATTCTTGAGGTTATTTGTGAAGACTCACATGAGAGCTAAACAACAAAAGAGGACTGAGACCATTTCAAGGGATGGAGAACACCTTCCTTTCTTGTTCAGATGATGCTCTGAGACATTGCTGTTTATTTTGACTCCATCTTTTTAAACAAACTTCCACTTAGGAACTTAAAAACCACCTGTAAACCAATAGCCACAAAATAAGTGAGGAACTCAGTGTTTAAGCATTATTGTTCACCAGACACGTTACTGGGCACTTACATAAATGGTATGGTTTAAGCATGACAATAATGAGATAGGAATTGTATTATTATTCCATTTATACAGGTGAAGAAATCAAGGTCTACAAAATAAATCAAATAATATGTTCAAATTCATAAGGGCTTTGATTTTAGAAATTTTAGATTTTTTGTCTTTGTTTAATACCTATTATTTTTAAATAATTTGACTCACAAGATGTTAAAAAATAGTAAAAAGAATGACTGTGTTATTTTCAGCCAACTTTCCCCAATAATTATATCTAACATAACCTAGTACATTGCCAAAATCAGGAAATTGACATTGTTTCCATACCATTAACTCAGGTTCAGACCCTATTCATATTTCTAAGGATTTTACATGTACTCTTGTGTAGGTGTGTGTGACTGTACGTGTGATGTGTGTGTATAGATCTATGAAGTGTGGATTTATGTAACCATCACCATAATCTGGATGCAGAACTGCTCTATCACCACAAAGAAAGTACATGTTTTCACTTTATCCCTCACTAATCACATCTTCCAACCAACCCTAACCTTTGGCAGCCACTGATCTGTTCTCCAGCACTAGGATTATGCTATGTAAATCAGGTATTTTTGAAGCCAAAGCTCATGAGTTTGCTAAATAAATAATAATGTTTTATAAAATGTTATTTTCAGTCTTTATAAATGGCATACTGTAGCACATATTCAAATGTGCTATACATGTATAGGTGGCAAAGTTTGAACACGGATCTAAGTGTACAGACATAAAAAATATTGTATGCTTTTATCACAATATCCCTATTTGTAATATTTTCCCCCAAAAGCTAGTAGTAGTGATGTTTGCTTTCTCTCATTTAAACTATCAGAATTATAGTCATTACTAATTGAAGGTATGTCTGAATACTGCCTGATTCCACTTACGTAAGATATCTAAAATAGTTAAACTCCTAGAAACAGAGAAGAATACTGGTTGCCAGGGTCTGGAAGCAGGGGAAATGAGGGTTGCTGTTCAATGGGTATAAAATTCAGTTATAACAGATGAATAAGTTCTAGAGATCTGCTGTCAACAGAGCACCTATAGTTAACAAGATTGTATTGTGCAGTTAAAAATTTATTAAGAGGATATGTCTCATGTTAAACATACTTACTTCATTAACAGAAAAAAATGGAATATTTTACACATAAAATTAAATATATGCCTGAATTTCACATATCGTTTCACAAATTGAACTGGTGCTAAAAAGGTATTTTTGTATTGAAAAACATCTAACTGAAGGAAAAGTTACAAATGAGTGATCATTCATAAATAAAATATAATCCTAGGGACCGCTGTTATTCCATTTTGAATACCCTCCACAATTAGTCTTAATAATTATGTTGACTCAATTCAAAATAATGATTTCTCAAGAGACAATAGAAAGTAGAGAATAAGTTCTTTCTTGAGAAAATTTGTAATTAGTCAAAGTAATTTTTTCGTCCTCTTTTCTTATTTAAACCTCAAGTACTCTCTGCCACTGTGTGCTCTTCTTTCTGGGGTAAAATATGCCAGCTATCCACAGAGTCAGGGCATTCTCTAACCACTCCTCCCTAGAGATGTCTACAGACTTTTACTTAGCGAGACTGTCTTGTTGCCTGTCTTTATATCAACTTCGCAAGACCTGTGGGCCATTCTCTTAGGCCCCTGCAAGGCAGTGCATAATATATTCCATGCTAATTATCTAATGAGGCTCACTGAATTCATCTTATATTATACCACATAAAATACTCTTAGATCTAACAGTACAAAAATTTCCAATTATGGGCTGGGCGCGGTGGTTCACGCCTGTAATCCCAGCACTTTGGGAGGCCGAGACGGGCGGATCACGAGGTCAGGAGATCGAGGCCATCCTGGCTGACAGGGTGAAATCCCGTCCCAACTAAACATACAAAAAATTAGCCAGGCGCGGTGGCGGGCGCCTGTAGTCCCAGCTACTCGCGATGCTGAAGCAGGAGAATGGCGTGAACCCAGGAGGCGGAGATTGCAGTGCGCCCAGATTGCGCCACTGCACTCCAACCTGGGCGACAAAGGAAAACTCTGTCTCAAAAAAAAAAAAAAAAAAAAAAATCCAATTACATAACTCCTTTGAATTACATCCTAAGGCTAATTTAAAGAGGTTATCACAAAAATAGAAATGATAGCAACAGAAAATGGTCCCAATTTTCACTGCACTGTTGCTAAGACCACCTTGCCACTCATCATTATAGAATGCCTTTCAGGTAACAAAATAAGAGCCATTTTTAAAATGGAACTTTACTATACCCATGTGTGACAGGCAGAGGGCCTCCATTATTATTCATAGTTTACAGATGAAGCAGTTAGATTTGCCCCAGGTCACTGGCTTATTAAATGACAGGCTAAGACTGAACCAAGTTTTATTCTCAAATAAGACCATAAAGAAGAGGATTGGTCCAAATGAATTATAAAATTTTCTTACAGCCCCAGTAACAATAATAGATAAGCTAATGATTTCTTTAATAAAAATCTGATATGACATGTAGAATGTGACAGAATCAACATGATCAATTAATCAGATTTGGGTAGTAGTTTAGTAGCTAAATGTTGGATACCCTTGGACATAAAGATGACAATATTTATGACAATAAAGATGACCATTCCACAGTTTCAGAATTTCTACAGAGAGAGAGAGAGAGATGAAGAAAATTTCTGAAGTTATTGAAACAGTATGAAGATGAATTATTTGGTTGATGAACTGCTATCATTCTAAATGGACCTCACTTTCTGAAAAAATAACCCATAAGGATGAAATATGTATTGAATGAAAATTATATTTTGTTTTTCCATTTTTTACCTAATAAAAAAATCAGAAAAACAGATTTTTTTTAAAAAAAGAAAACATGACTATAATAGACAATGGAGACTAGTAGAGGCAGTAGGGAGGGCAGCCAGGGTTGAAAAACTACAGGGTACTAAGCTTTGTATCTGCTTGATGAGATCAATCATACCCCAAACCTCAGCATGGCACAATATACCCAGGTAACAAACCTGCCTACATACACCCTGTATCTAAAATACAATTTGAATTTAAAAAAAAAACTAAAAAGCAAATAAAGGATATCACTACTATTTGAGTAGGACATTATTTTAATTTGTTTGGGCTGCCATAACATATTTCCATAGACTAGATAGTTTAAATAAAAGAAATATACCTTCTCACAAGTCTAGAGGCTAGAAGTGTCCAAGATCAAGGTGCTATCAAGGTTGGCATCTTCTCTGGCCTCTCGCCTTGGCTTGTAGATGGCTATCTTTTCCATGTAACTTCACTTCATCTTCCCTCTGTACCTGTTTGTGTTCAAATTTCCATTTTAGCTTAATTATCTCTTTAAAGACCATGTCTCCAAATACTGTCACTGTATTTTAGGTACCGGGAGTTAGGAACTCAGCATATGAATTTTGAGTGAACATAGGCGGCAAGGGTAAAACATAGCAATTATTTAAAAGACTATTGCATTTATCCAAAGGAAAATTTTTTCTAACTGGACTAGAATACAGGTTATGAGATTCAGTAATTATAAAAGTTATATAAAGAAAGGAATTGTGCTGCTCATCAATGTTTTTTCATGAAATCCTCCAAACAACATTTTAGATTTTCTACGGTTTTCTCCCATGTTAACTATAATCCATGCATTACATCACCCAACTGGATATTCAAAAGGTAGAATTCAATGTAGGTATGTGTGATTCCAAAGATCACATTCTATCCTCCATAGAATGCTTCCTGGAGGTTGACTTTTATCCTCTTAGAGTTATTTAATAGTAAGTGAATAAAGATATGTTAATTAGGAAGCCTTTGATCACAGAGTGATTGTATATGTTTTCCTAAAGATATAATGTATATTAAGTTTGCTTTCATATAGAATACATATCAGTAGTAACTAGGTTTGAATTGAGGCTTTTTGTACAACAGTTCTTTATTTAGTCTCAATTGTTTATCGGATTTTTTATTAAATACTGTGAGGAATCAGAAGTGACTGTCTTTGCTTTGAGGGAATTTCCCATGATGTTGAGAAGAAAGGTAATATGCACATGCAAATGTGGTATTTACTAGGAACCAACTGAGTTAGCTCACAAATAGTGCTAGAGGAGTTCAGATGAAGAAAATGGAGAATCACTCCAGGCTTAGAAAAAGTAAAAAAGGATGAAGCTTAACTTCCAAGAATCTACAAATCCAATAAAAAACATAAGACAAAGCCTAATAATATCAAGTTACAAAAGTAGACTTCTTTTATTCTAGGTAGGCAAGGGTCTTCTTTTTGGAAGTCCTGTGTGAATCTTAGTCTTACAGTTTTAGGCTTCCAAAGATTGCTATTATATGAAAACACAGAGAACACCCTGTGTTTTTCCTTCCTAGCAGTCTTCATATTTTCATTTTGTTTGTTTAACACCAGCATCAGTTGGTCTTTGGCAACATCAGGAAAGCAGGGATGGCTTATATCTGTTTTTATTCCATTTTTACTCCTTCAGCACATAGAAAATATTGGGAGAAAGAAGTCAGTAGTTTAAGTTCAAAGACATAAAATGTGACAGGAATAGCAACCAGATTAGACATTTGTGTAAAATGAGATGATTGCAGGGTAGTTTTAAAAGTCATTCTCTTTATGAAAATATGGAATGTTGTGCCCATTATTTCATAAACTTTGTGTTTTGTTAAAGGTCTTAACCAAAAATGCTAAATGATTTCTCATATTAATAAATAAATATCAATAACATCATTTTAATGGGCTCTATAAAGAATTTATTGTGTGATTGTATCACAATTCAACAAGTGCCCTATTGTCGAACACTTAAACTCTTTCTGATTATTTCCCTTTACAAAAAATGCTATATTATACATTGTTGTATGTATTTTTAAGTTATGAAATTGTTAGGGTACAAGGTGAATAAATGTAAGTTCTTTGATAAATACTGTCAGAATTCTCTCCACAGAGGATACGATAAAGCATCTTTTCATTTGAAGGAGCAAGAATAACTGCTATATACTTCTGAGACTTCCAGTACTTTTTTGGTTTTAAGTTTTGTTGTTGTTTATTTGGTTTTTTGGAAGTTTTCTGTTTTGTTTTATAAGTAGGTTTCAGTATTACTTAGTATTCAGTCATGGTGGATATACGAAGAATAATTTCTCTCTTTGGGATTATTCCTCTAACACTACGAACAAGTATCACTGTGTTCTTTCTCTAAAGGAATATATAAAGCATAGACAAGTTAAATGCTGCTCAGATTCTAAAACTATGAAAATATAACAATGCAGAAAACAAATAGAAAGTCTCTAGCTACTCAATGACTTTAGCATTGAGTGGAGCCTAAAATGCCTATTTTTGCACAGAATGAAAAAGACACAGCAGGTTCCTTTGGAAGATCAAAGTGAGAAAATTGACTACAGCTTTAACAGCCCTAAAATAAATTTTTGGCAGAATGGAAAAGTATGCATAATTGAGAAAAGTACACTAATCTGTAGAATAAAATAGATATAAAAAGAGGCTAAACAATAATGCTGCTGCCTGTTCTTTTCACAACAATCTTCCACCTGTCCCTGACTGCTGTGTTTAGGGAATCAAAGTTTAGAGCTGAAAAAAATAGGAGGTTGGAGAGTTTAGGACGAAGGCAGTGTAAGGCTGTGTAAATTGCAGAGAAGTCGGAGCCAGAAGACTTGAGTGGCATGCAATTGTGGATGGGCTATGAAATCCGGCAGCCTGCCTTTAAATACGAACTCAGTCATTTACTAATCCTATAATCCCAGGCAAATACCATATCCCCTCTTTGGCTCAGTTTCTACATTTTTAAATAGATATAAAAATAGTGCCTTACCGCCGGGCGCGGTGGCTCACGCCTATAATCCCAGCAGTTTGGGAGGCCGAGGCAGGCAGATCATGCGGTCAGGAGATCGATACCTTCCTGGCTAACACGGCGAAACCCCATCTCTATTTAAAATGCAAAAAATTAGCTGGGTGCGGTGGCTCACGCCTATAATCCCAGCACTTTGGGAGGCCGAGGCGGAAGGATCACGAGGTGAGGAAATCGAGACCATCCTGGCTAACAAGGTGAAACCCCATCTCTACTAAAAATGCAAAAAAAATAGCCGGGCGTGGTGGCAGGCGCCTGTAGTCCCAGCTACTGGGGAGGCTGAGGCAGGAGAATGGCATGAACACGGGAGGCGGAGCTTGCAGTGAGTCGAGATCGCACCACTGCACTCCAGCCTGTGCGACAGAGGGAGACTCCGTCTCAAAAAAAAAAAAAAAAAGTGCCTTATTTTCCCAGTGCCTGACTCATATTATTTATTAAATATTAGCCATTCTTTTATTATATAACTAGATTGGAACTGGGCAGGTCACCTTACCTTGTGTCTCAATTTCTTCAACTGTAAAATGAAGTAGTTAGACAATGTGAGCATGTGATATCACAACTAGATGTGAAAGTCTATGGTCCTATCAGAACAGCAACAACAACAAACTCACTGGATGCTGTCATGCTACCATTAGAGTAGGTTTGGAAATGATCCGAAGCCAGCAAACTGAATATGAAAATAAAGAATTCAAAGCACAGTAGGGGAGAAAAGGAGAGAGGGGAATAAGAAAAGTCACTTTTACAGATAGATTTTTTACATCTACATTTATCATCTGATACTATAGTTATATCAAATATGTGATTGATTAAACCAATAAGTGAATGAGGCAGATCTCAAGTGATTTAGAGATTTTGCTTTGCAAGGTGGAGGATACACCTGGGAAAAAGAATCACAAGTCACAAGTAAGCGGTGTCCTGTGCTTTTTCTAAAGAGGGTTTTGGGAACTTCAATATTTAAAGGAGAAAGAGGAAACAGGCAGGAAATTAAAACAGGAGAGGAAAAGAAGGAGAGAGGGAAGGCAAGGAAGCAAATGGCTACATTCTTGTGAGACTCTGATTAGTGCTCAGTGAATCTATATGTTACCTGTGGCAAAAATAGGAGGAAGGAGTCAGTTGTGCATTCATCCTCTCTCTCAGTAAATCTACATTTTACATAAGTTAAAGTAAGCATGTGAAATTACAGCTGTTTGGGAACAAAAGGATGGCAGCTTTTGCATGACTCAGGTTCCAAGATTAATTTTCCTTTGTCATAGTGAGTTTGGGGTCCTGAGGTTTTATTTTCCTTTCATACTTTCTACCAATATGAAGCTTCCCCATAGATGCCTTCTTTTTTCGAACATTAACAACCCTCGTGGTTTTCTCTCATTTTAAGTACAGAAAACATAACACTGTACAATAATTTTATCTGTCTTAAATACAAGACTGCTTATGATTCACTTAAAATTTAAAAAATGTCTCCACATTTCTGGCTTTTAGATGGATTATGATTTCAACCACAAATCAGAGCTTTTTAACATTGAGTTTGAGTTTCACAGACCCAGTAAGTGGAAATATAGACGTTTTCTTAGGACAGTGTTATGACACACAAAAGAATCATGGCCAAACTTAATTATCTGTTGCAGACATCATTGCAGTTTTTTACTGAACTATCAGAGACTTCCTTGTGCCTATCACAGTGTATACACTAAATAAATATTATGGGGCCAGGCACGGTGGCCCATGCCTATAATCCCAATGCTTCGACAGGCCAAAGCAGAAGGATTGCTTGAGGCCAAGAGTTTGAGACCTGCCTGGGCAACATAGCACAGCCCCATCTCTAATTTTTTTTTTTTAATTAGCCAAGCATGGTGGTAGGTGCCTGTAGACCAAGCTACTTGGGAGGCTGAGATGGGAGGATCAATTGAGCCCAGGAGTAAGGTTACAGTGAACTATGATCACACCCCTGCACTTCAGCCTGGGTGACAGAGTGAGACCCTGATTCTAAAAATAAAAAATAAATTAAAAATACATAAATACATAAATATTATGGAATCAACAAATAAATAAATTGAATAAAGGATTGAGTAAAATTACTTAGTAATGAGGCCTTTCTTGTCTATCCTTATATAAAATAAATCCCCAGGTCCCCACATGCCCCTTACTGTTCTTATTTTTCTCCATACCATTCATAGTCATTTTATACTACGTATGTATTTGTTGATGGTCTTTCTCTTACTGGTAGAATGTAAGCTCCGTGATAGAAGAGACGTTGTTGGTGTTTTCCTTTGTATTTTTTTCACTGCTTAATTCCCAGTGCACACAGTAAGCACACAATAAATATTTACTTTATGGATATTTAAGCAAGTCACTTCCCTCAATTTCTTCAAATTATTTATGTCACTTTGAAGGTAAAATCACTCTTCTATACATCATTTTTCCTTCAATCTCCACTTTTAATATCTGTCACTGGCAAACATAACAAGTATACTCTGTCGAGGTCAATAATGAGAATTTTTAAGCACTTTATTAAATACATATTGAGTGTTCCTCTATAATGGACACTCTACTATACATTTCTGCCTTATTTGTGAATGTATTCAATGTAATTAGGCCACACACGTAGACTTCCAGATCCTTGTATCAAACTTACTTTCCTTGGCTTTGTTGGAGAACACATACTGTTATGAAGCTCACTTTACGGCAAATATTTCTTGAAAATACAAAACTGATAGATATATGTATGTAGGTTTCCTTCTTATATGTCTTTTACAAGCAATGAAGTTGTATATCTCCTTTAGTGTTTAATGTGTTTCATCAGATAATGCCCTAGAAGTTTTATCAAATTTTTCTGTCCACCTTTGAAGGTGTATGAGAGTGAAAAAATGCAGTCTACTGCTTCACTAATAAAACTAGGACAAACGCCATTCCAACTGAAATATGTGAAATACTTGGTTTTATTAATTTCAAGCGTTTTAAACCTCTAAATTTGGACTCAAAAAAGACACCTCATAGAAAAACTGAAACATTTTTATTTGTTTATTTTGTAATCTTGATAACTTGTAATAGTTTACAGCCACAGTGGCAGCTTTTATATGTGTACATGCATTTAAAAACAGTTTCATAAATAGCCATGTGGCAAAATATCTGCCTCTAGGCAAAAAAAAAAAAATCTTTGCCACTAAATGAACATCTTTAAGTAATACTGAAAATAGATGTGAGGTAATTTTTTATCAAAGTGACTGTAGCCTATATTAAGAGATATTCACTGTAACAATTCAAGTTTTGAAATCTGTGTTTTATAACTGAAAAATATGTCTTTTACAAAAACACATCTTTACATTTATTGTTATCATACATTCATTTGGCAGGAAACAGGGATGTTTGATGTCTTGCAATGATAAAACAATCATATTCAATAGAAAATTATCTCACATTCTGCATGACTTTTGAACGTTCTATAATTACATAAGTGAAAAACCAATTTGTAGATATCTGAGTGAGTACAACCATTTAATAAATGTGAATAAAGCATTTCAGAACATTTTAATGTACACTGCATTTTCCGATAGTAAGGTTTTAGGTTAAAATAAGATTATACTTTAAAAAGCTTATCATTTTGAAAAAAAATCATATCACTGTTGGCAATGCCTTTTTCATATTTGAGATGCTAGTCGAACATATTGCGTATCCATTTGTTTTTGTTTGATTTTACTGTTATTACATTCATGTTAATACTAAAATACACACACACACAATTACTTAGGTTTTTTTTTTAATAAAAAGCCCAAAGAAAAATGCTGACAACGTTGAGTTGAAATTTTGAAATTGGGTTTTATAATTCTGCCCACATAGGAAAAGCTGAAATGGTCTGTGAAGATGTAGTTTTTGAAAGAATGAAGCAAGTAGTGAAACCAACAAAGCCAAGTGAAAATTATACAAGGAAACACAATAATAAGTTAACAAAGAAATACACTTTTTCTTCATGTTGACAAGACATGATTTATTCCTTTCTAATATTTTCCCATCTCTTATAAATATATAAGCTTGCTTGTTAATACTTTGTCTAACTCTAATTTTTATTCTGTTACCAATGTCATTAATACTTTATTTTTCTTTATTTCCCTTGTAAAGTGACTTCTGAACTTCCTAGTTTGTTTAAACTATCGCAAGGTCAGAAAACCAAACACTGCATATTCTCACTCATAGGTGGGAATTAAACAATGAGAATACTTGGACACAGGCAGGGGAACATCACACACTGGGGCCTGTCATGGGGTGGGGGGCTGGGGGAGGGAGAGCATTAGGAAAAATACCTAATGTAAATGACAAGTTAGTGGGTGCAGCAAACCAACACAGCACATGTATACAGATGTAACAAACCTGCACGTTGTGCACATGTACCCTAGAACTTAAAGTATAATAAAAATAAATAAATACATAAATAAAATAAAATGAATAAAAAATAAATACAAACATATTAATCATAAGTAAATGAAACATCTGATAATCTCATTATGTCTGGTAGTAATGTCACCTCTGAGTATTTAAATATTCATCTACATATTTCTTTGCTAAATTTCCTTTTATTTCTCCTTTATATTAAACTTTTTTTTAGAGAGCACAACTCCAAAGCATCTTTTATTAATATAGAAAGGTCATATTTAGCAAAAGACACAAGGCAGGGAAGTGTCAGGCCTGAGGCCTGAGCTGTGCTGAGGGAGAAGGAGGCTCCGGACAAGTGCTGGGAAGGGCTGAGTGGTGGCGGCCACAGAAAGTTCCAGTGGGCAACACTGTCGGCAGGTCATGGGTGGGACTCACGGGGACCTCGCTGCTAACTCTTGTTGCGTTGGCGGGGTGGGATGGGGAGGGGGGTCCTTAGTGCTGCCACCTGGAGTGAGAACCGCCCCTTGGTTCCTGGAGGGCACCCATCAAGGGACACAGGACAGGAAGCCCAGGATGGTTAGTGCAACTAGGGATGAAGGCCAGGGAGAAGCAAGTGCTCTGAAGTCCAGACACAGAGGCCTAGGAGCTTCCTGTTAAGTGTGGGCGTTCCGCTCTGTCTCTACCAGGCACTCTGACTAGGGATGGATGATACCTCTCTTCAGGCGCTTCGCGGCGCTCTTGCTGCCAGCATAGGTGGGCCGGATCCCTTTGCCCATCTCCCCTGTGACCAACAGCAGTTCCGTGTAGGTGCTCTGGGAGCCCTGGGCACCAGGTGGTTTCATGGCCTGCACACAACTAACGGTAGGCGGTCCAAAGTCTTTAAACAGCGGTCTGCAAGGGGCAGTGGCTCCCGGCCCTGAGCCCGACGGCGACGGGACGCTTCCTGTAGGGACCGGAGTGCCTGGCCCAGGGGTGCTGGAGCCGGGGGTGCTGCTGGGGGCAGGGGTGGTAGGTTTGTAGGACATCCCCAACTCCAGGGCGCTGGGGAAGCCAGCAGGCTGCTCTTCGGGGGTTGGCTGCGGGACCGCTCCGCAGCGATCTGATTGGCAAGTGGGCTGCACGCCCCCTGGTAAATCTATATTAAACTTTTTAACTGCAATTTGTATTAATCTAAATACAGTTCAAATATTCTCCATGAAAATTTCACATTTGAGTTGAGACATCCTAAAATGTAAAATACACAATGGATTTCAAAGATTTCATATGAAAAAAGAATGCAAACTATCTCTAATAATTTTTATATTGATTACATATTGACCCAATATTTTGGATATATATTGGGTTAAATAAAATATACAATTTAAAAAAATTATGCTACATTTTTGTTAAAAAATTTAAATAAACTATATATGAAATTATTTCCTGGGATAGAAAAGGGGACATGATTAAATATTTACTTAAACTTTTTTCAAAAACATATCTTTAAAACACACTTTCAAACACAACAAAAGTATTTTAACTTTGAATAGGTAAAATAAACTTATTCCTGCTGAAATTCAATCATGGCATGATTTCCTTTGTATGCATTTGAGGACTCTGTTTATAACCCAGATAAAAACATAAAACTTTTGAAACTCTTCTAAGAATGTCTAACACAAATTACCTGTATAGATATCACAGCACAGACGATGCTGAGGCCGGACTGACTGAAGAAGAACAGGCTGAAGATGCTGTACTCACACAGCAGCTGGCCCCCAGGTTACCTGCCCTTCATGTACATGGCGATGGTCACCTGGCTCACCAGCAAAGTGAACAACAGGTCGGTGGTGGCCAGCCGCATAACTGTGTAGAAGGTGGTCTCCTTCTGCTCCTTGCGTGACTTGCACAGCACCACGATGGCCACCAGGTTGCCCACCACCCCGAAAATGGACGGTCCCAGGCTTTCCAGCAGATTGGGCTCCAGGCCGAGGACACATTGGCCTGGGAAGGGGTTAACATGACAGTGGCTGGTGGTACGCAGCCCTGGAGTGCGAAGCTGAGTCTGGAGATGGCAGAAGAGAGACAAAGCCACCATGAGTGAAATGACCACCTGCAGGGCATTAGACCTGCACCCAGGAAATGGGATGCTAACATGACAAGGGAGGAACTCAATCCCACTCTCTGGATTGCAACCACTTACCAACGGCAGCCACCCAAATCTCCAGGCTCCCTCTGCTCCTGCCAGCAGCACACCCTTTCTGATCTTAATATTTATAAACTGAGCCTCCCATTCCTCTTCCTCCCCCCAGCCTATCTCACTCCACTGACAAGACCCATCTCCAGGGAAAGGTAGCTCCCTAGTATTATTACCGACAGATTCTGAGTTAATAAAATGCACATTGAAACCCTGGAAGACAATTTGGAAAGCGCTCTCTTTCCTCCTTGGCTCCCCTGGCAGCGCCCCATCTCCATGCCCTTTGACCGATGGCCCACATCCCATGTCACGTGTAGCCTCCCCAGTGGTCAGGCCTAAGACAATGAAACCTAAGACTAATTGGTGTACCTGAGGAAGAAGTGAATTCTAAAAGCTAGGAAAACATATTTGGGGGAATAATCAAGGAAAACTTCCGTGGCCTTGTGAGAGATCTAGACATCCAAATAAAAGAAGCACAAATAACACCTGGGAAATTCAACACAAAAAGATCTTAGCCTAGGCACATTATCACTGGGTTATCCAAAGTTAAGACAAAAGAAAGAATCTTAAGAGCTGTGAGACAGAAGCACTAGGTAACCTATAAAGGAAAACCTATCAAACTAACAGCAGATTTTGCAGCAGAAACCTTAAAAGCTAGATGGGATTGGGGCCCTTTCTTCAGCCTCCTCAAACAAAACAATTATCAGCCAAGAATTTTGTATCCAGCAAAACTAAACATCATATATAAAGGAAAGATACAGTCATTTTCAGACAAACAAATGCTGACAGAATTTGCCATTACCAAACCGGCACTGTAAGAACTGCTAAAAGGAGCTTTAAATCATGAAACAAATCCTGGAAACACATCAAAACAGAACTTCATTAAAGCATAAATCACACAAGAGCTATAAAACAAAAATACAAGTTAAAAAGCAAAAACAACAACAAAAAAACAAAGTATAGAGGCAGCAAAGAGCATGATGAAAGCAATGGTACCTCACTTTTTAATACTAATGTTGGTTGTAAATGGCTTAAATGCTCCACTTACAAGATACAGAACCACAGAATGGATAAGAACTCACCAACTAACTATCTGCTGCCTTCAGGAGACTCACCTAACACATAATGATTTACATAAACTTAAGGAAAGTGGTAGAAACAGGCATTTCATGCAAATGGACACCAAAAGCGAGCAGCAGTAGCTATTCTCATATGAGACAAAAGAAACTTTAAAGCAACGGTAGCTAAAAGAGACAAAGACAGACAGTATATAATGGTAAAGGTCTCATCCAACAGAAAAATATGACAATCCTAAACATACATGAACCTAACACTGGAGCTCCCAAATTTATAAAACAATTACTGGTAGACATAAGAAATGAGATAGCAACACAATAATAGTGGGGGACTTCAATACTCCACTGACAGCACTAGACAGGTCATCAAGGCAGAAAGTCAACAAAGAAACACTGGATTTAAACTATACTTTGGAACTAATGAACTTAACAGATATATACAGAACATTTCATCAACAATCACAGAATACACATTCTATTCCACAGCACATGGAATTTTCTCCAAGATAGACCATATGATAGGCCATAAAACGAGTCTCAATAAATTTAAGAAAATTAAAATCGTATCACGCACTCTCTCAGATCACAGTGGAATAAAACTGAAAATCAACTCCAAAAGGAATCTTCAAAACCATGCAAATACATGGAAATTAAATAACCTGCTCCTGAATGAGCATTGGGTGAAAAATGAAATCAAGATGGAAATGTAAAAAATTTCTTCGAACTGGATGACACAACCTATCAAGACCTCTGGGATACAGCAAAGGCAGTGCTAAGAGGAAAGTTTGTAGCCCTAAACACCTACATCAAAAAGTCTGAAAGAGCACAAACAGACAATCTAAGTTCACATCTCAGGGAACTAGAGAAGCAGGAACAAGCCAAACCCAATCCCAACAAACAAAGGAAATAACCAAGATCAGAGCAGAACTAAATGAAATTGACACAACAACAACAACAACAAATACAAAACATAAATAAAACAAAAAGTTGGTTATTTGAAAAGATAAATAAAACTGATAGACCATTAGCAAGATTAACCAAGAAAAGAAGAGAGAAAATCCAAATAACCTCACTAAGAAATGAAACAGGGGATATTACAACTGACACCACTGAAATATTAAAGATTATTCAAGGGTACTATGAACACCTTTTGGCACATAAACTAGAAAACCCAGAAGAGTTGCATAAATTCCTGGAAAAATACAACCCTCCTAGCTTAATCAGAAAGAAGTAGATACCCCAAGCAGACCAATAAGCAAGCAGCAAGATCGAAATGGTAATTTTAAAATTACCAACAAAAAAAGCCAAGGACCAGAGAGATTCACAGCAGAATTCTACCAGACATTCAAAGAACGTCTTCTTTCATTCAAAGAAAAAATGATACCAATCCTTTCACACTATTCCACAAGACAGAGAAAGAAGAAAGCCTCCTTGATTCATTCTATGAAGCCAGCATCACCCTAATACCAAAACCATGAAAGGACATAACCAAAAAGAAAACTACAGACCAATATCCTTGATGAACACAGATGCCAAAATCCTTAACAAAATACTATCTAACTGAATCCAACAACATATCAAAAAGATAATCCACCATGATCAAGTGGGTTTCATACCAGTGATACAGGAATGGTTTAACATATGCAAGTCAATAAATGTGATACACCAAATAAACAGAATTTAAAAAAAATTCAAATGATTATATCAACAGATGCAGAAAAAGCATTCGACAAAATCTAGCATTGCTTTATGATTAAAGCTCTCAGCAAAATAGGCATACAAGGGACATACTTTAATGTAATAAAAGCCATCTATGACAAACCCACAGCCAACATAATACTGAATGGGGAAAAGGTGAAAGCATTCTCTTTGAGAACTGGAACAAGATGAGGAGCCTACTCTCACCAGTTCTCTTCAACATAGTACTGGAAGTCCTTGCCAGAACAATCAGACAAAAGAAAGAAATAGAGGAAATCCAAATCGGTAAAAAGGAAGTCAAACTATCACTGGTTGCTGACGATATGATCTTTCGCCTTGAAAACCCTATGGCCTCCTCTAGAAAGCTTCTAGAACTGATAAAAGAATTCAGCAAAGTTTCCAGATACGAGATTAATGTACACAAATCAGTAGCTCTTCTATACATCAACAGCTACCAAGCAGAGAATCACATCAAGAACTCAACCCCTTTTACAATAGCTGCAAAAAAAAAAAAAAAAAAAAAAAACAACTTAGGAATATACCTAGCAAAGGAATCAAAAGACCTCTACAATGAAAATTACAAAACACTGCTGAAAGAAATCATAGATGGAGCCAAGCATGTTGGCACATGCCTATAATCCCAGCTACTCGGGAAGCTGAGGCAGGAGAATCGCTTGAACCTGGGAGGCAGAAGTTGTAGTGAGCCGAGATCACACCATTGCACTCCCACCTCAGCGACAAGAGCAAAACTCCCTCTGAAGAAAAAAAAAGAAAGAAAGAAAGAAAGAAAAGAAATCATAGATGACACAAACAGATGGAAACGCATCCCCATGCTCATGGATGGATAGAACCAATATTGTGAAAATTACCATTCTGTTAAAGGCAGTCTACAAATTCAATGCAATCCCCATCTGAATACCACCATCATTCTTCACAGAATTACAAAAACAATTCTAAAATTAATATGGAACCAAAAGAGAGCCATGTAGCCCAACCAAGGCTAAGCAAAAAGAACAAACCTGGAGGCATCACAGTACTTGATTTCAAACTGTACAATAAGGCCATAGTTACCAAAACAGCATGGTACTGGTTTAAAAATACACACATAGACTAATGGAACAAAAGAGAGAACCCATAAATTAACCCAAATACTTACAGCCAACTGATCTTCGACAAAGTAAGCAAAAAATAAAGTGGGGAAAGGACACCCTTTTCAACACATGATGTTGGGATAATTGGCGAGCCACATGTAGGGGAATAAAACTGGATTCTCATCTCTCACCTTATACAAAAATCTAATCAAGATGGATTAAAAACTTAAACCTAATTCCTGAACTATAAAAATTCTAGAAGATAACACTGGATAAACCCTTCTAGACATTGGCATAGGCAAGCATTTCATGACCAAGAACCCAAATGCAAATGCAATAAAAACAAAGATAAATAGCTGGGACTTAATTAAACTAAAGAGCTTTTGCATGGCAAAGGGAACAGTCAGCAGAGTAAGTAGACAACCAACAGAGTGGGACCCCTGACCCTGACCCCTAACCTTAAGCCTAATCCCTAACCCTAACCCCTAACCACAACTCTCACCCTCATCCAAACCCAACCCTAACCCCTAATCCCTAACCCCTAACCTCTCTTAACCCCTAACTCTAAACGTTGACTCCTAACCCCTAACTCTGACCCCAACCCCTATCTCCAACCCCTAACCCTAAACTTAACCCCTAACACCAACCTTAACCCTAGTTTCGTTACTACGTTTGTATTGACTATGTCAATGTTGATTATTATGATCGCCGTCTTAGGACTGCACGGCAGCGAGGGGATTGTGGATCTTATATTAATGTTTTTGTGTTGAGGCAGGGCATTAGCACTACAGGTGCTTGTTACAGGAGCAAGGGGGGTGTCATATTTTGGGTGTCATGTCTGCATTAGGAATGCTGCATTTGTCTTCCGAGGCTGCGGTGTGGATCTCGCACTGCGGCCGCCTCACCTTGGCTGGGGAGATCCTCGGTGGGCAGGATTCAGAGGGGCTTTTGGTTTCCCGTTTTCCACACTGAACCCTTCTAACTGGTCTCTGACCCTGATTATTCAGGGCTGGAAACAGGAAGGATTTTATTCACCGTCGATGCGGCCCCGAGTTGTCCCAAAGCGAGGCAGTGCCCCCAAGGTCCGTGCTGAGGACAACGCTGCTCTGCCTTCGTGGTGTCCCCCGGGTCTGTGCTGAGCAGAACGCAGCTCCGCCCTTGCGGTGCCCCCAGCCCGCCCGGGTCTGTGCCAAGGAGAACACTGCTCTGCCTTCGCTGTATCTCCGAAGTCTGTGCAGAGGAGAACTCAGCTCCGCCCTCGCGATGCTCTGAGTCAGTGCTGAGCACAACGCAGCTCCGCCCTCGCAAAGGCACAGCGCGGGCGCAGGCGCTGAGAGGCGCACAGGAGACCTCAGGCCCAGGCTCCACTCCCCAGCTGTGAAAGGGTAAGAACTGAGGGTGGCTGAGGCTCGGGGTTGTTCAGGGCGGGGTGGGCTCTGGACCCAGCAGGCCCGGCACCCAGGTCAGGGATCCAGGGGAGGCCAGGTGGGGCGAAGGCCAAGAAGGGGCCGGGGCTGGTCAGGAAGGGCTCCTGGTGACCAGAGCACTTTGCGTGAGCCAGCGTGGGAGGAAGGTGGGCTGGATGAGCCAGGGAGGCGTCGGGAGGGGTCTTGGCAGAGGCGAACCCCTCCGTCAGCCCCCAGGCCACTGAACCCTGGGTAGCAAGAACCGGCAGGGGAGGCTGCAGACGGAGGAGTGGAGGCTCCTTGGCTTTGGGGGCTCTGAGTAGAAGCATCTAGGGGGTCCCTCAAGAGGCCCCCAAATGCTGCCCCATAGTGAGAAAACAGGGAGAGGCCCTGCAGGGACCCCACCGGGTTACAAAGGGCTGCCACTGTGAGAAGGCAACGCTGCTGGCTGGGGCTGGGCTTTCTACCTCACCAAGCCTCTTCCCACCCAAAGGACCCAGGGAGGGGCAGCTGCCCCCCCAGCGGGCACAGCACCTCCTCCCTGTGTGATGGGGTGGGGCCCACAGTCTCCTTTCTCGCGGCCTGCCTGGGCTGACCCTGGGTCCCAGCTCGGCCATGGGGCTTCGGCATGTTAAGCCCTTGGGGGGGCAGAGCCTCCCGCCCCCGCCAGCTTCTGGCTTTCTGTGTCGCCCCCAGCACTGGACTGGTGCCTTGGAGGGAGGCTCCGCCCTCCTCCACATCAACCCGCTGAGGAGTTCTGTCTTCCCAGGGTTGTGAGGGAAGCCAGCTCTGCAGGCCTATGTCCAAGTCCAGGTGCCGCGTCCTCCAGGGAGCCTTCCAGATCTGATCTGTGCGGCAGAGGCCCAGAAGGACCTGGGTGTGGGGATCCTAGCGGGAGGCGGGGGACCCAGCGTGAGGAGAGAGGGTCCCACTGCTTCCTCCTGAGTGAGGGTCACCCATCTGACTCCGGCTGCACAGAGCCACTCCCTCTAAGCGCTCCTGCTCTCTGCCTTCCTGCATTAGCTCTTGCCTGTACCCGGCCCAGCAAACCCCTGCTCATCTTTCAGACCCAAGTTCAAGGCCTCCTACCACTCCAGGTGGCTCATCACCTGGCCTCCCCAGGCAGAGAGGCTAGGCTCCTGCTCACTGGGGCGTCTCCCTTGCCCACTGGCGCGGGACTACAAGGAAAGGGGTTGACCCCCACCCTCCCCCGCCATGCCCAGGAGGGTGCAGACACAACTGGGAAGGTGCTAGAGGCCCCGGGGGGAGGCTGGGCCAGCACCAGGCATTGGGGGGCAGGTTCCCGTCTCTACACCCCAGCCCCAGGCGGACGGCGCGTGCCCCTCCCGCTGCCCCACCTGTCACCCACCTGCTGGCCCCGGGCTGTCTCTGCTCCTGGCTCCCCTCCCAGCTGCGTCCCCAGCTGCCTCTCCAGGGAGGAGTGACAGCTGGCCTGTGCCACACCCTCGAGCCCCCCCCGGACTACCCCCTCCCTGGGGCAGGACCCCTGCCTGTGGCACAACCAAGGGGCCTGCTGATGGGGGCTCATGTGAGCAGTGCCCCAGCTGTGGGTGTGGGTGCTGCCAGCTGCTACTGCCTTTGCCCTGGTTTCCCAGATAGACCCCGACCCACACTCCGAAGCTGTATCATGAACGCTGTGGTGGGCAGCTGGTGGGGAGCAGGGTTGCTGTCCCACTACCCTCTGGAAGCCTCAGCCATGAAGGGCCCCTGTGGGCACCTTTTCCTGGCACACAGTGCTGTGTCTCTCCACTCTTGGGCTCTGCAGTGACTTGAGGGGTCAAGTCTATGATCCCATGGGAGGCTGGGCTAATGAGGGGACCAGAGACCTCAGTGCTGTGCAGAGAGTCCCGAACCACCCTGTTGGAAGGCCCAGCCCAACTCCCCAGTCCTCCTGCCAGCTCCCTGTGGTTTCCAGGAGACCTGTGGTCAGGCCTGGAGGAGAAGCTCCTCCTCTCCTCGACATCCTCCCTGCAGCCCTTGCTCTTCACCAGAGCCTCCTGACTCCCCAGGACCCCAGAGAGGACTGACCCTCTCCAGCCGACCTCTGGGCTCAGGACAGCTGGGTGGGCCAGCCACAGGAGCTGCCTGTAGGGAGCAGAGTCGGGACGGGGACTGAGCCGGACACCCATTCTGGAAGTGTCTGCACTTCCAGGCAGGGGAAGGACGGCAGTGGGTAGCTGGGAGTGCTGGGCCGAAGATGGGCATTGTCAGGCCCTCAGTGGGGACTGGGAGGTAGAGGTGGGGAGGTCTGTGGAGGAAGGAGAAGAAGCGCCAGTGTCCCGAGTCGGGGGTGGTTGGCAGTGGACGAGGCCGACAGGAACAGACCTGAGCTTGGGGAGCTCCACTCAGAACGAGGCATCCTTCAGGGTTCTGCGCATACTGGTGTCCCTGGCTGGGGGCCAGGCCCCAAAGTGGAGCCTGGGACTGTGAGGGTGCGGGGGTGTCCTGGGGTGGGAGGTGGATGGAGCCCCCCCCACCGCCTGGCCCCTTGGGCTGAACCTTGGACTTTGGAGCCAGAACAGACATAGGAAATGGCCTGATTGCATTTGTGCAGGAACACCAAATCCCTCGCAGCTGCACGGGGCTGAGCCGGGGCCACGGGCAGGGTCGGCCATCCCAGAGTCCTGACAGCTCCGTGGTGCATGCCAAGTGGCCTGGGCCGCTGGCCGGGGGGTGCCTTTCCCAGGCCAGAGGCCCACACCCCACCCCAGGAGAGCTGCCCCCCTTTTAGTTCCCAGAACGGAGCCCAGCTGTGGAATAGTGATGCGGTGAGGTCATGGGGAGGGGGCCCACATGACTCATATCCTGAGGTAGGGGAAAGGGAGGAGATGGAGAAGGGGCCCAGAGGCCTCCACGTCCTCAGCTCTGCTGGGTCAGAGGCCAGGGGCCGGTGGGGCTTCTCCCCAGCACTGAGTTTTAGGGGAGACACCAGGAGATGCTTACTCTGCACCCCCACTCTGTCCCCCAGGCCCCTAGCCAGGGAGAGCTCAGTCAGAGTGATCCTCCAGGGGCCCAGCTCTGCAGGGATGATGTTCCCAGAGTACACACCTGGGCCTCGTGCCAGGGCCGGCACCGCCATTGTCGGGGCCATGGCAAGGCAAACAGTCAATGTTTGCCTCACTAAAGTGAGGCTGCAGCACCCTGAAGGGATCCCTGGAGGGGGACGTGGTCCCCTTGTTCCCAAGCCTGTCTGCACACGCACGTGGATGTCAAGGGTTCCCGTGTGTGAGCACGTGCATACTTGTATGTGCATGGGGTGCGGGTATGTGTGCCTGTGTGGCCGGAGCGTGGGCTCGTGGAGAATATGTGTGAGTTGGGTGTGCACCTGCATGTGCCCCAGGCCTAGGGAGTCCCGCACCCGGCCGCACTCCATGTGTTGGGCATGAGCTGTGAGCAGAGTGAGGGCCTTTATGGGGCTGTTGGGGCCCGGACTCGTTGCCCTTAGGGGTGGACCTAACTAAGGAAACGTGTGCACACGGGCTTCTGGGGTCTCTGTGCCAGTGTGTGCTTCCAAGCCACGCCTCCCCTATGGCTTGGTGGAGGGGGTCTGTGGAGCTGGAGTGAGGGCCCTGGACCCATTGGAAGCCCAGGTCCAAGGAGGAGCTTGGGCTCCATCTCATGCCCCAGTCCCAAGGACACACACCCCAGCTGAGGCCTTGCTCACATGGAGGGGCTGGGACATGGGAACATGGGGAGCAACATGGCCAGACTTCTCCTCCATGGAACCCCTCCACCTACTCAATACTCTGCCCCAGCTCTGCGCCGCCCTCCATTTGGAGGGGCTGGGTCATGAGTGGGGGTGTGAGTGAGCATGAGGCCCCCTGCACCCCAAGTTCTGCCTCCCCAGGTGGAACGAGGCCCAGCAGCCCCCAGCCACGCGGCTACTACTGCATTCAATCAATGCCCCTCCATCTAACAAATACTCCCTCATATAATCAGTACTCCTCCATCCAATCAATATTCCTTCATCAACACCTTTCTATACAACCAATAGTCCTCCATCTAATCAATGCTCCTCCATCCAACCAATACTCTGCAATTTAACCACTGTCCCTCCATCCATTCAGTGCCCCTCCATCCATCCCATGGTCCCCCAGCCCTACCCCATGAGCAGCATGGAGGCAGACCCACATCTGTCTTGTGCGCCATCATCTCCCTGATGCTCTTCAGGAAAGGGAGGTGTCTCACAATTGCATCGAATGGAGGAAGGCACATCTTTCCAGTGATCCCCACTCTAGGGCTGCATTGGGAAATCGCTCCCAGGGAAAACACAAACACAAAGCAGAGGGTTGTCCAGTGTGACCCTCTGATGTGACCACGGTGGCTGTCCACTAAGGTAATCCTGATGCTTTTCCTCCTCTGCAGACTGCTGGCGGGACCCCCAAGCTAGCCCGCCAGGCCTCCATAGAGCTGCCCAGCATGGCCACGGCCACTACCAAGAGTTGGTGGGAGATGGGTGAGGTACAGGCTCAGTCTGCGGCCAAAACTCCGTCCTGCAAGGTAAGGTCCCCTCCAGGGACAAGGCTGGGCTGCAGAGCCAGCACCGGGGAGTTTAGTAGCAGCCAGGTTTCCTTGTTAAGACAAGCGTGGGACTGTCCAGGATGAATGTGGGCAGACAGAACCCTGAGGTATTGCAGTAGGGTTGGGTTCACCCTTGCTGGTGTAGAAGGCTGTGTTGTCCGAGTGGAGGTGGATGGCATCTTTATTCCTTTCCCTGCCTCTTCCACTGGGATCGCACAGAAAAAGTTTTGGTAGGCAGATCCCAGGCCCCCTGGCCAGGTAAGGCAAGGCAGGAGAGAAGGGCCCAGGGCTTCTACTCCCCAAGATCCAGGGGTCTGCCCTTGTGACATACCCTTCTGCTGCCCCCAGGATATTGTGGCTGGAGACATGAGCAAGAAAAGCCTCTGGGAGCAGAAGGGAGGCTCCAAGACCTCATCAACAATTAAGGTAGAGGCTAAATGTGGTTGGTGCAGGCAGGAAATATTAACTCATTTCATTGTCACATGAAACCAGAAGACATAAAACAGTTAAAATAGGCCAGGCACAGTGGCTTACACCTGTAATCCCAGCACTTTGGGAGGCCGAGGCAGGTGGATCACGAGGTCAGGAGGAGACCATCCTGGCCAACGTGGTGAAACTCGGTCTATACTAAAAATACAAAAAAAAAAAAAATTTAGCCGAGCGTAGGGGCACATGCCTGTAATTCCAGCTACTTGGGAGGCTGAGGCAGGAGAATCACTTGAACCAGCAAGTTGGAGGTTGCAGTGAGCCGAGCTCGCACCCTGCACTCCAGCCTGGCGACAAAGGGAGACTCAGTCTCAAAAAACAAACACACAAGCAAATAAAAAAAAAAAACAACTTGACACACTTAGAAAATGAAGGTTTGTGCTATTGGTTTTCTTTTATTTTAGAAAAATACAGCATTGTTTAAATATTTCTTACAAGTACAAATATAATTTAAATTTAATAAATGTTCAAATATGTCTGTAATTAAGTTTCATTCGGCAGACATATGTCTAATAGAGAACTTGCTAAGTAAGATATAAAGGATGATTACATGAAAAAATCACAAAATTGTCAGTAAGAGTCTTAAAAGTCAGTGATAGGACAGTAGTTAAAATATATCAAATAGTTATTTATTCTTAAACATTAAACAGGATATTAATAGTTTTAATAATCTTGAAGTTTGACAACACTGTAAAAACATTACAGACCACTTTTATTTATGAAAATACATGCAAATAGCAAACACCAGTTGGGCTTAAGGCTGCTACTTACTTACCCAGTAAGTGACAAAGCTGGAATTCAAACCAGGTTTGAGCTATACCACTACTACCCTTGAAAAGGTTTCATTACACTCAGCTTTCCTTAATTTCTTAAACTCTTTTTTTTTTAATTGAGACAGAATCTTGCTCTATTGCCCAGGTGGGAGTGCAGTGATGTGATCTTGGCTCACTGCAACCTCTGCCTCCCAGATTCAAGCAATTCTCGTGCCTCAGCCTCCCAAGTAGCTGTGATTACCCGTGTGCGTCACCACACCAGGCTAATTTTTGTGCTTTTAGCAGAGGCGGTGTTTTGCCATGTCGGCGAGGCTGATCTTGAACTCCTGACCTCAGGTGATCCGATCCACCCGCCTCGGCCTCCCAAAATGCTCATATTACTAGTGTGAGCCACCACGCCTGGCCAATTTCTTAAACTTTTGATTATACTAAATATGGTCCTTCTGCGTGATAACACTGTTTTTCCTTTTATAAAATTAATCTCTTAAAATACTTTAAAATTCAAAGTACACTTTTTAGATTCTTTAGAATACTCTTTGCCATGTTCATGGCCTTTAGATGTGTGATCATAGCCTATTTGCTTTTCATTGACTTAGTTTCATATTTCTTTGCCTTTTTCCCCCTACTTTTCCTTATAGAACTATTTACTAGTAATGAAATCACTTTAAAGAATACACTTTTTATTCATCCTGCTAACTGTTAAGAGAATGTTTTATAATCACTCTGGTCATGGCCTGTAAGTTTCTTTTCTAAACTGTCTTTTCAGGATACATATTTACTAACTTGCTTTCAAATGAATATGGTCATGTCTACGCAGCAAGTTTCTTTTCTTTCTTCTTTTCTTCTTCTCTTTTTTCTTTTTCTTTTCTTTCTTTTTTAAGGCAAGATTTTGCTCTGTAGCCCCGGTTGAAGTGCAGTTGTACAAACATGAATCACTGTAGCCTCAACGTCTCTGGCTCAAGTGATCCGCCCACTTCAGCCTCCCAACCAAGTAGCTGGGACTGCAGGTGTGCACCACCCTGCTCCGCTAAGTTATTTAGTTTTTTGTAGACATGGATTCTCAGTGTGTTGCCCAGGCTAGTCTTGAACTCCTGGGCTCAGGCCATCTTCCTGCCTTGACCTCCCAAAGTGATAAGATTACAGGCTTGAGACATTATGCCCAACTTCTTTTTCTTTTTCTTTCTTTCTTTTTTTTTTTTTTTTGAGACAGTCTTGCTCTTGTTGCCCAGGCTGGAGTGCAGTGGCATGATCTTGGCTCACCGCAACCTCCACTTCCCGGGTTCATGCGATTCTCCTGCCTCAGCCTCCCGAGTAGCTGGGATTACAGGCATGCACCACCACACCCAGCTAATTTTGTATTTTTTAGTAGAGACAGGGTTTCTCCATGTTGGTCAGGCTGGTCTTGAACTCCCGACCTCAGGTGATCTGCCTGCCTTGGCCTCCCAAAGTGCTGGGATTACAGGTGTGAGCCACCATTGCTGGCCCTCTTTTTCTTTTTAACTGAGCTTATTTATCTCTTCCCCAGCTTCAGTCTGGGTCCTACTGTGTTGGTCAGAGTATTTTACTATATTGACCTGGACAATTCTGCCATCATGAACCATATTCCAAACCTAAATATGTAAGAACATAGAAAGATTATTTTAGCAGGAGAATTTTAACACACACACACACACTTTATTCTGAAAATTTAGCAACAAAATGAAAGGTGAGTCTTGATAGTTGATGTATCAACAAATAGAAAGAAGAAAGCCTGTAATCTGTTTCAGAATGCTATTTCTGGGGCTGGTAACATCAAAAATAATCAAATTCAGTGTTAACTTGCTGACTCGTAAGATTTTCTCTAATTTAGAAGTTGGAGAACATATATACTCCTATTACCACTTTCCATCTTTTTCAAATATAGTTTTTATAGTTTTCTGTTGGCTTCATCATCGTATTGAAAGATTATTAATCACTTACATATATGTAGTTTTCTGTTAAGTCCTGTTCAATATATTACAAAATTTTGATCTGTGTATGTAATATCAATTAATAAGATGGTGTTAGTTAAATCAGATTACGTGTTCATTCACTTAGTCATTGTTAATACTTCACAGAATATAAATTGTGTTCCATGAGCGTGAATTTATCTCTGAATTCCACATAATTGTCTTAAAATTATGCACCATTTATGGTTAAGAGTGAAAGATTGTGTGTCATTTATTTTAGTGGTAGAAGAAAATAAAACCAAAACAGAATCCAATCCAAAAGCTTAGGTTTTTGTTGCTACTACAGTAATTACATCTTCATATACTAAGGACAGCACACTATTACTGTCCAAGAATGGTGCCTCGGACAACTGGTTGCTTACACTCTTTTCAGAGATGAAATAGGAACATAAGCAGGAAGATTTTTGTCTAAATATGAAGCAAGAAAGGCTTAAATGTCTTTATTCAGGGGATTAGGCATCGTAAGTTTTTTTTTTAGAGAAATTGTTTTCATGATATTTCCTATCTCCTTTTGTCACTTTGCTTTTGTCAGTAAATTTTACAACTAAATAAGGATTACCAGGCATAAAAAGCAGCAGACAATCATGATGCAAACTGAAAATAATCAATCAAAACTGACCCAGAACTTAAATAGATGTTAAAATTAGCAGAGGAGGACATTAAAACTGTTTTTATACATGTATCCCATATAATCAAAAAGTTAAATAGAGACATGGGAGATAAACAAGAAAAGCCAAAATCAAACTTTCAAAGACAAAAACATTTGAGATGAAAATTACATTGGATGAACTAAAGCAGATTAGAAACTGCAGAAGAAAAGATTAGCAAACTTGAAGATACAAGAACAGACACTAGCTAAAGTACAAAAAGAAAAAAAAATCTTAAAAAGTGATTTTTATAAAGCATCAGTGAGCAGTCAGGCAACTTCAAATGGCCTAATAATATGCAGGTAACTGGAGTCCCCAAAGGAGAAAAAAAAGAAAGAGAAAAAAAATACTTGAAGAAACAACTGCTGAAAATGTTCTAGCCATAACAAGACCTATTAACTCATGGATCCAAGAAACTCAGCAAACCCCAAGCACAAGAAACATGAAGAAAATTACACTAAGGGATAACATAATCAAATTGTTCAAAATCAAGGAAACATTGTTAATAGCAGGTGTATAAAAAGACATGTTACCTATAGAAGAACAAAGATAAGAACAACATCAGATTTCTTTTGAGAAACAATGCAAGTGAGAAGACAGTGGTACATCTCTAAAGGTCTAGAAGAAAAAAGGCCAATGAGAATTCTATGCCTGGCAAAAATATCTTTCAAAAATGAAGATGAAATAAAGACACACCAGAAACATAAATAATGAAATAATTCATCACCAGGAGACCTTCACTGCAAGAAATGTTAAAGGATATTCTTCAGAAACAAAATGATGTCAGATGAAAATCTGGATCAATACGAAGGAATAAAGAGCACCAAAGTGGTAACTATATGAGCAAACATCTTTTAAAAAGACTGAGTTTCTCATCATTTTTTGAAACTGAGAATTTTCTCTGTATCGATAAGACCTTATAATGCAAAATATAATATAATATGCAGCTAGGTCTCCACAGCCTTCAGTCTTTCCCAGGGAGGGTTCCATGAGCTGCTAGTCTGGTGGGGATGGTGGTTTTGAGCAAGTAGTGGGTGTCCTGTCTTACCCAGGCTCTTTCCCACAAAGAGTTGGGCAGAATTAAAAACTACTGGAAACCAAGATCTCTCTCTGATGTTGACTTGTCAGAGCTCAGCCTCATCAGCACAGGCTCTAATCAGCTAAGGAGCTAATAAACTCCTGCCTCGTTTCATCCAGCCAGAGCCCTGATCTCAGGGGATGATAGTGAGGAAATGATCCTTTCACATGCCTGGCTCCTGCAAAATTGTGCTAAGAGGATTTTCCTCAAACAGTTTAGCACAGAGCGAGTTTTCCAGATCCAGTTAGCAAATATTCTTCTATTTGAACTCACTGACCCTCCTTTTTCTGAAGATGTATTTTTAACTGGATTTTCTTCACTGACACAAATGGAAAACTTGATAAGAAAATCGGTGAGATTTTGCTGCACCCACTGCTGATATCAAGACTGAACTCTGTATTATAGCAACAAAAGCTCTGTTCTGTGGCTACAGGATACACGCTGAGCTCCCAGCCACCAGCCCTGCCAATGTGCTCAGCTTGGCACAGGGCAGGGAGCAGGGTAGAGGGGAGGGGATGGGAAGGGGCAGGTGGAAAGGCCCAGGTGATGAGCCATCCACATCACCTCAAGCACAGGACCCCTGATGGTGGCCCTAGATACTCCTCTTGAAATCCAAAGCTCAGTCCCTCTCCCCAGTTCAGGAGCAAGGAGGTTTCTGGCAGGTTAAAATGGCTAACTCAGGAGCTTGCCACCTTTGAAAGGCAGCACTGTGTAGACAGAGGCAGAAGGATGGGCTTACAAGACAGTCCTGGCTTCAAATCCTTCTCTGACTTACCAGCTCTGGAACCTTAAGCAAGTGACATAAACTCTCTAAGCCTCAGTTGCCTCATCTTTAAAATGGCATCCCTAATCCTTACTATGAAGAGATATCATGGGTAAATGAGACGCTGTACTTATGAAAGGGCAAGTCCCTGTATTGGTCAAGTGTTTTTACAGCATTGCTGCATAACACACAGCCCCAGGGGCTCAGCAGCTTAAAACAAGTGTTTATTTCTTGCTAATAATTTGCAGTGAGCTGGGAAGCCTTGCCTCGGACTGGGGGCCAGGCTCTGTTTGCTTCTGTGTGTCTCATTCACAGGCCGGTGGTTCCCTGGAGCTAGCTCTTCTCATTGTGCAGGGGTGGGGTCAGTGCTGCCACCCAACACCACATTCAGTTAGAACCTCCAGTCAGACCAGGCGTGCACTAACTCTGCTCATGCATCTCTAGCCAAAGCTGGTCATGTGCACAGCAAGAAATCTGCTCTGTCCTGTCCACAGGGAAGTCGCAGGAATGTGGAAAGGCCAGGAAGGATTGTGAGCCAATAATACATCTTGACAATCCACAATAGATGGAAGCTATTATTGATTCATTATCTCAAAATGGCTCCACCAGCCAACCCCTTCTATCCATCCCCAGTGCCACCTCCTAATTCAGGTCCTCGACGCTTTTTGCTTGCATGGTTGCCAGAGCCTTTGGGCAGGTCTCTCTGTGTTGATGTCTTCACCCCCACTCCTATCTCCTCCATCCAACGCTCTACCACCAAGGCAATCCTCCTAAAACACAACCACAGTGTTCTTCACACCCCCTATGATTCCCTGCAACCCACATTATTAATCATAAATCCAATTAATAAAAATTAATGTACTAATCCCCAGCTCATCAGTGTGGCCCTTCACAATCTGCTTGTCCAGCCTCGTCTCTTGCCTCCCCAGCTTTCCCCAGCAGACCCCTCTCCCACCCATTCCAATGCCATCCTCTTCTCCCAGCCTAGTTCTTTCAGGCCCTGTGCCTTTGCACTTGCCCCTGTCTGAAATGTCCTTCCCACTTCTTCTTGAAGGGGGTGAGTGCCAACTCACCTTTCCAACCCCGCACCAATGCACACCAGGATCTCCCCAAGACTCCAGGGTAGTAGTCACCATCTGTATTTCTGCAGCACACTGCACCTGCCTCTAGCACAGCTCGACAGCCCACTGAAGTGAATGATCTGTTCGATCGATGCTGACTTGCCTTTCTTTCCCAGCTACAAACCACCCAAGGTAAAGTCATCTTAGCCTCTTGGAGTCAGCCTGACTGGGATGAACCCATTGATATGTATTGCATAAATGAACATATCATGACAGTAGTGATGAGGGATCTCCAGCTATCCGTGTACTCTCTATGCTTCCCAGACTCTCTGGCAGTTGCACTGGGTACTGGCTGAGTTCTGGAAAACAGGAATGTGAGCAGAGTGCTGCAGATCTCCTTGTCAGGAGCACCTAAGAACTGGCATGACTCTACACCCTCTCTCCTTCTGCAATGACCTCGTGTCAAGATGGCAGACCTGCAGAGATGAATGTGCCTGGATACCTGAATCACCAGGTGGAGGAAACTCCCATTGACATGCATCACACTCCACATATGAAACCCTTCTTTTTCTGCACTGTCACTGGGGTTAGGGATTATTACTCACTGCAACTTAGCCTAGCATTAAGTTGCTTGACTAATACAAGTTTCAATAAATGTTGCTTCATTTCCCATGGCTTCTGACTGAATGCTGTGCAATATCCACAAACCATCCAGATTGTGGTTTATAAATACCACCCTTCACTAAAAGGACTCAGAGCTCCTTGGAGAAATGGCTGATGCTAAGGCTGGGGTAGGGAAGTACAAGGTGAGCCCAGAGTGCTGTGTGGTGCCAGAAAGCAAGGAAGCATTTAAAAAATGACAGGGACATGTCAAAGGACACATCAATCAACTTCAAGGGGCTTCCACTGGCCAAATCTGGGATGATGTGAGCATCCAAATTAATAATGATAATGGTAGATTATAGTCTATTGAATAAAATGAGAACCTATAGCTATAGAAAGAAAGAAAAGGGAAGGAAGAAAAGAAAGAAGAGAGGGAGGGAGGGACGGAGGGAGGGAAGAAGGAAGAAGACTCTTACAGTAGAATGCCAATGAATAAATACAGAGGGAATAATAGAAAACTCCATTTGCAAACATGATCATAATAGTTTATTCAAGGAAGAATCATCACAGAGTGAAAATTTAAGAAGGTAAAGTATGTTTTCATTGTCTCATAGCACTTCCACTCATATGGTTTATTAATTGCAAAGAGAAAAAGTGGTAACTTAACAGTAGAGAAACCCAGCAGGTCCTCCCTTAATGAGCTGAACAAAGTTAACAACACCAGGAATAGGACAAATGGGTGCCAAGTGTCTCTTGATGTGATACACTGAGAACATAGCATTGCTTCTGTAGCATTCCGGTCCCTGGAGGAAACATCAGACAAACACAGATGGAGGGACCTTCAAGGACTGACCTGAACTGTTCTTCGGTGTCAACCCCATGATAGACAAAAAGAGGCAGAGGAACTGTTCCAGATTAAGGGAGACTAAAAAGGTATGACAGCTGGATCAGGGGAAACGTGCCTTAAAGGGCATTATTGGGACTGTTGGCGAAATTTTAAGTGAACTATATATTAGACAATTATCAAGGACTACACGATTGTATGGCATCAACCTCAAATTCCCCGAACTTGAGCACTAGAGTCTTCTTGTTCTGATGGAATATGTTCTGAAATGTTTAAGGGAGAGGAGAAGGATGCCTGCAACTGAATTTCAAATGGTTCAGGGAAAGATAATAAAGTAGAATAAACTATATAGATGGAGAAAGTAAATGTGGCAAATAACAATTGGTGAAGGTGGGTGAAGGGCATGAAAGTTCTTTGCCTTACAATTAATTCTTCTATAAGTCTGAAATTATTTGAAAATAAGAGAAATGCTTTCAGCTGTGAATAACTGAAAGCCTGACTACTTGTGGCTTTTGCGATAAAGACATTTAGTTATGTAACATAACAGGATTTAAGAGGAAGAAGGCAAGGACTTGAAAAGGCTCAGTGATGTAGCTGAGGCCCCAGATTCCTTTTATCTTTTTGTCCAAAGGCTCCACCTTCCTGAATATTACTGCTTTATACCCTTGGAGCTTCATGATCACAGGATGGCTGTTATAGCTCCAGCCATCATGACCAAGTTCAGACTCCAGGAACAAGATGGAGGAAGCTATGTCAAGGGGGGCTTTTCTTGATGTGTCTCTCACCTCTAACCAGTGAAGAAAATCTTCTTAGAAGGACACAGAAGACTTCTCCTTATGTCTCATTATCCAGAAGTGGACCACAGGACAGTCCCTACTGTAAACTCTTTCAAGTATCAGGCAAAAAGGAACAAAAGGCCCCAGCCTGGCTTAAACCAACCTTGAGTCATCACCTGACACTGGACACTTTGTTTATCCAAGCAAAATCAGGATTTTCTGTTAGCAAGCAAAGGAACTGCTCATGGGTAAGAAATTAACAGTGTGTGCCATAATTCATATTTGCCGCCAAGCATCTTCTCAGGCTGACACTGTGCCAAACAACGGATTATAGAGATGAAGATACAGCTTCCATCCCTGAAAGCTCACAGTCCATTCTCTCAGGGCAATCCCGGTAACCTCCTCATCACAATCATCCATCCAGATCATGGAAGTCCCTTTACTCCCCAAATAAGAAGGAGTAGCAGGAAAAAGTGACCTCATCAAGCTGACTCGAGTTTTTCCAAAAGCAAATAAATAAATAAATAACTTTTTAACCTGCACAGCCAAATATCAAATAAATACATGTATGTTTTTTGGGGGGGTTGGGGGGTATTTTTTTTTCCTGAGCTTCCTGTGGTATTGAAACTGTCTCCCACTTCCTCCTTTTTGTCTCAAAAGATCTTAAGCATTGGGCCAGACACAGTGGCTCCTGCTTGTAATCCCAGTACTTTGGGAGGCCGAGGTGGGCAGATTGCTTTAGCCCAGGTGTTCGAGACGAGTCTGGGCAATGTAAAAATAGCCCATCTCTAAAAAAATAAAATACAAAAATTAGCCAGGCATAGAGGTGGATGCATGTAGTTCCAGCTACCTGGGAGGCTGAGGTGGGAGGAGCACGTGAACCCCAGGGGTCGAGGCTGCAGTGAACTATGATCATCACATCTGGGCAACAGAGCAAGACCCTGTCTCAAAAAAAAAAAAGATCTAAGCATCCATTCATTTTAGTTCATTTGAGGATAATTATTGACCTCCTCTTCTACCACCACTAGGGATACAGAGGAGGAGCAAACAGACATTGGTCCTTCCTCTTGAGGCTCACAGTTAATTGGTAAAGAGGGACCACTATTCAGAAAGTCCCACACATCATTGTATGATCAAAAGCTATGACAGATGCAAGGAAGGAAAGCTGGATGGTGTTGTAAGGCTTCATGGCAGGGACACCAGACCTGGTCTAGAGGTGAGGGAAGACTTCCCTGAGGCACTGGCTTGAATGGAGAGCTGAAGGAGGAGTAGGAATTCACTAGAAGAAAGAAGAGGAAGCAGCAAGTGCAAGGCCCTCCTGCAGCAGGAGGGAGCATAGCACATTCAAGGAAAAGAAGCCAGCAGTGTGGATTACAGAGGAAGAGTGCAGCACGAGGGCAGTGGCTTGAGATGAGGCCAGAGAGGAGGGCACGCAGGACCAAGGGGACCAAGGCAAGGATTTTGGTGTCCATCAAATTGGAGGGTGCTGAGCAGGGGAGGGGTAACCGTGTAATTGCCTTTCTCAAATGCCTGTTTTACCATAGCAAGGACAGACTGGTAGAAGCAAGGGGTGAACTGGAGAGATGAGTGAGGAAGCTGCTCCAGAAGACCCATCAGGAGATGATGGTGACAGGGAATTGAGTGGTAGGAATGACAATGGGAAGAGATGAGTGGAATCCAGGTATTTGTGGGTAGAACTGGCAGGTGTGGCTACTTATTGGAGATAGGGCTGTAGGGCTGTGAAGGTGTGAGTCCTTTACTTATCCATCTTAAGGGTCACGGCCAACACTCCTATAACAAAAGACACATTAACAAGAGAAAAACAGAGCAAATTTATTTAATCCAAGTTTTATGTGACATGGGAGGCTTCAGAAATGACAACCCAAAGGCCCAAGGAAAACTGTTAATTTTTATGCTTAGATTAGATGAAGAATGGACAGCCAGCTAGAAATGTGATTGGACAAACGGGTATGACCTACTGGGAACAGACTGAAAGGGGACCCAGCAAAACTGTCTGCTCAGATTCTTCTCAGCCTCTCTGTGTAGCCTCCATTCCTCCTGGGTATGGGGCAGGACCCTTTCTGAAATGAGAGTTTTCAAAGGAGAAGGAGAAGATAGAGAGTGACCTTTCTAGGTTTTATGGTTTGCTTTAGCAGGAGGGTTTCTAGGTTCTATGACCCATCTTGAGGAAGATAAATTCTGGTTTCTGTGACTCACTTTGGAGGATGAAGGCAAGCAGAAGAGAGGGTGTGAGGAGAAGGTTGGAAAGACCTTGCTTCTGAGTTCCTTCCAATGTCCTTCAGTTCAAAATACTCAGGCTGAGGCACCACGCTTTGGGGTGTCATGTTCTAAGCCCCGACAGCATAAGGGCAGCGTTGAGACAGCCTTTGCAGCCCGGCCTGCATAATGGACAGATGCTAGTGCAATCCATAGGGTTGGAAATGTGGAGGGAGAACTGAATGGCGATGCCGGGAGCCTTGAGTTCAGTGTTGGACACATTGAGTGTAAAGTGCCTTTGAGACACCCAAGTAGGCTGTTGGAAATAACCAGCCTGGAGCTGAGAGGTCAGGTTGAAAAGCAGTGTCTGGACGGCAGGTGGGCCCTTGGCCATGAATTAGACCACCAAGGAGAGCAAAGTGAGAAGTCAAGAGGACCTAGTAGGGCCCCTGAAAACTCCAAATGGCCAAGAAGAGGCAAAGAGCTACAAACAATCCTGAGAGGGGGCCGAGGGCAGAGCCACCTGGAGGGAATGTTCATCAAAGTCACACCCTGTCCCTGCATCCGCCCCTCACTCTGCACATGGGAGCTAAAGAAGCCAAGGGGCTTGCTCTGTACCCGGGTCACCCAGCTTCATCCTGGGCAAAATGAGATCACAGTCCCCGACTCTCATTTGCCCTCTTTTCTGCTTTTATTTTTTTCTTTTATGCTCTTTTTAATTTCTTTCCGGGTACACAGTAGGTGCATATATATGTGAGGTACATGAGATGTTTTGATACAGACATGCACTGTGAACTAAGCACATCATGGAGAATGAGGTGTCCATCCCTGAAGCATTTATCCTTTCTTTCTTTCTTTTTTTTTTTTTTTGAGATGGAGTCCAGCTCTCTCACCCAGGCTGGAGTGCAATGGCGTGATCTCTGCTTACTGCAAGCTCCGCCCCCCAGGTTCATGCCATTCTCCTGCCTCAGCCTCTTGAGCAGCTGGGACTACAGGTGCCCGCCACCATGCCAGGCTAATTTTTTTGTATTTTTAGTAGAGATGGGGTTTCACAGTGTTCACTGGGATGCTCTCGATCTCCTGACCTCATGATCCGCCCACTTCGGCCTCCCAAAGTGCTGGGATTACAGGCCTGAGCCACTGCACCCGGCACATTTATCCTTTCTAATACCAACAATCTAATTATACTCTTTTAGTTATTTGTAAATGTACAATTAAGTTATTAATGACTACAGTCATCCTGCTGTGTGATCAAACAGTACATCTTATTCATTCTTTCTAACATCATCCCCACCTGCCCTCAGCCCCCCACTCCTCTTCCCAGCCTCTGGTAACCACCTTTCTGCTCTCTAGCTCCATGAGTTGAGCTGTTTTGATTTTTAGATCCCACAAATCAGTGAGAACACGCAATGTGTGTCTTTCTGTGCCTGGCTTGTTTCACTTAACATAATGACCTCCCATTCCATCCATACCATTTTCTGCTTTTGTACAAGGCATAAAAAGCAGGGCAATGGGACTCAATGGATTTTCCACGCTGCTCTAACACACTACTGCAAACCTGGCAGCTTCAAACAACGCAGATGTATTCTCTCATGGTTCTGGAGGTCACAAATCCAAAACGAGTCTTCCTGGACTAAAACTGAGGTGTTGCCAGGACCCTTGGTAGAAGCCCTAGAGGAGAATCCATTCCTTGCCTCTTTGGTGGCTGCTGGCATTGTGAATTGTGGGCACATCACTCCAATCTCTGCCTCCACGGTCACATCACCTTCTCTTCTGTAGTCGAATCTCCTCTGCCTCCCTCTTCATCTATAAGGACACATTGTGATTACATTGCGTATCCACACAGATAACCCACGATAGTCTCCCCGTCGCAAATCTTTGAAGTAATCTCATCCACAGAGTCTCTTCTGCCAACATCCCATTCACTAGTTCTGGAGGTTAGGACGTGGACATCTTTGGGGGTTATCATTCCCCCTTTCACAGGCTATCTGGGCTGTATACAGAACCAGAGATCTGAGAATCATCTTGGCGTCCTCACTCTGTGAGCAGAGAAACGTGTCTGTGCTCAGCAGCAATCCCTGGAGGCAGAGACTGGAAATTACACCTGCAACCGTAGTAAGAGCTTGCCAGGGGCCAGAACAAGTGCCATACCTAGACCTGTACAGGCATCCACCTCAATTCTCTCAGCGGCCCTTTGAGGTCGCTCTCTTACTGCCACCAAGGTGCAGGGTGGTGAAGTTAACTCAGAGCAGAGACCTGGCCTCGAAGCCTCGTCTCCCTGGGGAACAACCAATCAGCAGGAATCTGAACACAAGCACAAGAGGCAATCCGAGCCCTTCCCCAAAGCCTCACTCTTCATTCACTCTGGCTGGAATCCTGCCCTCCCTTCAGGGCCAAGCTTAGGGACAAGGAGCAACCAGATCCTACCTCCAAGGACAGAGCCCTTATGTATTTCTGCAATCCGTCTGCAGCCGATGGTCTGAATGAGCATCGTGTCATCACAGCACTTGTAAATTTTGGAAGGGCTCCTCCACACTGAGGGAATATGCTTGTTCAGGGAAGGGCACACTCCCCCATTTCTCCCGGAACCACACTTCTGCCGTGGGACCCTGAGAACACAAGGGCCCTCCCCTTGCCCTGTTGCTTCATATGGCTTAGTCTTGCTTAACAAACATGCTAGGTGTGGAGGCTGAGGCCTACATGTAGTGTTGAGGGCAAGCAGGGACCGCCTGGAAATGCTGAAAGCATTCTGTTAAAGTGGTGCCTTCCCATCATGATTGCTAGGCCCATGATGAGAAGATATTGCAGGAAAGCACGACCTGGACCATAGAAAGGGCAGATCAATGTGTGGGACTTTATGTGCTTATCCCTCCCACCACCCTGCTGCAGACCCCACCCACACTCAAGCTTAGCCCCTGTGGCTTGGAACCCAAGGGCGCTTCTGAGCTGAGGCAGACTTCAGGGTGTACTAGTTAGGATAGGTCAGCTGCAAGTAACAAACAAACAAACAAAATACACAGCAAACTCTGGCCCTCAGGGCCAAATTCAGCCCACCATCTATTTTTATAAATAAAGTTTTATTGGAACATAGGTGTACCCATTCATTTACACATTGTCTATGGTTGTTTTTAGGGTTGTAGTGCCAACAGAGATCTCATGGCCCACACAGAGCCTAAAATGTTTTCCATGTGGCCCTTTATGGAAAAAGTTCACCCACCCCTGGCTTGAACAATGACAACATTGAATTATCTGCCATCACAAGAACTCCAGAGGAAGGTGGCTCCAGGGTCACATGGAGGCTCAGCAAAGTCCTCGAGGCCCCAGGCTTCTGTTCCCTCCTTGGCAGGTTGGCCTTTCTTCTTGGGCTGGTTGCTTCATGGTCACAAGCTGGCTGCCACAGTTCCAGGCTTGACTGCCTCTCAGAAGCACATTCAGGCCAGGAGGAAGGGCAGGCTTCCTCCTCACCTCTTCTTATTTAGGGATCAAAAATCCCTCCAGGGCGGTGCAGCAGAGGTCCCTTACCTCTCAGTGTTTAGACCAGGGGTCAGTAAGCATTTCCTATAAAGGACCAGATAGTGAGTATTTTAGGCTTGTCAGGTCACATATGATCTCTGCAGCATATTCTCTGTGTGTGTGTGTGTGTGTGTGTGTGTGTGTGTGTGTGTGTGTGAGAGAGAGAGAGAGAGAGAGATGACCCTTTAAAAATATACACTCCATTCTTCTCATGAGCCATAGTTTGTCAACGCCTGGTCTGGCACTCTTCACATGCCCTTTCCGTGCCCATCTCCAGCAAAGGATAGCGGGCTTACCCTTGCTATCAAAGGTGCTTGGCTTAGACCAATCACCCAAAACTGATGTTTCAGAGATGCCTGCTGGAGGAGTGTGGGCAGATATTACTGATGTCAGAAAAACAGTTTGAGTGCCACTTCCTTCTCTGGCAGGAAGCGGTGATTGGCTGCTGGTCCTGCCCTGTCCGAGGAGGAGGACGGAACCCACCCACCAAGCTGTGGAGAGGTGGACCCCACAAATCCCCTGGCAAGCCACGTCTGAGAGCGAGCAGGGGGAAGAAACTCAAGCGTTTGTAATCCTCTTTCTTAACAACCAGGCTTAAAGCGCCATCTTGTGTCTTGAAGGCAGAAGGAGGTCAGGACGTGTGTGCTAGAAGCAGGCAGAGGATCTTCACCAATGTCTCAAAAACTAGAGAAGGAAACATGGCGATCCTCAAGGCCCGCGGCGGCCCGGGCCCTTCCCGCACCCTGCGATAGTCTGGTGTTGGGAGGGTGGCCCACGTGTCCAAGCAACCACATCAGGGAGGTTCTGGGAGAGGAGAAGGCAAAGCTCCTGCCCTCATGAGGCAGGCAGTCCCATCCAGGACTGGACTGGATGACCACCAATAAATAAGAAAACACAGATGGCAGCTGACTGTGAAGGGGCTGGACAGGGTGCCGGGGTGAAGCGTAATGAGCTGGACAGTGAGGACCTCACTACAGAGGGACATCTATCTACACACGGCCTGAAGGGTGAGAAAGATGGATCCTTGCCCTGAGCCAGAAGTGCACACCCCAGAGAGAGCAGCTCCTGCGGAGGTCCTGTGGGGCAGGCATGGTAGGAATATTAAAGAGAAGAAGCCAGGTGTGGCTGCAGCCATGCAGGAGGAAGGGCGATGGGGTTGGGGAGGCAGAGGATGGGATTGGCATGAGAAGATGGAGATGCAGAGCCCAGATCGTGATAGCCCCAATAGTCCACGGGTAGGAGTTTGTATTTTCTACTAAAAGCAATGGGAGGGCGGGGCGCGGTAGCTCATGCCTATAATTCCAGCACTTTGGGAGGCCGAGGCGGGTGGATCACGTGAGGTCAGGAGTTCGAGAACAGCCTGACCAACATGGTGAAACCCCATCTTTACTAAAAATACAAAAATTAGACAAGTGTTACGGCGCGTGCCTGTGATCCCAGCTACTCAGGAGGCTGAGGCAGGAGAATCGCTTGAACCCAGGAGGCGGAGGTTGCAGTGAGCTGAGATCATGCCATTGCACTCCAGCCTGGGTGACAAGAGCGAAACTCCGCCTCAAAAAAAAGGGGGGGGGCAATGGGAAACCATTGAATCGTTTTTAGCAGGTGGCCTGATTTGATTTACATTTTTTAGACATGTAGCTTCACTATCATGGTTATGGTGGTCCGTGCATTACTAACATTGCTAAAACCACCATCATGCCAGAATTACCCTCCCATTTGTGGGTTAAAACACTGCACCCATCTGTCCCTCCCCAGAGTCCTCTTAGTGGCTGCTCTTAGGAGGAACTAACATGGACTACATTCCCCCATCACACCCAGCACAATTGCTCTCCCAGCCTCCCGAACCCAACTCAGTCCCATTCGCACGCGGCATGCCAGGGACTCTCCCATCAGGGGAACACCCTGTAACTCCCAAGTTCCTCCAAAGCCTCTTGAGAGGGACCATGGTGCCCTGCAGGGAGTGGGTCCTGGTGGGTCCGGTGGAGGGAACGTCCTTGCTGAAACTGGCTGGGTCTTAGCCGGAAAGTGGTGACAGGTATCTCTCACATACGCTACGGGAACCCAGCGCAGCCAATGGAGTCCAATCAGCACACCTTGTGCCCACCCCTTCGTTTGGTACCTTGAGGCCACTGCCCACCCGCCAGGTACCCTCTCTCAAGCGTGCCCTGAAGTTCAGGGAAAGACGCCAGAGCCCCCTGCTGGTTGCGCTCTCCCATAGCAGGGCTCACATTTTGGGAGAAAGAAACCAGCTGTTAGCAGCTTTCATTCTTCACCATGTTAAGCAAAGCACAACATTTTATAACTGGGTGAAAAGCCAGATATTCTGTCAGCTGATTTGATTGTTCTGTACACATATTCCTAAGCCATTGTTTGACGATATTTTTACTGAGTTGGCTTTCTTCATAAGATGATAGGACTAATGAAGAGAAAAGGCAATGGAGTTTTTAAAACCAGTGTAATGAACCAAATGCTGCCACTGACTAGCTATGTACATGTAATCCAAAGGTTCCCTCTGTTGAAACAAAATAACAGTGCTTACCTAACCAGGTCAGCTGTGAGCTGGGACTTCACAGACAGGCATAGACAGACATGGATGCAGGAAGGGCTTCCTTAGCTGAGAGGGTCGTGAAACTGGAAGGTAGTAGCAAGCATTTTCCAGTTGGATCTTTTGGCCAACATTTGTAGTGGGGAGACAAACATGTCTAATTTTTCCCCCACCCCGGCACATGGGCAGGTAGGAAGATGCTGGTGGGTTTGGTTCGACAGTTTGGAGAATGTCTTGTGGAAGGGGTGCTTTTTTTAATGCACACTCAGGCACCATGGGAGCCTGTTGTCACCTTGGATATCTAGCTCCATGCCCTTGCCCTTCCACTCTGCCTCGACAAGAGTCACGACACCCAAAATACATGAGTTCAAATCTGAGTTTCACAGGCTCAGGGATGAACCCAAGCTACCAAATGCACAGGCCCCTCCTGTATACGGTTACAGCAAGTAAGGGAGTAACTTACTCAGTGCAAGCTGCTGTAACAAAATAGCACAAGCTGGGTGGCTAATCAACAACAGGCATTTATTTCTCACAGGTCTGGAGGCTGGAAGCCCAAGATCAGGGTGCCAGTGCTGGCATGGTCGGGTTCTGGTGAGGGCCCTCTTCCAGGTCACAGAGAGCTGTCTTCTCATTGCATCCTCACATGACAGAAAAGAAGTGCACAAGCTCTCTGGCCCCCTCTTACAGGCGCTAATCCCATTCACAAGGGTCCTACCATCATGACCTCATTACCTCCCAAAGACCCCACCTCCAAATACCACCACATTGCCATTAAGCTTCAACATATGAATTTAAGGGGGAAACAAACATCCAGTCCATTGCAGATTGTCCTGATAATATGTGAGCCCAGGGCATTGCCCCCACAGCAAAGAGCGACATTGGAAGGCAAACCAATGTCAGGCTTCCTAATGTGCACAGAGTCATCCCTGGAAGAGTGAGTCCGGTGATCTTACCAGCTAATTGCATTGAGCTACCCCACCTTGGGGATCTACCTGCCAAGGAGAACAGAACACCACTGGCTTTGACACCCATCTCTCAACAATGATGGAAGAATGCTGGAAATTTACCTGCTCGGGTAGCTCTGTCTAAGTTCATCTTCCTTGTATGGACTTTCTTTTTTTATTGCTCTCAAATGCTTCTATTATTAAATATCTCATTTAAAATTTCTTTAAAATACATTAAAAGTACATTTAAAGAGTACATTTTAAGAGTGCAGATGAAAACATAGTGAATACCTCTTTGCTTAAGAAAAAATATTTCGGACACAGCATGAACTCAGTTGCTGGTTCCAAGCCCCTCCCCTTCTCACTACACTGAACTTGGCGTGCATTCTTTCTTCAGGTGTGTTTGTAATCTTACTACATATGGACATATCCCCCAGCAATATCAGGGATTGTTTTGCTTGTTCCTAGACATCATATAAATGGTATCACACCAATTATAGCCCTACACTACTTAATGTTTCATTCAACATTGTTTTGGGGGACTATCCATGTTGATACATGAATTCTGTTGTGTTCATTTTTTCCTCTTGTGAAATAGTCCATCATGGAAATTGTCGCTAGTGTGTCTATCTGCACTCCTAATTGACAGGCATTTAGGCTGTTTTCCATTTTCCTAATTACAAGTTATGCTGAGTGAACATTCCTGAACACAGGTGTGAGGCTGTCTCTGGAGCACATGCCAAGGAACAGAATTCTTAGGTCATAAGGAATGTGTACCTCCAGCCTTAGTCAATATTGCCAATTGCTGTCCTATCTGATTTTATTCATTTACACTCCCACTAGCAGTATATATGAGTCTTTCTTTCACTTCTTGCCAACTCTTGCCAATCTAATGAATGGGAAGTGGTAACTCATTATTATTTCAATTTGTATTCCCTGTATTAATCCCTGAGACCTTAACACTTGTGTATTGTACATTCTGGTTCCTCTTTGGCAAATTGCCTTGGCATTAAGATAGTAAATTTTCCTTGCCACCTACGCTGGTTGAGTCAGTATGCTTAATTACTTGGAGGTAAAAAGCACCTGGCTGAAATAGCCATCCCTGAGGCTGCCTGTTGAGGATAGGAGATGCTTCATCCATCTTTAGATCCTTTCTTGGAAACGCTGAGCCTGGCCAGCCATGCAGGCTTTTCCAAGCTCTGATGCTGCCCTGTGTCCACAATAGCATCCCCACAGCCTGGATCCGTCATTCCCAGCATTATGATAGCTCCTTTGTCTCCTTGGAAGAGCCCAAAACCCACAGCTGAGGCCTCAGGGCTTTTCTAATGTGCTTAGAACAGGGGTAAAGGTAATGCCAACCAAAATGGGGAAACCTGTATTCCTGCTCAGTCACTGCTTAGTCAGCATAAATCACTCCAGAGGATAGTTTGTTACTGACCTCAAAGACTCAGTTACAAAGATGATCACCATAGCATTGTTTACAGTAGCACCAAAAAAAAGGAACCACCTAAATATCTCTAAATGTCCAACATCACCATTTGAAAAAATAAGGAATGGTACATCCTTCCATGGAATGTACCTTAAATCCACCCAAAATCATACTGCATATGGATATACAATGTCAAGGAAACTTACTCAGGAGTCCTAGCTTGGAGTCCATGGAGGTCCAAGGAGATGCTTATCAAAGGGAGTTGGCACCCCCTGAGATGCTCATGAAAGTGCAGACTTCCGGGCCCCCCTCCAGACTGAATCTGCACTTCCAGCTTGGAGGGCAGGAATCCTAACAAGTTCCCCAGATGAGTCTCAGGCACACTAAAGCCAGAGCATCGATGCCTGGGACCCAAAATAGGGAAGAAGCACTCTGGTGTATCAAGAAGAAAAAAGCAAGTTACAAACGCAGTATACATAAAAAACACCACCTTCATGTGGGTGTGGGTGTGGGTGTGGGTGTATGCGTACTTTTGAAAAAAAAATTATCGGCTGGGTGCAGTGGCTCACGTCTGAAATCCCAGCACTTTGGGAGGCCAAGGTGGGTGGATCACCTGAGGTCAGGGGTTCAAGGCCAGCCTGGCCAATATGATGAAACCCTGTCTGTACTAAAAATACAAAAATTAGCTGGGCATGGTGGCAGGCATCTGTAATCCCAGTTACTCCAGAGGCTGAGGCAGGAGAATCGCTTGACCCCAGGAGGTGGCAGTTGCAGTGAGCCAAGATCATGCCATTGCACTCCAGCCTGGGTGACAAGAGTGAAAGTCCGTCTCAAAAAAATAAAAATAAATATATATATATATATAATTTTTTTAATTTTTATTTTTTAGAGACAGGGTCTTGCTGTGCCACCCAAGCTAGAATGCAGTGGCATAATCTTGTCTCACTACCCAATCTCAAACTCCTGGGCTCAAGTGATCCTCTCCACTCAGCCTCATGAGTAGCTGGGACTACAGGCATACTCCACTGCACCTGGGTTTTTTGTTTTGTTTTTTTGTACAGACAGGGTCTCACTATGCTTGTGTTCCCTGGCTGGTCTTAAACTCTTGGCCTCAAGCGATCCTTCTGTGTCAGCCTCCCAAAGTGTTGGGATTACAGGCGTGAGCCACCATGCCCAGCCTTTGTGTGTGTACTGATAGCTACCTAGATAACAAAACTTAACAGCAGTTACCTCTAGATTACCTCAGCACCACTGACAATCAGCCCGAAGACTTTGTGGTGGGGCTGTCCTGTGTGTTGTAGGGTGTTAGCAGTATCCCTGGGTGCAGTAGTGTAACAATCAAAAATGTGTTTGGTGGCACAAAAGTACAACTATAGTTAACAATAATTTATCATATATTTTAGAGTAACTAACATAGTGAAATTAGAATGTTCCTAACACACAAAAAAGATACATACCTGAGGGTATGAATATCTGTCACCCTGATTTGATTATTATTTATTATATGTTTATATCAAAATATCACATGTACCCTGTATGTACAAATATTATGTATAATTTAGGTTTATTTTAATTTTAATAAAAAATATTAAAAAATGTCTTCAGATATTGCTAAATGTCCCCTCAAGGAACAAGGTCCCCAGTTGGAGAACCGATTCTCTAGATGGGACATGTATAGATGATGCTTTCCTTTGTTTTTTAGTATATATGCTTATTTTTTAGTTTTTTCTAAAATAAGTGTACTTTAGTCATGTTAAAAAAAAACTTTGTATTTATTACTGTCCCATTGCCTGCACTGTCTGAAAAAAATACACTCAAATGAAAAGATACTCACATTAATACTTACAGTAAGAAAATTAATTTTCTTATTATTTTAAAATAGCTGTGGAAAACCTATACAAAGGCCTCCCAAATGTCAATATTCCTTAGGCACCTTTGAAATATTTATAAACTTAATCTTTGGACTAGGCATCCTAATTGTAATTCCATATCTTAAAGAAGCAATTCTAAATATAGGAAATGCTTCACAAATATGGTTGATTTTTGCAGTTACCTATAAAAGCAAAAAGTTATAAACACTGTAAAACCAACCATAGGAAACTATGTTAATTAAGGTACATTCACTTGATAGACTGTCATACAGCATTAAAATGATATTTATAAAGAACTTATAACAATATGGGGGCAAGGTTTATGCCATATTGTTAAGTAGGAAAATAACTGAATACAAAATCAAATATGTTACATCACCATTCAAAGGTATAATAATGACAATAAAAAGAATCTCATCAACATGGTCGGAAGAAATATACCAAGATATTAAAAGTAATTGTTAATTGAACAATGGCATTGTAGGTGACTTTTTCTCTCTACTTTTCTGAAATATCCAAATTTTTTACAATAAACATGTATGTATTTACGGTGAAAGAGAGAACAGTGAAATTTCTTTTTAAAAATACTTGAAAATGATCACAAAAATGTGCCAACATTTCAGGTGAGAAATGTGTTTTTATATTGATCTGTATACAAATTTCTATCCAGCTGATAAAAATAACTTCAAGAAATTAAACCTATTCAGAAACAATAGTGATTGTGTCTAAATTCATAGGCTTTGAGAAGGATAAATTTTTAAAGTGTAAATTACTATGCAGGTGGTCAGGAAAAGGTTGTATGGAGTCACATGATAAATGACACAAAGAAAATGCTTTTTATGAAAAACAAACTGGATAGATTTTTTCCCAAGCCAGAATCACATTCTTCTAAATCATTTAGAAGGAAATAAAATAATTTGGGCTTGATTAGCATTTAACTAACCAAGGACAGATTCCAGTCACCTTATGGATTTTGATCTAACTTGTTTACATTCATCAGGGGTGATGGGCAGTTCCAGCCCACAGGAAGCACAATCTTTGCAGACAAAAGGTGGCCCTTCTCATGTTTGTCAGGCAATATTTGTCCAACCTGGCCATTCCCAGTTGGCTCCAATGAACTCTTGTTAGCTCACTCCTCAGTCTCTTGTGGACCCAGACTATATCTTACAATAGACCTCAAAGAGGGAGGCAGCTGCGTGCATTCCATAGAAAATAGAAAAAGCCATGGCCAGGTTGACCACAATTATCCAGGGTTCAAAGCCAAAGACAATCTCCTCCAATCCGTTGTCATACTCAGGTAGACAGCCAAAAGCGGGAGGTATCCAAAGCTGCAAGAGAAGAGAAAATGGCCTGTGGTGGGGAGCAGCTTCCAAGCCACCACAGAGGCCCCACTCAAGTCCCAGGCCTCATGGGAGCTGACCCTGATGCACGGGGACTGAGTCACCCCTGAGAGAACAATAAGGAGACCTCGTGGCATTTCCCATCTCCACAGAAACCACCAAATCCATGTCTGCCATGATCCTGCTCACTTCCTCACCCACCCTTCCCTGCAATCCATCCCTAATGAGTGCTCTTTGAACCCATCCAACTCTCTCCATCTCTACAGCCCTCGCCCAGCCTCAGTTTCCTCAATTGAAAGATGGGAATTCTCAGACACGTGTCTGAGAGGGCTTAGATGAGAATTAAGTTTGCAAAACTGAAAGCAGTGACTTTTGTTTGTGTTGCTCACGGAACCTACACACTGTTCCCTGCTTCTCAGGCTCTTCTCTGTCCCAGTTCTCTCTCCCTCTGCCACCCCTTGCGTTGTCAGGCTCCTCACTCCCACTTCAGGCTGCACCCTTCTTCAGCTTCCTCCACTCCCTGGCTGTGGCAGGCAGCCTCTAGGATGACCCTCAATGATCCCCAGCTCCTGCAGTCACCCTCTTGTGGAGTCCCCACCCCTTGAGTGTGGGATGCACCTAACGACTCACTTCCAACTCACAAAATATGGCAAAAGACACAGGAAGTAACTTCTGAAATTAGGTTGCAAAAGGACTTGCTATCCCTCTTGCTCATCTTCTCCTGAAAGACAGGTGGCAGAGCTGCCACGCTGCAAAGCACCCTATGCGGCAAGGGGCCCAGGGATTACTCCTGTCAACAGCCAGCAAGGAACTCAGACCCTCAGCCCAACAAGCCACAGCTGAATCCTGCCAACAGTCACATGAGTAGATCTGGAAACAAATCCTCTGCCACCTCTCGGAAAGTCAAGCCTTGAAATGAATGCAGCCCCAGCCAACAGTTTCAGCCTGGGAATGGCCCTGTGCAGAGATACTCAGCTAAAACTGTAGTTGGATTCATAAGTCAGAGAAACTATGAAATCATAAATGTACATTGTTTTAAGTTGCTGAGTATTGGGGTGGTCTCTTCCATAGCAATAGGTAACTGAGACACATAGCCTTCATTTGTATCTCCATACAGAACACTCCCTGGTATATACAGCCGACCTCTGTATCCAGGGACCTGCGTCTGTGAATTGAACCAACCACAGATCAAAAATATTCAAAAAGTAGTCTGGGCACAGTGGTTCACACCTATAATCCCAGAACTTTGGGAGGCCAAGGCAGGTGGATCACCTGAAGTCAGGAGTTCAAGGCCAGCTTGGCCAACATGGTGAAAACCCATCTCTACTAAAAATACAAAAAATTAGCAAGGTGTAGCGGCATGTGCCTGTAATCCCTGCTACTCAGGGGGCTGAGGCAGGAGAATCCCTTGAACCCAGGAGGCGAAGCTTGCAGTAAGCCAAGATCATGCCACTGCACTCCAGCCTGGGCAACAGTGAAGCTCGGTCTCAAAAAATAAAAATTAATTAATTAAAAAAATGAAATGGTTGGTTGTGTCTGTACTGAATAGGTACAAACTTTCTTCTTGTCATTATTCTCTAAACAATACAATGTAACAACTATTTACATAGCATTTAAATTGTATTAGGTATTCTAAGTAATCTAGAGATGTCTTAAAGTGTACGGGAGGATGGGTAGGTTACATGCAAGTATTACCCCATTTTATATATAGGACTTGAGCATCTGTGCATTTGGTATGCACCACGGGGGCCCTGGAACCAAGACCCCTCTCTTCTACTTTGCTTACTGGCTGCTGTGACTCTTAGGAGCTCTCCTACTTGTTCAGCGGGTCCCTCCCAGTCTCCTTTGCTGTTTCATCCTTTGCTCTGCCTCTTAAAGTTAGCCAGCGTCCAGGGCTCATTCCTGGGTCCCTTTCTATTCTCTCTACACATGAACCCTGGGGCTCTCTCCCAGTCCCTGGTTGTAAATACCAGCTATAGGCCTATGACTTCCCAGTCTCAATCTCCAGCCTGGACCACTTTGAAGAACCCCAGGCTCATAGTTTCCGGTGGCAACTTGAGTGTCTAAAACACATCTCAAACTCAACCCACCTTCCCCATTTCTCCATCTGCTCAGCTACATCGTCCTCCCAGGTGGTCCATCGAGGCTCCAGGTGTCAACCTTATCTCCCTCCTGCTCTCATAACCATGCCCCCTCCCATCCAGTCCCTCAGCGCATCTCCACTGTGCGCCTCCAAAGCAGTACCTTCAGCCCACCTGTGGCTCTCTCTCTCCACCTGTCCGGCCGGCCTCTCTCACCTGGACCATGGCGGTGGCCCCATGCCTGGTCTCCCAGCTCGAACTAGGGCTCCACTCGGCCACCAGATTTACATTTTATGGAAATCAGATCCTGTCCCTACCTTGAATAAACCCCTAAAGTCTTCCCAAAATATTTAAAATAAATTCTACACTCTGGCACGGAGTGATAAAGTGCTCTGTTAGCTGATTTCTAACCACCCACGCTTCTCCCCACTCACCCCACCCACACTGCAGGCAACCCTTCTTCCTGTTTCTCAAACCAGACCCGCTCACTCCAGCTGGGGGTTTTATACCAGCCATTGTTCCCTCTGCCCTGAACATGCGTGGCCAACCCCTTCCTGTCTCATGTCACCCTTCAGCGAGGCCTTCCCGCTAAGCTGGTCCATCTGATCTACAATGGCAGCCCAAGAGCTATTTCCCACACCCTCCTTTTCCACTTCTCTGCTTAACACGGGTACACTATAAGGTGTCTTTCTTGCTCAGTTGATGGTTTCACCTGCTGTTGCCTGGTTTGTAAGCCCCATAAGAGGAAGACCAGAGATCTTGGTCATTGCTGTACCCTCACCATTCATAGCAGTCCCTGGACCTCTGTAGGTACTTAAGGGACACCTTTTAAAGGAAGGGTGAGAGGAAGGGAAAGGGAGACAGGGAGGAAAAGGGAGGAGAAAGGAAGGCAGGAAAATGGGACCTCTTTTCTGAAATCCACATCTTTATATGTGCTGTTTAGTTGGCTGGAAATTCTTGTTACTTATCCTATTGAGAAGTGGCCTATGACCTCTTTCTTTGAATCTAGATGGACTCTGTGACTACATGACTAATAAAATACGGCAGAAATGACACCATGCAGTTTCCAAGCCCAGGCCTTAGGAGACAGGCAGCTTCCAGTTCAGTCTTTTGGAGGGTCAGCTCTGGGGCCCTCAGCCATCACGCATGGAGTCCAACCACCCTGAGACGTCATGCCGGAGACCCACCTGTGGATGCCCCAGTCAAGAGTCCTGGCTGAGCCCAGCCTCCCAGCCACTCCCACCCAAGGCACCAGACCACGGAGCTTCTGGCCAAGGCTTCACCAACTTCACTTGATGCTGTGAGGAACAGAACTGCCCATCCACGCCCTGCCAGAATTTCTAACCCACAAAGCCATGAGTCACAATAAATGCCATGGGACAAAAACAGTCATGCATGTTGCTTTTGTCATACATTAGTGGTAGTTCATTGCACGGCAATAGAAAACCAAAATATCTGTCTACTGGGTTCGTCCATTTGGATGCCACAGAGACACCTGAAACAGAACACGATCATTACTTAACTCTGGTCCTTCCTTCCACACTGACCTCCACCCACTGCTCCCAAGGTTGCCCCTCCTCCAGAGTCCTCCATCTCCAACATAGTATCACCATCTCCCCAGGAACTCAAGTGTGAAGGCAGGGGTCATGTTTGGCATCTGTCACCCTTTGCGAGTTGCAACCTGGAGACCCTGGAGGGTGTTATGATGAGTGAAATAACCTAATCACAAAAGAACTAATACTCCACAAATTCACTTATATGAGGAGTCTAGGAGTCAAATTCCTAGAGACTGAAAGAACGGTGGTTGTCAGGGGCTGGGGAGAATGGGGAGTTCATATTTAATGGGGGCAGAGTTTCAGTTTTGCCAGATGAGAATAACCTGGAAATGGATGGTGTGATGTTTGCACAATGTGAATGTACTTTACTCCACTATACACTTGAAAGTGGGTGCAATGGGAAAGTTTATGTGATGAGTTTTTTACCACAATTAAAAATATAACAAAACAAGCAGGAGTCAGATCCCATCACTCTCAGTGTAGACCTTTCCATGGTTTTCTGTTGCATTTAGGATTGAGTCTTGGCTCACAGGCCCTGTGTGGTCTCCCCTCTGCCCTCTGCTCTGTGCTCCCAGGTCATGTCCTGTGAGCCCTGCCTTGCCTTGCATCCGTCCCTTCCCCACACCTGCAGCTCTGCCCTGATAGTCTCTCATCCCAGCCCCATCCACACCCTTCCTTAGAAGAGGCCTTCCCTGACCCATCTCCCACAGCACCCTGCCCTTCCCCGTCACCACAACCACCCTCTGTTGTCTCCAGTGCCACGGCTCCTGGAAATTCAACTAACATTTCCATGTCCGTCTCTGGAGTGGAGCCCACTCCACCTGGACATGCACATCAGCACCTACAGCTGGGGCCTCTGGACTGGCTTCCGATGCTGGAGAAGACAGCTCTTGCTCTCTGCCAGATGCCTTTGGCACCACCTGGGGTCAACCACAAGGTTTCAAAGTGCCACCCCATGAGCCAGCACGGGTATCCTAAGACTCCACCCTGCGATGATTTCCATCCTCTGGCTCAATCCCCCAGAACCCAACCAGTGCCTGGGGGCATCATGGGCCAAGCACAGGGAGGAAGAGATGGAGCCCACCCTTCTCCTTGGACTGGGCCCTGGGTCTGGCTTTCGGGTCCTGACAGACCATGAATTGCCACTTGATTCTGGTATTTCAGACAGTGCTATCTTTCTTCAAGTCGGTCCAAAAATGTAAGCCAAGTATTTCACCCAGTAGTCAACCAAAAAGGCAACCAGGGAAAAACAACTTTTCAGAACTTAGTTTTAAAAAGAAATATTAGGTCAGAAGCAGTGGCTTGCGCCTGTAATCCCAGCATTTTAGGAGGCCTAGGCAGCAGATCACCTGAGGTCAGGAGTTCGAGACCACCCTGACCAACCTAGTGAAACCCTGTCTCTATTAAAAGTAGAAAAATTAGCTGGGCATGGTTGTTGCATGCCTGTAGTCCCACCTCCTCGGGAGGCTGAGGCAGGAGAATCACTTAAACCCAGGAGGCGGAGGTTGCAGTGAGCCGAGATCGCGCCATTGCGCTACAGCCTGGGCAACAGAGCAAGACTCCATCTCAAAATATATGTATATTAATATTAATCACAGGATATGTACAAAAAGCATATACTTGAGGAAGATTCTAGAACTAGCTCTGACTTTATAAGAATTTGCATTTTGGAATATGCACCTCAAAAAAATGCAGCTTACAGTATCTATCTCTCTTGTTAACTCTTTCAATTTTTGACTCACTGCTGTGCCCCTGACATAGTCCCTGGCATACAGCAGGTGCCTGGCAAATGTCTGTCAGATGGAGAAGAGGGTCTCCCTGCAGCCAAACTCTTCTGGGCCTTCCACCTTCAGAGCCCCTCCTCACTGCCTAGCAAACTGAAGGAACCTGGGTGATCCAAGGCTAGGGTGGATCAGGTTTGCTTGGCAGACACACAGCCATTCTGACTTTAGAAGGGACTTACTTTCCCAACTTTGTGTTCTTAGGGTGATATCAAAAGCTGCAGGCCCCGTATGCACCATTTGAATTTCAGGGGAGGAAGCTCAAAAGCCTCTGAGCTGCTGGGGCAACAGGGAGCAGGCTTGATAACAGAGGCTGGTAGCACAGAGCTGACTTCACCCAGAGTGATGGGCAGGCATCTCTGTGGACTGGGGCACTCCCCTCCAGCCACCAGTCACCATCACTGCAGAGACTCATGCGGTGGCAAAGGCTGCTTCCCCCTCCTTCTCACTGACCCCCACCATCCTTCCTTTATATGTCTTTAAAAAAATCCCAACAGCACACAATGCTTCTTATTCCTTTTTCTTCTCTCCATCCCTCCATCACTGCCTTGGTTCAAGCTCCTCCCCTTCCTGCCTGGGCTGTTGCAGGGCTTTCTCTCCCAGTCTTTCTGCTTCTGGCCCTATCTGTCTCCATCCTTGCTACACACAGCTACTGGGAGGATCATTCCAAAACACAAATCTGAGAGAGTCTTCCCTTGCCCTCAGCATAAAGACTAGACTCCAGCCAGGCCTAGGAAGCCCTGCTCAAGCCAGAGTCCACCTAGCTCGGCCCTCTCTCCTATTTCCCATTCTGCTACTCTGCTTAACACACATGGAATTTATGCCAAACTACTTGGTGCTCTCAAAACATGCCATGGTGTCTTTTGCCTCTGTGTCTTCACATATTGTGTGTCTCTGCCTGAAATGCTTTTCCCCGCCTTGATAACCTGGTGAACTTCCAGTCATTCCTTGCTGATGCAGACAGATGGGTGAGTGACTGTACACCTTCCTCTCCTTTGCTACCTTCCATCAGAGAGGCTGGAAAGCAAACCATCCACTTCCCCAGCCTCCCTTGCAGCGAGGGGTGCCCACATGAGAGACATTGCCTGGCACCAGCCCTTCCCCACTGCTTTCTGTCTTGAACCCAGATGTGATGCCTGGTGCAGCTGCAGCCATCTCATGACCATGTGGCAACAAACACCACACCACTCAAGTGACAAGATGAACAGTGCCTGGATGCCTGATGACATGGTTCAGCTGCCAGGCCAACCCCAAGCAGCCAACCTCCGGAATTCTCATGAGATAATTAAACATTGTTAAGACTGAAGACACTGTGAATCAAATTGCCTATCACTTGCAACTAAAAGCACTCCTGATTGACACTGGGCCTCACCTCAAGCACCCACTACTCACTGAAGTCCTTCTGGATCCCTGCTCCTAGTACACCTTGCACAAGCCCATCTCAGCACTTGTCCTGTTCACTATATTAGATTTGCTCATTGTCTCCCTCCCCCATTATACTGAGACCTTTTAGAGGAAAGAGACTGAGTCTTTCCACTTTAATCTTTAGTACCTAGCCCAGCCCCTAGCACACAGCAAGTCTTCAGTAGGTAGATTTGTAGAATATAGGTCTATTTTCCAGCCTTATATTGTAATTTTATACTTACAGTATTTTTATTACAAGCTGCCTCCATTCCTTATTTTAAAAAGGCAAGAGAAACCTAGATGTCCATCAATAATGGACTGGATAAAGAAAATGTATTATGGCCGGGTACAGTGGTTTACATCTGTAATACTAGCACTTTAGGAAGCTGAGGCAGGAGGATTGTTTGAGCGCAGGAGTTCAAGACAAGCCTGGGCAGCACAGTGAGAACCTATCTCTACAAAAAAAAAAAAAAAAAAAAGTTTTGGCCAGGCATGGTGGCTCACACCTGTAATCCTAGCATTTTGGGAGGTCAAGGTAGGTGGATCACTTGAGGTCAGGAGTCCGAAACCAGCCTGGCCAACATGGTGAAACCCCCATCTCTACTAAAAATGTTTTCAAAAATTAGCCAACTGTGGTGGCAGGTGTCTGTAATCCCAGCTATTCTGGAGGCTGAGGCAAGAGAATCACTTCAACTCGGGAGGCAGAGGTTGCAGTGAGCACCATTGCACTGTAGCCTAGGCAACAAGAGTGAAACTTTGTCTCAAAAAAAAAAAAAAAGATTTTAAAATTAACCAGGTGTGGTGGCACATGCCTGTGGTCCCAGGTACTCAGAAGGCTGAGATGGGAGGATTGCTTGAGCACAGGAGGTCGAAGCTGCAGTGAGCTGTGATCATGCCACTGCACTCCAGCCTGGGCAATGGGGCGTGACCCTCTCTCAAAAAAAGTAAATAGAAAATGTGGTAGCTCTACACCATGGAATATTATGCAGCCTTAAAAAAGAATGAAATCACATTATTTGCAGCAACCTGGATAGAAATGGAGTCCTTATCCTAAGTGAATTAACACAGGAACAGAAAACCAAATACCACATGTCCTCTCTTATAAGTGGGAACTAAACATTGGGTAGTCATGAACACAAATATATGAACAATAGACACTACTAGGGACTACTAGGGGGAGAGGTCGGAAGTGGGGTGCAGGGTGAAAAACTACCTATCAGGTACTATGCTCATTACCTGGGTGACGGGATCATTTGTGCACCAAACCTCAGCGACACGCAATTTACCCATGTAACAAATCTGCATGTGTACCCTCTGAACCTAAAATGAAAGTTTAAAGCAAAATTAAAAGAATAAGAATAACTTGGTGCAGATTACCAAAGTATTGCAGAGGAACAAGAAGGCTGCAATATTCCTCAGGACTTTTCTCTTGGCGTTGCCCTGTAAGAAACGAGGAAGGTGGACTGGGCTTGGGTTCCCTCCCCAGCTGCTCTCCTCCTGCTTCTCTTCCTTGTCACATCTTTCTCTCAGGCACACATTTCCATTGGCTGCTGGTGGCATGTCCCTGCCCCAGGGAGCCACGTCTCCAGCCACACCTCCACTCTTGAGGCAGGAGGAAGCAAGGGGCATGGTGTTGCCATTGCAGACTGTGACCATCTGAAAGGTTTGGATGTCCTCAGAGAGTTTTTTAGGCTCTCGGTGAATGGATTCAAAGATGAAGAGGTTCTAGATGTACTTCTCCACGATCACCACCATGGAGTAGGGCAGGTTGTACCAGGTGTAGTGGGGGTGGTCCTCGGCACAAAAGATGGCCAAGATTGAGCCCCAGGAGATAAGCCAGGAGCCTGAGGCAGTGCCCACCAAGAGGTCCGAGTCCAGTTTGCGGGGCGGATTTTTGGACTCGTCCAGTGACTTCTCATCTGTCCTGTAAATCCGGATTCCAGCCAGCCCCGCAGCCCCCATAAGCATCATCAGGGTGATGGCATACAGGTAGAACGTGATGAGTGCTGACTCGCTCTTGGTCTTGGAGCACCCAACATGAATCAGGTACACCACCCACCACCACGGCAATGGTGGCGGCCAGCGCAGTCAGGCCCAGGACTGTGCCCACCATGACCCCATCAGACTTGAACTGCATCTTCTGGTGCTGATGGCTGTCAACTTTGCGCCCGATGTTCTTCCACAGGACGTAGAGCACTGTGGAGGCCAGGACCTGATACTCTATGTCGAAGGGGTAGAGGTAGTAGATATAGTAGATCCCGTGGGAGATGGTGGTGCAGAGAGTTGGGGGCGTGCAGTTACACTGCGGTGTGTGGTCATCTAAAACTAGGGGAGACAGGTTGATCACACAGGGGGGCTATTAGCAGGTGCAAGGGGAAGCAGAAAAGCACAGAAAACTGTTTCCACTGTGGATTCAGGCTTGGGTCTTCCCACTGGATTACAAGCTTTATCATGTCATGGCTTATTATCACGTTTAATATCATGGCTAATTTGATAGCCCTGAGTATCCCCAAAGCATATTCATTGCCTAAATCACATTTATTTGGTGTGTTGCCAAAGAGGATAAAGAAGATGACTCTATTGTTGTAAAAAATAGATATGTAGATGATAGATAGATAGATGGATACACACACACACAGACAGGCAGAAAAAACCTGGAAGGACACAAACTAAAATGTCAACAATTGTTATCTCTGGGTGGAAAAATGACAGATGGTTTTTAATCTCTTCTAGATTTTGCTTCCCTGTCTTTTCTAAATTTTCTCTGTGAAGATGACTTACATGTGTGATTTTTTTAAGATTATTTTTAAAAAATACTTTCTGGAGAAAATGCCCCTTTTAATTAGCAAAAGATGTGCCTCTTAAGACTCCAGTGCTAGCAAGCATGCAGGAGACAGGTGCTCTCCGATATCAGTGCGGGGAAAGTAAACGGGCACCACCTTCTGGAAGAGAAGCTGGCTGTGGTATGGAGGGCCCTCTCATCACAGGAGGGCAGATGCTGCAAGTAAATGATGAAACAGGTCACCAAAGCCCTAAAGGCGATGCAGTCTCTGACCCATAATTCCATTCTTTCCATTCTACCCTTCTACGCAAAGGGACAAATAAAAAAATGTAATCAAAGAGTCAGGTAAGGCCAGGAGTGGTGACTCAGCCCTGTAATCCCAGCACTTTGGGAGGCCAAAGCAGGTGGATCACTTGAGGTCGGAAGTTCGAGACCAGCCTGGCCAACATGGCGAAACCTCATCTCTATTAAAACTACAAAAATTAGCCAGGTGTGGTGGCAAGCCTGTAATACCAGCTACTGGGGAGGCTGAGGCAGAAGAATCGCTTGAACCTGGGAGGCAGAAGTTGCAGTGAGCTGACATCGCACCGCTGCACTCCAGCCTAGGTGACAGAGCGAGACTCAGTCTCAAAAAATAATTTTAAAAAAAGTCAGGTAAAATTGTGTGTGTGTGTGTGTGTGTGTGTGTGTGAGAGAGAGAGAGAGAGAGAGAGAGAGAGAGAGAGAGAAAGAGAGAGAGGAACAGCTCAAGGTCCAACAATTTAGAAATTGTTAAGTAAATTTTAGTATATCCCAACAATGAGATAGTAGACAGCCACTGCACGTTATAATTAAGATGTGCTTTCTGGTTTTGGGTATGGGGGTGGTTGTTTTGTTTTTTGTTTGTTTTGAGACAGAGCCTCCTTCTGTTGCCCAGGCTGGAGTGCTGTGGCACAGTCTTGGCTCACTGCAACCTCAGCCTTCTGTGCTCAAGCATCCTCCTACTTCAGCCTGCTGAGTAGCTGGGACCACAGGCCCATGCCACCACTCCCGGCTAATTTTTATATTTTTTGTAGAGACAAGGTTCCGCCATATTGGCTAGGCTGGTCTTGAACTCCTGAGCTCATGCGATCTGCCCGCCTCAGCCTCCCGAAGTTCTGGGATTAAAGGCATGAGCCACTGCACCCGGCCAGGATGTGTTTTAATATTAAGAAAGTAATCTCGTTTCAAGGAAAATGGAAAAAAGTAAGAACAAACTGTATATTTCTTTAATGCAAGTCACAACCCAGTACAAGGCTGTAAAATCAGGTAGCAACCAACTTTTTTGTAGCAGAAATAATTTTCAGTGGACTAGAATAGGATAGAATGGAGTGGAATCAACTCCGATAAAATTTGGAAGCATCTCTGATATAGTAAAATTAAGTACTATTTCATCAAGCATACACACGTTAGTATGTGCGTATTTGGATTACAGTGTAAAATCTGTCTCTTATTGAAGGTTGCAATAAAAAAGATCAAATATATAGTATAAAATCAACTATAAATAAATGGCACACTACAAAAAAATAACCAAACATTCACAGCATTTATTGCATTTCTGGTTAAGTGTTGTGGATTTTTTTGCTTCACACTTTGTCATTGTTTTAGTTTATGATATGTATATATTACTTATAAAATCTGAGAAAAGCAGCTGGTTATGGTGGCTCATGCCTGTAATCCCAGCATTTTGGAAGGCTGAGGCAGGTAGATCACAAGGTCAGGAGATTGAGACCATCCTGGCTAACACGGTGAAACCCTGTCTCTACTAAAAATACAAAAAATTAGCCAGGCGTGGTGGTGGGCACCTGTAGTCCCAGCTACTCAGGAGGCTGAGGCAGGAGAATAGTGTGACCCCCAGGAGGCAGAGCTTGCAGTGAGCCGAGACCATGCCACTGCACTCCAGCCTGGGCGACAAGCGAGACTCCGTCTAAAAAAAAAAAAATAATCTGAGAAAAACTATATCATAGTATTAATTTTACTTTCACAGAACACTATGAAATTTTCTTTTTCTTTTTTTATTCTTTTTTATATAGGGTCTCCCTCTGTTGCCCAGGCTGGAGTGCAGTGGCACAAACACAGCTCACTGCAGCCTTGACTTCTTGGGCTCAAGTGATCCTCCTGCGTCAGTCTCCCATGTAGCTATAGCTGGGACCACGAGCCCATGCCACCATGCCTGGCTTTTTTTTTTTTTTTTTTTTTTTCCAGAGCTGGGGTCTCCCTTTGTTGCCCAGGCTGGTCTCAAATTCCTAGGCTAAAGCAATGCTCCTGCCTTGGGCTTACAAAGTGCTCAGATTACAGGCGTGAGTCACTGCCTCTGGTAATAATCTTCAATTCACACAGGGCTTCCCTAGCACTTACAATTCAATACGGTGTTATGCAGAAGACAAGGGAAGAAATCAGGAGGAAAAGTTCAGAGTAACAGAATGTTACAGCTGACAGAGTCCTTTTTTAGAAAATTAATCCAACCTCATCTTTCACAGAGGGCCTTGAAGCCAGATTGTTAGGATTCAAATCATGGCTGTATCACATGTTCACTGGTTACCCTGGGCTAACTTCTCCGTGGCTTGATGCCTTCATCGATATAATGAGGTTAATATTGTCTACTTGAGGCCAGGCGCAGTGGCTCACGCCTGTAATCCCAACAGTTTGGGAGGCCAAGGCTGGCGGATCACAAGGCCAGGAGTTCAAGACCAGCCTGGCCAACATAGTGAAACCCCGTCTCTATTAAAAATACAAAAATTAGCCAGGTATGGTGGCACGCACCTGTAGTCCCAGCTACTCAGGAAGCTGAGGCAGGAGAATCACTTGAACCTGGGAGGCAGAGGTTGCAGTGAGCCAAGTTCACGCTACTGTACTCCAGCTTAGGCGACAGAGTGAGACTCTGTCGCAAAACAAACAAACAAACAAAAATATATATATATACACACACACACATATATAGCCTACCAGAGAGTGTGGGGGTACAAATTAAATGACATGTGTAAATTTCCAAGAACAGTGGCAGGCACTCAGCAAATGCTTAATAAAAATTTACTTTTGTTATTGTTGTCATTGTTGCTACTAATATTGATACCAAGGAGGACGTGAGGCCCAAACACCAAGAGTGGCTGCTGGTTGGGGGTGGTGACTTCATTGTCTCCACCCCACTGATGACAAAACAGGTTCAAAGTGGCTCTCCAGGACAGCCTGGGTTTACACAGCTGGCACAGACTTGCTGCATGTTAAAGCTGGAAGGGATCTTTGCAAGTGCATGATTTGGATACCCTCACTTTACAAATGAGAAAAGGGAGGCTCAGAGAGATTAAATGTCTTCTAAAGGTCACACAGCTTGTACATGATGGGAACAAACCTGAGACACCCAGTTCCCTGCCCCACATTCCCCTCAGCCTGAATGTTCTCATATAGAAGTGACATATTGTAAATGCTAAAGGATTTTAGATAAAAATATAAAGATTAACCCAACAGGCTCTCAAATAGGAACAAGGTAGAACAGACATGAGCTAGAATTATAAGCCAACTACAGTTAAATTAAAACTTTAAATGAACCACAGCCTATTAACCACAACCTACCATTAGACTTTTATGAATTTTTAAAAGCCATACTTTTACTAGAAAGAACTGGTAATAGAGGTTTAATTAAAAACACAAGCAGAGGCAACCATCAATCTTCTGTAGTTGAAAACAAAGACATTTATTTCTGTGGCAAACTGGACCATGAGAAATGGCCATCAGAATGATCACCGTGGGTCTTACAAGTCCCTGAGTCATGGAAGAAACCTTTAATTATGCTCAGTACACATCACTTATGAGAGATTCAGGTTTTGGAAGATTTTCAACAACAGGGGGCTGTCTGGCTGATGCTGAGTTTGGTGGGCCTGAAGTTCTTTGGAACCTGCACTCCATCTCTGAACACTGTGGACTCTGCAGGTTTCCAAGACATTCCAACATGGCAGAGGGGCCACTCACCTCTCTCAGCACTCATCTGTTGTTATGTTCCCAAAGCCCAGAGTGATGAGCCATTCCTTGTGCTCATTGATTTGGTGCTTTGACTCATTGAGGACGCCGTTGGCCCACAGAAGCAGGTTGGTGAACACCAAGTGGATCACCTCAAACCTGAAAAACAGAAGGACTCAGTTCTCAAGCAGCCCTGGGAGAGCCTCAGGCACCATAGGGTGAGACAGACATGTGCACACAAATACACAGCTCCTTCTCAGCCATGATTCTGGCTACATCATGGATGACCCTTGAGAACGTTATGCTGTGAGAAATAAGCCAGACACAAGAAGACCAATACTGTATGGTTCAATTCATACGAGGCATCTAGAATATTCAAACTCATAAAGACAGAAAGTAGAACAGAGTTTGCCAGAAGCCGGAGGAGGAGGAAATAGAGAGTTGTTTAGTGGGCTCAGAGTTTCAGTTTGGCAAGATGAAAAACGTCTGCAGATTGGTTGTACAACAAGTGAATGTACTTAACATTAATGAACCATACGCTTAAAATGACTAAGATGGTAAATGTTATGTGATTGTCAACCTGAAAAAAAAAAGACACTAGACAAAATTATCGCTAAATATGTTGGATTTACTTGGAAATAGAAATAGGAATTACAATCCAGAATGCATGGAATGGCAAGCCACCAGCACATTCGGTGAGGGAAGGGTAAGGAGGAGCTGTTATTAGCAAAGAGAGATTTACGTAATCCACAGAGAAAAAGAGTTCACCGGTTCTAGAGGCTCAAAGCCAGAGTTGTCATCAGTTCATTGGTGGAGATGCCAGTGCTGGACAAGTGTTCTTCCAAGAGCATCTTATCTGCTTTACTGCAGTCCTAAAGAATATCTAGTAATGTCCAACTTCTTCAAAGCAGGAGATGCATGAAGGGTTTTTAGAAAGTCCTTGGAAACACTTCGTATCTCAGACACATAGACAGGAGTGCCCTCTCCTTGGCGCTTTCCCAGGCCTATTTTGCCTGGGTCTGACAAAAGCGATTTCATCCTGATATCTACGGGTTTTTCAGTATTTGCCACAATTTTAAAATAAATGCTCTGTTTTTTAGAATAGTGCCTAATTGTTATATATACTTTTTTCCATTCGCCAGTCATCTAATGTAGCAAAAGTACATGGTAAGTGTACAACAGGTATAGAATGATTAATTCATTGACTTGCCTGGCCAATAAAATGCCTTAAATTAGAAAGCTAGGATCTCCAACCCACCAACTAAGAGGGATATTTTGAAAATTCATATCTGTCCCAGTCATTCTTCTGCCTAAAGCCTTCAGTGGCTCCCCACTGCCCTCGAGGTGAAGCCCAAGCCCCTAGGTGGTGGTCAGCCTTGACCAAGAATTTGCTGCACACCTAGCCCTGTGCCAAGTGCTTTTCATACACATGTGGATTTAATCTCTACAACGAGCCCATGAAGTAGGTACTGTGATTGTCCTCACCTTGCAAGTAAGACCCATGAGGCCCAGAGAAGTTAAGTAATTTGCCTGAAGTCACACAGCTGTGGTCAGAGCCAGAGTCATGCAATCTGACCAGAGTGCAAGCTTACAAGCCCTACATCAAACAGGGATCCAGCCTGTGCCCACACATCCTCCTGCTACCCCACTGTGAGGAAAGACTGCATGTCCCAAAGACACCCTCTTCCAGTGGCCTCTGACCCACTAACCCTGTGCTCCTCCCTCTCTCACAAACGGTTCTGGGACCTTCCCTGGCAGAAATTGACTCTCACCCCAAGCTGCCGAAATGCCCTCCTTTGTGCTCCCTCATTGCTCTGGGACACTCTGCTCAAAGCACTGAGCCCAGCGTTGTCACTGTTTTGGGGACTGCCTCTCACCTAACTGACACCCCCATGGTGTGTGCCAAAGACTTTGCAGCCTTGTATTCCCCATGATGAGAACAATGTTCGTCCAGTATTTAAAGATGAACTGCAAGCAAAATAAATGAATGAACGAATGCAGTTCATTCTGGCCTCACGAAAGCTTTCCACATTGTCACTGTATCACTATAAGGCTCTGTCTTCATGGGATTTGGCTCCCCTGGAATGAGCAGCCAGTTATCTTTGATCAGCTTGGGCTGCCATAACAAAGGACCACAGATCATCAACTTCAATAACAGTAATTTCTCTTCTCAGGGTCCTGGGGCTAGAAATACAAGATCAAGGTATTGGCAGGGTTGGTTCCTTTTGAGGCCTCTCTCTTTGGCTTGTAGATGGTCAATTTCCTCCAGTGTCTTTACATGGCCGTCTCTCTGTGTGTGTCTGTGTCCTTCTCTCCTCTTATTATAAAGACACCAGGGCCAGGAGTGGTGCCTCACGCCTGTAATCCCAATACTTTGGGAGGCCAAGGCAGGTGGATTGCCTGAGGTCAGGAGTTCGAGACCAGCCTGGCCAACATGGTGAAACCTCATTTCTACTAAAAATACAAAAATTAGCTGGGCATGGTGGCAGGTGCCTGTAATCTGAGCTACTTGGGAGACTGAGGCAGGAGAATTGCTTGAACCCAGGAGATGGAAGTTGCAGTGAGCCGAGATTATGCCATTGCACTGCAGCCTGGGCAACAAGCAAAATTCCGTCTCAAAAACATAAAAAATAAAGACACTAGGCATATTGAATTTGGGCCACCCTAATGATCTTATTTAACCTCAATCTCCTATAAACGACCCTATCTCCAAATACGGTCACATGCTCAGGTACTGAGAATGAGGGTTTCAGCATATGAATTTCACAGGGGATATGACTCAGTTCATAACAGCTTTCAAGTGCAAGGCAGCCCCTCCAAATGAGCCCCTCAGCAAGCTCCCCAGTGATCCCACCATGCCACCATGGAGCTAAACTGTTTCCAGGCTCACTGGGCATGTTCTGTCTGTTAGCTTCACTGTTTGAGAATGTGTTTGATCTAGAGAAACACTCTAAGGTCATCCAGTGCTGTCTGTAAGTCAGCTGGGGGTACAAGCTGACGGTCACTTTGGATAAAAGATGAAGTTTTAAAAATGTCATCCCTGGTTTTCTAGAGGTAGAAAACTTTCCAAAGAACCTTCTCAAACTGGAAATCCAAAAATATTTCCAGCAATGGCAGTATCACCAGAACAAGTTCATGGTCTTCCAGGGTGACTTGTCAGGAAGAAAATAATCATTGTGTCTCCGCAGTGACTTTGAGCAAGTCACTTGTCTTCTCTGAGCTCCAAATTCTTCGTTAGAAAAAAATGAGAGCAGAGCCTGCCATTTGCAACAACATGGGCAAATCTGGAGGACATTGTGCTCAGTGAAATAAGGCAGACACAGAAAGAAAAATACTGCATAATCTCACTTATATGTGGTATCTAGAAAAACGTTTTTAATCCAATGCATAAAAACAGACGGTAGAAGCTGGGCATGATGATGTGGGCCTGTAGTCCTAGCTACTAGGGAGACTGAGGCGGGAGGATCACTTGAGCTGAATTCAAGGCTGCAGTGATCCGTGATGGCACCACTGCACTCTACCCTGGGCAACAGAGCAAGACCCTGTCTCTAAAATTGAATTAAATTAATAAATAAAAACAAAATAACATAAAGAGTAGAATGGTAGTTGGAGGGGAAAAATTAGAAGATTTTGGTCAAAGGGTACAAAGTTGCAAATACGTAAGATGAATAATTCTAGAGATGTCATAGACAACATGAAGACTGTAGTTAATACTATTGTATTGTATACTGGAAATTTGCTAAGAGAATAGATTTTAGGTGCTCTTACCACATCCAAAAAAAGAAAGGCAACTATGTGAGATGACAGGCATAAATATGCTTGACTGTAGTAATCACTTCACTATGGATAGGAATATCAAATAATCAGGTTGTATACCTTAAACATATATGACAAAAAACAAAAAAAATGAGACTGACAATTCAACAATTCAGATCCTGACTCTGATAACATTACCACGGATTTCTGCCAAGGGCGAACACTACCCTGAAAGCCCATCTAACATTCTTTTCAACCATGAGATTTTTCTGACCCTAAGCTATGCATTTAAATTATATTTATCAAATCCTTCCTTCTGAGCCATACCAAGTTTACCAGTGCTGTGGGAAAAAATCCTCATACATTTCTAAAAGACTTTAATCCCCAAACGAGAAAACAAAAGCGCTTCCATGACCCAGAGGAGGCATTGCAATGGCACAAGGTTTCTATGTAGGAAGAATATTAAATTTTTTAAAAAAATAAAATTGATTTTGGCAATGTTTGCATAACTCTATGAACAGACTAAACCGTTGAATTCCACATGTTAAATTGGTGAATTATATGCCATGTGAATTCTCTCAATAAACCTGTTACATACCCAGAAAATAAAATTCCCTCAAACTTTTACTGTAGACTCTGGCTTGGCAGAATTTCCTGACTCTTCATCGTTAGAAGTTCTGCCTCATAGGATCCCTGCAAAAATGGCCATGGGGACACAGAGTTTTATTTTGCAATGGAGGCAGCTGAAGAATTAAGCCTCAAAGATAGACTTCAGTTCACCTCAGTTCACTGCAGTTCACAGCTGTGCACACTGTCTCCACTTGCCACATGTCTTGATGTTACAAGCTTCCACACAACCTGGGATACACTTCACAGGAATGAGACAACATAAATAAACATCAGTGGTTTACCTGCAACAAAGTATGCGCTGAATGGGTGACAGGGAAAACTCCTTCAGTGGCTGATAAACATTCTGAAAATCCAATGAAGTATCTAATTTTAAGGCATCCCAGGATGATGGTAATGACTGCAAACAATGTGATACTACCTAAATGTGGGATAAAGGGGGAAGTGGAAACACACACATTCCATTAATATACATTGATGTCATTTCAAAATAAATTATATTACATATTAAACCCTTATGTATATGGTCAAATGATTTTTTCACAAGGGTGCTGAGACCATTCAATGGGAAAAGGGCAGTCTTTTCAACAAATGTGGGAAGACTGGATGTCCACATGCAAAAGAATGAATTTGGACCCTCACCTTACAGCATATACAAAAATTAACTCAAAACAGATAAAAGATCTAAATATAAAAGTATAAACCTTGTAAAAGAAGACATGGGAGAAAGCTTCATGACATTGGCTTTGGCAATAATTTCTTGGCTATGACACCAAAAATGCAAGCAACAAAAATTAAAATAAATAAGATGAACTACATGAAAATGAAAAATTTTTGCACATCACAGGATGCTACCAACGAAGTGGAAAGACAGCCCACAGAACTGGAGAAAACATTAGCAAATTATATACCTAATAAGTCATTAATATCCACAATATACAGATTTGTTTACATTAAATACCTCATATAATGAAATCGTACAGTACTGTCCTTTGGTGGTTGAGTTTATTTTACTTAGCATAATGTCCTCATGGCTCATCCATACTGTATCGTGTGTCAGAATTTCCTTCCTTTTTAAGCCGAATAATATTTTGTTGTATGTCTATACCTCATTGTGTTTATCCATCTATCTGTTGATGGATGCTGGGTCGCTTCCACCTTTTGGATACTGAAAATAATGCTGCTATGAGAGAATTTATAGAGAATTCTTATACATTGACAACAATGGGCTGGGCACACTGGCTCGCACCTGTAATCCCAGCACTTTGGCAGGCCGAGGAGGGTGAATAACTTGAGGTCAGAAGTTGGAGACCAGTCCGGCCAATGTGGTGTAACCTGTCTCTACTAATAATACAAAAATTAGCCTGGTATGGTGGTGCATGCCTATATTCCCAGCTACTCGGGATGCTGAGGCAGGAGAATCCCTTGAACCAGGGAGGCAGAGGTTGCAGTGAGCCGAGATCATGCCATGGCACTCCAGCCTGGGCAACAAGAGCGAAACTCTGTCTCCAAAAATCGATCAATCAACAATGACAAAAGCCAATTTAAAAATTGGCAAAGGACTTGAATAAACATATCTCCAAAGAAGACATAAAGATGGCCAGCAAGTACATGAAAAGATGTTCACCATCACTAATTATTAGAGAGATGCAAATCAAAACTACAAAATACTTTCACACTATCAGGATGGCTACTATCAAATAAAAAGAAAATAATAGAAAATAACAAGCATTGGTGAGGATATAGAGAAATAGTGCTCTGTTGGTAGGAATGTAAATTGATACAGCTACTACTGAAAATAGTAGGGAGGGCCTTCAAAAAATTGAAAATACTGTTATGGCATGATCTGGCATTTTCACTTCTGAGTATATACCCAAAAGAATTGAAAGCAGGGACCCGAGGAGATATCTGTATTCTCCTGTTCATAGCAGCATTATTTTCAGTATCCAAAATGTGGAAGCAACCCAGCATCCATCAACAGATGGATGGATAAACACAATGAGGTATAGACATACAACAGAATATTATTCAGCTTAAAAAGGAAGGAAATTCTGACACACGATACAGTATGGATGAGCCATGAGGACATTATGCTAAGTAAAATAAACTCAACCACCAAAGGACAATACTGTACGATTTCATTATATGAGGTATCAAATGTAAGCAAATTCATAGACAGAAATAGAATGGTGGTTGCCAGGTGCTAGAGGGAGGGAAGAATGGAGAGTTAGTGTTTGATGAGGACAGAGTTTCAGTTTTGCAAGATGAAAAAGTTCTGGAGGTTGGTTGCACAACAGTGCATATGTGCTTAACACCACTGAGCTGTGCACTTGAAAACTGGTAAGTTGGTAAATTTTATGTATATAAATGCATGTTTTACCACAATTAAAAATATATTAATAAAATAAATTCTAGCCCAGGCACGGTGGCTCATGCCTGTAATTCCAGCACTTTGGGAGGCCAAGGTGGGAGGATCACTTGAGGCCAAGAGCCTAAGCAACCCCATCTCTACCCAAAAATAACATAATAATTATTTCTAAATAAATAAATAAATAAATTCTACTGTTGAGCTGCAAAGGTAAAACTAGAAGGCAGGTGTTGTGTCCTGTTCATCAATGTACCCACCCCATAGCCCAGAGTCTGACAAATGATACACAATCAACGAAGCCTGGTCCAGTCAACAGAATGCTCCCAGAAGCTTTTTCAAAAAGGAGAAATCTAAGAATGTCACTGCTCTACTCAAAAATCTCAATTCTGTAATCCTAAAATCCTGTTCTCTAAAGAATAAGTGTGCAGCTGGCTGGGTGCAGTGGCTCACATCTGTAATCCCAGCACTTTGGGAGGCCGAGGTGGGTGGATCACTTGAGGTTGGGAGTTCGAGACCAGCCTGACCAACATGGAGAAACCCCATCTCTGCTAAAAAATACAAAAGTAGTGGGTGTGGTGGTGCATGCCTGTAATCCTGCTACACTGGAGGCTGAGGCAGGAGAATCACTTGAACCCGGGAGGTGGAGGTTGCAGTGAGCCGAGATTGCATGATTGCATTCCAGCCAGGGCAACAAGAGTGAAACTCTGTCTCAAAATATATATATATTAATAAGAAATAATAAGAAATAAGAGTGCAGAGTGTGCAGGTCATAAGGTATACAGGAATTCTCTGAACTGTCTTTGCAACTTTTCCATAAATCTAAAGCTTTTCTAAAATCGAAAGTTTATTTATTTATTTATCTGAGACAGGGTCTTGTTCTGTCACCCAGGCTGGAGTGCAGCGGCACGATCTTGGCTCACTGCAACCTCCACCTCCCAGGTTCAAGTGATTCTTGTGCCTCAACCTCAATCCCAAGTACCTGGGATTACAGGCGTGCTGGCCAGGCTGGTCTTAAACTCCTGGCCTCAAGTGCTCCACCTGTCTCAGCCTCCCAAAGTGCTAGGATTACAGGCATGAGTCACTAAGCCCGGCTGAAAGTATATTAAAAAAAAAAAAATAGATGGGCAAAGGCTCTATAGTAGTAGCTGAGGAAGGGCCTGTGCTAGGTGTACTGAGGAAAGGAAGCAATCTTTGATAGTATAATGAGCATGGCTTTGCCCAAAATATAAAAACAAACTAATAAAAAATTTGCATATAAAAAAGACTGGAAAGGAATGTGCAAAATACATTAAAAAGACACTTGGTGACAAATGAAGAAATTAGTGAGAAAAAGGCAGTGATCATGAGTGCTTGATCAAGTCAGAGTTCCTCATCTTCCTCCTGGGCTAGCATTGACTGCCATTTACACATTTGCTGCTACCAACAGGAGGAAACTGGATCATGTATGACATGCATTAAGGCACTGAGCAGAGAGGAGGGCATGAGCCATAACATTGGGCTATAACGTTACAGCCCCAGCCTGAGAAGCCTCCTCTGAAAAGTAATGCAATCGCCTGGCACTTTTCCACTGCTCAAAGCCTTATGGAAACAACTCTAACTCACATTTTTAATCCTGAAAACACCCCAATGAAATCGGAAACTTTGTAAGAGTGGAGATTCAATCCCAGTGCTTTGAAATGTTTTGACAAATACGTGGTTGGTTTTAATTACAAAAAACATAGCAAGATCAGGTGAGGCAGCGTGGTTGAGTGGCAAGAGTACAGGCCTGAAAGTACGGAGACCTGGACACTCACAGAATATATGAGTCACTTCCTGCTCCCAGCCTCAGGATTCCCATACAGAAAATGCGGATGGTCTACAGCAGTGGTTCTCAAACTGGAAACTGCATCAGAATCACCTGCAGGGCTTGTTAAAACACAAATTCCTGGGCTCCACCTCCAGAGTTTCTGATTCAGTAGGTCTGGGTGGTGCCCCAAAATTTTCATCTCTAACAAGTTTTCAAGTGGGGCTGCCACTGTTGATCTAGGCCACGCTTTGAAAACTACTGGTCTAGACCATCTCTGTGGTTGACATGCCAAGGGTTCAATAATATACTCTTTAAGTCCTCCCTTTCTTCCTGTGTTCATCTACTCATCCATGGATTCATTCAGCCAGTTATTTATACAACAAACACCTTGGGGACTCCTACTATGCATGAGACATTGTGCCAAGGGCTCAAAGACAGACATAGGAGATTGCTGTAGAAACAAAAATATACGAGTATAATATTGCATAAATTGGGGTGTGCACAAAATATCAGAGAGATGAGCTGGCAACAGACTTTCACTGTGCAGCCTGGGAAACCAGAAGACAGTGGAGGAATGTGCCACAAGGAAAGGACTGCACCTCAAAAACCTTATTCTCAGCTAAGATGTCGCCCATGTGTCAGGGCAAAAGGCAGAATGATGTTTGAAGTATACAAAATGTAATTTTTTCAACAGCTATTTATTGAGCAGCAACCATGGGCCAGGCATTGTCCCAGGCACTGAAGATATAAAGGTCAATAAAATAGACTATCTGCCCTTGAGGAGTTTCACATCTAGTGGGGAAGGCAAAAAATAAACCGGTAAATAGTAAACACATAAAGAATGTCAGGAAGTGCTAAGTGCATGAAGAAAAGTAAAGCAGAAAAGGGGACTGAGGTTGAAGGTACATGGGCAGGAAAGGAGGTGATTGTTGAACAGAGAACAGAGAAAACTGTCATCCACATAACTTGTCTGACAAAGGACTTTAACCAAGCAGCTTGTGAACTGGAAGAGAGTCCCCAAAAGAGGGGAAGATGAGGAGGAGAGCAAATTATATTGACCAATCAACTCTGTGGAAGGCTAGAGGAGGGTGGAGGTATAATGGATGGAGAGACAGATGGAGATAGATAATTAGATTAATAGGAGAGAAAAGAAGAACTTAAATTCAAATGGATAAACTGCCTGAGATGTGTAATTTACATGCCCTATAAAGACTTGTCATACAGAATAGACATTTTGAGGCGAAATTCTATTAACTATCTCTACAAAACCCATAAGTTCGGCCAAGCACAGTGGCTCACACCTGTAATCCCAGTGCTTTGGGAGGCCGAGGCAGATGGATCACCTTAGGTCAGGAGTTCGAGATGAGCCTGGCCAACATGCTGAAACCCCGTCTTTACTAAAAATACAAAAATTAGTCTGGCGTGGTGGCAAGCATCTGTAGTCCCAGCTACTTGGGAGGCTGGGGCAGGAGAATGGTGTGAACCCAGGAGGCAGAGGTTGCAGTCAACCGAGATTGCACCATTGCACTCCAGCATGGGTGACAGAGCGAGACTCCATCTGAAAACAAAACAAAACAAAACAACACAACAACAACAAAAAACCTAAGTTGGAAAAGGACTGGATAGGGAACAAAGAAAAACCTTTGAAAGCCCTCAAGGTAAATAAATGGAAAAGGAGAGGGAAGAAGGGAAAGGAATAGGGAGGCAAACGTATCCTAAAGGTCTCATCCCATTAGGTAGAGAGGAAGTGGGAGCAGTGAACATCTTGGAGTGGGACACAGTGTGGCTTGCTGAGGGAAATGTTCAATATTTTGTTTTCAAGTAAGAATGAAGTAATAGGCAGCTGGGCGCGGTGTCTCACACCTATAATCCCAGCACTTTGGGAGGCCAAGATGGGCGGAACACTTAAGGTCAGGAGTTCAAGACCAGCCAGGCCAAGATGGTGAAACCCTGTCTCTACCAAAAACACAAGAAATTAGCCCAGTGTGGTGATGGGCACGTGTAGTCCCAGCTACTTAGGAGGCTGAGGTAGGAGAATCGCTTGAACCTGGGAGGCGGAGGTTGCAGTGAGCCGAGATCATGCCACTGCACTCCAGCCTGGGCGACAAAGTGAGACTCCAGCTCAAAAAAAAAGAATGAAGTAATATGCATCAGATTATGAGAGAGGGAAGAAAAAAATGGCCATGAATGGAATAAAAAATCAGAATAAATTTTCAAATGCTCAAAAAAGGCAAATGTGGAAGAGGAAAAGGAAGAAATAGGAATGTAAAATATATCATCATAAACATCGAAAAGAAAAATGGAAACAAAAAAGTCAACTACATAAATTATTTCTATAAATTAGAATGATCTAAATCCCCCCACTAAGTAGTAAGCAAGAATAGGAAAATCGAATTAAAAATAAAACCTAGTTACATGATCTTTACACAAATTGCACCTCTAACAAAGTAATAAAGGTTTAAAATAAAGTAGTGGACAAAGAGGAATCAGGCAATGCAAACAAAAAGAAAGTTGGAATGGCAATATTAATATCAGACCATACGGGATTTAAAGTTAATGTAATAAGTAGGATAAAGAATCCTTCCTCTTTTATCACCACATATAACAAAAGACAGACAGTCTGGTGTGGTGGCTCACGCCTGTAATCCCAGCACTTTGGGAGGCTGCAGCAGGGGGATCACGAGGTCAGGAGTTCAAGACCAGCCTGACCAACATAGTGAAACACCATCTCTACTAAAAATACAAAAAAAAAAAAAAAAATTGTGTGTGGTGTGGTGGTGGGTGCCTGTAGTCCCAGCTACTTGGGAGGTTGAGGCAGGAGAATCGCTTGAACCCAGGAGGCAGAGATTGCAGTGAGCTGAGATCGCACCATTGCACTGCAGCCTGGGAGACAGAGCAGGACTCTGTCTCAAAAAAAAAAAAAAAAAAAAAAAAGATTTGAAGGGAGCCCAGGGGGCAAGACTGGGTGGGCACAGGATGGAGACAGTGACACCCTTGGTCTTGGGTAGCCCCTGCCAGCCCCAGCATATCCTCAGCAGATAGGGTGACAACAGCGCCTCTACCTCTAGTGGGAGGCGCAAGAGAAATTCACGTGATGCACTTGCCTGGGCTTGGTGAGTGGAAAGCTCCCCACTGACTCGAGCACTGGTGGTGAGGATGGAGAGGGAGGTGGAGATGGAGGCGACAGCATGGGCAGAGCAAGAGCACAGCTGTGGAAGGGAGGCCCTCCCAGCTAGCCTTCGGGAGGCCCATGGCCAGTCTCGGGGCAGGAGGAAAGAATGTGGACCAAAAGCGGAACGTCCAGCCAGGGGAGGCCCCAGGAATGACTGTATCAGGGCTGAGTGTGATCACAGGAAAAGTCACCTAAGGACTGAAATCCAGTGGAGTCAAGACTACGTGGAAGCCTATCTCTCCATGATGGCAACTTTGGAAGAACGTGTGACCTTGTGGAAGTGCACAGAAGGCACTGCTGGCCTGAATGGGTCCTCGGGCTGTGGTCTCAGGGCCGGCTTCTCTCCCTTCCCCAGACCTGCTGTGGCTCCATCCCCTCTCTCCTGCATCCTGGGATTGCCTCCAATTAACTACCTGCTTACAAGCCTTTTCTTTATTTTCTTTTTTGCTTTTTTTTCTTTACATGTAAAGCATGAGTCCATCTGGAGCTTATTTTAAAGCACAGTATGAGGACTGACATTGACCTGTTTTTTTAAATGAAATAACTAGTTGTCCCAACCCTGCTTGTTGGATAACACTGCTCTGTTTCAGGAGTACCCCCACTGTCATACACCCGTGGGTCCATACCCCTGGGCTCTCCATCTTGGCACTCCCCTGCCTGTGGCACCTCCTTCCTGAGGGCCGGCCTCACCCAGGGCCCAGCTGCCCTCTCCATGGCCTGTGTCTTCCTTTCCTGATGCCTCAGATTCCCCCCATTCTCTGGCACTCTTTCCATCCTTCTGGCCTCACTCTGCACCTCCCCTGAGGTGCAGGACTGCCCTGCCCCAGCCCCCAGCTTCCTCACTCCCGAAGCCTTGTGCCACTGAAGCACGAGCTCCAGAGTGCACCTGGATGGCAGCTTCTCTCAGGGCCAACAAACGCCTGGTGCTGGCTGCCCTCCCAGCATCTCCCCTCAACTCCTCAGCTCCGCCCCAGGGCCTTAACACACACATGCATAGCACACACACATACAAACATATGTACACACAGACATGCACACAAATGTACATACGGACTTACACAGACACATACAGATGTGCACACACTCGTGCATACACAGATGTGTTCATGCAAACACACACATGCATGCTCACGGGTACGTACACATGTGTATGTTATGCTAAGAAATCTATTTTGTGTAGAAGACACTCAGGCTCAAATATGTGTCCAAAGTCACACAGCTATGGAGCGGCAGAACTCAGGTCTCTAGTGCACACAGCCCCGACTTACCGCAGTTCCACTTAACAGTTTTCAACTTTATAGTGATGCAAAAGCCATCCACAGTCAGCAGAAACCCTCGTGTGAGTCCCACACGGCCAGTTTTTCGCGTTCAGTACAGCAGTCAATGATTACATGAGGTATCCAACACTTGACTACAAAACAGGCTTCGTGTTGATGCTTCTGCCCACCGCAGGCTCAGGGCAGTGTTCTCAGCAGGCCAAGGTGGGCCCCCACGCTGTGCTATTCGGTAGTCAGGTGGACTCAGTCGTTTTCCACTCGCAGCGGCCTTATCGGGCTGCAGCCAGGGGTAAGTTGAGCAGTGTCTGTACTTTTAGCTCCACCCTGGGTATTTTTAAGTGGCAGATTTACAAATAAAAATAAAAATAAAAATGAAAAAATACAGCGTTCCAAATAGTAGGGACATAAAAGGAAAGAATGCACGTTGCAGTCAACCCATGCCTGGGAGCATAAGCACTTCAGGGGCATCAGCAGGCGTGACTGGCTATTGTTCCTGCTTTTCCTGGCAGCAGCGGCCTGGGCCTGAGAGGGATCGCCCTGGCCACAGCCGTAGGCAAGGCTGCTGGGAGCCGGGAGACGCCGCGCTCCGCGGTAGCGAGTCTGCGGCGCCACCTCGTGGGTGCTGCGTGGAACTCCCCGTGGTGCGGGCCGGGAAGGCCAGGTCCCCACAAAGCCGGAGCCTGAGCACAGCGGTGCGAGCTCGCCCCAGGGCATCCCACAGCACCCGGAGACGGGGGCTGGTCCCCCAAAACCCTCAGGGGTGAGAGGAAGGAGGTCCCCAGCCTGCTGAGAGCTGTCCTCTGAGCACGCACTCGCGCACACTCACACGTGCATGTGTGCATCTTCGGGCACCCTGACGCGTTCACATGCACGTACACGTGTGTGCACACGCAGTCTTTCACAAGCGTATGACGCGTTCACACGAGTGTGACGCGTTCACACGCACGCACACTCCCTCTCCCTCGAGCCTGGAAGGCGCACTGGGCTCATAGGGGTGGAAACCTCTACCGCGGCAGAGGCACAGCGCCAGGGCCAGGATGCTCGCTTTTGTTTCAGACGTGAAAACCGAGGCCCGAAAGAGACAGCCAGTGTCCAACCCTGTCCAAGGTCTCTGCTGATCGCGCCTCCTGTGTGCGGCCGGGGCCGGTGTGAGGGCAGCGGGCCCACCACACGCCTGGCCCGCCCCAGGGCCTCGAGCCACTTCCTCAGGAGCTCCTGGCAGCTGCAGCGACGGTGCGCCCAGCGCCCGAGGGTCCCATGGAGCCAGGCTTCCCAGCACACAGGCGCGGTGGAGCCTCGGGGCAGGCATACACCCCGCGAGCTCGCGGGGGCTGGGCACTGCGGGTCCTCGGGTGGGGACTCTGGAGTTCAGTCTTGAAGGACAAGGTCACTGAGGGTCAGGGAACCAGGAGGGTAGGGAGGGTAGGGAGGGGTGCCTAGGCCTAGTGGGAGAAGCATGTGAAAGTTCCCTAAGAGGGCTGGGTGTGAACAAGCGCTCGGCCCGGCCTCTCCCGGTAGACTGCTCTGGTGCCCCGGAGCCTCCCTTCTCCAAGGCCCCATGTACGCCCCCAGAGGGGTGACGCCCTCGCCCACGCTGAGCTCTGAGTGCTGCACGAGAACTCCCAGAGCCGTGTGCACACGCGCTCCCCGTGTTATATGTAGGACTGAGGCACCAGGACCAGGAACTGGCTCAAGCTCGTAGAACTTCATGGCAGGATCTGAAACAGGCAGATCAGCTCCAAAATCCATGTTCTTTTCAAATTTTTTAATTGTGGTGAAAATATACCTAACATAAAATGCACAGTTGTACCATCTTTTAGTGTGGGGTTAACTGGAATTAAGTGCACTCACATTGTCACATATCCCCTACCACCGTCCATCTCCAGAACTTCTTCATCTTCCCAAAAGGAAACCATACCCATTGAACACCAACTCCCTCCTTTTGTTAACCATTGCTCTTTCTGTATTTGAATTTGCCCATTCTGGGCCCCTCATGTAAGTGAAATCGCAATGTATTTGTCCTTTTGTGGCTGGCTTATTCCATCTAGCACAATGTCCTCAAGGTTCATACGTGTTGGCACGCCCCTCAGAATTTCCCTCCTGGCTGGGTGATATTATAGGCTCACGCCTATTATCCTAGCTGTTAAGGAGGCAGAGGTAGGAAGATAGCTTGAACCCAGGAGTTCGAGACCTGCCTGGGCAATATAGCGAGACTGCATTTTCCACAAAAAGAAAGAAAGAAAAAAAAGAATCTCCTTCCTGGTAAAGGTTCAGTAACAGTCTACTGTATGCATAACCACATTTCACTTGCCCATCCACTCACCCATAGACCCTCAGAATGCTTCTACCTTTTGACTCTTGTGAATCACGCTGCTTTGAACATGGGTGTGCAAATATCTGTGAGAGTGCCTGCTCTCAAAAAAATCCACATTCTTGGCACCATGAAGAATCACCTCTCACAGACACCAGGGAAAAGCAAGTCTGTCTGAGAGCAGAGGGTGAGGACGGGAAAGCCGGGCTGCGGATCACAACGGGCGTAGGAAAGCCCACCTGTGTGTTCCCATGTGTGGGAGGAGAGAGGAGAGATGCCCTCTAGTGAAGGAACTCTTGTAGCACCCAGCTCCATTCCTGCTTGGCCTGCGGAGGGCCAGCTCAGGAGCCCAGACCAGGAAGAAGTCAAATGACCGACAAGATCCATCAGGAAGCAGAAGTGTGCTGTGTCTCATCGGCAACAACAAACAGAGCTAGGACCAGCCACCCACCCCCCAACCCAGGGGAAATGCATCCACCACACAACTACCACCGCTGCGCTCATGACACTCTCAGAGACAGGCACGGGAGCTCCTGGCAAAGCACAAGCAGGGCAAGTGACAGTTTGCCAGTCCTGGGCAAGCAGACACTTATCCTCTCTCCAGTCCCCAATCCCACCAGCCTGCACAAGCAGAGAAACATCCTGCATAAATTAAAAGATTATCCGGATCATCAAAAGATCTGAGCAAACAAAAGGACTGAGACAAAAAACAAACAAAACAAAACAAACAAAAACCAGAACAACAACAGAAGAACACTCATTTTTACAGAGAGATTTGAGCCCATCCCAACAGAGTACAACGCTCTTTCCAAGCTCATGGATGGCATTTGGGAAAATTTAGCTGTGCTAAAGGAGCAGGAAGCCTCAGCCCCTTTCCCAAGAATTGCTGTTACACAAATCACATTCTCTCACCAGGGTGCAAAAAAATTAGAAACATACAATAACAAAGACCATGTTAAAAGTGCATTTTGGGGCCGGGCATGGTGGCTCATGCCTGTAATCGCAGCACTTTGAGAGGCTGAAGTGGGTGGATCACCCGAGGTCAGGAGATCGAGACCAGCCTGAGCAACATGACGAAACCCTGTCTCTACTAAAAATACAAAAAATTAGCCAGGCATAGTGGCAAGAGCCTGTAAACCCAGGTACTAGGGAGGCTGAGGCAACAAAATCACCTAAACTTAGGAGGCAGAGGTTGCAGTGAGCTGAGATTGTGCTACTGCACTCAAGCCTGAGCGACAGAGTGAGACTCTGTCTCAAAAAAAAAAGAAAAAGTGTGTTTTGGAAACAAAGTTAGTTTTCACAATGAAAATTATAAAATGCCTGGAACTCAATAGCAATAGGGTATTACATATTAAAATTATGAAACTCAACAAAATTGACATTTAAGGAGAGATTTATATCCTCAGATTAATTTGTCAGAAACAGGATAAAAGGAGAAAGCTGATGATAATTTGAGTAAAAGAGAAAATAAAAACTAAAATGAAAAACTTTTCAGAAACAAACTACAATAAGTGTGTGACCTATCAAAATCTCTGGATGTGTCCAAAGCAGTTCTCAGGGGAAACGTTATAGCTGGAAGTGTTTGTTAATATGCTTCAACAAAAGACATATAAAATTATATAAACTAAGTAAACATACAAGAAGCTTTTTTTAAGGGAAACAAGAAATAAATGTATTTAATTTTAAAACAGCCATAATAAAAGTAGACTTGATAAATAAAACCCAAAACCACTTCTTTGAAAAGACCGTTAAAAAAACCTCTGAGAAGTCAAGCAAAAGAGAAAGAAAAGGCACAAATTTTAAAATGTTAGATTTAGAAAAATGGCATAATAACCAACGTGGAGAAGCTGCTTCAAATCAAGGACGGGAGGCCAGCTTCATTCCATGGGAGGCCAGCTTCATTCCAGTAGGTTCTGTTTCACCTGGATGAAATGGAAGATTTTCTTGGAATGTATAAATTGGCTTAGCAGGAGGCAGAAAACCTGAATAAACAGAACAAACAGAAATGGTAAGCAGGTGCTCGAGGGGCTCCATCAGCCTCCAGGGATGGGCTGCTGTGTTAGGGAGGGCCAGAGCACAGGGGAAGTGGAGTGTAATTCTTTCTACAAGATTAGCAAGCTGAACTTGAATCTCACACACGCACACACACCACAGTGACATGGAAAGAATCCACAGGACACTTATGAGAGGTAAAAATAGAAAGTTTCTGCACAAAACAATCGTGTGTGTTTAAAAGATACCATGTGGCAGAAAATAGTGATCTACGTTTGCCAGTGTCTAGGAAGAAACCTTGAAGGCGCACGCCAGACTGGCAGCTGGGTTGGCTAGGGAGGAGACGATGGGGTGGGAGCAGCTAAGGACGACACACACTCTTTTAACTCTGTTCCTGTGTTGCTGGGACGTTTATAAACTGAAGATATATATATATATATATATATATTTTTTTTTTTTTTGAGACGGAGTCTCGCTCTGTCGCCCAGGCTGGAGTGCAGTGGTGCAATCTCGGCTCACTGCAAGCTCCGCCTCCCGGGTTCACGCCATTCTCCTGCCTCAGCCTCCCGAGTAGCTGGGACTACAGGTGCCTGCCACTGCGCCCAGCTAATTTTTTGTATTTTTAGTAGAGATGGGGTTTCACCGTGGTCTCGATCTCCTGACCTCGTGATCCGCCCACCTCGGCCTCCCAAAGTGCTGGGATTATAGGCGTGAGCCACCGCGCCCGGCCATATATTTTTAATTAATTATTTTTTTTTAAATTTTACTTTAAGTTCTGGGATACACTTGCAGAACATGTAGGTTTATTACATAGGTATACATGTGCCATGGTGGTTTGCTGCACCTATCAACTTGTCATCTAGGTTTTAAGCCCTGCATGCATTAGGTATTTGTCCTAATGCTCTCCTTTCCCTTGCCCCCAACCCCTGGATAGAACCTGGTGTGTGATGTTCCCCTCCCTGTGTCTACGTGTTCTCATTGTTCAACTCCCACTTATGAGTGAGAACATGCGGTACAAACTGCAGATATTTATACATTACTTTAAAGTAATTAAGTTAAACTTAACTAAATGTAAGCCAACTACATGTAAATAAATAAAACCAATAATTAATAACAACATAAAATTAATACTTTAATAATTACTAATTTATTTCTCAGTTAAAAATTAAAAATTTAGAAAATGTGGAAATGTGTTTCATAATAGGAGGATATTTAAAATGAAAGGGCATTTCTGTAGTCAAAGGGGTAGGAGACTCACCCAAACAAGACACAACCTCAAAACCAAAAGGAAAACTATCAGGTTTGATTATACAAATACTGAAAACCTCTGAATACATGAAAGGCAAATTCTATATCCCATGAAACTACCCTTCAGAAATGAAGAGAGAAATAAAGACATTCTCAGAGGAAGAGAATATAGGAATTTGTCACTGGTCAATTTAGAAATGCTAAAAAGTGGCTACAGAAATATGTTCTGTCATTTCCACAATACAAAAAATTAAAACAAAAAAATCAAAATAAAAAATGGCTACAGAAAGTTCTTATGCAGAAGGGATAAATATGGGACTATGGGAGGAGGGACAAAGGAAAGACCAGAAATGTGGATACATACACGAGACAATCCACAGTTCTTAAAATCACATTTGACGACTGAAACAAAAACTATACCACCACGTACTACTCAAGCCAGTGATTTATACAAGTGGAAAAGGTAGAGACATAAATGCAAGGCAGGTTTCCACACTTTGAAGTGGTAAATACTGGTACCAGTAGACTACTATATTACAATACACACATTGTAACATCCAGAGCAAACACTTTAAGACTATACAAAGAGATACACGCAACATTATACAGAAACAGATCAAGATGGAGGGAAAGAAAAAGGAAACAAAAAAGCAAATAATAAAAACATCAGATATAAGCAATTATGTAACAATAAGCACCTTAAATGTAAATGGTCTAAATAAACCAAAAGACAGATTGATGGAGAGCCTATAATAAACACATGGTCCAACTAAATACTGTTCATAAGAAACTTCAAACTCACTTAAGGACCTAAGTAGGTTGAAAGTAAAATAATGGAGAAAGATATCCTGTGAAATCATTATTTTTTTAAGGAAGCAGGAGTGAATATATTAATATCTCATGAAGTAGACTTCAAGCAAAATAATTTCCCAGAGCTGGAGAGGGTCTTCGCTGAATTTTAAGATCTAAAATTTCCTATGCTGCCTTGACATCTTTGAGCCTCACAGGGCCCCAAAGGCCTAGCCGTGGGTTTTCCTGTTTCTACCAGACACCCCCTACCCCGCCACCCAACAGGAAACGCTCCCCACCTGGCTAGTTCTTTTATCAGCCAGAACAGTTGCACCTCAGCCTAAGAAGCTTCACTTCACCTGTCTGCCAGCCCATGAATTTATTCAAACAAGCCAATTGCATTCCCCCTCGGGAACCATTGGTCATTGTGTGCTCTTGTTACTACCAAGCCTGCCTGCTTCCTCAGCCCCCCAGCCCTCACTCCTCTACAGAGTGCGGTGCCCATCTGACCCTGTGTGGCATGCAGTGTCCTCCTCTGAGCTGTGGGTATATGTGACTAAAACACTGCTGTCAATCTCATCCATCCACGCCAGGTGTCGTGTTCACCCATCGCCTACACTTTAGGGCAGGTACCCCTCCTTCACCAATGGGGTGAAAAGGAAGTGACCATAACAACTACTTAATGCCAAAAGGATTAACCCACCAAGAAGACATCTACTTCAACATCCTCCTCTTAGCAACTGTTAAAACTAGGCAGAGGCCGGGCACAGTGGCTCATGCCTGTAATCCCAGAACTCTGGGAGGCAAAAACAAAGGATAGCTTGAGGCAAGGAGTTCGAGCCTGGGCAACAAAGCAAGGCCTCATCTCTCCAAAAAATTTTAAATTTAGCCAGGTGTGGCGGCACACACCTATAGTACCAGCTACTCAGGAGGTTAAGCCAGGGGAAGTACTTGACCTTAGGAAGTCAAGGCTGCAGTGAGTCATGTTCGTGCCACCGCACTCTAGTGTAAGTGACAGTGAAACTAGGCAGAAAAGGAGCAAGGATTTACAAAAGATCTGAACAGTCAACCAGCAAAATCTGACATCCATATAACACTCCACTCCCCAACAGCAAAACACACACATTTTTAAAGCCAATAGAAATCTACCAAGATGAAGTACATTTGGGGCAATAAAAGAAATCACAGCAAATCTCACCGTGCCCCTCTCTGCGCCTTCTTTTCTCACCATGGGGAAGCGTTTGGGGGCCTCTTGAGGGACCCCTAGATGCTTCTACTCAGAGCCCCCAAAGCCGGGGAGCCTCCACTCCTCTGCAGCCTCCCCTGTCGGTTCTCGCTACCCAGGGTTCAGTGGCCTGGGGGCTGACGGAGGGGGTCGCCTCTGCCAAGGCCCCTCCCGACGCCTCCCTGGCTCATCCAGCCCACCTTCCTCCCACGCTGGCTCACGCAAAGTGCTCTGGTCACCAGGAGCCCTTCCTGACCAGCCCCGGCCCCTTCTTGGCCTTCGCCCACCTGGCCTCCCCTGGAGCCCTGACCTGGGTGCCGGGCCTGCTGGGTCCAGAGCCCACCCCGCCCTGAACAACCCCGAGTCTCAGCCACCCTCAGTTCTTACCCTTTCACAGCTGGGGAGTGGAGCCTGGGCTGCGCCGCCTCGCCGCGCCTGCGCCGCCTCGCCGCGCCTGCGCCGCCTCGCCGCGCCTGCGCCGCCTCGCCGCGCCTGCGCCGCCTCGCCGCGCCTGCGCCGCCTCGCCGCGCCTGCGCCGCCTCGCCGCGCCTGCGCCGCTGTCCGCCTCCCCGCCGCGCCGCAGCCCTCCGCCGCGCCGCCGCCCTCCGCCTCCCCGCCGCGCCGCCTCCGTCCGCCTCTCCGCCGCGCCGCCGCCGACCGCCTCGCCGCCGCTGGCCGCCTCTCCGCCGCCGTCCGCCTCTCCGCCGCGCCGCCGCCGTCCGCCGCTCCGCCGCGCCAACGCTGGCCGCCTCTCCGCTGCTGTCCGCCTCTCCGCCACGCCGGCGCCAGCGCTGTGTGCCTTTGCTAGGGCGGAGCTGCGTTCTCCTCAGCACAGACCCGGAGAGCATTGCGAGGGCGGAGCTGAGTTCTCCTCTGCACAGACTTCGGAGATACAGCTAAGGCAGAGCAATGCTCTCCTCAGCACAGACCCGGGCGGGCGGGCCGGTGGCATCGCGAGGGTGGAACTGCGTTCTGCTCTGCACAGACCTTGGGGGCACTGCCTCGCTTTGGGACAACTAGGGGCCGCATGGATGGTGAATAAAATCCTTCCTGTTTGCAGCCCTGTTTGTGGTTGGTGGCAGCGATGGACACTGCAGCCAGCCAGAGCGTACAAAGGCGTCGGGGTAAGTGCGCTATCCAGGCTGCACTGTGGGTGGCCTGGGACGGGTTGGGAGCTCTATCTCAGGCGTCACTGGTCGTCTTGGGTGGCCGGTTGGGTGTGCTATCTGGGGCTGTGCTGCCTGCACGGGGGGGGGGGGTGGGTGGGTGTGGTTTGGGGGCCCAAACCAGGGCTGCACTGCCTTTGGTGGGGAGCCGGTTGGGGGCACTATCCCAGACTGTATTGCTGGCAACAGTGAGGTGGGCTAAGTGTGCTATCCGGGGCTGCACTGTGCGGCTGTTGGGGGGGGTGGCGGTTTTGGGTTGAGGGCGCTATGGGGTGCTGTAATGCCCATGGTGTGGGGAGGCGGGGCAGTTTGGGTATGTTGGGTGTGTTATTGGGGGGGTGACACTGCTGGTGGTAGGGGGCAGGGTGGATTGGGGGCCATATCAGGGGCTGCACTGATTGCTTTAGCTAGGATTTCTGGTACTATGTTAAACAACAGTGGTGACAGGGGGCATCCTTATCATGTTCCAGATCTTAGAGGAAAAGCTTTCCATTTTTCCCCGTTCCATATGATTCTAGCTGTGGGTGTCTTTCCTGTAGTTTTTATTATGTTGCAGTATGTTTCTTCTGTGCCCGTTTCTTTGAGGATTTATAGCATGAAGGGATGTTGAATTTCATCAAATGCTTTTTCAGTTTCAGTTGACGTGATCCTACTGTTTTTGTCGTTTATTTGGTTGATATGATGTATCACATTGTATGTTGAGTGACCCTTGCATCCCAGGGATACATCCCACTTGATCATGATGAATTATCTTTTTAATGTATTACTGAATTTGATTCAGTGGTATTTTGTTGAGGATTTTTGCATCAATATTAGAGATCCTGGCCTGTAGTTTCCTTCTTTGATGCTTTTATCTGATTTTCGTATCACAGTAATAATGGTCTCATAGAATAAGTTTGGAAGTATTCCCTCCTGTTTTTCAAAATAGTTTGAGCAGGATTCGTACTAGGTCTTTAAATTGTTTGGTGTGTTGCCATCAGCAGTGAAGACATCAGTTCCTGGGCTTTTCTTTACTGGAGACTTTTTCTGATGGCTTCAATCTCATTACTTGTTACCAATCTGTTCTGGGCTTGGATGTTTTCGTTGTTTAACCTAAGCAGGTTGTATGCATCTAGGAATTTGCCAATTTCTACTAGGCTTTCCAATTTATTGGCATATAATAGCCAGTTATGATCCTTTGAATTTCTGAAGTATTAGTTGTAATGTCTCCTTTTTTAATCTGTTGATTTTATTTGAATCTTGTCTCTTTTCTTAGCCTGGTTAAAAGTTTGTCAATTTTGTTGAGCTTTCCAGAAAACCAACTTTTCGTTTAATCTTGTGTGTTTTTTATTTCAATTTTGTTTGTGCTATGATCTTATTCATATTCTTATTTTCGGTTTAGTTTGTTCTTTACTAATTCTTTAAGATGTATTGTTTATTTGAAGTTTTTCTTTTGTTTGGATGGTAGGCACTTCTGGCTGTAAATCTCTGCCTTTGTACTGCTTTCTGCATAACAAGTTTTGGTATACTGTGTTTTCATTACCCTTTGTTTCATGAAATTTTTGAATTTCTGTCTTAGTATCTTCATTGACCCGCTAGTCATTTATTCAGGAGGGTAGTGTTTAACTTCCATGTGATTGTATTGTTTCCAAAATTACTTTTTTTATTGATACCTAGTTTTATTCCTTTGTAGTGAAAGAAGATGGCCATGGAGACAGACAGCAGCGTGGTCAGAGTGGTAGGAGCCGGCCATCAGCGAGAGCTGCTCCGTGCCTGGCTGCTGGGTCCTAGAGCCTGTGGTCCACTGGCTTGCCTCACTGTGGTTGGTGGTGGCGGTAACAGAGACTGCAGGACGACCAGAGTGGTAGGACAGGGGCTATCCAGGGCTGCACCTTTCGCAGTGTGGGGTGGGTTGGGGGCGCTATCCAGGGTGTCATTGCCTGCATTAGGGGTACTGGTTGGTAGCACTGTACAGGGCTGCACTGCCCACGGCAGGGAGGGTGGGTTATGGGTGCTTTCTGGGGCTGCAATGCCCATGGAGGAGGACAGGTTAGGGCACTGTCGGGTATACACTACTGGCGGCATTGGGGGACGGAGGAGGGGGGCGCTATTGAGGGCAGGACTAGCCGTGGAGCGGGGGCGAGTTCGCTGCTATCAGGGGCTGCACTGCTGGCGGCAGTCAACAGAGTTGGCATCCAAGGAAGGAGTGGTTCTCCTCTCCCTGACTCCACACTCCAGAGGGCGACCCACTCTTGGTCATACTGGAGTGCGGCAGGGCACCCAGCGTTTGCGTGGGAATCCTGAGCATGGCAGAGCCCCCACACCCACCGTGGTTCCTGGGCCTGTGTACTCTGGGTCTGTGCCTCAGAGGCTGCCAGGCACCCCTGGGGACACCACGGGGGACAGGGCCCTGTGCGTGGAGGCGTCAGGAACAGGAATTGGCACCTGGGGGCGGAGGGCTGGCTGGGTCTGAATTTTTCTGCTTCTCCTGCTCCCCGAGGAGTGCAGCCCCAGTGGGCCCAATGGTTCCTGTGGAGTGGGGAGCTGGGTGCTGTGGTGTCTCCAGCACCCACCCCAGACCCCAGTTCCCGGCCAGCTTGGGCCAAAAGGAGAGGCTGGACTTTGGAGGGTGGGTGTGAGTGCCTTTGCTGAAACTGGCCCCTGCCACCCAGTGGCTGGCATGACAAGTTGAGGCTCTAACCCTTCCATCCCTCACATCTTTCTCTAGGCTTTTCTGGCTTTGCCCATCCAGCTGCTCCATGCCAGGAGGAGGAGGAGACACCTAGAGCCTGCGACACCATGGCTCGCCTCGCTGCGGGTGGGCAGCAGTGACGAAGACTGCAGTGCGCCAGAGAGGTAGGACAGCGGCCGCGCTAGGAGGGCAGGCGGCTGCAGCCAGGGTTGGGGGTCAGGCTTACAGCGATGGACGGGCTGCAGCAGTGGCCAGGTGGTAGGAGCCTTGTAGGGAGGGCTGGTGCATTGGCAATGGGCCTGGCTTTGCCCTGCGCCTGCCGTGGATCTGGCCCTGTACTGCCCTGCCTTGCCCTGTACCTGCCCTACTGTTACTTGGACTCTCGGCCCTGTCCTGCTCTGGTCCCATCCTGACCCTGTCTTGGCCCTGTGCTACCCTGTCCCTGCCCTGGTCTTGCCCTGGCACTGGCCCTGCCCTGAACCTGCACTGGCCTGACCTTGGCTCTGGCCCTGGCTCTGGCCCTGCCTCTTGTCCTGACCCTGATCATGTCATGGCACTGGCCCTGCCAATGGTCATGGTCCTGCTCTTGTTCTGGCCCTAACCTGGCCTTGGACATGTCCTGGCCCTGCTTTGGCCCATCCCTGCCCTGGCCCCACCATGGGCCTGCCTGTTCTGCCCTCTCCTGGCACTGACCTTGCCCTGTCATGGCCCAGTGGTGCCATTGCCCTGCCTTACCCTGCGCTGGTTGTGCCTTGGCCCCGCTTGGTGCTGGCCTCTCCCTGGACCTGCCCTGGACCTGCCCTGACCCTGCCTTGGCTTTTGCCCTGCCCTCACTATGGCCTGGCCCTGGCCCTAGCCCTGGTCCTGCCATATCCCTGGCCCTGCCCTTATCCAGGCCCTGCCTCTGCTGCTGCCCTGGCCCTGGCCTGGAACCTGGTCCTGTCAAGGACCTGCCCTGACTCTGCCATGGCCCTGGCCTTGCTCTGCCTTGTTCCTGGCCCTGACCCAGACCCAGACCCTTTCCTGGCTCTGCACTGGCCTTTCCCTGGCCCTGAGCTGGCAGTGGTCTGTCCCTGGTCTTGCCATCACCCTGCCCTGCTGCGCTCTGGATGTGTCATCACCCTGCCCTGGCCCTACTCTGCCTTTGACCCTGCCCTGGCCTTACCTTGGCCCTCACCCTAGTCTTCGCTAGACCCTGCTCTGGAGCTGGCCCTAGCACAGATCTGGCCCTGATCCTGGCCCTGGTCTTTGTCCTGCCATAGCCCTGGCCCTGAAGTAGACTTGGAGGTGTCCTGGCACTGGCGTAACATGGCTCTACATTGGCCTGTCCCTGCCCTGCCACTACCATCGCCTTGCCCTGCTCTGTCCTGTCCCAGTACTGACCCGGCCATGCTATTTCCCTGCCCTACCCTGCCTTGGCTGTGCCCTGGCTCGGTTCTGTCCCTGGCCTCAGCCCTGCCCCGCCCCGGACATGCTCTGACACTGCCTCAGCCTCAGCACTAGCCTGGCTCTTTCTTGGCATCAGCCCTGCTCTCTCTGTGGACTGGCTCTTGTCCTGTCCTACACTGGCCATACCATGCCCTGCCCTGCCCTGATTCAGCCCTGGCCCATCCCTGGCCCAGCCTTGGCCTTGGCATTGCCCCTGGTCCTGCCATATTTCTTGCCGTGTCCCTACCCTGGCCTTGCCCCTGACCCTTACCTTGCCCTGGCCCTGCCCTTGCCCTAACGCAGCCCCTGGCCCTGTCATGGCCCTGCCCTGGACCTGTCCTGGCCCTGGCCCTTCCCTGCTTGAGACCTTGCCCTGGTTCTCCCCTGGCCCTGACCCTGAAATGCCTGGCCCTACCCTGGCCTTGCACTGCTCTGGCCCTTGCCCTGACTCTGGTCCTGTCACTGGCCTAGCCCCAGCCCTGTTGCGGGTCTTACCATGGCCCAGACCCTGCCTTGGCCCTGCCCTGACACTGTCCTGGACCCTGGCTGTGCCAAGAACCTTCACTGTCCTTGCCATTGTTTTGCTCCTGCCCCGAACCTGGTCCTGCCCAGGCCATGGCCATGGCCCTGGCCCTGGCCCTACCCAGGTCTTGGCACTGGCCTGGCCCTGCCGTGCCCTGGCCCTATGCTTTCCTGGCCTTGCTTTGCCGGCCCTGGCCCTGCCTTGGCCCTAGCCTGGCTTTGACCCTGCCCTCGCCCTACCTTGGCCTTCACCCTAGCCTTACCTGGGCACTGTGTTGGACCTGGCCATAGCACAGACCTGGTTGTGGCCCTGGTCCTGCCGTGGCCCTGTCTCAGACCCTAGCCCTGCCAGGTACCTGTCCTGGCCCAGCTCTGGGCCTGGCTTTGTCCCTGGTTCTTAGATGAACCTGGCCCTGCCCCTGCCCTTGCTCTTGCCCTGGCACTGGCCTTGGACATGTCCGTGGTCCTAACCCTGGCCCTGCCCAGGAGCTGCCACTGCCTTGGCCGTGCCCTGGCTCTGGCCCTGCCCCATCCCCAGCCATAGACCTGCCCTGGTTGGTCATGCCCTACCTTAACCCTGTGCTACCCTGGGCCTGCTCCACCCTGCCCTGGCCCTGCCCTGACCCTGCCTTGGCCCTCAAACTGGCCCTAACACAGACCTGGTCCTATGTGTGGCCTTGGCCTTGCATTGACCCCTGCTCCTGACCCTGGTCCTGCCATGGCCCTGGCCCTGCCAATGACCCTGGCAGCCCTGACCCTGGCCCTTTCTTGGCCCTGGCCCTGAACTGGCCCTGCCCTGACCCTGGCCCTGAAGTGGATTTGCAGGTGTCTTGCCCCTGATTTAACCTGGTCTTACCATGGCCCTGTCCCTCCCCTGGCTCTCTCCTGGTCTTCTGCTGACCCTGACCCAGACCTTGGCCCTGCCCCAGCCTTGTCCTAGATCTGGCCATGGCCCTGCCTCTGCCCTGGACCGGCACTGGCACTGGCATGGACCCTGGCCCTGGCCATTTGCTACTTAAGGCCATACCCTGGCCCAGCCCTGGTCCTGACCCTGTCCTGGCCCTAATTTGGCCTGGCTCTACCCTGGCATGCTATTCTGGCCCTAGCCCTGACCCTGTCCCTGTCCCTGTCTTGGCCCCAGCCCCATTGCTGGTCCTGCCATGGCCATTGTCCTGACATTGCCCTTTCCTGGTTCTGGCCCTGGCCCTGTCCCAGCCCTGCTCTGGCCCTGGTCTGAACCCTGGCCCTGCAATAGACCTGCCTTGGTCCTGCCCAGACCCTGGCTCTGGCCCTACCTCTGCCCTGGCCATACCCTTGCCCTGGCCTGGACCCTGGTCCTGGTCCTTGTCCTTCCCCAGCCGTGGCCCTGGCCCTGCCCTGCCTGTGCCCTGTTCTATCCTGGGCTGGCCCTGCCATGGCCTGGTCTTGCCATTGCCCTGCCCTAGCCTGCCCTGCTTGTGCCCTCGATCTGCCCCGGCCTTTGCCTGTGTCTTGGTTCTAGCTTTGACTCAGCCCTGGACCTTCCCTGACCTTGCCTCAGCCCTGGCACTACGCTGGCCTTGCCTTGGCATTTGCCCTACTCTTTCTATGGCCTGGCTCTGGTCTTGCCCTGCTCTGCTCTTGTTCTGCCCTGGCACAGCCCTGGCCCTGGCCCTGGCCCTGCCGTATCACTGGCTCTGGTCCTGCCCTTATGCAGACCTGATCCTGCCACTGCCTTGGCTTTGGCCTGGACCTTAGCCATACAGTGACCCTGCCATGACCCTTTCCTGGACCTGGCCTGGAACCTGGCCCTGCGAAGGACTCGCCCTGGCTCTGTCATGGCCCTGGCCCTTTCCTGGATTTGGATGTGTCCTGTCCCTTATTTGCCCTGGCCCTTCCCTGGCTCTGCCATACCCCTTCTGTGGGGTAGGGCCGGGGTCAGGACCAGGCCAGGGCAGGGTCAGGACCAGGGTAGGGCCATGGTAAGGCCTGAAGATGGGAAGGGCCAGGGCAGCGGCTGGACCAGGGAAGGGTCAGGGCCAGGGATGTAGTAGGACTAGGGGCAGAGCTGGCACTAGGGCTGAGCCAGGGCAGAGCAGGAGAGATTACATTAGGCTATTATGTAAAATTTTTATTTTAGATTTTTAAGATAACTATAGTAGTAGTAAATGTCTATACTATATTGTTTGTAATAGTAATAATATTTGCAGTAATCACTAAATTTTAACTGATACTATCTTTGCTTGCAGTAGTGTTCTATGAGTATAATTTTATCAATATGTAAATATGTGAGGCATTGATTCTCACAATAATTCTATGTGCTAGGTACTTAAAGCATCCCCATTTTCCAAATGTAGGAAACAGGCATAAAGAAGTTAAATACTTGGCCAGATTACTCCTTTAATCCCAGCACTTTGGGAGGCCAAGGCAGGCAGATGGCTTGAGCTCAGGAGTTTGGAACCAGCCTGGGCAACATTGTGAAACCCCATCTCTACTAAAAATGCACAAAAAGAACTAATTTAAGTTTCTTGTAGGATTCTGGTTATAAAACACTGGTCAAACACACAGGGCATGGATAGGGCAGGGCCAGGGACAAGGTCAGTCCAGGAAGGGGCCAGGGCCAAGGCAGGACCAGAGCTGGACTTGGAGGTGTCCTGGTCTGATTTACCCTGCCCCAACGTTGGCCCAGCCTTGCTCTGGCACTTCCTGTCATGCCCTGTCCCTGGCCTGAGCATTGGCCCTGTCCCTGTCCTGCTTCTGGCCCTGCCCCGGAGTTGACCAGGCACTGCCATGGCCCAGTCCTGCATTGCCCTGCCCTCCTCTGCCCTGGTGCTACCATGGCTCTGCTTGGGCCCTAGCTCTGCCTCGACTCTGGACCTGCCCTGACTCTGCTCAGCCCTGGATCTACCCTGACTCTGCCTTGGTGTTGCCCTCCCATCTCTATGGCCTGGCTCTGGCCGTGCATTGCACAGGCCATGCTCTGCCCTGTGTGTCCCAGCCTGGGCCCAGCCCTCGTCCTACCATATTCCTGACCCCAGCCATACCCTTGTTCTGGCCGTGACCCTGCCGTGGCCCTCTCCTGGCCCTTCCTTGGTCCTGCTCTGCCCTTCCATGCCCTGGCCTTGCCCTCACCCTGCATTGGCCCTGCACTGATCCTGCCCTGCCCTGGCACTGCCTTGGCCCCGGCCCTTCCTTCTCCCTGGTCTTGCCTTTGCCCTGCCCTGGCCTGACCCCATGCCTACCGAGTCCATGAAATGGCCCTGGACCTGCCTTGCCATCATCTGTCCTGGCCCTGTATTGTCCCCACCATGCTCTGGTCCAGCGCTTGCCCTGGTCCTGTTGCTAGTCGTACCACTGTTATGGCCCTGCCCTGTTTTTGGCCATGCCCTGTGCTACCCTAGCCCTGTCCTGCCTTGGCCTTGGCCCTACCATGGCCTTCTCCCACCCTGGCCTGGCCTTACACTGGCCTTTTCTACCCTGGCCTTGCCCTTCCGTGGTCTTGCCCTGCCCTGGCCTTGCCCTGCCCTGGCCTTGGCTTTGCCTTATCCTGGTCTTGGTTCTGCCCTGACCCTGGCCTTGCTCTGGATCCTCTCTGGTTCTGCTTTCTCCCTGGCCCTGCCCTTGCTCTGGCCCTGTCCCTGGCCCAGCCTTGACCCTGACCCTGGCCCTGACAATCCGCAGGTCTGACACTGGCCATGCTTGGCCCTGGCACCTCCTTTTGGCCCTGCCCTGGCCCTGCCTTGGCCCTGTGCTATCTTAGTCCTGCCCTGGCCCTGAACTCACCCTGGCCCTACCCTCACCCTACACTGGCTCTGCCCTACCCTGGCCTTGCCCTGCCCTGGCCCTGCCTTTGGCCTGCTCTGGCTCTGGTTCTGCCCTGGCCTTGCCCTTGCCCTGGACCCTCCCTGGCCGTGTTTTGTCCATGGTCCTTCTCTGGCCTTGCCCTTGCCCTGTCCCCTTTCTGGTCCTGCCATGTTTCTGGCCCTGTCCTGTCCATGTCCTGGACCTGACTCTGGCCCTGGACCTCCCTGTCCCTGCCCTGCCATACCCTGGCCCATTCCTTGCTCTACACTGACCCTGCCCTGCCTTGGCCCTGTGCTACCCTAGCCCTGCCCTGGCCTTCTGCTGACCCTGATCCTGCCATGGCCCTGGCCCTGCCATGTCCCTGCCCTGGCCCTGGTTCTTCCCTGCTTCTTGCCCTGGCCTTGGCCCTCTCATGTCCCTGGCTGTGACCCTGCCCCTGGTTTTTCTCTGGCCATGACTCTGCCCCTGTTCTGCCCTATCCCTGGTCCTGTCTTAGTTCTGTCCTAGCCCTGGCCTTTCACAGTACTTTATGCTTAGTAAGGGCTCCATGGTGTCTGTGAGTTGAATGTTGTGTTCATAGTATCTGCCAAAAGAGAAAGAAAAAAAACAAAATATTTTGATAAGAAGTTAAAGCTTTGTATATAATATGCCTTGAATTGTAAGTGCCTGTTATTAGTTGTATTACATATAGGTCATGGTTTTGTACACATAACTCCAAACCATTGATACTGTTAAAAGAATACATGAATATGTGAAAGAATGTATAAACGTAAGAATGTATCAGTATCTAATGACCTTTCCAAATTAATTTTTATTTTTAGCTCTATTAGATTTTTCTCAGTGTAACAAATGTTTATTCCTATGTAATTAAGGGCATATTTCCTGTACAGAATATTCACATTACCTAATTGAAAATTATATGATACAAAAATATAATACTATTTTTAGGCCAGGCATGGTGGCTCATACCTGTAATCCCAACATTTTGAGAAGCCAAGTTTGGAGAATCATTTGAGTCCAGGAGTTGACCAGCCTGGGCAACATAGTGAGACCTTGTCCTTATTAAATAAATAAATGAATAAATAAATAGGTTGGGCACTGTGGCTCATATCTGTCATCCCAGCATTTTGGGTTGCCAATGCAGGAGGATTGCTTGAGCCCAGGAGTTTGAGACCAGCCTGGGCAGAATAGCAAGACTCCATCTCTACAAATAATAAAATATTAACCAGGTGTGGTGGTGCGCACCTGGGGTCCCAGCTACCTGGGAGGCTAAGGTGGGAGGTTTGCTCGAGGTTGCAGTGAACTGCGAATGCACCACTGCATTCCAGCCTAGGCCACAGAACAAGACCTTGTCTATAAATAGAGAAATAAGTAAAAATATAAATAAAAATAAGTAAAAATAAATATAAGTAAATATAAATATAAATACATATAAATATAAAAATGCATACATGAAAAGAAACAATTTTTAAATTTAACATCACTGAGGGCATCCTATCCATTTCATTTCATGATTCCATTACGTCATTTCACTTAGATGAAATGATAAGATGAATTGAGATGAGATGAAATGATGAGATGAAATGACAAAATGATGAGATGAGATGAGATGATGAGATGAAATTTTGAGATGAAATGGTGAGTAGAAATGATGAGATGAAATGATGAGACAAAATGACAAAGTTGAAAAGAAATTGAAAGGAGATGAAATGAGATGAAATGATGAGATGATAGATGAAATGATGAGATGAAACAAGATGAAATGATGAGATAAAATGAAGTGAAATAATGAAATGATATGAAATAATGAAATTGAAATGAGATGAGGAGATGAAATAATGAGATAAAATGAGATGAAATGAGATGAACGATGAGATGACATGATGAGATGAAATGAGATGAAAAATGATGAGATGAAAAATGAGATGAAATGAAATAATGAAATGAGATGAAATGAAATGAAATAATGAAAGGAAATTATGAAATGTAATGAAATTGAAATGAAATTGAAATGAGATGAGTTGAAATGATGAGATGTAATGATGAAATGAAATGATGAAATGAGATGAGATGAAATGAGAGGAAATAATGAGATGAAATGAGATGATGAGATGAGATGAAATCATGAGATGAAATGAAATGAAATGAAATGAGGGATGAAATGATGAGATGAAATGAGATGAAAGGTAATGAGATGAAATGAAATGACATAATGAAATGAAATAATGAAATGAGATGAAATGAAATAATGAAATGATGAAATAATGAAATGAAAATGAAATGGAAATGATGAGAAGAAATGATGAGATGAAATGAGATGAAATAAAATGAGATGAAATGATGAGATGGAATGAAATGACGAGATGAGATGAAATGAGATGAACTATGATGAGATGAAATGACATAATGAAATGAAGTGATGAAATGGAATAATGAAATGGAAATGAGATGAGATGCAATGAGTTGAAATGAGATGAAATGATGAAATGATGAGATGAAATGATGAGATGAGATGTGATGAAATGATGACATGAAATGATGACATAAAATGAGATGAAATGTAATGATGAAATGACATGAGATGAGATGAGATGAGATGATGAGATGAGAAAAATGATATGAAATGAGATGAAATGATGAGATGAAATGATGAGATGAACTGATGAGATGAAATGAAATGAAATAATGAAATGAAATTGAAATAAATAAAATTGAAATGAGATGAAATGATGAGATGATGAAATAAAATGAAAAATTATGATGAGATGTGATGAGATGAAATGATGAGATGAGATGACATGAAATAATGAAATGAAATTGAAATGAGATGAGAAGATACGAGATGAGATGAAGTGATGAGATGAAATGATGAAATGATGAGATAAGATGAAAAGAGTTGAGATGATAAGATGAAATGATGAGATGAAAAGATGAGATGAAATGAAATTAGATGAAATGAAATTAGATGAAATGTAATGAGATGAAATGAAATGACATAATGAAATGGAAAAAATGAAATAATGAAATGAGGTGAAATTAAATGAGATGATGAAATTAAACGATGAAATAATGAAATGGAAATGATGAGATGAGATGAAATGATGAGATGAATGATGAGATGAAATGATGAGATGCAATGATGAGATGAAATGATGAGATGAGATGAGATGTAATGATGAGGAAATGATGAGATGAAATGAGATGAAATAATGAAAGGAAATTGAATTGAGATATGAGATGAAATGAGATAAAATGAGATGAAATAAGAAATGATGAGATGAAATGCTGAGGTGAGATGAGATGAAATGAGGAGATGAAACGATGAGATGAAGTGAAAGGATGAGATGAAATGATGAGATGAGGTGAGATGAGATGAAATGAGATGAAATGAAGAAATGATGAGATGAGACGAGAAGAAATGAGATGAAATGAGATGAGATGAAATGAAGTGAAATGAAATGAAATAATGAAATTGAAATGAGATGAGATGAAATGAGATAAAATGATGAGATGAAATGATGAGAAGAAATGAGATGAAATGATGAGACGAGATGATGAGATGAAAAATGATGAGATGAAATGAGATGAATTGAAATGAAATAATGAAATGAGATGAAATGAAAAATGATGAAATGATATTGAAATGAAATCGAAAGATGAGATGAAATGAGATGAAATGATGAAATGTTGAAATGAAATGATGAAATGAATAGATGTGACATGAAATGATGAGATGAAATGAAATGAAATGAGATTAAGTGATGAGATGAAAAATGATGAGATGAAAAATGATGAGATGAAATGCTGAGATGAAATGAGATGAGATGAACTGAGATGAGATGAGATGAAATAATGAAATTAGGTGAAATAATGAAATGAGATGAAATAATGAAATTGAAATGAGAAGAAATGAGATGAAATGTTGTAATGAAAGGAGGAAATGATGAGATGAAATGATGAGATGAATTGAGATGAAATGAGATGAAAAATGATATGAAAAATGATATCAAAAATATGAGATGAAATGAAATGAGATTATATGAAATGACAATGAAATAAATGAAATTAGATGAAATGAAATGAAATAGTGAAATGAAATGATGAAATGAAATAATGAAAATGAAATGGAAATGAGATGAGATGAGATTTGATGAAATGAGATGAAATGATGAGATGATATGAAATGAGATGAGATGGGATGAGATGAAATGAGATGAAATGATGAAATGATGGGGTGAAGTGATGGCACTGTCACCTGTGTGTCTATTCTTTTTCCCAAGCAACAAAAATTATAATTCATTAATTTTAATTTTATTATTTAAGAATATTCTTAAGGGTTGAAGGAAAAATAATATCTGTACATTATGGGTTACAATCTAAGTATAAATAATACATATATTAAAACTTACAAAGAATATGTTTTGGAATCGAATATACCATGCTTCTGTGATGACAGTTATTTCATGCTGGTTGTCACAATTTTACATGAAAAACTAATGAAAAAATGTTTTTAACTGTTTCTAAAAATAACAGTTTCCAAAACAGTTTTACATTCGAAATATGAAAAAGATGTCTTTATGTTCCTTAATCTGATGAGATTTTCACACTCTGCACATGATAATTGTTAGATTTTTATTGTGTTGATAAATTGTATATCAAATAAAAATTGTTATTACCTCTTAAATTAGGATTTTTAGGTGATATAGGCAGAAAGGAAGGCAAGTTTTTATAACTTTGTCTAAATGAACTTTCTAAATGCCTGAGTATTAAAAGATAGCATGTCTATAAATCACAATGTATATATTACTGTATGACCTAGGACCAATCAAAACCATTACCTCTGATAACATTATATTGTGCCCAGTATAAAATAGATATAATAATACCTCAAACTTAAATCCAGGCATTGTCATTGAGTATCTTAAATATATGCAACAAAGGTGCTTTTAAAAATACAAGCTAGTGATTGTACCAAATTTGTAAATTTCTTTCATTAATATTTGTCATTTTTGTTGTCAAAATCTTTTACTTCCTTGCTTAAATTTATTTCTAAGTACATTTTTGTAGCTATTGTAAAAGGAATTGCTTTCTTAATTTCTTGTTTCAGCTAGTTTACTATCAATATATAGAAATGCTACTGATTTTTGTATGTTGATTTATATCCTGCAACTTTATTAATTTCATGTATCACCCTAAGAAGCTTTTGGTAGAGTCTTATTTTTTCCGTGTATAAGATCACATTATCTTTAAACAGGGACAATTTGACTGTCTCCTTTCCAGTTCAGATGTCCTTTATTTCTTTCTCTCACCTAATTGTCCTGGCTAAGACTTTCAATATGTGAAATATGATTCGTGAGAATAGGCATCCTTTTCTTGTTCCAGTAAAATCTTTTTCTTGTTCACAGTAAAATCTTTCTCCTTTTCCACACTCAGTATGATCTTAGCTGTAGATTTGTCCTCTATGTCCTTTGTGTTAAGGCATATATTTTCTATACTAAATTGTTGAGAGGTTTTTTGTCATGTAAGAATATTTAATTTTGCCAAACGCTTTTATTGTGTTTATTAATTTAATCATATGGTTTTCAGTATATATCCAAAGGAAAGAAAATCAGTATATCAAAGACTTACCTGCACCCCCATGTTTATTACAGCACTATTCACAATAGCCAAGATATGGAATCAACAAAAGAGTCCATCAGCAGATGAATGGATAAAGAAATGTGACATACATATATAGTGGAATACTATTTAGTCATAATAAAGAACAAAATCCTGTTATTTGTGGCAACAAAAATGCAAGTGGAGGGCATTATGTTAGGTAAAATAAGCCTGGCATAGAAACATAAACACCACATAACTACGTGTTCTCACTTATGTATGGAAGCTAAAATTTTTAATCTCATAGAAGTAGATAGTAGAGTTTTGGTTACCATATCCTGGAAAGAGTAGGAGAAAGAAGAGTATAAGAAAAATGTGGTTAATACATACAAAATTACAGCTGGAGAGAAGGAAGAAGTTCTAGTTCTCTACAGCACTGTTGGGTGACTGTAGTTAACGGGAATTTATTGTGCGTTTTCAAATAACTAAAAGATTTTGAATATTCTCACTGCAAAGAAATAATACGTGATTTAGATAATGGATATGATAATGACTCTGACTTGATCTTTATGCATTGCATAAATATATCAAAATATCACTCTGTACCCCATAACATGTACATTTATTATATGTCAAAGTAAATTTAAAAAAGAAAAAATGAGGTAAAGGTAAATATACATAATTTAATTACTTTTTCTTCTATAAAACCCGAGTCAGTACCAAGTAGAGTCAATTTATTACTTTTCTAAAATAAAAACAATCAAAATCACCAAAAAAGAGCAATATCCAAGAAAACCTTGAAAATGAAACACAACATTTAGTAAGAATAGAAAACTTGGGCACTGTATCACCCTGTTCCTAGATACCGATTTACTGATGGCCATTTAAATAGAATTTTATTCTATCTATTTCATTTATTCTCCCAGAGTTCGAAATTACATTTTACCTACAATAAATGAGATGACACTTGTAAATTATATGGTACTCTGCCTAACACACGTTAATAACTCAATACATGTTAGCAATAAACTTTTAGTATAGTAGTCAAAGTATTAATTTCTCACATTGCAATTTCCTTCAAAGACATGAATACAACCTTTCTAATGACTCCTTGTTCATCAAGATACCTCTTCAAATTATTCTATTTGTTTCATTCAGTATATTATCTGTGTATACGGATATTACACTCTTTTCTTTTTTTGAGATGGAATCTCATTCTGTTACTGATCCTGGAGTGAGGTGGCATGATCTCGGTTCACTGCAACCTCCACCTCCCAGGTTCGAGCGATTCTCCTGTCTCAGCCCCCCAAGTAGCTAGGACTACAGGTGCATACCACCATGCCTGGCTAATTTTTGTATTTTTAGTACAGTCAGAGTTTCACCTTGTTGTCCAGGCTGGTCTCGAACTCCTGACCTCAGGTGATCCACCCACCATGGCCTCCCAAAGTGCTGGGATTACAGGCATAAGCCACCGCACCCAGCCTGATATTGCACTCTTGGATTTTGAACACTGAATATCTTTTTGAAAGATTACACCTCTTTACCTCTTCGTGCTTCAGAAATTATTTTCCTTCAAGTGTTCTAAGAGTCTAATGAAGAATGAAGTCATGTTTTATCACTTTTGTCCTTAAAGATTTCAGACATGCTGCAACTGATTGAAGTATCATTTGCTACTAGATAGATTAATTATCTCTAGTTGTAGGAGTGGATACATCTTTAGTGGTATATTTTGGGTTATTGTCTTATTTTTGATGCAGTATTCTATAAATAATTTATTAAACCTGGCATCCTTGGGTGAGCATAGATTTTTCAACTTTGGTGTTATATTGTGTTTGCTTTTAAAAACTGCTTTTGAGGACAGGTATGGTGGCTCTTGCCCATACCCAGCACTTTGGGAGGCCAAGGTGGGCGGATTACCTCAGGTCAGGAGTTCAAGACCAGCCTGGTCAACATGGCAAAACCATGTCTCTACTAAAAACACAAAATTAGCCAGGCATGGTGGTGCATGCTTGTAGTCCTAACCACTCGAGAGGCTGAGGCAAGAGAATCACCTGAACCTGGGAGGCAAAGGTTGCTAGGTTGCTGTGAGCCAAATTCACACCATTGCCCTCCAGCCTGGGTGAAAAGAGCAAAACCCTGTCTCAAAAAAAAAAAAAAAAAAAAAACCCACCAAAAACTGCTTTTGAATGGAGTTGTACATATAATTTTTATGAAAAAAATTATCAAGTGCATAAGTTCATAATAGAAAAACCAATAATACTCCAGGCACAAGTTAGGCAAATTATAGTATCTAAACCTGACGTCTCAGCTCTGTGTCTTTGAGATATAAATGTTCTACCATGTCTTCTCTGGAATCTGATAACTATCTATCTCTTTAAAATGCAAGTCTAGGGAGATGACTCATCAGAAAAAGAAGAAAAAAGAGGTATTTGGAAATTGTGCAAATTAAAGCAGCCCCTGATGCCAAAGTCTACACATTCCTGAATGAGTCAGTTCTGGCCAGTTCTAGCTGGATCAAGAGAGCTCTTCTGGGCAGGCCTGAAGAGCAGCTGGATGGCAGACACCTGAGGAGCCAGGTGCCTGAAACTTCCTCCACCTGCTTGAGGAGCGCCAAAGCCCAGGTGCTGGCTGGACAACCCCTTCTGGCTGCCTAAGCAGGTGGCAGAAGAAGGAAACAAGGTCAGAGGCAGAGTATTGAACCCTGCCTCCCAGGTGGGTGGAAGATGCCTGTCGCCAAACTAGGGCCCAGCTTGCCGGGTGAGATGGGTGAACCGGTGATCCCCCGAGAGAGTGGACGTCAGAACTACATGTTCCTAGACTTCACCTCGGCCAGCGAAGGAGAGAGAGGGTTAATGTTAACTGCACAAGGCCCACTCTAGCCTTAAATTCTGTAATTCAAACCCTTCCCTTGGAGACAAAACAAACATGACAAGGAATTCTGAGATTTCAATCCTGAAATCTATAGGTTCCTAATGGGTGGTTAAAAAAAACCTCAGCAAGAGAAGCAGAAAATGTTTCCTCTTCCTGAAAAACTGTAGAAGGGCAGGCACCACTCTGGGTGAGGACATGGTCCTTGCAAATGTCTTTGTGTTTTTTTTTTTTTTTTTTTTTTTTTTGAGATGAAGTTTTGCTCTTGTTGCCCAGACTGGAGTGCAGTGGTGTGATCTCTGCTCATTGCAACCTCCACCTCCTGGGTTCAAGCAGTTCTCCTACCTCAGCCTCCCGAGTAGCTGGAATTACAGGCACCTGCCACCACACCTGGCTAATTTTTTGTATTTTTAGTAGAGATGGGGTTTTGCCATGTTGGTCATGTTGGTCTCGAACTCCTGACCTCAAGTGAGCCACCCGCTTCTGCCTCCCAAAGTGCTGGGATTACAGGAGTGAGCCACCGTGTCCAGCCTGCAAATGTCTTTAAAGACAGCATGTTTCAGAGGCTGTGACAGTGCTCTGTGAACATGCCAATTCTCGCAGTCCCCGGAGCTCTGAGGAGCAGGCCCGGCTCCTTGCCAGGCTGATGGTACTGAAACTCTGCTCTCCAAGACATAACCTGATGGCCGTGCAAGATTTCTTAATCGACTGTGGACCATGAGAGTCTGCATCTCATTTTAATTAAGATGGGAAAAGAAAGGACAAAAGAGCAACTCCCAGGTTATAGAGAAACTGGATTTTAGTATAATATTCAAGTGTAGCATTGCTAATAATAACAAACCTTTCCCCTCCCAAACGGTAAACACTTGCACTGCCTATTATACAAAAATTCAACCACCCTCTCTGTTCCCCTGATATCTCCTCCCCAGTGACCCCCCCTCTCATGTGGCCTCATGAGCCTGGCCAGTGGTGAATGGCACTTTCATGGGCATGAGACTCCACGTGAGTGGGACTCAGCTGGGACCCCTCTCCACGTGGGAGCTGGGGAAGCCACCCTAGTAGCAGCTCAAAGTGTCCGTGATGTCCCTGCTGCTTAGGTAGGGGCCGCCTCTGAGCTGGTCTCGGGGTGTGAGCTGCTGCTGGTAGTGGGCTCTGCCCTGAGGGCCTGGTGGCTGGTCGGAAGGGCAGGCACACATGGGTGACTCCCCAGGAACTCAGGCCACCTCCCCACCACAGCCCTGCACTGTGTGCTCCAGGCATGTGCTGAGTGCCTGGTCAATCACCAGTGCCCTATTGATCCCAGTCTCCAGAGAGAGCATTTAATGTCACTCCACAGAGGGGGAAACTCGGCCCAGAGAAGTAAGGTAACTCTCCCCAGTCACAGGGCTGGTCAGCAGTAGGATGGGAGGCTAGTCCCTTGCTGTCTGACTCCCTGAGCCCACCCATATCCCAAGGCAGCCAACCTCTGCCCGCCCTGGTTCAGGCCCCGACTGGCCCCTGTAGTGGGTGATGTCTATCTTCCTGGCCTTTGTGCTCCCAGCCAACTGGGATGGAGCCTCCAGCTGGCATGACATGTTGTAGCTACGGACAGAAGAGTGGCTGTGAGGCTGCCAGGGCACTCTCCCAGGGCCTGTCCAGAGTGAGGTCTGGGTACCCCAGGCATTTCCAGACCACAGGATCTGATGTTGGCCAAGAGGCCATGGCCACAGGCTTTCTGAGGCTGGCCCCCAGGGAGAGTTCAATCCTACTATCCCAATTCCTGTCCTGGCCTTACCTCTCAGTCTCACCGAGCCGCTTCATGGTCCCAAACCAGGACCCAAAGTGCTGCTTGGGCTCAAGGTTGTAATTATTTGCAGCCAACTGGAGCAGCGGACCTCCTTGCTTACTTTGAATTCCTGGGTCCAGAGGGAAAAACTGGGTGGTGACAAGGACTGGACAGGGAGGCCACAGGGGCCCTGTGGGGGTGTTAGATGGGGTGGTGGCCAGTCTTTGCTCATAGGGGACCCCCTCCTCCTCTCCAGTCCTGTCCCCACCTGTTCTCAGAGCTGGCTCAAACAGCAGCTCCTCCAGGAAGGTGTCCTTGGTTTCAACCTGGTACTCCCACCTGCAGGTCTTCCTGGAGTGTCTCCTCTTTCTCTCTGTCTCCCCATAAATCTAAGATGAGGGGGATGGATCTGCCCACCGCTACTCACCGTATGACTCTTGTGAGGTTGATAAGTCTCCCCTGGAAGGCCAACAGCTGAAGTCCATCAGAAAGGGTCCTCTGGCCCAGAGCCAGTCCCTGCCCACCCCTGTCATGCTGCACCCAGGGTGCAAGACCCAGATCAGGTCTGGGTGACAGGAGGGGTATAGAGGGGCTGAGGCTCAGGGGCCTTCTAGCCTAACTTGTCTGGAGACAGTTGGGGAAACTGAGACCCCAAGCAGGGAGGTATGGCTCTGAGAGATTATTCTCATTAACCTGGAACATTTTTGCAAGCTGTTAGGTATAGGAAGTCTGTCACAGGTAAGAGAAATGCTTTTTAAGAGCATGAGAGACAGCAGGGTTGTGACAATATTGAAACACCACCGTGCAGATTCACCAATTGCCACCACCAGGAGCCCCCTGAGTCATTGCAGATGCACAGCCCTCCCCTGCAACCCCTGGACCTCCCCATGGTCTGGCACCTAAAGGGTTATGCCTCATGGCAGGAATCAGGGCCCTCAGGGTGCCCTGCCCACTCCAAGGTCTGCCTCTGCTCTGATTGGTCACTGACATTCAGATTGTCACCCAAATATAAGGACATTAGCAGAAAGACTCATTCAATACAAGTGGACTCAGACATAGATCGGAATTGGGTTGCAAAAAGCCCCTTTTGTTTTTTTAATTTTATTTTGGAAAAAACTTTTATTGTGAAAATTCATATATATATATACAAAAAAACTCAATCAGTGCGAAAGGATAGACAATGAACAAATGAATTCCCCTTCCACTCCAGATCCCCAACTCAGATCCAGGCCTCCTGAGCCCACTTCCCCCATCTCATCACAGATCCAGACCTCCTGAGCCCACTTCCCCATCTCATCACCAGTGATTTCTTGGGCTCTGCATTAGTTTTCTATTGCTGCTGCAACAAACAGCTACAGACTCAGTGGCTTCCATTTCCGTTATAGTTCTGGTTGCCAAAAGTCCTAAGAGGATCTCACTGGGCTAAAGTCAAGGTGCTGGCGGGGCTATGTCCCTTCTGGAGGCTCAAGGGATGAATCGGGTCCCTGCCTTTTCCAGCTTCTAGGGGCTCCAGCTTCTAGGTTTGTGGCCTCCTTCATCCTCAAAGCCAGCAACAGCAGGTGAAGTCCTCGCCCATCGTGCATCACTCTCCCTTCTGCCTCCTTCAACTTTTTTTTTTATATTTAGGGGGAACGAGTACAGAATTCTCACGTAGTCAAAAAGCTCCTTATAGAGAAGCTCGGAACTTTCAATACAACTTTGCCTTTTTTGCCATTTTAATTTTCCATTTAATTTAAATGTATTCTCTCATTTGACCTTCATACTCTGTGGAGAAATATTCCCATTTTGGCTTGTATTGACAAGCTGTTTTCACACAGCCCCCATATCACCCAACCAACCAGCAGAGATCCTCCTTCCTAAGAAACAGATAAAGAAACTGAGGCCCAGGGAGGCTGAGAGTCCTGCCAGGATCATTCACCTTTCAAGGTAAGGAGCCAGTTCCAGACCTGGGTTTGTGCAGCTCCAAGCTCCCCCATCTTTCTACAATGCTAGATTTAGACTATAGCAATCTAGCAAGTGTGGCCACACAATGGTCAAGTTGGATTTAGATGATGTTCCCTATAAATCCATTCTCCTCTCCCCTGTAAGCAAGGCAAAGTACTCCAGGCCATGGGGAGTCCCTGAAGACTCGATGAACTGCAGTGGCCACCATCGGGAGGTTGCAGGTTAACCAGAACTCACCGGCACAGCAGGAGAGCAGCTTGGAACCTGCAACCTAGCCAAAACCTAGTGCCTTGGATTGGGGGAGAAGACATGCAGCCATTCCTCTCTCTCTGCTGGCTAGAGGGGATTCTGGCTTTTCCTGCCAGAGCCACCCCTTTCCCTCCTCCTAAAGTTGATGGTGGTTCTTTAAGGAAAGGGAGAAGTGCACGGTGTGATAGGGCAGGAAGACAAGAAAACGGAGGAGAGGAGGGGACTTTCCCATAAGCAGGCAGAAGAAAAGGCAGCTGTGGTGTGTGATGGACATGGATGCAGTGGTGTCCAATGTGGGGTCAGCCCTAGAGGAGAGACAGAGAGAGAGACAGAAAAGTGAGAGAGTCCTGACCCTTACGATTAACATGGGATCTGCCTGCAAGTGCTGTTTAGGGCCATCGCCTCTTCCTGTACTGCTATTTTTGAGAGTGATGCTCCTGAGCCCCATGACCCAGTCAAATTTGATGTCCCCTTGAGCCAAATTCAGTGCTGGGAGTCCAGTGTGATCTGCACGGATCTTGCTGCATTGAGAACAGGCCAGATCTTGACCCCAATACAGGGGCTGGATATGAACAGGCAACAGCTGGGTTTCTGAGTCAGAAAGACTTGATTAATTGCTAATTGCTTAGGCAAGTAATTTAATTTTGTTGAGTCAGATTCCTCAGGTACAAAATGCAGATGACAGTACTTATTCCTCCAGGTTGTGGGGAAAATGGAGATTCTAAGCACGATGTCCATTTCACAGAAAGGTACCAATTTGGTGGCTTATTTTCCTTTCTACCTTCAGAAGTGGCTATCCCTGCCACCCAAACACACCCTTGACTCTCAAGTGGACGGGGTCCCATTTGCACAGGGGGAGACCTTACAGCCTACGTTGAGTCTATACTTACCACTTAGTGAGCATTGTATCCGCTCAGGGGCCTCTGTGGGCATCCGTCTCCTCTGCAGCATCTTTCCTCCCCACTGCTGGGTCTGCACATGACCCCCTCCTTGGGTTAGGCCTCTGATCAGTGATGACCTTGGTATGGTGGTGATGGTCAGTCTTGGCATCAAATGAGCCAGTTTATATCATCAGCTATTCAATAAAATACTAATCTAGGTGTCACCGTGAAAGTATTTTGTGACATTGTTATGTACGTGTTGTTACAAATGTGCATGATGCATTTACTACAGCATAGAATTTTGCCTGGGTGCCAGCCTGAAGTCTGTCCGACAGATCATAGCCATGTTAGTCCCACAGTCGCAGGGGCCAATTGATTAAATTATTTTATCTCCCTTGAGAACTAAAAATAAAATCCTAAGCCCCCCACCCGACTTAACAGACCCCCTGTTGGCCAACGGAACCTCAAATAAATCTTAAAATTCAGTTATTGGCCATGACAGGACAGGAGGTCAGACATACCTCCCTGTACCTCCCTCCCTCTTATGGTTTAGACCCAACAACTGAGCAGCATTAATGTTAAAATAGAGATCATGAGACTGACAGAACAGACTTTGTGGCGATAAGACCTCAAATTATAAACAGGACCTAGGGCCATGCCAGGCGAGGGTTAAGTCTTGTACCCTACTCTTAAAGAATTAACTAGATTCTAACTACCACATGGGTTTTATTTTTCTCTAGCAGCCAAGCAAGCACTGGCTGTGAGAGAAGCAAGATTAAAACAATTACAACTCACCCAGTTCACAGACGCTGAGTAACTGATCTCCTGCCCCACTAACCTTAACGACAGCTTTCTCTGGACAAGGGACTGATTTCAGTAACTTTCTCCTGATAAGAGACCATCCTCCATGGACTGGTTCTGGCCAGTTTTAGAGGCTGTGCCTTTACAGAGGCTGAGTACCTTCATGTCCCTGCTTCACTTTTTGATGTGTGGGGCCTAATTATAATACATTTAAATGTCAAGTCTCCACCCCAGAATGAACATGCATATTTATTGAGTATGCATGCGTTAGGACCTCTTTTATGAGTATTCTCATAAAATGATATAGCTCCTCTGATATCCTACTGAGTATGTATATGTAGCCAACTCATTTGGCTCAAATTCCTGTCCTCTCCTTCCCTCCCTGGAAATGCCTGCCTCTGGCCTTGGCTGTAGGCCACACTTTCCAGCCTGTCATAACGGCCACCTTGCAGACTGCAAACTTTTATAAGAAATAAAGCTCTCTTTTCTAAATTTATAAAATTGTGTGATTTTTCAGTTGATGCTCTCTTTCTACACACACACACACACACACATGCAATTTATACAGAAGGAAATCTGGAGAATATATGTGGGAATGTATATTAAGTGTGTGGCACCATGGTGGAAGTAACATAAAGTTGGATTAGGCTAAATTTATTAATGTTGGCCCACTAAACAGAGATTCTGGACTCGGGGTTGTAGGTCAAAGCTTTAGAAAGGGCTCCAAGGGTTGGTTTGATCGGTTACTTGGTTGGTTGCTTGCTTGGTTGGTTGGTGCTTGCTTCCTTGCTTGGTTGTTTGGTTGGTTTGTTGCTTGCTTGCTTGTTGGTTGATTGGTTGGCTGTTTGGTGACTTGGTTGGTTGGCTGAAACAGAATCAGAGTTTACCTAAGGTACATAAAGTTGAGATGCCACAACTTCCTTGGTTTATGTGTACAGAAAGGTATGCAAAAACTCGGGGAGACTGGATTTATTATGTCAGACCTGCTCACTCACACTGGAGGGTCTACAGAACATACTCGTCACAATGATCATGAGAAAGAATATTGTGAGAGGAGCCCAGTATCCTGGAAGAGCTTTGAGCTTGTGCTCTCAGTAGGCAAAATGTTACAGCAGGAACTGCAGCCACTGGACTGGGATCTTTAAGTAAAATGAGGATAATTGAATCCTGGGGTGGCAGGGAACATGGGCTGTCCTTAATCACCAAAGATGAGGTGGGTGTGGTCACCACAGTGGAAAGCAGTGTCAAAGCAGCAGTCAGAATGGTTTGACTCACAGACACCCACGGCATTGTGTAGTCCATGGTATCCACAGGGAGAGCTAATGGGCTGTACCAAAGTCTTAGTTCTTTAAAAAATGAAGAATTCTAGGTCAACTGAATAAAAGACTAACTCAAATTAGTGAAACACAGATCTAAAACCCTCAATCAATTCCCAGACTTGAGCCAGTTCACAGGCCCACAACCCCTTAAGTGAAGGGGAGGCTGGGTGATCTTGGGGAAGTACGCTGCTACATTGCCAAAAATTTACATTGTTAATCTTTTTCCCAGTCTTCCCCAAAGGGACCTACAGCCTTCTGCCAGGATGACTGTGACTTAAAGAAAAGAAAATTCGCAGATATTTGGGGAATTACTGGGCACTGGCTCTCATTTGACACTATTATCACTGTTGCCTAGGATGGATTCATGCTTCTGGGTTCAAGCAGTCCTCCTACCTCAGCCTCCCAAAGTGCTGGGATTACAGACATGAGCCACTGTGGCCAGCAGAGCTTTGAAACTAGAACATGGAAGTCCAGTGGTAAATATTTGACAAGTCTCGGAAGAGATTGGGCCAAGGCAATGTTGATGATTCTTTTTTTTTTTTTTTTTTTTTTTTTTTGGCAACAGAGTCTTGCTCTGTTGTCTAGGCTGGAGTGCAATGGCGCAATCTCAGCTCACTGCAACCTCTGCCTCCGGGGTCCAAGCAATTCTCCTGCCTCAGCCTCCTGAGTAGCTGGGATTACAGGTGCCCACCCCCACACCAGGCTAATTTTTTATTTTTTTATTTTTTTTGAGACAGAGTCTCACTCTATATCGCCCAGGCTGGAGTGCAGTGGCGCAATCTGGGCTCACTGCAAACCCTGCCTCTTAGGTTCACGCCATTCTCCTGCCTCAGCCTCACGAGTAGCTGGGACTACAGGTGCCTGCCACCGTGCCTGGCTAATTTTTTGTATTTTTAGTAGAGACGGGGTTTCACCGTGTTAGCCAGGATGGTCTTGATCTCCTGACCTCATGATCCGCCCGCCTCGGCCTCCCAAAGTGCTGGGATTACAGGGATGAGCCACCATGCCCAGCCACACCAAGCTAATTTTTGTATTTTTTTTCAGTTGAGACAGGGTTTCAGCATGTTGGCCAGGCTGGTCCCTGACCTTGTGATCCGCCCACCTCGGCTTCCCAAAGTGCTGAGATGACAGGAGTGAGCCACCGCGCCTGGCCAATGTTGATGATTCTAAACAGCAGCAGCTAATGTGAAAACCATCCAACTGGAAGCCCTGGCCTTTCCCAGAGGACACAGTCTGGGTGGTGGGCAGAGACTTCGGCTGCCTTCCAAGGCAAGCAGCTCCTTGCTGCCCGCTTGCTGGGGATTTTACTTACAGGGCAGAAGCTGGCAGGTGATTTGGGGGCAGAAATTGCTTCCTGGATGGTATAAGATGAACCACACTCCCCAGGAAGGCACTCATCCTGGTGGCCTAACAGAAGCAGCCCTCACCCCAAAAGACAATGCTGCTCCACTAGTTTTACGGGGTGACTCCTTCCTGTAGGTTCCTTCCAGCTTTACCAGAAACACAGCACATCTTTCCTGACAGGACATTGGTTTTGTTTTTGAACAGAGAGATCCTTCTTTTAAAAAGTTAGTTTTTTCTTTTTTTTTTTTTTTTCTTTTTTTGTAATGGAATCAACCTAGGTCCTAAGCCTAGCATATTATTATTATTTTTATGATTATTTTTTGAGATGGAGTCCCACTCTGTGGCCCAGGCTGGAGGGCAGTGGCACGATCTCGGCTCACTGCAATGTCTGCCTCCTGGGTTCAAGAGATTCTCCTGCCTCAACCTACAGAGGAGCCGGGATTACAGGTGTGCACCACCATGCCCAGCTAATTTTTGTACTTTTAGTAGAGACAGGGTTTTGCCATGTTGGCCAGGCTGATCTCAAACTCCTAACCTCAGGTGATCCACCCACCTCAGCCTCCCAAAGTGCTGAGAATACAGGTGTGAGCTGCCATACCCAGCCACAGGTTATTTTTGCTGATCTTCTCCCTCCTTCCACCCTCCACCCTCAAAGAAAATGTGGTACATCTACACCATGGAATACTACGCAACCCTGAAAAGGAACAAAATCATGTTTTTTTTTGTTTTTTTTTTTTTTTTTTTTTGCAGCAACACGGATGTAGCTGGAGGCCATTATCTTTTTAAATTATTTTTATTATTTTTTATTTTTTCTATTCTACTTTAAGTTCTGGGGTATATGTGCAGAATATGCAGGATTGTTACATAGATATACATGTGCCATAGCGGTTTGCTGCACCCATCAACCCATCATCTACATTAGATATTTCTCATAATGCTGTCCCTCCCCCAGTCCCCCACCCCTGCAACAGGCCCCAGTGTGTGATGTTCCCCTCTCTGGGTCGATGTGTTCTCATTGTTCACTTCCCACTTATGAGTTAGAACATGCACTGTTGGGTTCTCTGTTCCTGTGTCACTTTGCTGAACATGAGGGTTTCCAGCTTCATCCATGTCCCTGCAAAGGACATGAACTCATCCTTTTTCATGGCTGCATAGTATTCCACAGTGTCTATGTGCTACATTTTCTTTATCCAGTCTATCACTGATGAGCATTTGGGTTGGTTCCACATCTTTGCTACTGTGAACAGTGTGGAGGCCATTATCTTAAGTAAATTAACAGAATGCTGCGTGTTCTCACTTATAAGTGGGAGCTAAATGTTGTGTATATGTAGACACAGAGAAGGGAACAGATACTGGGGTCTAGTTAGGGGGAGAGAGGAAGGTAGAAGGACAAGAGTTGAAAAAACCAACTGTGGGGTATTATGCTCACTACCTGGGTGATGGGATCACTCATACCCTAGACCTCAGCATCGCACATCGTACCCATGTAAGAAACCTGTACATGTACCTCCTGAATCTAAACTGCTCCACCATTTGCACCAGCAATTACAAGACTGGGCATCTACCCAAAGGAAAAGAAGTCATTCTACCAAAAAGACACATGCATGGTAAACTTCCTTGTTTTTTTCGTTTTGTTGTTTTTTGAGATGGAGTCTCACTCTATTGCCCATGCTGAAGTGCAGTAGCAATCTCGGCTCACTGCAACCTCCGCCTCCCAGGTTCACGTGATTCTCCTGCCTCAGCCTCCTGAGCAACTGGGATTACAGGCATGTGCCACCATGCCTGGCTAATTTTTGTATTTTTAGTAGAGATAGGGTTTCACCATGTTGACCAGGCTGGTCTTGAACTCCTGACCTCAGGTGATCTGCCCACCTTGGCCCTCCAGAGTGCTGGGATTACAGTGCCCAGCCCTGTAAGGTTCATCACAGCATGACTTACAATAAGAAAGTCAGGGAATCAACCTAGTTGCCCATCAGTGGGGTACCGGATAAAGCAAAAGTGGTTCTTCTATAGCATCAAATACTACACAGCCATGAAAAAGAATAAAATCATGTCCTTTGTAGCCACATGGATGTAGCTGGAGGGCATTATGCTTAATCACTTAACACAAGGACAGAAAATCAAATACCACATGTTCTTGACTGGATAAAGCAATTGTGGCCCTTCTACGCCATGGAATACTGCACAGCCATGAAAAAGAATAAAATCATGTCTTTGCAGCCACATGGACACAGCTGAAGGGAATTATGCTTAGTGAATTAACGCCAGGAAAAGAAAATCGAATACCACATGTTCTCCACTAGATAAAGCAAATGTGGTCTTTCTGCATCATGGAATACTACACAGCCATGAAAAAGAATAATATCATGTCCTTTGCAGCCACATGGACACAGCTGAAGGACATTATGCTTAGTGAATTAATGCCAGGAACAGAAAATGAAATACTACATGTCCTCAACTGGATAAAGCAAATGTGGCCCTTCTACACCACGGAATACTACACAGTGATGAAAAAAATAAAATCATGTCTTTGCAGCCACATGGATGCAGCCGGAGGGCATTATGCTTAGTGAATCAATACGAGGAACAGAAAATCAAATACCACATGTTCTGCACTAGATAAAGCAAATGTGGTCCTTCCGCATCATGGAATACTACACAGCCATAAACAAGAATAAAATCATGCCCTTTGCAGCAACATGGATGAAGCTGAAGGGCATTATGCTTAGTGAATTAATGCCAGAAACAGAAAATCAAATACCACATGTTCTCAATTAGATAAAGCAAATGGGGTCCTTCCGCATCATGGAATACTACACAGCCATGAACAAGAATAAAATCATGCCCTTTGCAGTCACATGGATGAAGCTGAAGGGCACTATGCTTAGTGAATTAATGCCAGGAACAGAAAATCAAATACCACATGTTCTCACTTATAGGTGGGAGCTAAACATTGCCTGCACCTGGACACAATGAAGGGGCACCACAGACCCTCAGGACTAATAGAGTAGGAAGCAGGGGTGGGGGTACAAAGGTTGAAAAACTGCCCTGAGATTCTTTGAATTTCAGGCAGAAGGCAGCAACTGGAGAGATCTTTGGGTCACGGATTTTTCTGTTGCATTTTCTTGCTTGTTTGTTTTCTCTCTCTCTCTCTCTTTTTTTTTTGAGATGGAGTCTCGCTCTGTGACCCAGGCTGGAGTGCAGTGGTGCAATCTCGGCTCCCTGCAACTTCTGCCTCCTGGATTCAAGCAATTCTTCTACCTCAGCCTCCCCAGTAGCTGGGACTACAGGCACCTGCCGCCACACCTGGCTAATTTTTGTATTTTTAGCAGAGAAGGGGTTTCACCATGTTGGCCAGGCTGGTCTCGAACTCCTGACCTCAGGTGATCCACCTGCCTCGGCCTCCCAAAGTGCTGGGATTACAGGCATGAGCCACTGCACCTGGCCCTCTTCTTATATATTCTAGAACTCCTCTAGAATTTGGGGTTTGTTTTTCTTAATTACAAGGAATCAAGTTGAATCATTAGTGCATATATAAATATACATTTTATTTTTAGTACACAATATATACCTCAGGAATGTACAATGCTCAGTGCCTGGGTGACGGGATTATTCATACCCCAAACCTCAGCATCGTACAATATCCCCAGGTCACAAAGCTGCCCGTGGATCCCCTGAATCTTTAATAATAATAATAATAATAATAATAATAAAAAGTGACTTTGTCATTCACAGGAAAATGTGAATGACATTCACTCTGCCTCTCAGGCCCTTGGATTCCCAAAGTTTGTTTTCATCACGCCCGGGGGACACTCAGAATCTCGTTTTCAGAACACGGGTTGTTTTTCTTAGAAACGCTTTGGAAAACAAAATAGGAAGCAAAATCTTTCTCACTCCTTCCACTCCGTAATAGACAAAATAAAATGAGGGGGCAGGAATCCAGAGACTTTGATTGCAGTTGGCAGATTTATTGTGGTACAGACATGAAGGGAAGCAGTGTTCTCTCTGATTCTACGAACCATACAGCCTGGGCCGGCTGCCTTCTGCTTTCTGGATGGTGCAGGCGTGAGCTCCAAGCCCAAATTTCACTGGAGCTCCAGGAATCGAGCCTGGCTGGCCCAGGCACTCACTGCACGCGGGCCAAGCGTGAAACCAGTGATCGCTCCAGCAAGGTAACAGGACAGCTTGGTGATCCTTCTTGCCGGCCACAAAAGGTTATAGCCAGAATTCCACCGAATGTGGTCTTTCTGTGTCTCTCCCCAGACAGCGAAGCTGGACAAACCTGGGGGTCAGGGGTGGGGGGTGCTGACCTCAGTGGGGTGTCCTGGAGAGGCAGGAACCAGGGTTTACAGGGTGCAGATCCTACTGAAGCAAATGGACGTGGCATCCGCGGGCAGAGGTGGCTGTGGCGTCCCCCCTCTGCCTGTGGTGTCACCAAATGTACCCAGAGACCACTTGTAAACCTGGAGGATGTGCTAACATCAGTGGGGTGTCCTGGAGAGGCAGGAACCTGGGTATCCAAGGTGCAGATCCTACTGAAGCAAATGGACGTGGCATCCGCGGGCAGAGCTGGCTGTGGCGTCCCCCCTTCTGCCTGGGTTGTCACCACATTTCACCAAGAGACCCCTTCTAAACCTGGGGAGTGTGCTGACCTCAGTGGGGTGTCCTGGAGAGGCAGGAACCAGGGTTTACAGGATGCAGATCCTACTGAAGCAAATGGACGTGGCATCCTTGGGCAGAGCTCCTGTGGCTGGCCTTCCAGCCTGGATGTCCCCCCCCGCCTGGGGTGTCACCAAATGCACCCAGAGACCCCTTCTAAACCTGGGGGGATGTGCTGACCTCAGTGGGGTTTCCTGGAGAGGCAAGAACCTGGGTTTCCAGGGTGCATATCCTACTGAAGCAAATGGACGTGGCATCCTTGGGCAGAGCTGGCTGTGGCTGGCCTTCCAGCCTGGACGTCTCCCCCACTGCCTGGGGTGTCACCAAATGCACCCAGAGACCTCTCTTCTGAAAGCCCATTCATGGGAAGGCTCTAGATCTCCTCGGCAGGCAGCATCAGATCTGATTTAACTGCGTTATCAGGTAATGCAGGCCTGTTCTACCTGTGTGCGTGAGCGCGTGGGTGACGTGTGGGAGTGTGTGTGTTGATGTGGGTGTGGGTGTGTGCCTGTGTGGCTGTGTGTGTGTGCCTGTTTATGTGATGATGAGTGTGTCTGTGAGTCTGTAAGACAACGTGTGCTTCCATGCATGTTTCTGTGTGAGCGTGCATTCCTGTGTTTTATGGAAGTGTGTTTTTGTGATGGTGTTTGTGTGTGCCCCTGCGTTTATTGTATTTGTGTGTTTGTGAATATGAGTGTATGTGTGTGAATCTGTATGGCAATGTATAAATTCTTTTCTCTTTTTTTTTGAGACGGAGTCTCACTCTGTCACCCATACTGGAGTGCAAAGGCACAATCTCAGCTCACAGCAACCTCCGCCTCCCGGGTTCAAACGATTCTTCTGCCTAAGCCTCCTGAGTACCTGGGATTACAGGCACCCACCACATCTGGCTAATTTTTCTGTTTTGATACGGAGTCTCGTTCTGTCACCCAGGCTGGAGTGCAGTGGCGTGATCTTGGCTCACTGCAACCTCTGCCTCCCGGGTTCAAATGATTCTCCTGCCTCAGCCTCCTGAGTAGCTGGGATTACAGGCATACGCCACCACATCTGGGTAATTTTTGTATTTTTGAGTAGAGACGGGGTTTCACCATGTTGGCCAGGCTGGTCTGGAACTCCTGACCTCAAGTTATCTGCCCGCCTCGGCCTCCCAAAGTTCTGGCAGTACAGGCGTGAGCCACCTTGCCCGGCCCCAGTGTGTGAATTTTTATGTTTGTGTGTCCACATGATTATGTGAGTCTTTTTGTGACTGTGTTTGCATGAGTGTGTGACTGTATTTATGTGTTTGTGTGTGCTTGTGTGATTCTGAGTGTGTGTATGACTGTGTATGACATATGTGAGTGTCTTTGTGGGTGAGTAGCCATCCATGTGTTTGTATGAGAGTGTTTTCATGATTCTGTTTATGAGTGTCTTTGTATGTATACGTGTTTGTGTGCTTTGTGAGAATGTCAATGTGCATGTGCACCCACGTGTGCAAAAAAACCACATTTTGTAATTGTGTTTGTATGTGTGTCCCTGCGTTTGTGTGAGTTTGCATGTCTTTGTGTGTCCATGTGTTTCTATGAGTGTGTTTTGTGATTCTGTCTGTCTTTGTGTTGATGTGTGTTTGTGTAAGTGTGTGGTTGCATTTGTGTCAGTGATTCTGGAGCAGGTGAGCTGATCACAAGCCTGAGCCGAGAATCCATGGAGCTCATTTACAACAGAAGCCGGGACCCTGTGCAAATCCTTCTGAAATATCCCCGGTTTACAGAGCTCCTAGGGGTGGGGAAGAAAAATTCCCTGACTTTTCGGCCTCAGGGAAAGAGAGAGACACCCCACTGGCCATATGCCTCTGCTGTTTCTCAGAAAACAGGTAGGGCATCACTCTTTCCCAAATGACGGTGATTTTGAGAACGGTTCACCTTTTGAAGAGACGTTTCTGCCCTGGCGATCCATACATATTGAATCTAAATGAATATTTTTTAATTAAAAAATTCTATATAAATATACATTGTGTATACTTTATATTAATATATTGATATAAATAAATATATTTTATTAATATAAACATGATTTTTATAGTTCATATAAATAAAATTATATATAGTGTATATGTAAAATATACTTTTATTTGTAATACATAATTTTATAGATTAAATTTTATATACTAAGCAAAGTTATATGTGATATATACATGCCATATAACATCATTTATATAATATGTAACTTTATGTAAATAAGTATATAATAAAATTGATCTTATTATATTTGTTAATACATAATTATGTATATATACTATGTAAAAATAAAATTATATATTGTATGTGCATAATTATATTTCTATAAATACACGCTTATGTGTGTATTTATACATGAATGCCTGTGTTTGTGTGAGTACATCAGTGAGTGCGTGAATGTGTGTGTGCGCATGTGTGCCTGTGTTTGTGTGAGTGTAAGAGTGTTGTACATTTATACACACACATTTTGTTTTCTGGTTAATAACAAGATCTATCTTTGATTTAGGATATGAAGAATTCTTATAAGCAACCCCCCCACACACAAAATTTGTATTTATTTTAAAATATTCTTAAAATATGGGTTCTTTTATTTTTGCACAAACAGACAAGAGTGTTTTTTCTTTCCAAAACTTTTATTTCAAATTCTGACGCTGAGGAGCAGAAAAAGAAGAAAACATCGTGTAACCTTATATACATTAGAAACATAGGTAGTTACTTAAATGCAATACAGATTTTGACAACATGCGTTTAGGAAAAATGAGGAATTCCAGCTCGTAGCTGCCTCAATATTGAACTTTCTAATGTTTAATTTTTTTTAATTAAAAAATATTCGTTTGGGTTCAATATGTATGGATCTCCAGGGCAGAAATTTCTCTCCAAAAAGTGAACCACTCTGAAAATCACCGTCATTTGGGAAAGGGTGATGCCCCAGCTGTCTTCTGAAAAATAGCAGAGGCTTCTGGCCAGTGGGGTGTCTCTCTCTTTCCCTGAGGCCGAAATGTCAGGGAATTTTTCTTCCCCACCCCTAGGAGCCCAGTAAACGGGGGATATTTCAGAAGGATTTGCACAGGGTCCTGGCTTCTGCTATTTATGAGCTCCATGGATTCTTGGCTCAGGCTTGTGATCAGCTCACCTGCTCCAGAATCACTTCCCGTCTTAGCTTCTGGGCTAAGACACCTCAAAACCAGCAAAGGAAAGTCCTCACTGGTCAACGCGTCCATCCCAACTCCCCCATCTCCCCTTAGGGTGGGTTTGGGGTTCGGGACTGCTTTACTGTTCCTTTCAAAGCAGACTGGGAGGTAAGATTTTATTCTGCTTCCAGAGGTTCAGGATTTCTGCAGATGGTCAGCAACTCTTTGCATCCTACTGGTAACAGTTTTATATACTTTGTATTTATATAAATATGTATTGTGTATATTTTATATGAATAGATAGATATAAATATATTTTATTAACTTAACCATATGACTTTTATATTTTTATATAAATAAAGTTATATGTAGTGTATATGTAAAATACACTTTTATTTGTAATACATAATTTTATAGATTAATATATTAAGCAAAAATATATGTAACATATATAACATATAACATCATTTATATAATATATAACTTAATGTAAATAAGTATATAAAATTGATATTATATTTGTTAATACATAATTATGCATATATACTATGTAAAAATAAAATTACATATTGTATATGCATAATTATATTTCTATAAATACAATTATATACTATATATAATTATGTATAAAATAATTGTATAATAAAATTATATAATAAATTTTGAAATGTTATAAATTATTATACATAGTATTTTATTGTATTAAATTTAGAAATGTGTTATATGTAATAAAATTTTATTATAATAAATGTAGATTATATAAAATTTTATTTATAATAAATTACCTTATGTATAACTATAATATGAGAAAATAATTATATATCATTTTATTATAATAAATTTAGAAATGTTATACATTATTATATATAAAATTTCATTATATTAAATTTAGAAATATATGTAATAAAATGGTATTATATTAAAATTTTTATGTAACATTTTATTATACATGTATAATTTTATATAATGTTTTATAATATATAGAATATAAGTACACAGAATATAAGTACAAAAATATTTATATACAGCTACACGTAATATAAATACATCAGTGTAAGATGTTTTGTGTGTGTGAGATGGAGTCTCGCTCTTTTGCCCAGGCTGGAGTGCAGCGACACGATCTCGGCTCACTGCAACCTCTGCCTCCTGGGTTCAAGCGATTCTCCTGCCTCAGCCTCCCGAGTAGCTGGGATTACAGGCATGCACCACCACACCCAATCAATTTTTGTATTTTTAGTAGAGATGGGGTTTCACTGTGTTAGCCAGGATGGTCTCAAACTCCTGACCTCAGGTGATCCACCCGCTTCGGCCTCTCAAAGTGCTGGGATTACAGGCATGAGCCACAGTGTAAGATACTAGCTATTGAAAAATAAATAAATATATATATTGCAACAGCTGATTTGTCTGGAAGAGTTTGGTCAGAAGACAGTGTATTAAGAAGACTGTGAGTCTCCAAAGGAAAATAAGAATATACATCATGTTGATATATTATATATAACATAAATAGCTAACTACATCTGTGTATATAGTATAAACAAAAGTACAAAAATATTTGTATATAACTATAAGTAATATGAATATATCAGTGTAAGATATTAGCTATTTAAAATATAGAGAGAGAGAGAGAAAGAGAGAGAGAGAGCAACTGGTGATTTGTCTGGAATATTCTAGTCAGAAGACAGTGTATTAAGAAGACAGTGAGTCCCCAGAAGAATATAAGAATATACATCATGTTAATATATATAACATAAATACCTAACAACATCTGTATATATAGTATAAACAGAAAGTACAAAAATATTAGTATATAACTATATGTAATATAAATACATCAGTGTAAGATATTAGCTATTAAAATATACATATGTGTGTATGTATGTGTATATGTGTATATAAATATTATATATATATATATAGTAACAGCTGATTTGAGTGGAAGACTTTGGTGAGAAGACAGTGTATTAAGAAGACAGTGGGTCCTCACAGGAAAATAAGAATATACATCATGTTTATATTACATATAACATAAACAACTAATTACATCTGTATATACAGCATAAACATAAAGTACAAAAATATTTGTATATAATCATATGTAATATAAATATACCAGTGTAAGATATTAGCTATTAAAATATGCATGTGTGTATGTATGTGTATATGTGTATATATAATATATACATATATAACATATATAATATATAAGATATAGCATAATAATATATTATATATAATATGTAATGTATATTATATAATTAATATATAATATATTCTATGCTATATAATATACAATATATTCTATGAAATAAAATATATAGCATATATATATATAGCATATATATATAGCATATATATATAGCATATATATAGCATATATATATAGCATATATATAGCATATATATATAGCATATATATATAGCATATATATATAGCATATATATATAGCATATATATATAGCATATATATATAGCATATATATATAGCATATATATATAGCATATATATATAGCATATATATATAGCATATATATATAGCATATATATATAGCATATATATATAGCATATATATATAGCATATATATATAGCATATATATAGCATATATATATAGCATATATATATAGCATATATATATAGCATATATATAGCATATATATAGCATATATATATAGCATATATATAGCATATATATATAGCGCATATATATATAGCATATATATAGCGCATATATATATAGCATATATATAGCGCATATATATATAGCATATATATAGCATATATATATAGCATATATATAGCATATATATATAGCATATATATAGCGCATATATATATAGCATATATATAGCGCATATATATATAGCATATATATAGCATATATATATAGCATATATATAGCATATATATATAGCATATATATAGCGCATATATATATAGCATATATATAGCGCATATATATATAGCATATATATAGCGCATATATATATAGCATATATATAGCATATATATATAGCATATATATAGCGCATATATATATAGCATATATATAGCATATATAGCATATATATATAGCATATATATAGCATATATATATAGCATATATATAGCATATATATATAGCATATATATAGCATATATATATAGCATATATATAGCATATATATATAGCATATATATAGCATATATATATAGCATATATATATAGCATATATATATAGCATATATATATAGCATATATATATAGCATATATATATAGCATATATATATAGCATATATATATAGCATATATATATAGCATATATATAGCATATATATAGCATATATATATATAGCATATATATATAGCATATATATATAGCATATATATATAGCATATATATATAGCATATATATAGCATATATATATAGCATATATATATAGCATATATATATAGCATATATATAGCATATATATATAGCATATATATAGCATATATATATAGCATATATATAGCATATATATATATAGCATATATATAGCATATATATATAGCATATATATAGCATATATATATAGCATATATGTATAGCATATATATAGCATATATGTATAGCATATATATAGCATATATGTATAGCATATATATAGCATATATGTATAGCATATATATAGCATATATGTATAGCATATATATAGCATATATGTATAGCATATATATATATATAGCATATATATATATATATATATATATATATATATATATATATAGCAACAGCTGATTTGTCTGGAAGAATTTGGTCAGAAGACAATGTATTAAGAAGACAGTGAGTCCCCAGAGAAATATAAGAATATACATCATGTTTATATTATATATAACATAAATAGCTAACTACATCTGTATATATAGCATAAACATAAAGTACAAAAATATTTATATATAATATAAATATATCAGTGTAAGATATTAGCTATTAAAAAAATATATATATATATAGCAACCCGTGATTTGTCTGGAAGACTGGTCAGAAGACAGTGTATTAGGAAGACAGGCAGTCCCCGCAGGAAGCATGGTGCAGGTGGGATCTGGAGGTGACTCTGGGCTGCCAGAAGACGCCCCACTGCTTTGCGGCAGACACAGGTGGAGAGGTCCTCTCTGTAGCTTCAGCGTGGACACTGTGTGTGTCTTGTTGTGGGAACACTTCTTTCTGCTTCCCTCTCCACTGTGACCCCGTCACACTCACTGACCTGCCCTCCTCCTTCCTCTCACTCTCCGGGGCCCCTGTGGAAAGAGGGTCTTCCCTCCGTGCAGCAGGAACCCCCAGGACCCTCCCCATGCTCCTGGGTTCTGAACTTCAGGGGCATGTGATCCTACCTGACCGGGCACAGGCTCTGTTCACCCTCAGGAACCCCTGTCCTCCCAGGACACCGTGGACTGGAGAACTGGCCTCCTGAAAATCCAGAGAGAACTTAGCACTCACAAATTCTTTTTTTCTTTTTTCTTTGAGATGGGATCTTGCTCTGTCCCCCAGGCTGGAGTGCAATGGCATGATCTCAGCTCACTGCAACCTCCCCCTCCCAGGTTCAAGCAGTTCGTCCCGCCTCTGTCTCCCGAGTATCTGGGATCACAGGCAACCACCCCTGTGGCCAACTAATTTCAGTATTTTTAGTAGAGACGGGGTTTCACCATGTTGGCCAGGCTGGTCTCGAACTCTTGACCTCAAGTGATCCACCCGCCTCGGCCTCCCAAAGTACTGGGATGACATATATTAGCATGATGTATATTCTTCTATTCCTCCGGGGACTCACTGTCTTCTTGGGCAGTAAACCACTGTGCCCGGACTTCTCTGTCCACATCTACACACGTCTAAACCTCTGTAGATTCTGAATTGTTTTTCCTTTTGCACAGAATGAGAGGAACTGAAGTCAGGAGGCCCAGCCCCAACATGGTCCCTGTGGCTCTGTGCTCAGGTGGTTTATGGCTGAGAAGGACTTGGGGGGTTGAGGGCCTCCTATCAGCCCAGGAGACATTACCCGGGTCTGGGAAGCCTGCTCTGCACTTGTGGGTCTCGAATTGTCTGTTGCATTTACCTGCCTCATTATTTTTTCTTCCTGTCTCTCTTCTTACATATTTCTTTTGAATTTGGAGCTTGTTTTTCTTAACTACAATCAACCTGAATCATTACTGCATATATAAATATAAATTTTATATTGAGCAGACATTATATACTCAATCTATTACACATTCCAACACGGGAGATATCTAAGATGAATATATATATTTAATGTTTAAAATATGTTTACATTTCATATGGAAAAATATATTTATATTTAATATATATGTGTATATTTAATACAGGAAATATATATTTATATTTAATATATAAAATATATATTTATATTTGACATATAAAAATATATGTTTATATTTAATATGGGAAATATATGTTTATGTTTAATATACAAAATACATGTTGATACTTAATATAGAAAACGTATAGTTATATTTACTATCCAAAATATGTGTTTATATTCAATATAGAAAATATGTTTATATTTAATGTACAGAATACATATTTATATTTAATATAGAAAATACATATTTATATCTAACATATACAGTATTTATATTTAATGTATAAAATATGTTTACATTTAATGTGCTGAATATATGCTTATATTTAATGTCTAAAATGTCTATATTTAATGTATTGTATATATTAAATGTACCAAATGTATTCTTATATTTAATGTATAAAAGATGTTTATATTTAATATATAAGATATGTTTACATTTAATGTACAAAATGTTTATGTTTGATGTATAAAAGATGTTTATATTTAATGTATACAATGTTTATATTTAATGTACCAAATATATTATTATGTTTGATGTCCAAGCCAGCCAAGCCAGCCAAGCCAGTCAGACAAGCCAGACAAGACACCCACCTAGCCAAGGCAGCCAAGTGAGCCAGCTAGCCAGCCAGCCAAGCCAGCCAACCCAGCCAAGCTTCCAGCCAGCCAGCCAAGCCTGCCAGCCAGGAAAGCCAGCCAAGCCAGCCAAGCCAGCCAGCCAGCCAAGCCTGCCAGCCAGCCAAGCCTGCCAGCCAGCCAAGCCACCCCAGCCAGCCAGCCAGCCCAACCAGCCAAGACAGCCCAGCCAGCCAGCCAGGACAGGAAAACCAGCCAGCAAAGCCAGCCAAGCCAGTCAGCCAAGCCAGCCAAGCCACTCAGCCAGGCAAGTCAGCCAAGCCAGCCAAGTCAGCCCAGCCAGCCAGACAGCCAAGCCAGGCAAGTCAGCCAAGCCAGCCAAGTCAGCCCAGCCAGCCAGACAGCCAAGCCAGCCAAGCCAGCCAGCCAGCCAAGCCAGCCAGCAAGACAAGGCAGCCAAGCCAGCCGGCCAAGTGAGCCAAGCCAGCCAGCCAAGCAAGCCAAGCCAGCCAGCCAGCCAGCCAAGGCAGCCAAGCCAGCCAGCCAGCCAAGCCAGCCAAGCCAGCCAGCCAGCCAAGCCGGCCAAGCCAGCCAGCCAAGCGAGCCAAGCCAGCCAGCCAAGCAAGCCAAGCAAGCCAAGCCAGCCAGCCAAGCAAGCCAAGCCAGCCAGCCAGCCAGCCAGCCAAGCCAGCCAAGCCAGCCAGCCAGCCAAGCCGGCCAAGCCAGCCAGCGAGCCCAGCCAGCCCAGCCAGTCAGCCAGCCAAACCAGCCCGCCAGCCAAGCAAGCCAGCCACCCAGCGAAGCCAGCCACCCAGCCAAGCCAGCCAAGAGAGCCAAGCCAGCCAGTGAAGCTGGCCAAGCCAGCCAAGTCAGTCAGCCAAGCCAGCAAAGCTGCCACCCAGCAAAGCCAGCCAAGCCAGCCAACCAGCCAGACAGCCCAGCCAGCCAGCCAGCCCAGGCAGCTACGCCAGCCAAGCCAGCCAAGCCACTCAGCCAGTCAAGCTGACCAAGCCATCAAAACAGTCAAGCCAGTGAAGCCAGTGAAGGCAGTTAGCTGGCCAAACCAGCCAAGCCAGCCACCCAAGCCAGCCAGACAGCCAAGCAAGACAAGCCAGCCAGCCATCCAAGCCAGTCAAGCAAGCCAAGCCAGCCAGCCAGCCAACCCAGCCAAGCCACCCATCCAGCCAAGCCAGCTAGACAGCCAAGCCAGCCAAGCAAGCCAAGCCAGCCAGCCACCCAAGCCAGCCAAGCCTGCCAAGACACCCAGCCACCCAAGACAGCCAGGACACCCAGCTAGCCAAGCCAGCCAAGACACCCAGCCAGCCAAGCCAGTCAGCAGCCCAGCCAGCCAAGCCAGCCAAGCCACCCAGGCAGCCAAGCCAGCCAAGCCAGCCAGCTAGCCAAGCCAGCCAAGCCACCCAGCCAGCCAAGCCAACCAAGCCAGCCAGCCACCCAGTCAGCCAAGCCAGCCATGCCAGCCAGCCAGCCGGCCAAGCCAGCAAGTCACCTAGCCAGCCAGCGAGCCAAGCCAGCCAAGCCAGCCAAGGAAGCCAGACAGCGAAGCCAGCCAAGCCACCCAGCCAGCCAAGACAGCCAAGCCACCCAGCCAGCCAAGCCTGCCAAGCCGGCCAAGCCAGCCAAGCCAGAAAGCCGGCCAAGCTGGCCAAGCCACCCAGCCTGCCAAGCCAGCCAAGCCACCCAGCCAGCCAAGCCAGCCAGCCACCCAGCCGGCCAAACCAGCCAAGCGATCCAGCCAGCCAAGCCAGCCAAGCCAGCCAAGCCACCCAGCCAGCCAAGCCAGCCAAGCCACCCAGCCAGCCAGCCACCTAAGCCATCCAGCCATCCAGCCAAGCCAGCCAAGCCAGCTAAGCGAGCCAGCCAGCCAAAACAGCCAAGCCACCCAGCCACCCAAGCCAGCCAAGCCAGCCAAGCCCGCCAGCCACCCAGTCAGCCAAGCCGGCTATGCCAGCCAGCCAGACAAGACAGCCAGCCAGCCAAGCCAGCCAAGCCACCCAGCCAGGCAAGCCAGCCAAGCCACCCAGACAGCCAGCCACCCAGCCAGCCAAGCCAGCCAAGCCAGCCAGCCAGCCAAGCCAGCCAAGCCACCCAGCCAGCCAAGCGAGCCAGCCATGCTAGCCAAGCCAGCCAGCCAGCCAAGCCAGCCAAGCCAGCCAGCCAGCCAAGCAAGCCAGCCAGCCATCCAGCCAAGCCAGCCAAGCCAGCCAGCCAGCCAAGCCAGCCAAGCCTCCCAGCCTGCCAAGCCAGCCAAGCCACCGAGCCAGCCAAGCCACCCAAGCCAGCCAGCCAGCCAGCCAAGCCGGCCAAGCCAGCCAGCCAGCCAAGCCAGCCAAGCCAGCCAGCCAGCCAAGCCAGCCAAGCCAGCCAGCCAGCCAAGCCAGCCAAGCCAGCCAGCCAACTAAGCCAGCCAAGCCAGGCAAGCCAGCCAAGCCAGCGAAGCCAGCCAGCCAGCCAAGCCAGCCAAGCCAGCCAAGGAAGCCAGCCAGACAAGTCAGCCAAGCCACCCAGCCAGCCAAGGGAGCCAAGCCACCCAGCCAGCCAGCCAGCCATGCCAGCCAGCCAGCCAGCCAAGCCAGCTAGCCAGCCAAGCCAGCCAACAAAGCCAGCCAGCCACCCAGCCAGCCAGCCAGCCAAGCCAGGCAAGCCAGCCAAGCCAGCCAAGCCAGCCAGTCAGCCAAGCCAGCCAGCCAAGACAACCAGCCAAGCCAACCAGCCAGCCAAGCCAGCCAATCCACCCAGCCAGCCAAGGCAGCCAGGCCACCCAGCCAGTCAGGCCTGTGAAGCCAGCCAAGCCGGATGGCCAGCCAAGCCTGCCAAGCCAGCCAGCCAGCCAAGCCAGCCAGCCAAGCCAGCCAGACAACCAAGTAAGCCAAGCCAGCCAGGCATCCAAGCCACCCAAGCCAGCCAGCTAGGCAAGCCACCCAAGCCAGCCAAGCCAGCCAGCCAGCCAATCCAGCCAAGCCAACCAAGCCAGCCAAGCCAGCCAAGCCACCAAGCCAGCCAAGCCAGCTAAGCCAGCCAAGCCACCCAGCCACCCAGCCAGCCAAACCAGCCAAGCAACCCAGCCAGCCAAGCCAGCCAAGCCACCCAGCCAGGCAAGCCAGCCAAGCCACCCAGACAGCCAGCCAGCCAAGCCAGCCAAGCCACCCAGCCACCCAAGCCAGCCAGCCAGCCAAGCCACCCAGCCAGCCAGCCAGCCAGCCAAGCCAGCAAAGCCAGCCAGCCAGCCAGCCAGCCAGCCACCCAAGCCAGCCAAGCCAGCCAGCCAGCCAAGCCACCAAGCCAGCCAAGCCAGCTAAGCCAGCCAAGCCACCCAGCCACCCAGCCAGCCAAACCAGCCAAGCAACCCAGCCAGCCAAGCCAGCCAAGCCACCCAGCCAGGCAAGCCAGCCAAGCCACCCAGACAGCCAGCCAGCCAAGCCAGCCAAGCCACCCAGCCACCCAAGCCAGCCAGCCAGCCAAGCCACCCAGCCAGCCAGCCAGCCAGCCAAGCCAGCAAAGCCAGCCAGCCAGCCAGCCAGCCAGCCAGCCACCCAAGCCAGCCAAGCCAGCCAGCCAGCCAAGCCAGCCAAGCCAGCCAAGCCAGCCAGCCAGCCCAGCCACCCAAGCCACCCAGCCACACTCCATCTGAAAAAAAAGAAGCACTCCATCCAGCCTGGGCAGTAGAGCGAGATTCCATCTCCAAAAAAAAAAAAAAAAATACAAAACAGCAGCCTGGCCAACATAGTGGAACTCCGTCTCTAATAAATATACAAAAAAATCAGCTGGGTGTGGTGGCACATGTCTGTAATCCCAGCTACTTGGGAGGCCCAGGCAGGAAGATCACTTGAACCCGGGAGGTGGAGGTCGCAGCGAACCAAGATTGCACAACTGCACACCAGCCTGGACAACAGAGTGAGACTCCATCTCAGAAAAAAAAAAAAAGAAAAAAAGAAAGACCAGCCTGACCAACATGGTAATACCCCGTCTCTACTAAACATACAACAAAATTAGCTGGGCATGCTGGCACATGCCTGTAATGCCAGGTACTCAGGAGGCCCAGGCAGGAGAATCGGTTGAACCCGGGAGGTGGAGGTTGCAGTGAACCAAGATTGCACCACTGCACTCCAGCCTGGGCAACAGTGCGAGACTCCATCTCAGAAAGAAAAAGAAAAAGAAAAAAAAAGACCAGCTTGGCCAACATGGTGAAACCCCGTCTCTCCTAAACACAAAAAAAATTTAGCTGTGTGTGGTGGCACATGCCTGTAATCCCAGCTACTTAGGAGGCCCAGGGAGGAGGATTGCTTGAACCCGGGAGTTGGAGGCTGCAGCAAGCTAAGATTGCACCACTGCACTCCAGCCTGGGCAAGAGAGTGAGACTCCATCTCAAAAAAAAGAAACACTCCAGCCTGGGCAATAGAACGAGACTCCATCTCAAAAAAAAAAAAGACCAGCCTGGCCAACATGGTGAAACCCTGTCTCTACTAAATATACAACAAAATTAGCTGGGCGTGCTGGCACATGCCTGTAACCCCAGGTACTCAGGAGGCCCAGGCAGGAGGATCGCTTGAACCCGGGAGGTGGAGGTTGCAGTGAACGAAGATTGCACCACTGCACTCCAGCCTGGGCAACAGAGCAAGATTCCATCTCAGAAAAAAAAAAAAAAAAAAAAAAGACCAGCCAGGTCAACATGGTGAAACCCCGTCTCTACTATATATACAAGAAAATTAGCTGAGCATGGTGGCACACACCTGTAATCCCAGCTACTCCGGAGGCCCAGGCAGGAGCATCGCTTGAACCCAGGAGGTGGAGGTTGCAGCAAACCAAGATTGCACCACTGCACTCCAGCCTGGGCAACAGAGCAAGACTCCATCTCAGAAAAAATAAATAAATAAAAAAAGATAAGACCAGCCTGGCCAACATGGTGAAACCCTGTCTCTACTAAATATACAAAGAAATTAGCTGGGCGTGGTGGCACACACCTGTAATCCCAGCTACTCGGGAGGCCCAGGGAGGAGGATTGCTTGAACCCGGGAGCTGGAGGTTGCAGCGAACGAAGATTGCACCACTGCACTCCAGCCTGGGCAACAGAGCAAGATTCCATCTGAGAAAAAAAAAAAACCAGGTTGGCCAAAATGGTGAAAACCCGTCTCTACTAAATATACAAGAAAATTAGCTGGGCTAATTTTAGTTATCACATCTGTAAAATGGCACTAAGTTACAGGGATATTGTCCAGATGAATGTATCTGGTACATAGTAGCAATAAAAAAGACGTTAGCTGGCCAGGCATGGTGGCTCACGCCTGTTATCCTAACAATTTGGGAGGCCAAGGAGGGTGGATCACTTGAGGCCAGGAGTTGGAGACCAGCCTGGCCAACACAGTGAAACCCTGTCTCTACTAAAAATACAAAAATTAGCTGGGCGAAGTGGCTTGTGCCTGTAATCCCAGCTACATGGGAGGCTGAGGCAGGAGAATTGCTTGAGCCTGGGAAGTGGAGGTTGAAGTGAGCCGAGATTGGCGACAGAGCGAGATTCTGTCTCAAAAAAAGGGAAACATTAGCTAACATTACCCTCAGCATGGATATTCCTACCAGTCTGATGTTCTGTTTTAGGTACTTAGTACCATAATGGCCTCATTGTTGGAGCACTGACTATGTTCCAGGTACTACGCTAAGTGCGTCACAAGCATTGTTTCATTTCATCCTCCCAACATCTCTCAAATAGGTACTAGCACTGTCCTCGCTATTCAGGGGAGAAGTCTGCAGTTCAGAGGGGTGAAGTGATTCCTCTAAGACTGCATAACTTGTAAGTGGCAGAGCTAGGACCTGTCAGACTCTAAGAGCTTCATACCACACCTACAGGAAATATCTAGCAGCCAGTTCCATGCTCAGTTTCTTGAAGCATGAGATTCCAGGCCCCTAATATGGCACGTAACTGTGGGCAGTAGAGGCCTCAATTCTCCCACCTGAACCATGGGGAAGGTCCCCCCACCCTGAATCCCCTACAGGGCTGAGAGGAGGGCTCTGGAAACCTTGAAAAGGACTTTGTAGACTCTGAGCTGGGCACCCTCAAAGGCTTGGTTAGGAGGGAGGCAAGAGAAAGAATTAATCCACTTCCCGCCAAGGAAGCCAAGAGCTGAAGGAGAAATGGTCCGTGTCCTCCTCCAGGGCCTGCCCCTTAGCATGGTTCCTCCCTGTTAGGAGGGTTAAGAACTTGGCCAAGTCTCAGCTCCACTCATCTCTAGCTGTATGTTCTTTGTACTTCCCCTCTCTGAGAGTCGGGCTTCTCAACTGTGAAATGGGGGTGATAATGATAACAGCCTTATCAGGACTGTTGGCCCACTGGTTCATTGTCTTAGTCTGCTCCTGTTGTTATAACAAAATACCTCAGACTCAGTAATATATAAACAACAGAAATATGTTGCTCATAGTTCTAGAGGCCGAGAAATCCACGAACAAGGCGTCAGTAGATTGGATGTCAATGAGGGCCTGGTTCCTCATAGATGACATCTTCTATGTGTCCTTACATGGTAGAAGGGGTGAACAAACTCCCTCAGGCTTCTTTTATAAGGGCACTAATCCCATTTATAAGGATGGAGCTTCATGAAGTGATCGCCCCCAAAAGTCCCACCTCTTAATACTACCACATTGCAGATTACGTTTCAATATATAAATTGGAGGAGACACATTGAGACACATGGATATTGGTTGAATAACTATCTTTTTTTTATTCTTTTTTTTTTTTTGAGACAGATTCTTACTCTGTTGCCTAGACTGGAGTGCAATGGCATGATCTTGGCTCACTGCAACCTCTACCTCCTGGATTCAAGTGATTCTTCTGTCTCAGCCTCCCAAGTGGCTGGGATTACAGATGCATGCCACCACGCCTGGCTGATTTTTGCATTATTAGTAGAGGCAGGGTTTCGCCATGTTGGCCAGGCTGGTCTCAAACTCCTGACCTCAAGTGATCCACCCACCTCGGCCTCCCAAAGTGCTGGGGTTACAAGCATCAGCCACCATGCCTGCCCTGAATAATTATCTTTTGACACCTGGTCTGCAATTCTCATGGAGTTTCCGGTCTGGAAGAAGAGTCTGTATGTAATGTGTTTGGCACAGGTAGGTGCCCAATGGGTGGGTAGATGGATGGATGGATGGATGGGTGGATGGATGAGATGAGTGACTTACTGCAGGTCTCACAGTTATAAAGTAACTCTTCCTGATAGCTCACACTGGCCACCAAAGACACATTAAGCACTGATTAGAGAGGTACTCCGTGGACCAAATTACATGAGCAAAGTCTTAGAATTAGGAATTATTGCAGCATGGATGAGAGGCACTCATTTTATGTTCTCTTTTAGTATTTTTCCCAACAAGATCCTGAGAAGGAGGATCTGGATGGAGGTTCTGCCAGAGCCCCCTGGAGCAGAGCCAGGAGGTTGAGTAGGGAGTTGCGCCCCACAGCCCATATGAGCAGGCAGGAGCAGGCCAAGACTGAGGGTTGGGCCTCAGAGGCCTGGTCTGGCCGTATTTGGTTTTCAAGGAACTGGAAGCCTTCTCACCTCCTCTGCTGTCCAGGCACAGAAGCAAGGCCACCCACAGTTGCTGAGTCAGGGAGGCCCCTAGGGCAGGAACAGAGGCCCCACAACGGGGTAACCTGAACACAGTGGTTCAGAGCCTGGTCTCTTAGTGTCAAGAAGATATGGTGCCGGGAACAGTGGTGTGTCCCTGCGGTTCCCGCTCCTCGGAAGGCTGAGGCAGGAGGAAAAGCCTAGGGATTCTTGAGCCCAAGAGTTCTAAGCTGTAGTGTGCTATATTGATCAAGTGTCTGTGCTAAGTTCAGCTTCAATATGGTGACCTCCTGTAAGCAGGGGTGTCTAAGTAGGGGTGAACAGGCCCAGGATGAAAATGGAGCAGGTCAAAACTGTGCTGATCAGTGGTGGGATTGTGACTGTGAATAGCCACTGCATTCCACCCTAGACAACATAGTGAGACTCCATCTCTAAAAGCAAATAAATAGGCTGGGCGCAGTGGGCTCACACCTGTAATCCCAGCACTTTAGGAGGCCAAGGTGGGCGGATCACTTGAAGTCAGGAGTTCAAGACCAGCCTGGCCAATATGGCGAAACCCTGTCTTTACTAAAAATATAAAAATTAGCTGGTCATGATGTCATGTGCCTGTGGTCCCAGCTACTCAGGAGGCTAAGGCAGGAGAATTGCTTGAACCTGGGAGGCAGAGTTGCAGTGAGCCGAGATCGCATCACTGCACTGCAGCCTGGGCAATGAGTGAGACCCTATCTCAAAAAATAAAATAAATTAAATTAAATTTAAAAATGTAAATAAATAAGTAAATAAATAAATAAATAAAAACTGTGGGTTCAAATCCTGCTCAACAACCAATAGCTGTGTGCCTGGCCTACATATCACCTATCAGAGCCTTTGTTTTTATCTGTAAAAACAACAACAAAAATAGCGGTAAAAACAAGCACCATTACTGAGTTCGTTATGTACAAGCGTCTGCTAAGCACCTTACCTGCATTATCTTATTTAATTGTCATCACAATAAACAAGTATTATTATTGTCCTCGTGAAACAAAATACATGAGAACAGTGTCTCTCATCCATGCTGCCATAATTTCTAACCCAAGCCATTGCTCATGCAGTCCCATCTACCTGGAGTGTATCTCTCTCTGTTTTTTTTTTTTTTTTTTGGAGATGGAGTCTTGCTCTGTCTCCAGCTGGAGTGCAGTGGTGCAATCTTTGCTCACTGCAGCCTCTGCCTCCCGGGTTCCAGAGGTTCTCCTGCCTCAGCCTCCCGAGTAGCTGGGATTACATGCAAGTGCCACCACACCTGGCTAATTTTTGTATTTTGAATAGAGTCGGGGTTTCGCCATGTTGGCCAGGCTGGTCTCGAACTCCTGTCTTCAGATGAGCCACCTACCTCAGCCTCCCAAAGTGCTAGGATTACATGCATGAGCCACTGCACCCAGCATGTAACCAACTCTTATGCAACCTTCTGTGTTCAGTGTAAGGTAACCAAAAAGTTACTTCCTGACTGTGAGACCTGGATTTCCAAATGAGGAAGCTGAGGCACACAGGGTGAGATCACATTCAAGTAAGAGACAGAGCTAGAGGCCGGGTGCAGTGGCTCACACCTGTAATCACAGCACTTTGGGAGGCTGAGGTGGGTGGATCACCTGAGGTCAGGAGTTTGAGACCAGCCTGATCAACATGGAGAAACCCCATCTCTACTAAAAATACAAAATTAGCTGGGCATGGTGGCGCATGCCTGTAATCCCAGCTACTCGGGAGGCCGAGGCAGGAGAATCGCTTGAACCCAGGAGGTGGATCCCAGCTACTGAGGAGGCTGAGGCAGGAGAATCGCTTGAACCCGGGAGGTGGAGGTTGCTGTGAGCCGAGATCACGCCATTGCACTTTACCCTGGGCAACAAGAGTGAAACTCCGTCTCAAAAAAAAAAAAAAAAAAAAGACAGAGCTAGGAAGTGCTTACAACTTCCTCATGCTTACCTACATTTCAATTTCTGTTATTGAATCTTTTCCCCCTCAAATATACCCTATCAGCTTCTATTTTTATTTTTATTTTTTGTGATGGAGTCTTGCTCTGTCGCTCAGGCTGGAGTGCAGTGGTGCGATCTTGACTCACTGCAACCTCCACCTCCCAGGTTCAAGCGATTCTTCTGCCTCAGCCTCCTGAGTAGCTGGAATTACAGGCGCATGCAATGACACTGGGCTAATTTTTGTATTTTTAGTAAAGACGGGGTTTCACCATGTTGGCTGGGCTGGTCTGGAACTCCTGACCTCAAGTGATCCACCCGCCTCAGCTTCCCAAAGTGCTGGGATTACAGGCATGAGCCACCACACCTGGCCCCTAGCAGCTTCTATAAAACAACACTGGGCACCTGTCCCATCCCCTGCTGCCTCCTTCAGTTCCAAATTGCCACCAAAGCCTTATTCAACCCTTTGCAACAGCCCTGTGCAAAAAGTAGGCTAGATATCATCCCCATGTCACAGACAGGGAAACTGAGGGTCAGAGAAATGAAGCAAGTTGCTTGAGGCCTTGCAACCAGCAAGAGGAGAAACCATAGGTGGACAACAGTGCTGTCTGACTCCCACTCCAGTGCTCTTTCCCCACCACAACAAGCTGACCCTTGACCTTCCCAGATGGGAGACTTCACCTCAACTCCCACACCTACACAGGTGATTAGGATTAAAGATAAAATCAACATGAGATCAATTTGAAAGGAAGGGCCCTGCAGGACTAATAGGGTATTTTGCAAATAAGTAAAAAAAATAAAAAAATAATAAGTAAGCATCCTTTTTAATCGTAAAAGAACTGGGGGAATGAATAAGCTGTAACTGTTCTAAATCAGATCGTATTCCTGCAAGACGCAGGAGACCAGAACAGCTCTCTACAGAAATTAGCTCATCTCACTCATTTACAAGGCTCTCTGCTGAGAGCCAAGAGGGGGCCCCACCCAGAAGTGTCATTACCTGGCCAGCACTTCACTGGGATTTCATGTCCCAGTAAAGTTTTTTCCTAAATTGGGGTACACAATCGCCAACATCTTGTTATTTGTCAAAGAATACTAACAGGAAAAATAAATTGCTACTTTCTGCTGTTACCATCATCTCATAAAATTCAATAACAAAGACTAATCCTAGAATTTGGTAATTTTTAAAATTACCTATGTAAGTGACTCACTATGTTGTCCTAGTTTTCTCACTAGCCTTGGGCCAGTGAGAACTGTATCTAAGATGGGCATTTGGCAACCCTCAGATGAGTAGGAGAGAGAAAACATGTATGCAAATAACTCAGAGTAGCTCATTGCAACTTGGGATGAGAGCCGCATAAAACTCTTCTAATTACCTTAATTAAAAAAAAAAAGATTTATTGGAAGAGGGTTTTACCAGAAGATTTTTTGGATTCTGAGGGTTATGTAGTGACTAGGGATCAACCAAACAACCACTCTTGGCAAGGACAGAAAACTTCAAGAACACATGGAATCAGCCCATTTGCATGCGCTCTCTCTCTCTCTCTTCTCTCTCTCTCTCCTCATTCTGTGTCTCTGCTTCTCTCTCTGCATTAGCTGTCTTCTCACTCTAGTTACAGACAGGGTTCCTCCATGTGGCAGAAAACATGGTGGCTAATGTTACCAGAAAAACTCTGAACTGGGTATTGTGGCACGAGCCTGTAGTCCCAGCTACTTGGGAGGCTGAGGTGGGAGGATCGCTTGAGCCCAGGAGTTTGAGTCCAGTCTGGGCAACATAGCGAGTCCCTACCTCTAACTGGCGGTGGGGGGGCACTTTTGGGCAAATTAAATTTAACAAAGTGTAACTGCAGAAAGAGCAATTCACACATACGGAGCCTTGCAGAACCAGGATAGGTTAACAGCAACTCAGAGGCTGCCACAGGGTCAGATTACATTTATGGACAGAAAAAGGAAAGTTACACACAGAAAACAGAAGTGAGGTACAGAAACAGCTAGATTGGTTACGGTTGGCGTTATTCGTACACTGTTTGAACTGTGGTCGGCCTGTGATTGGCTGAAACTCAGCAGCTGTGACTGGATGAGACCTAGCCACTTGTTACAAGAGTAGCTTACGGTCTGTTTACATACCTAGTTAGATTACAGTTCACAATGTACGGAGAAACCTTTAGACCCAAATTAATATACAACAGGTAAGGAAGAAGCTTTAGGTTAAACTTAACTCAGTTTCAGTGAGAAAGAAAAAAGAAAGCAACTGCCACAAAAACAGAGAAGGTGTCTGATTGGCCCAGCTGGGTCAGATGTCTATCTCTGGACCAGTCAGCTGTGGGGTCTGTAACAACATGGCAGCTCCCATGAGAACTGCATGGTTGGAGTCAGAAGAGGAAGAAGCGGAACTGGGCAGGTGAGCTGGGAAGAGAATACCATAGATGTCCACTATGGAGATGATAAATGTCCTAATATAGGTGCACAAAAAATGTCGTGGGCATTTAGGGGATGAAGACAAAATTTCTAGCTGTGCAGCTGTGGTGATCAGTCAGAGCTTCTTGGAAGAGGTGGCATTCGAGCTGGGCCTTGAAGCTGAGAATCATCTGGAACGTACAGAGGTTCTAAATGCCACCTCACCTTAGAAAAGAAAGATGATCCCTTGTAGTGGAGAAGATAGCATCCGAAAGAATTAAATATTAATGCCTCACTTTGTCAAGATTTTATAGGTTTTTTATTTTTACAGATGGTGTCTCGCTCTCCCTCCCAGACTGGAGTGCAGTGCGATCATAGCTCATTGCAGCCTTGAGCTCCTGGGCTCAAGCGGCCCTCCAGCCCCAGCCTCCAGAGTAGCTGGGACTACAGGCGTGCACCACCACACCTAGCTATAGTTCTCAAAATTTAGATATAATTCATATATAAATTATATTTTATAGTTATTTTGGTGTTTAATTTTGAAATAATTTTAGACTTACAGAAATGTGGCAAAAATAGTTCAGTTATCCTAAACTCTTCATTTCCTACACCTTCACCTAGCTTTCCCTGATAGGAACATTTTACCTCACCTTAGTACAAATATCAGAACCAGGAAATTAACACTGGTACAGTAACTGACAGACCTTATTAGAATTTTAGCTGTTTTCCTTTTGATCTAATCCAAGGTCCAACATTGCATTTAGTTGTAATGTCTTCTTAGTCTTCTCTAATCTATGGCAGCTCCTCAGTCTCTCGCTTTTTTTCTCATATGACCCTGACACATACTGTTTAGTCATTTTATAAAATATCCCTCAATTTGAATGTCTGATTATTTTTTTGGTGATTAGATTGAGCTTGTGCACTTTTGGCAAGAATATCACAGAAGTAACGTTATGCCCTTCTTAGTGCATCAGATCAGGGGCTACTTTCTGTTGATATGACTTATTACTGGGCATGTTAACACTGATCATGTGGTTAAAGAGGTTATCTGCTGGGTTTCTCTTTTATAAAGGGTCCTTTTGTAATTAGTAATTATCTTGTGGAGAGATATTAAGACCATGCAAAAATGTAAATTTCTTAACATTTACAGTATGTTTGTTTGTTTTTTTGAAATGGAGTCTCGCTCTGTCACCCAGGGTGGAGTGCAGTGGTGCCATTTCAGCTCACTGCAACCTCTGCCTCTTGGGTTCAAGTGATTCTCCTGCCTCAGCCTTCTGAGTAGCTGGGATTACAGGTGCCCGCCACCATGCCTGGCTAATTTTTGTATTTTTTAGTAGAGATGTGGTTTCACCATGTTGGCCAGGCTGGTCTCAAACTCCTGACCTCAGGTGATTCCCCCACCTCGGCCTCCCAAAGTGCTGGGATTACAGATGTGAGCCACCACGCCTGGCCTACATTTTTTTTTAAGTGCTGTCAAATGCATACCTTCTACTTTTCTTCAATAAATGTCAACTCTTTACCCATTATGTGCCAGTCCCTGTGGGGTGTGCCAAGCAGAAAAAGCACTGATCTAAGATGTGTGGCTCAGTTATGTATAGATCCATGACCTTGCTGGGCTTTAGGATCTTTATCTATAAAATGGATATCATTATATCTCACCAGTAAGAACTGCTGTGGATAAAGGCAGACCGTACTTGTGAAAGTGTTCTGTAATACAAACTAGGGTTGTTCATTCTCCTTCTGCAGTGCTCAGCTCTGGCCTCACCTCTCCTGTTTGCATTTTCCATTTCCTTCCTGCCTGTGTTCAGGCCTGCAGACTTCTGTCTGTCCTCCCTGGTCTAACTCCCTTATCCTACTTGCCAAGCCTTACTGTGATGTCATTTAATAAATTTTGGAGACACAAGGAGCACCTCGTAGAGATGGACAATTTCCTTCAGTAGTCTCCTGCTGTTTTTAGAGTTGCTTCCAGGTGCCTGGGCCTGTGGGTGTTGGGCAGGAGAACCTTCCTCCCATGGCAGAAATAAGTGGGAGAAGTAGGGATTGCCTTCCTCCAATAATAATGCTTTGGCCCTAAAAACGAAACTCTTGAACCCCATAGAATATTTTATTTTATTTTTTTGAGACAGAGTCTCACTCTGTCGCCCAGGCTGGAGTACAGTTGCATGATCTTGTTTCACACAATCTCTACCTCCCAGATTCAAGCAATTCTCATGCCTCAGCCTCCCAAGTAGCTGGGACTACAATGATGCACCACCACGCCTGGCTAATTTTTGTATTTTTAGTAGAGATGGGGTTTCACCGTGTTACCATGCTGGTGTCGAACTCCTGGCTTCAAGTGATCCGCCCTCCTTGGCCTCCCAAAGTGCTGGGATTACAGGCATGAGCCACTGTGCCTGGCCAAACCCCATAGAATATTGAAGAAGCCCAAATGGATACTTGTGTCTTACTGAGTGGACATACTTTAAAGTTACTTCAAAACATGAAAGGATGACTTGCTCCATATCAAACCTCCTAATTATTCCAACAGCAATTTTATTTTATTTTGTTTTATTTTATTTTTTGAGACAGGGTCTTGCTCTGTTGCCCAGGCTGGAGTGCAGTGGCACAATCACAGCTCACTGCAGCCTCAACCTCTTAGGCTGAAGTGATCCTCCCAGCTCAGTTTCCTGAGTAGCTGGGACTACAGGTGTACACCACCATGCCTGGCTAATTTTTGTATTTTTTTTGTAAAGACAGTTTTGCCATGTTGCCGAGGCTGCTCTTGAACTCCTAAGCTCAAGCAATCCACTGACCTCGTCCTGCCAAAGTGCTGGGATTACAGGTGTGAGCCACCACACCTGGTCTGCAATTTTAATCTAAGGCAGGATTTACTTATTTATTTAGAGACAGAGTCTGTCTCTGTTGCCCAGGCTGGAGTGCAGTGGTGTGATCATGACTCAGTGCAAGCTTAAACTCCTGGGCTCAAACAATCTTCCTACTTCAGCCTCTTGAGTAGCTGGGACTACAGGCACACACCACCATGCCCAGAAAGGTTGTTTTTTTTTTTTTTTTTGACACGGAGTCTTGCTCTGTCATCAGGCTGGAGTGCAGTGGCATGATCTTGGCTCACTGCAATCTCCACCTCCCAGGTTCAAGCGATTCTCCTGCCTCAGCCTCCTGAGTAGCTGGGACTACAGGTGCGTGCCACCACACTGAGCTAATTTTTGTATTTTTAGTAGAGATGGGGTTTCACCATGTCGGCCAGGATGATCTTGATCTCTTGACCTCGTGATCCTCCCCCTTAGGCCTCCCAAAGTGCTGGGATTACAGGCATCAGACACCACGCCCGGCACACCTGCTTCTTTTTTTTTTTTTTTTGAGACAAGTCTCGCTCTGTTGCCCAGGCTGGAGTGCAGTGGCACAATCTTGGCTCACTGCAAGCTCTGCCTCCCAGGTTCACGCCATTCTCCTGCCTCAGCCTCCTGAGTAGCTGGGACTACAGGCGCCGGCCACCATGCCCAGTTAATTTTTTTTTTTTTTTTGTATTTTTAGTAGAGACAGGGTTTCACTGTGTTAGCCAGGATGGTCTCGATCTCCTGACCTTGTGATCCACCTGCCTCAGCCTCCCAAAGTGCTGGGATTACAGGCGTGAACCACCGCACCTGGCCCACACCTGCTTCTTAAAGGACCAAGTCCTGTCTGGGCTCGGTGGCTCATGCCTATAATCCCAGCACTTTGGGAGGCCAAGGTGGGCAGATCTCTTGAGTCCAAGAGTTTAAGACCAGCCTGGGCATAGCAAAATCTCATCTCTACAAACCATTAAAAAATGTTTTGGCCAGGCACGGTGGCTCACATTTGTAATCCCAGCACTTTGGGAGGCCGAGGCGGGTGGATCACCTGAGGTGAGGAGTTTGAGACCAATAGGCCAATATGGTGAAACCCCATCTCTATTAAAAATACAAAATTTAGCCAGGTGTGGTGGTGGACACCTGTAATCCCAGCTACTCGGGAGGCTGAGGCAGGAGAATCACTTGAACCTGGGAGGCAGAGGTTGCAGTGAGCCAAGACCATGCCATTGCACTCTAGCCTGGGTGACAAGAGTGAAACTCCATCTCAAAAAAAAAAAATGTTTTAAAGGGACCAAGTCCTTTTAGGGGGGCTTCTGGTCATTTAAATCTCCAATAACAGAAGAGGTTTTCAAATGTTACCCCGGGGATTCCTCATTGCCCGCTCCCAGTATTTTCCAAGAAAGACCTGAGGCTCCTTTCTGAGCTTCATTCCCTTGTTCTCCTCCCAGCCCCTCAGCTGTCTTTTGTACCAATTAGGTAGTTATTAATTGCTCCCTAATTACAAATTGGCCACCTCCTTACTGGCTCCCACCTACGCTGGCTGGCTGACCCAGGGGTCACATGCATCCTTCAGGGAACGGTGTTTTGTGAATCCAGTGGTTCATTTGTTCCACACATGTGTGTTGAGCCCCTTCGTTGATGCCAGATCCTTTCTAGGTCTGGGGGACCATGTTGAGTGAGACAAACCCAAATCCCTGGCTTCTCAGAGCTCACAGTCTAGCAGGAGACAAACAACAAAAAAATTAATCATTTCCGATCGTCAGTGCTGTGATGGGGAGTAATTACAGTACAGAGTAATTTTGGGGAGCTTCAGATACGTGCTTTGGGAAGACCTTTCTAAGGGGGTGATGTGTGAGTTAAGATCCGAATGGTAATCCAGAGCCAGCCAGAGTGAAGATGAGGTTGAAGAGCACAGTCCCGGGGGAGAAGAAAGCAAAGGCAGAGGCCAGGGGAGAGGAAGCAGCATGGCCTCTCTCAGGGGCATTCATTTCATCTATGAAGCCCTAAGGGATTCCGAAGTCAAACATCAGGTTGGGGCTAGTTGTAAGGTTTAGGGCAAAACACCCCTCCTACTCCCTGTTGTTAGAGACCAGAGGTGGCGTTTGCCCCCACCTGGCCCCGCTCCAGAAGGAGGGGTTATTATACGTCTGATTGAATCAGCTTCCAGGATCATTATTGGTCCTTGGAGGTAATTAGGGCGCTGTCGCTTCAAAGTCCCAAATTCAGGCGCCCCACTGGGGACTAGAGCGACTGCTCCCCACCCCACCCACTGCAAGCTCAGAGGTTGGAGAGAACTGCCTCCCCGAAGGAACCCAGACCCAGGCTTGAGACTTTGCAAAGAGACACAAGATGCGGATTGCCATGTGAAGTTTCTGGATTTTTTAAAATGTTAGAACGATGAATTGGAAAAGCTTTAAAACACTGCACAGGCCAAACAACATGTCTATGGGCAGGACCTGGCCAGCTGGCCTGGGTGCTGTGGGGCTTGGTGAACGCCTAGAGGTAGGGATGAGGGAGAGAAGGAGTCAGGAAGGATGCTAACTGCATCCTGGACTCTGGGACACCCATGCCCTGGCAGAGATGTGCCCTAAGAGGAACGAACTCACGGCCACAGGCACAGCTTGAGCACCTACTGTGTGCATGGCTCTGTGCTAGGATGGGGGATACAAAACACTTCAGAGGACTGCACCCTGGCTCAGGGGCTGGATGGGCCGACCTCAGGAAACCTGGGTTCCAGGCCTGACTTGCTCTCCTATAACTGCTGTGTGAACTTGGGTTGATTCATCATCTCTCTGGGATTCAGCACACAGCCTTTGTTGACATTAGATTAACTAAATCCAGTAAGGGAAGATTTTGAAGGGCCTCTGGGTGTCTGGATAGGGAATCTGGGCTGGGTCTAATAGGAAGTAGGAATCACCCCAGGTTCTTGAGCAGGGGAGTGACATGTTGAATAGGAAAGTGAAGCGGGCCACCTGTGCAGAGACACACATCATCCAGGTGTGGGGTAGTGAGGACAGGAACTAAAGCTTATGCAAATCAGATCTGATCACCTCTAGCTCAAAAACCTTCCATGGGTCCCTGCAGCCCTCACATGAAAGTCCTTTCTTCTTACTATGGTCCATGGGCAGGGCCAGCTTCATGTAATGAAGGGTCAGTGTAATGCTCTGCTGTCACTGTCTTGAAATACTTAATAATTGTTGAACAAGGAGCTCCTTTTTCTCATTTTGCACCAGGCCCTGCAAATTATGAAGGGACCCACAGGGACCTTTCAGTCTGGCCCCTTTTCCCCTCTCCTCATCCAAACCCCACTTCTCCCTTACCCTTCATACTTCAGTCACGTTGGTCTTCCATCAGTTTCTGGAGATTATTCCTGCCTTGGTACATTTGTGTAGTCTGTTCCCCTTGCCTGGAACACCCCCACCCTCACATCGAGACCAACTTAGTTTTTTGTTCAACAATTTCTTATCTTCCAGACTTGAGCATAATTATCTCCTGAGAGATAACTCCTCTGACCTCCCAGAACTACCTATTCAAAACAAAACTTTAAAAATTATTTAAGCCAGCCAGGCACGATGGTTCATGCCTGTAATCCCAGCACTTTGGGAGGCCCAGGTGTGTGGATCACTTGAGGTCAGGGGTTCAAGACCTGCCTGGCCAGCATCATGAAACCCCGTCTCTACTAAAAATACAAAATTTAACCGGGTGTGGTGGCAGGAGCCTGTAATCCCAGCTACTTGGGAGGCTGAGGCAGGAGGATTGCTTGAACCTGGGAAGCAGAGGTTGCAGTGAGCTGAGATCACGCCATTGCACTCCAGCCTGGGCAACAGAGTAAAACTCTGTCTCAAAGAAAAAAAAGAAAAAAAAATGATTTAAGCCTGAGTGCAGTGGGTCACTCCTGTAATCCCAATACTTTGGGAGGCAAGGCAAGAGTATTGCTGAGGCCAGGAGTTCCAGACCAGTCTGGGCAACACAGCAAGATCTCATCTGCCCAAAAAATAAGAAAATTAGCCAGACATGGTGGTGTGTGCCTGTAGTCCCAGCTACTTCGGTGGCTGAGGCAGGAGGATTGCTTGCACCCAGGAGTTCAAGGCTTCAGTCAGCCATGATTGCGCCACTGCACTCCTACCTGTGCAACAGAGCTAGACCCTATCTCAAAAAAAAAAGTGCAGTAATGGAGGCATTTCAGACATCTGTCAGCAGCCATAGGGGTATAAAGGTTTAGTTAGTAACAAATATTCAGCTGGAGCAGGCATCATGGCTCACACCTGTAATCCTAGCACTTCGGGAGGCTGAGGCAGGAGGATTGCTTGAGCCCAGGAGTTTGAGACCAGCTGGGCAACAAAGTGAGACCTGATCTCTACAAAAAACAAAATACATAAAATTAGCTGGGCATAGTGGCATGCACCGACTGAGGTGGGAGGATCGCTTGAGCCCAGGAGGTCAAGGCTACAGTGAGCTGCGATCACACCATTGCACTCCAGCCTGAGAGACAGAGTGAGACCCTGCCTCAAAAAATTAAAAACTTAATTAATTTAAAAAAATTCAACTGGGGAAATAGTTCTAGCTCTCTCTTTCTCTCTCTCTCTCTTTTTTTTTTTTTTGGAGGCAGAGTTTCACTCTGATACCCAATCTGGAGTGCAGTGGCATGATCTTGGCTCACTGCAACCTCCACTTTCCAGGCTCAAGGGATTCTCCCACCTCAGCCTCCCAAGTGGCTGGGACTATAGGTGCATGCCACCACACCCAGCTCAGTTTTGTACTTTTTGTAGAGATGGGGTTTTGCCATGTTGCCCAGGCTGGTCTTGAACTCCTGGACTCAAGCGATCCTCCCACCTCAGCCCCCCAAAGTGCTGGGATTACAGGCATGAGCCACCACACTTAGCCAAATTGCCATCTCTTAATGAAGTAAATAAAACCATTTACACCACAAGAGACGGAAGGGATAGGATTTGTCCAAAACATAATAAATCCCGTTGGCCAAATTCATGGACCCTGGCAGGGTAAGATCAGAGATAGCATCATTTCTGCCTATGTGGCTGACATTCATTATGTAAGTCCCATGTACCAGGATCCCCATCCCATGCAAGCTCTGTGAATCATCACTCCCAAGCTTATAAGGTTGGAAGTATTAGCTCCCCACTTTGTGGATGAGGAAACTGAGGCCTAGAGAAATTAAGTAACTTGCCAAATGTCACACAGTGAAGAATTGACAGAGTTGGGATTTGCACCTAGATCTGTCCAACTCCAGATCTCCCTGAGCCCTTCACTACCGCAAAATAGCTACTCAACTGGCTTGCTGTATGATTTGGGGCAAGTTCCTCAACCTTTCTGAGTCTCAGATTCTTTTTTTCTTTTTCTTTTTTTGAGATGGAATTTCCCTCTTTTCACCCAGGCTGGAGGGCAATGGCACAATCTCAGTTCACTGCAACCTCCGCCTTCCGGGTTCAAACCATTTTCCTGCCTCAGTCTCCCAAGTACCTGGGATTACAGGTGCCCACCACCATGCCTGGCTAATTTTTGTATTTTTAGTACAGACAGGGTTTCACCATCTTGGCCAGGCTTATCTCGAACTCCTGACCTCTGGTGATCTTCCTGCCTCAGCCCCCCAGAGTGCTGGGATTACAGGCATGAGCCACTGTGCCCAGCCTCTTTTTCTTTTTTTTAAGACAAGGTCTTATTCTGCCGCCCAGGCTGGAATGCAGTGGGCAATCTCTGCTTGCTACAGCCTCAACCTCCTAGGCTCAAGTGATCCTCCCACTTCAGCCTCCCAAGAAGCTGGGACTACAGGCATGCGGCACCAGGCCCAGTTAAGCTGAGCCTCAAATTCTTTACCTATAACTTGTCCCTTATTTAAGCTAACACATAGTGGGTGCTGAAGTTGATTCTCTCTCTCTCTCTCTTTTTTTTTTTTTTTTTGAGACACGGTCTTGCTCTGTCACCCAGGCTGGAGTGCAATGGCATGATCTCGGTTCAGTGCAGCCTCAACCTCCTGAGCTCAAGCGATCCTCCTGCCTCAGCTTCCCAGAGTAGTGGGATTACAGGCATGCACCACTGTTGATTCTTTATAGATGTTAATTCTCTACTTAACACACACGCCCCTCCAACTCCCACCACACATACAGACACAGACACACACACACACACACACACACACACACACATGCATGCATGCACGCCAGCCCCACAACAGGAGGAACGTAACAGAAGCAATGCTTTGTGTTCTGTAACCTGTTTCCTTTTCCTGGACACACAGGAAAGTCATGTTCTCATTTTTCCTGCAGTTAGTAGAGTCATGTGACTACATAAAGGCCAATGAAATTATATGTGACCCCTGCGCAAAGGCAGTTAAGTGTGGATGTGCCTCCTTTGATTTTCTGATTCCCTTTCCACATGCAGAGGATTCAGGAATAGATTCCATGGAGAGCCTGGGGTGGAGGCAGGATTGGGGGACAAGGTCACTGCTTGGAAAAGAGCTCCCTGGGAGAGCCCCAACCTATATCAGACTTTGCAGGAGTGAGAAATAAACTCTGATTGGGTTAAACCACTGAGATATTTGGTTTGTTACAGCAGCCAACATTAATTACACTGAATAAAACTGTGTTATCAGTTATCAATTGTCACAACAATGCTACATAACAAACCACCCCAAAACTTACTGCCTTAAAACAGCAACCATTTTTTTAGCTCAAGATTTTATGGACTGGCACTTTAGCCTGGGCTCAGCTAAAGATTTTTCTGGTCTCAGTTGGGCTTACTCATGTATCTGTGGTCAGCTATTGGATTAGCTGGTGACTGACTAGGACAGCTTCAGCTAGGATAACTAGTCCCTGTTCCAGTGGTCTCTTAGGCAGGATAGCCCAGGCTTGTTCACATAACAGCTGTGAGAGTTCCAAGAGAATGAGTGGAATCTCTTAAGGCCCAATCTCTTAACACCCAGGCTCCGAACTGGCAATGCCACTTCCGTATATTCTATTGGCCAAAAATAGTCACATGCCTGGCTGGGAATGGTGGCTCACACCTGTGTAATTCCAGCACTTTGGGAGGCTGAGGTGGACGGATTACTTGAAACTAGGAGTTCAAGACCAGCCCGGACAACATGGGGAAACTCCATCTCTATAAAAATTAGTCAGGTGTGGTGGTGAGTGCCTGTAGTCCCAGCTACACGGGAGGCTGAGGTGAGAGGATCACCTGAGCCCAGACAGGTCAAGGCTGTAGTGTGCCATGATCACACCACTGCACTCCAGCTTGGGTGACAGAGATCCTGTCTTAAAAAATAAAAAGGAGCTCAGCCTCTAGAATCACAGCCCTGGGCTTAAGTCCTGACTCACTTGCTATTGATTTTGGGCAAGTGCCGTCCCCTCTCTGAGACTCACATTTCCCTTCTATAAAACAGGTGCTGGGGCCGGGCATGGTGGCTCACACCTGTAATCCCAGCACTTTGAGAGGCCAAGGCAGGCGAATCACCTGAGTTCAGGAGTTCAAGAGTAGCCTGGACAACATGGTGAAATCCCGTCTCTACTAAAAATATAAAACTTAGCCAGGTGTGGTGGCGCACACCAGTAATCCTAGCTACTCACTACTCAGGAGGCTGAGGCAGGAGAATTGCTTGAACCCAGGAAGTGGAGGTTGCAGTGAGCTGAGATTGTGCCATTGCACTCCGGCCTGGGCAACAAGAGTGAAACTTTAAAAAACAAACAAACAAAAAAAAAAACAACAACCAAAAAACACAGGTGCTGGAAGAGAGGAGTCCTAACATTGGGGGCTATTGTGAGAATTGACTGAGGGAATGCACCATGGAAATGTGTGCTGTAAATTACTTATTTTATTACACCCAACGTGGGCTTAATAGCCGTCAGGGAGTGTTAGTATTATCTCACCCAAACCCTCAATTTACAGAGGAGAAAAACAGAGGCTCAGGCAGGTGATGTGACTTGCCAAGGCTGCATAGCTAAGGAGCAGTGATGAACCCACCGTACTTAAGTTTGTCTGTTTCCAGAATCTAAGGTCTTAGCCTCGCTACAGTTAGAAAGTCCTAGGTTTGAGTCTCGACTCTGTCCGTTATAGCTGTGTGACCTTGGGCAAGTCACTTTTCTCTCTGGGCCTCATTTTTTTTTTCTTTGTCTAAAGAAATTAGCATCTGTCTCATAATGCCATGGGGAATCAATGGGAAAATACAAAGAAAGTGCTTAGCACAGTGCCAAGGAGGGACAGTATGCCTGCTCAGCAATTGAAGGCTGCCAAGTTCCTGTTATCATCAGGGGCAGTGTTCCATCCATCAAAAGGGCTAAGAATAGTCTTAGCCCGGCCAGGCACAGTGGCTCATGCCTGTAATCCCAGCATTTTGGGAGGCCAAGGCAGGTGGATCACCTCAGTTCAGGAGTTCAAGACCAGCCTGGCCAAAATGTCGAAACCCCGTCTCTACTGAAAATACAAAAATTAGCCAGGCGTCGTGACGGGCCCCTGTAATCCCAGCTACTTGGGAGGCTGAGGCAGGAGAATCACTTGAAGCCAGGAGGCAGGGGTTGCAGTGAGCCAAGATTGCGCCACTGCACTCTAGCCAGGGTGACAGAGTGAGACTCTGCCTTTAAAAAAAAAAAAAAAAAGGAATAGTCTTAGCCAGTGGGGGTAGGGTGAGGAATAAGTAAGTTACTGTGGGCTAAGCTTTAGCACAGTGCCCAGCACATATTATAAACTTCATAAGCAGTTGCTTTTTTTAAAGGGTTTTTGTTTTGTTTTGTTTTTGAGACAAGAACTCACTCTGTCGCCCAGGCTGGAGTGCAGTACTTTTAAAGTTCTGAACCCTGTTGGAGGCCAACATGAGACCATGGGGGACCCCAGGCCCCAACTGGCAGTGGCTCCAGGCACTGCCTCTGCTGCCATTTGGCTATTATTAGGCCCGGAGGCCTCATCTCAAATCCAGATGGGGAGCGAGAAGGGTGGGTAGGGCAGGGCCTGGCTGGCGGAAGGCTGGGAACGCGTCTTGGAGGCTGGGTTAGGGTTTGGGCCCCACCCTGCCTGCCTTCCCTTGCTTGCAGCTGGTCCAGCCACCACGTCTACACTTGGCTCTGAAGTTGGTGCAGAGCACTCCCTCTCACCATGGCCACCTCCTCTGGGAAGATTCAGAGCCCTTCTGCAGCCTCAGCACTTTTCCGCCTGCCCCAGAAGGGCCAGGCCTGCGTGGAAACTCTGAATTGGACACTGCGTGCCTTCAGAACCAGCAAAGGAGCCATCCACCCTGCTGTCTACAGGTCTTCATGCCTCCAGTGAGGCTTACTGGATCTGCTGAGGGGGAAGGGCCTATATACCTGGGTTCAAATCCCTTCCCTACCACCAACATGCAGTGTCAACTTGGACAAATGACTTCCCCTCTCTGAGCCTCAGTTTCTTTGCCCATAAAAGGGACAGACTATTAGCATCTGCTTTATAGGGCTGTGGTGATGGTTACATGAGTGCATCGTATGCCATAGGCACTCAATATGCATCAGTTATTTCATGTTTAAGTGTGCCAGGCCCTGAGGAGGAAACAAAGTTTTGGGAGGTTGAGAATCCAGGATGCAGAATGGCTCTGCTCCTGATTTGCTACACTACCTGAAGCCTGTCCCTTGTCCTCTCTGGGACTCAGTTACCTATTTGAACCATAAGGTGGGTATCCAGGACTCTGTGATGCCAAGATTCAGGTGCTATGTTCAGAAGTAGAGAGAAGGGTTTGCTGGGATCCCACACTGACAGGTTGGTAAAATATTCATTCTCGGACTGGACTCTGGAGCCAAAATACCCTCGGCCCCTGAGCTGCTCCAGATACTCCCTACTCTGCCAGTCCAGGGCTGAACCTGGAAGAATCTAGACCCTTCTCGTTACAGTTTTTTGCCCTAGGAGGGCCTGAAGGAGGCCAGTCAAACCCCCTCATTTTACAGATGGGCAGACTGAGGCCCAGGTCTCCCCAGTGCTCAGGCTTCATCCAAGTGGCGCTTCCAAATGGTGGATGGTAGAATATGGTGATTAAGAACAAATGTTCTGGCCAGGCGCAGTGGCTCACACCTGTAATCCTAGCACTTCGGAAGGTCAAGGCAGGCGGATTGCTTGAACCCAGGAGTTCAAGACTAGCCCTGGCAACACAGGGAGACCCTTGTCTCTACAAAAAATAAAAAAAAAATTAGCCGGGCATGGTGGCATGTGTCTGTAGTCCCACTGTGAGCCTGGGAGGTCAAGGCTGCAGTAAGCCATGGTTGTGCCACTCCACTCTCCAGCCTGGGTGACAGAATGAGACTCTGTCTCAAAAACAAAACAAAACAAAACAAAACAAAACAAAACAAAAACAACAAAAGAATGAGGGTTCTGAGCCTGTCTCCTTATCTGTATAATGGTGGTCCTACCTCACAGGACTCAAGCTGTGAAGGTCATAGTGGTAACAAAATTGCCACACATGTAGTATAAGCATGATCAGGAGCCAGTGTCCAACCCATCAGGTAGCAATTACATAGTGTCCCGCCATGAGCCTAGACCCCCACTCCCTGTGTCCAGGCATCAGGGACTCCCAGAAGTCTAAAGAGGTCCAGGCTGGCACATCCAGAACTCTCTCCTTCCTGTTCCAGCCCCTTGCCTCTCCTTTGTCTGTGAGGCTGGGTCTCCTGGAATTCATTGCTGCCCAGTGGGCATCTGAGGCCCCTTCTCCTCCTGCAGGGCCAGAAGTTTGCCTGGCACTGTTGCCCAGAGAACACAGTGGCTGGATGACATCATGGAGATGATGGCCTTGCCAAACTGGTTTCCCAACAGGTCCTCAGTACCACTCCGAGGGCTGCTGGCCATGACCTAGGGCGCACCCAGTTCTGCACATAAGGAGGAAGGTCATACCCCTTGGATCCAGCCAACCCCAACAAGAACCATCCATCTCTAGGGACTCCATTCTCCAGCCTCACCTGCCTGTCTGTTGCCCAACAAGGTCCTCACAATCCTACTTCCGTTCCTTTGCTGATGCTGTTCCCGTCTCCAGAATGACAGTGCTGTCCTGGGGAGAGAGGCTTAGAGAGCCCAAGGCACAGCTCCTCCGTTGTGCATATGAGCAAGATGAGGCTCCAAGAGGGCCAACCCTTACCTAGGATGGAGCCAGGGGTTAAGACACCCATCACCCTTCTTGCCTCCTGACCCAAGGCCTGGGTTTTCCCTGCAGGACCCTGACTGGGTTGAGGGTTAGCCAGGGTGACTTAGGGATGCAACGCAGACAGCTTGGTAAAATAGTCATTCTCAGACTTGGGCTCTGGAGCAAAATATTACCCCTAGCCTCTGAGCTGCTCCAGCCACTTCCCATTCTGCCTTTCCAGGGTTGAACCTGGAAGAACCTAGAGTAGACCCTTTCTGTGACAGCCCCTTGCCCTAGGAAGGCCTGAAGCAGACCAGTCTAATCACCTCATTTTACAGGGGGCAGGCTGAGGCCCAGGCCTCTCTGGTGCCCACAAGATACATTCATCCTGCTCACCTGGCATTCAGAATCCTTGGCAAAGAGAACCACCCACATTTCCTGCTCCACCTACAGCCTGTCCTCCTCCTTTTCCCAGACTATTGGTCTTTGCTCACACTGTTCCTCTGCCACAAATGCCCTTTCATGCCTTTCCCCCTCTTCTATGTGGGATGAATGTTAAAAATTAGCTGGGCGTGGTGGTGTTTGCCTGTAGTCCTAGCCTCTTGGGAGGCTGAGATGGGAGGATTGCTTGAGCCAGGAGTTTGAGGCCATGGTAAGCTGTGATCATGCGACTGCACTCCAGCCTGTGGGACACAGCAAGACCCTGTCTCCAAAAAAAAAAAAAAAAAAAAAAAAAAAAAAAAAACAAGTGTGACACACAGTTTATATGCCACTTCCCTAAGAAGTCTTCCAGAGCTTCCCCCATCCAAGTGGCAGCAAAGTAGAGGGAAGGGGCTGGAGTTCAGTGGCACGATCGTGGCATGAACCTTGAGAAGCTCGTGCTTTTTGTCACAATAAGAAAAAAAAACTTTAAAATCACTAAGTTCTCTCTCTCTCTTTTTTTTTGAGACCGAGTTTCACTCTGTCATCCAGGCTGGAGTGCAGTGGCACAATCTCAGCTCACTACAAGCTCCGCCTCCTGGGTTCACGCCACATTCTCCTGCCTCAGCCTCCCGAGTAGCTGGGACTACAGGTGCCCGCCACCACACCCGGCTAATTTTTTTTTGTAGTTTTAGTAGAGACAGGTTTTCACCATGTTAGCCAGGACAGTCTCGAGCTCCTGACCTCGTGATCTGCCCACCTGGGCCTCCCAGAGTGCTGGGATTACAGGCATGAGCCACCGTGCCCAGCCCTTTTTTTTTTTTTTTGACATGGCGTCTTGCTCTGTCATCAGGCTGGAGTGCAGTGGTGTGACCTCGGCTAACTGCAACCTCTGACTCCCTGGTTCAAGTGATTCTCCTGTGTCAGCCTGGCAAGTAGCTGGGATTACAGGCATGTGCCACCACGCACAGTTAATTTTTGTATTTTTAGTAGAGATGGGGTTTTACTATGTTGACCAGGATTGTCTCAGTCTCCTCAGCTGAGGTCAGGAATTTGAGACCAGCCTGGCCAATATGGTGAAACCCTGTCGCTACCAAAAATACAAAAATTAGCTGGGCATGGTGGCACATGCCTGTAATCCCAGCTACTCAGGAGACTGAGGCAGGAGAATTGATTGAACCCAAGTGGCAGAGGTTGCAGTGAGCCGAGATTGCACCACTGCACTCCAACCTGAGCAACAGAGCAAGACTCCGTCTTAAAAAAATAGGTCAGGTGCAGTGGCTCATGCCTGTAATCCCAGCACTTTGGGAGGCCGAGGTGGGCAGATCATGATGTCAGGAGTTCGAGACCAGCCTGGCCAACTTGATGAAACCCCATCTCTACTAAAATACAAAAACTAGCCAGGCGTGGTGGCGGGTGCCTGTAGTCCCAGCTACTCGGGAGGCTGAGGTAAGAGAATGGCATGAACCTAGGAAGCAGAGCTTGTGGTGAGCCGAGATTGCACCACTGCACTCCAGCCTGGGTGAAAGAGCAAGACTCCATCTCAAAAATAAAATAAAATAAAATATACAAAAACTAGCCAGGCTTGTGGTACATGCCTGTAATCATAGCTACTTGGGGGGCTGAGGCAGGAGAATCACTTGAACCAGGAGGCGGAGGTCACAGTGAACTGAGATCGTGCCACTGCACTCCAGGCTGGGTGAGGGAGTGAGACTCTGTCTCAAAAAAAAAAAAAAAAAAAAAGAAGAAAGAAAGAAACAAAAATTAGCTGTGCATGGTGGTGTGTGGCTGTAGTCCCAGATGCTTGGGAGGCTGAGGCAGGAGAATCACTTGAACTAGGAGGTGGAGGTTGCAGTGAGCAGAGACTGCACCACTGCACTCCAGCCTGGGAGGCAGAGTGAGACACTGTCTAAAAAAAAGAAAAGATTCCTGTCCTCTCCAAGCCCTGACCTTACCTATCACCCCAAATCCCCCAAATGAATCTTCAGGCCTCCTTCTAATGCCTTCCTTCCTCTTATACTACAAACATGCATTCCTTCCTCTTATACTACAGAGTCTCCCTCTGTCACCCAGGCTGCAGTGCAATGGCTCAATCTTGGCTCACTGCAACCTCTCCCGGAATCAAGTGATTTTCCTGCCTCAGCCTCCCAAGTATCTGGGAATACAGGTGCGCACAACCATGTCTGGCTAATTTTTTTTTTTGTATTTTTAATAGAGATGGGGTTTCACCATGTTGGCCAGGCTGGTCTCGGAACACCTGACCTCATTATCCACCCACCTCAGACCCCCAAAGTGCTGGGATTACGGGTGTGACCCACCGTGCCCGGCTGACACTTTCAAACTCATTCATTGAGGCCAATATTTCCCTGGTACCAAAACCAAAGGCATCATGAGAAAAGAAAAATAATAACCAATATTTCTCATAAAGACCAAAAAAAAAAAAACTGCAACAAAATACTAGCAAGCCAAGTCCAGCAATACATAAAAAGATTCTATAACATGACCAAGTAGGATTCATGCCTTCTTGGAGTAACACCCAAAAATCAACTGATATAATGCACCATAAAAGTAGAATAAAAATCAAAAACCACATGATCTTCTCAATAAACACAAAAATTTTCTGACAAAATCCAACACCCTTTCATGTAAAAACAGTCCACAAACTAGGAATAGAAAGAAACTTTCTTTACTTGCTAAAGGCATCTGTGAAAAACCCACAGCTAACAACATATTAAATGGGGAAAACAAAGCTTTCCCCCAAAGATCAGGAACTAGGCAAGTACGTCTACTCTTGTCACTTATAATCTACATTATATTGAAAGTTTCAGTCCGGGCACGGTGGCTCACGCCTATAATCCCAGCACTTTGGGAGGCCAAGGAGGGTGGATCACCTGAGGTCAGTGGTTCAAGACCTGCCTGACTAACATGGTGAAACCAAGTCTCTACTAAAAATACAAAAATTAGCCAGATATGGTGGTGCATGCCTATAATCCCAGCTACTCGGGAGGCTGAGGCAGGAGAGTCACTTGAACTTGGGAGGTGGACGTTGCAGTGAGCCAAGATCATGCCACTGCACCTCAGAGCCTGGGCAACAAGAGCAAAACTCGGTCTCAAAAAAAAGAGGAAGTTCCAGCCAGGACAATTAGGCAGAAAAAAATAAAATAAAATAAATGGCATCCATATTAGAAATGAAAAAGTAAAACTATATTTCCAGACGAAGTGATCTTTTTATTTGTTTATTTATTTTTGAGACGGAGTTTTGCTCTTGTTGCCCAGGCCGGAGTGCAGTGGCACGATCATGCCTCACTGCAACCTCTGCCTCCTGGATTCAAGTGATTCTCCTGCCTCAGCCTCCTGAGTAGCTGGGATACAGGCACCCACCATTACGCCCAGCTAATTGTATTTTTTTTAGTAGAGACAGGGTTTCATCATGTTGGCCAGGCTGGTCTCGAACTCCTGACTTCAGGTGACCCATCCACCTCGGCCTCCCAAAGTGCTGAGATTACAGGCGTGAGCCACTGTGACCGGCAGATGTGATCTTGTATATAGAAAGCCTAAGAAAGTTTCCCCCACCCACACACACACTAGAGACAGAGAGAGAAAGAGAAAACACATGCTAATAAACAAGTTCAGCAAGGTCAAGGACACAAGATCCGTACACAAAGATCAATTATATTTCATACACTAGTAATGAACTATCCAAAAATGAAATTAAGAAATTCCATTTGTAATAACATCTGAAAGAATAAAACACATAGGAAATAATTCAAAAAAAGAGGTCTGAGACTCATATACTGAAAACTCTGAAACGTTGTTGAAAAAAATTAAAGAACACCTGACCAGGCCCAGTGGCTCATGCTTTTAAGCTCAGCACTTTGGGAGGCTGAGGCGGGTGGATTGCTTTGAGATCAGGAGCTCAAGACCATCCTGGGCAACATGGTAAAACCTCATCCCTACAAAAAATACAAAAATTAGCCAGGTGGGGTGGTGCATGACTGTAGTCCCAGCTACTAAGGAGGCTGAGGTAGGAGGATGGCTTGAGCCCAGGAGGCAGAGGTTGCAGTGAGCTGAGATCATGCACTTCAGCCTGGGTAACAGAGGGAGACCTCATCTCACCACCACCAACAAAAAAAAAATTAAAGAAGACCTAAATCAAGACATCTCATATTCATGGATTGGAAGACTAAACATAGTTATGACAACAATAATCCCCAAACTAATCTACAGATTCAATGCAACCTCTATCAAAATCCCAGCTGCCTTTCTGGCAGAAATGGAGAAGCTGATCCTAAAATTCATATAGCAATGCAAAGAACCCAGATTAGACAAAACAATCTTGAAAGAGAAGAACAAAGTTGGAGAATTTATACTTTCCAATCTTAAAACCTACTAAGCTACAATAATCAAGACTGTGATGTGACTTCAGTTTACCAGTAAGAAGAAAGGAAAAAAAAAGGCTCTGGTACTGGCCTATAGGTAGAGATACAGTCCAGTGTAACAGAAATGAGAGTCCAGATATAAATCAAAATATCTATGATTAATTGATTTTTGACAAGAGCAGAGACCCGGTGCAGTGGCTCACGCCTGTAATCCCAGCACAGGATCACTTGAGGCCAGGAGTTCAAGATAAGCCCAGTCAACATGCCAAAACCCTGTCTCTACCAAAAATACCTAAATTAACCAGGCTTGGCGGCACCCGCCTGTAGTCCCAGCTCTTTGGGAGGCTGAGGCAGGAGAATTGCTTGAACCCGGGAGGTGGAGGTTGTAGTGAGCCAAGATGGTGCTATTGCACTCCAACCTGGGCAACAGAGCAAGACTCCATCACACACACACACACACACACACACACACACACACACACACGAATTATTTCTTTTAAAAAAATAATTTTTAAATTTTTATGTTTTAAGAAAATTACCTATTCTGAGTGAATATGCCATACAAATGGCCAAAAAAGCATATGAAAAGATGGTCACCATCACTAATCAGAGAAATAAACCACAGTGAGATATCACCTCATACCCATTAGGTTGGCTACCATCAAAAACAATAAGTGGACCAGGCATAGTGACTCACACCTGTAATCCCAGCCCTCCCCGCTTTCCCCACCTGTGAGACAGAGTCTTGCTATGTCACCCAGGCTGGAGTGCAATGGTGCAATCTCAGCTGTCTGCAACCTCTGCCTCCCAGGTTCAAGTAATTCTCCTGCCTCACCCTCCCAAGTAGCTGGGGTTACAGGCACGCTCTACCATGCCTGGCTAATTTTTGTATTTTTAGTAGAGTCGGGGCTTCAACATATTCTCCAGGCTGGTCTCAAACTCCTGACTTCGGGATCTGCCCAACTCAGCCTCCCAAAGTGCTGGGATTACAGGTATGAGCCACCACACCCGGCCAATCCCAGCACTTTGAGCAGCCCAGGCAAGAGGATCACTTGAGGCTACGTGTTTGGGACCAGCCTGGGCAACATAATGTAATACTGTCTCTACAAAAGAATTTAAAATTAGCCTCATTTGGCTGGTCATGGTGGTTCACGCCTGTAATCCCAGCACATTGGGAGGCTGAGGCAGGTGGATCATCTGAGGCCAAGAGTTGGAGACCAACCTGGGCAACATGGCAAAACCCTGTTGCTACCAAAAATACAAAAATTAGCTGGGTGTGGTGGTGCATGCCTGTAGTCCCAGCTACTCAGGAGGCTGAAGCAGGTGGATCCCTTGAGCCCAGGAGCTCCAGGCTGCAATGAACTATGATCATGTCACTGTGCTCCAGCCTGGGCATCAGGATAAGCCTCTGTCTCAAAAAAAAAAAAAAAAAGAAAAAAACACAAACAAGCATTTTTGAGGATGTAGAGAAACCAGAAGCTTTGTGTGCTGTTAGTGGGATTGTAAAATAATGCAGCCATTATGGTTATGGGAAACAGTACGGAGGGTCCTCAAAAAATGAAACATAGAACTACCATATGATCTAGCAATCCCACTTCTGGATATATAATCAAAGAATTAAAAGCAGGGTCTCAAAGAGATTATTTGCACACCCACGTTCACAGCACCATTGTTCACAATCACAAGAGATAGAAGCAACCCAAAGGCCATGAATGGATGAATGGATAAACAAAATGTGATTTATACATACAATGGAGTAGTATTCAGCCTTAAAAAGGAAGAAAATCTTGTCACGTGCTGTAACATACGTAAGCCTTGACGACATTATGTTAAGGGAAATAAGCCAGTCACAAACAATAAATACTGCATGATTCCACTATATAAGGTATCTAAAGTAGTCAAATTCATAGAAACAGAAAGTGGAATGATAGTTACCAGTGGCTGGGAGAAGGGGAACTGGGGAATCGCTGTTTAATGGGTACAGGGATTCCGTTTCACAAGATGAAAAGGTCCCGGAGACGTTTCACAGCAATGTCAATATACATAATTCTACTGAATAGTACATTTACAAATGGTTAAGACAGTTAATCTTATATGCTTTTTGTCACAATAAGAAAAAAAAAACTTTAGGGACCGGCTGTGGATGACCGAGGCGGCAGCTGCGCGGCAGCACCGGGGTGGCTGCGGCGCGCTCAGAGCCCTGAGGGCACGCGGCCCGGGCAGCTCGGTGTGCGCCCCCATGGGAGCCGGGGCCCCAGGCCCGCCGGACACCATGAACCACCTGAATGTGCTGGCCAAAGCCCTCTATGACAATGTGGCCGAGTCCCCGGATGAGCTCTCCTTCCGCAAGGGCGACATCATGACGGTGCTGGAGCAGGACACACAGGGCCTGGACGGCTGGTGGCTCTGCTCGCTGCACGGGCGCCAGGGCATCGTGCCTGGGAACCACCTCAAGATCTTGGTGGGTATGTATGATAAGAAGCCAGCAGGGCCTGGCCCCGGCCCTCCTGCCACCCCGGCCCAGCCGCAGCCTGGCCTCCATGCCCCAGCGCCTCTGGCCTCCCAGTACACGCCCATGCTCCCCAACACCTACCAGCCCCAGCCCGACAGCGTCTACCTGGTGCCCACTCCCAGCAAGGCTCAGCAAGGCCTCTACCAAGTCCCGGGTCCCAGCCCTCAGTTCCAGTCGCCCCCAGCCAAGCAGACATCCACCTTCTCGAAGCAGACGCCCCATCACCCGTTTCCCAGCCCGGCCACAGACCTGTACCAGGTGTCCCCAGGGCCTGGAGGCCCTGCCCAGGATATTTACCAAGTGCCACCTTCTGCCGGGATGGGGCATGGCATCTACCAGGTCCCCTCGTCCATGGACACACGCAGCTGGGAGGGCACGAAGCCCCCAGCAAAGGTAAGGCTGTCCTGGCACAGTCGTGCAGCCCCACAGGTATAGCCCAGGCCCTGGTTTGTGGGCACAGAAGGGCCCAGCCACCCTCAGTCACCGGCACTCCAGGAGTGGCTGTGTGTTTGGTCTGGGGTCAAAGTGGGAAGTGAGTGTTTGGGGAGTGTTCATTTGTCCAGGGAAGATGGATGTGAATGGACCCAGAGGGGAGATGCTCCACTGGCCTCAGCCAAGCCGACCCGAGTGGTGGTGTCACCACAGGGAGCAGTCTGTTGAGGCTTTCCAGCGGGCAGGCGGGGCTTGGCACATGGAGTCAGCAGTTGCTGGGCCCCCGCTAGGGAGAGGCCAGCCACTTCATGCTCAGGCTCCCCTGTGCCATTTGGGTTTACGTGTCAGCCTGTAGATGGGGTTCCGGCACATCTTCTGGCCACCCCTGCCTCCACAGGCGAATCCCTCTCCACTTATGGGACATGCTAGGGGCCAGCAGGTACGTATGGTGATCTCGATGTGACTCCTGGGAGGACGCTGCCCCTGAGATTGCTAGAGGAGTGCTGCCCTGAGAGCCTCCTGGGCTCTTGCTGATGGGATGCCGGGCCTGGGGACAAGGCCTCTGGCCTCCAGACCCTGAGCCCGCTCCCCAAGTCCACAGGGCCCCTGCCTCCCAAGCTCACCTGCCTGTAGGAAGGAGTCAGCACTGGACACTCAGCCCAGGGCTGAGGTGGAGACCTCATTGGTGCCAGCTGAGCAGCGAGTCAGCAGGGAGTTACCCCCACCCCCACCCATGGGTGGCCTGGTACCCAGGAGGCATGGCTGGAGGTCACTGGCAGGTGGGGGACTCCATGGACATGGGCCACCAAGCCTGGCCACCAGGGGAACCTGGGTCACTGGCTCACACTTCCTGCTCTACCTGCTCCTTCAGCCATCTGGTCAGAGGCGAGCCTGGCTGGCTTGGGGCTGCCTGGGTGGGGCTGCTCCCAAACTGGCTTTAGCAAGAGGAGCAGGGTCCTGTTAGCCCCTGGGGAGGCGGCAGGGAGCAGTGTCCTGTGGGGGAGCCTCAGGCCACGGTCCATGTATACCCACACCCCACACAGATGAACACACATGCATGATACCTGTATCCCACAGATATGAACACCCATGCACTCACCATATGCTCTAACACACACATGTGCTACATGAATGTGCATGAATACATGCACATATCTGCATCCCATACCCCATAAATGGACACATGTATATGCCCACACATGCACACATCATATGTATGAACACGTGCACACCCAAACCCCATATGTGTAAACACACGTGCATACACACCCCACACACAGACACATGTACGTCCACACATACAAAGCTTGTGCACCCACCAGTATCCCACAAACGTACAAATGTATGTGCATATGCACACGCACACACAGTCCACACTGCACACGCCCCAAGGTAAGGCACATCCCCTCCCCTCCTCTCCCGCCTTTGCAGTGAAGCTTGTCCTGGTGCGGCTGGAAGCCCTGTGGGCCCGGGAGCAGCAGCGAGACCCCCAGACAGAGCCTGGCTTCAAGGCTGTGTTTTGGCAGCTGTTCTGTCTCCCTCTCCGGCAAGGGGCCTGCCCTCAATTGCATCAGGGGCTCAACCAGCTGGGTCCTTCTCTGCCCATGCCCACTGGTAGAGCTGCCCAGACCTGTGCCTCAAGGGCCCTGACCTGGCTGATGTCCCAGGAAGGAGAGCCCTGCATCCTGGGCCTGGCTGCTCTCCCCCAGGAAACCTCCCCCAGTCTTGATTGTGTCTGCTTGTATTTTATGATCACAAAAGCAATGCTTGTTTGCTGTAGAAAATGCATAATGTATGGAAAAGTCTGGAGATGAAATTTTCCAATCGAGGTAATCACTGGGAAATTCTGGCATATTTTGTCAAGCATCTACCCTGTGTTTCACAGATTTGTACATGTAGTTTTGCATTTCAAAGTTTTAAATCCAACATTAGATATCAAAAAAAAGGAAAAAAACCTTTAAAATCACTAAGTTCTCTCTCTCTCTTTTTTTTTGAGATCGAGTTTCGCTCTGTCACCCAGGCTGGAGTGCAGTGGCATGATCTCGGCTCACTGAAAGCTCCGCCTCTGGGTTCACACCACATTCTCCTGCCTCAGCCTCCCGAGTAGCTGGGACTACAGGTGCCCGCCACCACACCTGGCTAATTTTTTTTTGTAGTTTTAGTAGAGACAGGTTTTCACCATGTTAGCCAGGACAGTCTCGATCTCCTGGCCTCGTGATCTGCCCACCTGGGCCTCCTAGAGTGCTGGGATTACAGGCGTGAGCCACCACGCCCAGCCTTTTTTTTTTTTTTTTTGACACGGAGTCTTGCTCTGTCATCAGGCTGGAGTGCAGTGGTGTGACCTCGGCTAACTGCAACCTCTGACTCCCTGGTTCAAGTGATTCTCCTGTGTCAGCCTGGCAAGTAGCTGGGATTACAGGCATGTGCCACCACGCCCAGCTAATTTTTGTATTTTTAGTAGAGATGGGGTTTTACTATGTTGACCAGGATTGTCTCAGTCTCCTCAGCTGAGGTCAGGAGTTCAAGACCAGCCTGGCCAATATGGTGAAACCCTGTCTCTACCAAAAATACAGAAATTAGCTGGGTGTGGTGGCACATGCCTGTAATCCCAGCTACTCAGGAGACTGAGGCAGGAGAATTGATTGAACCCAGGCGGCAGAGGTTGCAGTGAGCTGAGACTGCACCACTGCACTCCAACCTGAGCAACAGAGCAAGACTCCGTCTTAAAAAAATAGGTCAGGTGCAGTGGCTCATGCCTGTAATCCCAGCACTTTGGGAGGCCGAGGTGGGCAGATCATGATGTCAGGAGTTCGAGACCAGCCTGGCCAACTTGGTGAAACCTCGTCTCTACTAAAATACAAAAACTAGCCAGGTGTGGTGGCGGGTGCCTGTAGTCTCAGCTACTCAGGAGGCTGAGGCAGGAGAATTGCTTGAACCTGGGAGATGGAGGTTGCAGTGAGCTGAGATCATGCCATTGCACTCCAGCCTGAGCAATAGAGTGAGACTCCATCTCCAAATAAATAAATAAATAAATAAATAAATAAATGAATAAGTAAATGGAAAAAGAGTGGCCAGTAGGGGAAGGCAAAAGGAAAAACAAGCGGGAAGGGAGAGCATATTGAAAAGCCAAGCGATTGTGTTCCTTTTAGTCTTTGATCAGCATTCATGGAACCCACATTTTACATGTGGAAAGAAAAGGGTGGAGGAATAGTCAATTATGTATTCATCTTGCACTCAGTGAATTTGCATTTTTACAGAAGAAAAATACA